>NC_134701.1:204783600-205473600 GCF_043290135.1 Rhipicephalus microplus | reverse complement strand
TTCATGCACGTGAATGTTCAACTCGACCTACATTATCGATATGCTGCATTTTTTACCTCAACTTCCGAGGTAAAAACTGTCAGACATTTTCACCAGCATATTGTAGACACTTTAGCCTTAAGTTGGCGTAACAGGAGAGCCGCGTTCTCCCCTATGTAGTATGTGGTGGATGAACATCAAGGTCCGCCGTCTACCAGGCTGTCATGTAGGACGAGAGACGGCGCGTCCGAAACAAACACCCTTTTAATGAAACTTAAATGAAAAAAAAATGGCAGCATATCCACGGAGTGAATGATGGAGAGTGGGGCGAAGCATTCGTCCGTCCATTCTTTCTTGCTTCCGTCCGTCCATGCGTCCGTCTGTGTGACCGTCCATGCGTCCATTCGCCCGTCGGTGCGTGCGTCTGTTCGTGCGTTCGTCCCTGCGTTCGTCCATGCATTCACCCCTGCGTCCGTTCATGCGTCCATCCATGCATCTATCTGTGTGTCCGTTCGTCCATCTATTCAACACTCCAAGTACCACCATCTCGCATCTTTTCATCATATTAGAGGCGAAGCTCCTTATAGCGGCACCCGTTCGTCCCTTGTAGTCTGTAACAAGTATAACATTTTGACCTCCTAGGTGGTGCCGGTGAGAGACTTCCTCTGTGCGTTGTTGAACAATAAAAAATAGTGCTCAATGTACATGTCAATGGCTGCTAATGGGGAATGAGAGACAGGAGCATTCGGCTTTTAGTTAACGCGCAAGCTGCGATCACCATTAGCAGCCATTGGCATGTACATTGAGCACTACCTGACAAGAAAGGGTTGCTACGTTATACTCGCTGGGTGTAACCTCCTTAGCTTTAGAAAGTTTTAGCGAGCGTTGAGCCGCAGTGCCATGAATACAATAAACTTGTATATACCATGAATGAACTCGAGGTGGTTAAAAATGGGAAGTAGATACGAAGCGCAAGCCGTAAGAAAGTAAAAGCCGAATTCTCCTGTCTCTCATTTCCCATTAGCAGCCATTGGCATGTACATTGAGCAATATCTGACTGAAAAAGTTTGCTGCGTCATACTCGCTGGGCGTAACCTCCTTGGTTTTCGCAAGGTTTAGCGAGCGTTCGGCCACAGTGCCATGACTACAGTGAACTAGTATATACTCTGAACTCGAGGTGGTTAAAGGTGGGAAGTGGAACCGAAGCACAAGCCGTAAGAAAGTGTGCGTGTTCCACCTCTCGTTTAGTCCTTGGAATGTCCGCTGGATGGCAGTGCTTCTATATGGGAAATATATGATGAAAATATGCGAGATGGTGGTACTTGGAGTGTTGAATAGATGAACGAACGGACACATAGACAGATGCATGGATGGACGCATGAATGGACGCAGGGGCGGCTGCATGGACGAACGCAGGGACGGACGCACGAACAGACGCACGCACGGACGGGCTGATGGACGCATGGACGGTCACACTGACGGACGCATGGACGGACGGAAGCAAGAACGAATGGACAGACGAATTCTTCGCCCCACTCTCCATCATTCACTCCGTGGATATGCTGCCATTTTTATTCCCCATATAAAAGCACCGCCATCCAGCGGACATTCCCAGGACTAAACGAGAGGTGGTACACGCACACTTTCTTACGGCTTGCGCTTCAGGTCTACTTCCCACTTTTAACCACTTCTGGTTCATGGTATATACTAGTTCACTGTATTCATGGCACTGCGGCCCAACGCTCGCTGAACCTTTCTAAAACCAAGGAGGTTACGCCCAGCGAGTATACCGTAGCAACCTTTTCCTGTCAGATAGTGCTCAATGTACATGCCAATGGCTGCTAATGGTGATCGCAGCCTGCGCGTTAGCTAAAAGCCGAATGCTCCTGTCTCTCATTCCACATTAGCAGCCATTGGCATGTACATTTCTTTATTTTTCAACAACGCACAGAAGAAATCTCTCACCGGCACCACTTTGGAGGTCTTGGAGGTCAAAATGTTATACTTGTTATATACTACAACGGCTACGAGAAACGAACGGGTGCCGCTATAAGGAGCTTCGTCCCTAAAAGGCAGAGGGAGTGGCAGTTGATGAGAAGTGGCGCTGACCGCATAAAAGACGTCGTCTAGGCTGACGAAGAGGCAGTTCCGATAGAGTGATTACCACTTCCGGCGTGGTTTGATGTGCCTGCTTGCGATTTGCGAAAAACAGTTTTAAAAGTGAGAAAATTCTAAAATAGTGTTAGCTTGGTCCTTTCTTTCTAAACGGTTATAACTGGACAACAGGTTATTGCGTCCACTATATAATCGTTCACACTCTCACTACTTGAATCCCGCAGTACAGAATGACCGCCCCTAAAATTTGCGAACAATGGTTTACAAATAATCGCAGGGAAAGAGAAAATTAAGAAATCATATAAGTGCCAAATATCGGGAAATATAACGTCAATATTGTGTTATTTGCAAAGTTGTCAGCGATAGCAACCAAGTGATTGTCGTGCAATCTGAGCTCTTTCTTCACGACTGCGTAGACTTGAAATTGGCAAACATTCAGCAAGACAACTTTTCTGGTAATGCATTTACTTCGATCGACTTTGACGGTTTTCGCTTGAAAATGTTTCCCGGTGACTGAAGCTAGAGGGACGCCACTCCTTCGTCATCAAAGATTCATTTCAAAGAGAGCAAAATTGGGCTGCACCACACTGTCAGTTCACATATTTTACCCTATTCATGCATCATTTGCTTCTTGTTGGGCCAGGCATGCTCAAGAATGCATCGTATTGCGCGGACAGAGACTTCTGTCTTCTTCCGTTTTTTGCAGTATGATTGCAAAAGTAAAAAAAAAAAACGTAAAAAAGGCGCTGATCACAAACCTGGGAGATGGGCTTTCCAGGTCAAGCACTTCAAACGCGCTGATGTGCATGAGCAGCGGTTTCTTGTGGGTGCTTGCGTTTTTTATAGTTCTGATACTGTTTCTTGAATAAATCATTAGCTGCTATCAATACACAGTTCCTCTTTTTTTTTCTCAATTCCCTCCTCTGGCTAATTCTTTGCCAAATGTTTCCTTAAAGTGGCGGAGAAGAAAGTAAACGATATTACGAAAAAAGTTAAATCGACTGCGATAAATCTAAAAGTTCACCATATCGCAATGCTCTCACTCTCCCTCTCTTGCGCAGGGATTGACACCACAATATATGTCTCTGAATCCCTCCCTTAAAACTGTAGCTTCTTAGAAAAATCAACGATAACAAAGGATTACATTGCCGTTTGGGTTCATTTCTTCATAAAAGGGCTTCCTACATGTCAAAGTGGGCTGCTTCCCAAGGATTTTCATGTGAAGAGACCCGTGATATGCTTCGTAAAAACACGACCAGCTGCTGTTCATATTGTTTTATCAAAACTTGTTCTGAGGAACGGCGTCTGTTTCTGCAGATGCATAATAAATTCATTCCTTAGAAAATGCGTGCTGAAGAAGCATACACACGCTAAGATTGCTCGTGACACTGGCGGTCACATAGACAGTAAACAAGCTGGCCAAAGATAGCACGGAAAGCAGCTTAAAAGGAAGGAGTCGGCTGCACAGTTTTGAACGTGTTGTCTAACGGAAAAACAGCAGCAGTTATTTTTTGTGTGCAAAAAGGTATGTTTTGCGTGGCGAAAGCGTAAACCCGTTGTTTCAGAGCACCGTACTGTGTTTTCAGACTGCACCCATCTTTTGAAATTCTGCTTTTATCTATATGATACTCAGCCTTGTTCAAATAGAATCTAGCGTAAGGGTATAATGCCTTGTGGCTGCATGCTGCCACAATGTCTCTAGTTCGCATAAGATTTAGGAGAGCATTCATGAGGAACAGCCCAAAATAGATATGTTCCTCTGAATTCTGTTCTCAGTTGTTTGCGATGAAGCACACATCTTTCAGGAATCGGTTTGAGACTTGCGGCAGAGATGATACAGCGAAGTAGACTAGAGTTTTAGGGGCGAAGCTCCCTATTGCGGCACCCGGTCGTCCCGCGTCCCGTCGTAGTATGTAACCAGTCTTACGCTTTGACCTGCAAACATTTTGTCCTCCAAGGTGGTGCCGGTGAGAGATTCCTTCTGTGCGTTGTTGAACAACAAAAAATAGTGCTCAATGTACATGCCAAAAGCTGATAATGGGGTATGAGAGACAGGAGCGTTCGGCTTTTAGTTAACGTGCACGCTGCGATTCCCATTAGCAGCCATTGCATGTACATTGAGCACTATCTGAAGAAAAGGGTTGCTACGTTATACCCGCTGGGTGTAACCACCTTAGTTTTAGAAAGGTTTAGCGAGCGTTGAGCCGCAGTGCCATGAATACAATGAACTAGTATATACCATGAATGAACTCGAGGTAGTTAAAGGTGGGAAGTAGGTACGAAGTGCAAGCCGTAAGAAAGTAAAAGCCGAATTCTCCACCTCTCATTTCCCATTACCTGCCATTGGCATGTACATTGAGCTCTATCTGCCAGGAAAAGGATGCTACGTTATACTCGCTGGGCGTACCCTCCTTGGTTTTAGAAAGGTTTAGCGAGTGTTGGGCCGCAGTGCCATGAATACAGTGAACTAGTATATACCATGAACTCGAGGTGGTTAAAGGTGGGAAGTAGACCCGAAGCGCAATCCGTAAGAAAGTGTGCGTGTGCCACCTCTCGTTTAGTCCTTGGAATGTCCGCTGGGTGGCGGTGTTTTTATATGGGGAATATATGACGAAAAGATCCGGGATGGTGGTACTTGGAGTGTTGAATAGATGGACGAACAGACACACAGACAGATGCATGAATGGACGCATGAACGGACGCAGGGGCGGATGCATGGACGAACGCAGGAACGGACGCACGCACGGATGGGCGGATGGACGCATGGACGGTCGCACGGACGGAAGGAAGCAAGAACGAATGAACGGACGAATGCTTCGCCCCACTCTCCATCATTCACTTCGTGGATATGCTGCCAATTTTTTTAAAAATCAATTTCTTTGGCAGAATCATGCTGCGTCTAGGTTGCCGCAGCATTTCCTACAAGTTTTCGCTATTTTCGAGTCATTCGAGCGAGTAGAAACTACTTAATATATAGCTCGTTGGGTTTCCTTCGATGCCGTTGTCCGTGCGGTCACTAAGCTCATGCTAAGTGCAATGAATAGAAAAAGGGCCGTTATTCAGGGCACTTTGGCAGAATGTGCGTAACGTAAATGTTCAAACGAGAAACGTGACCGGCGCATATAATGTGGCCCTATATCATAGCATGAACTCACTAGAAAGCTTGTAAGGTGATTTAAACACCTCCTTACACCACACATTAAGCAGTTGAACATATATAGTATGCTCCTGATGAGACAAGTCTTACAAAAGAGCCTAGTTTGCTCTTAGCTTCCAAAGTGTCTCTAGTACGATAGACGTTGCCTTGTTCATAGAGCACCAACAATGCTGTAGATGATGACCAGCCATATTTCCAGATTCTATTCCTTTCAGAAGAAATTCTACTGTGTGCGTTACCTAAAATTAAAGATAGAGGAACAGAAAAATTGTTGCACAGTAGACCAAGTTTGAGAATGGTACTTTCATTTATATCCCCATTTTGGCAATAAATATCTGATTACTGTTGCGCACCTGGCTGCATGGTACGAGTACAGCCACATATTGTTGATCAAAAGTGAATCTAACAAAGACAGTGGTTGTGCTGCTGAGTGGTTTGAAATGATGTACTGCTTTACACAAAATATTCTACCACAAACACTACATATCCAACAGTGATTATGAGACATGACAAAAACACAAAAACGCAAAAAGAGCCAGGAAGCCAATTTCTCCAGAAAAAGTAATAACTAGACGTTAGGCAAAACAGTACAAAACGTGATACATGTCGTAGAATTAATAGAAGCTGTTTTGTTGAGTTACTATTGTGCAAGATTAAAAAGATAAAAAAAATGATATGACAGCTATACCCAGTGCATTGAGCCGACATTCACGTTTGTTACCTTTCTGTCTATCTGCTTGCTTTTTTGTTTAACAAGCAAAATTACTCAGCGAAATTAATGCGCGTTGAACTTTCATGTTAGAGGGTCATCCCTTTATGTTTTGGGCTTTTTAGTACTAAACGTCCCTTAGTGAAAGACTACGACGCGAAAATTTTCATTTCCATATACTCTCTCAACCATTGCCACGCTAAACTTCAAGCAAGTTTACTTAGTGCCTTAGAGCCGCTATGAAAGTACCATTCCGCCAACTTAATGTAAACAGAAAACAAATCACATCATATCCACGGAGTGCATGATGATGAGTGGGTGAAGCTCCGGAGGTTCATCGGCAAAACTGCAAACCCCCCGTGAATCTTTCCTAGTACATCATCAAAGATGGCAAGGCCAATCATGACTTGGCCCGCCAATGCTATCTTCCTCCTCATGACAATTTATGCAGCGCCGAAGCAGTTGCGTGGCGACAGCTGCAAAAGAACATTTACCCTAATATACTGATATGTCACTGAATATACCTCGAGATCTATAGCACCAACATCTGTAAGGCCTGCGAGAGCGACAGAGCTACGCTAACACACATGCTCTGGGAATGCGAGGCTAAAGCGAAGCGTATTATTCCAGATGTTCTTTCGGCGAAGTGGGAAACCGCTCTGCGGAGCTCCAAGCTCACCGACCTACTCTGGGCAGTCCAGCAGGCCCGTGAAGCGGCGGAGAGGCAAAGCCTTGACGTACCGATATGAGAGACCTGAGCCCGTGTCACTATTCTGCCGGAAATTCAATAAAGATTTTCTCACCACCATCCTCACAGACTTGACGGACACGATTATATATATATATATATATATATATATATATATATATATATATATATATATATATATATATATATATATATATATATATATATATATATGTGTGTGTGTGTGTGTGTATAATGGGAGTAATAATTCAATCGCCCAGTTAGTCTTTGTGAAGGTATGGGATATGGCACAACGGGAGCGTTGTCGACAAGGATAAATATATTTATTTCCCAACAGTTTCGGGAGGGGTCCTCCGACCAACCCATTATGGCGAAACCCTTTCTTTACGCACGCCGTCACGGACCCCTCCCGCCACCGCGGCGACAATCTTGGGTGGTCCGACACACGTAGAGAACTGAACAGCACGCGATAAGAAACGTATGTGGACGTACACGGACAGTTGGTTTCGTTCTCAGTGTTGACAGTGGTTCTTCCTCTTTTTTACTTTCTTTCTTTTCTTTCTTTTTCTTTTTTTTCTCCCCCCCTTTTTTTCTAGTTCCCTCTCACTCTCGCAAACATGATTCAAGGCGAGAGGGACACGGCAGCAACGAAGTTTGGAAATTCATGTCAGTATAACTCATCCCCTGATGAAGGGAGGACCCCTCCCGAAACTGTTGGGAAATAAATATATTTATCCTTGTTGACAACGCTCCCATTGTGCCATATCCCATATATATGTATATATATATAAGGTATGGGATATGGCACAACGGGTGCGTTGTCAACAAGGATGAATATATTTATTTTCCAACAGTTTCGGGAGGGGTCCTCCCTTCGTCAGGGGATATATATATATATATATATATATATATATATATATATATATATATATATATATATATATATAAATATATATGTATATATATATATATGCGAGAACAACTTCAGTCCGTCCGCCCTTCCATACGTCTGTCTGTCTGCTTGTATGTGTCTATATCTGTGTTTTATCATAACACCTCAAACAATGCGAGTGATGCGAGCGCCATCTACTGAACATTACGCGTACGAGAGGTGGCTACGACAGTCCAGTTCGGCAGACAAGCCTACGCAAAAGAAAGGTGCCACAAAGCCATCATGACAAAATTTTGAGAGCACTTGGGCCTTTCTACTCGTTTTCACGAATATAGAAACACGAGTGTTATGCACTTGAAGCAACAAGCAACTGGTTTCAGGCGTGAAAACAGGGAAGTCTATTGCAAACTGGTAACAGCATTTCAGGTGAGTACAACTGTCTGGTGCAACGAAATCACTTCAGTGGCGTGTACAAGCAAGAGAACATAGACAGGATGTAACACACAACACTTCCAATATTCTCACAGATCACGAATCACTCAAGTTCTTTATAGCGGCACCTGTTCGTCCCTCGTAGCCGTTGTAGTAGTGTGTAACAAATATAACATTCTGACCTCCAAGGTGGTGCCGGTGAGAGATTTCTTCTGTGCGCAGTAAAACAATAAAAGATAGTGCTCAATGTACATGCCAATGGCTGCTAAGGGAAAATGAGAGACAGGAAAATTCGGCTTTTAGTTCATGCGCACGCTGTTATTTTTTTACAGTTCAACAACACACAAAAGACAAGAAAGGGTTGCTACGTTATACTCGCTGGGCATAACAATAGCTTTAGAAAGTTTTAGCGAGCGTTGGGCCGCAGTGCCATGAATACAGTGAACTAGTATATACAATGAACTCGAGGTGGTTAAAAGTGGGAAGTAGACACCGGTAGACACGAAGCGCAAGCCGTAAGAAAGTGTGCGTGTGCCTGCTCTCGTTCAGTCCTTGGAATGTCGCTGGGTGGCGGTGCTTCTATATGGGGAATATATGATGAAAAGATGCGAGATGGTGGTACTTGAAGTGTTGATTAGGTGGACGAACGGACACACAGACAGATGCATGGACGGACGCACGGATGGCTGCACGGACGGATGGACGCATGGACGAAAGCAGGGACGGACGCTTAGATGAACGTGCGGACACACGAACAGACGCACGGGTGGTCACACAGACCCATGCATTGGTGGACGGAAGCTAGAACGAATGGACGGACGAATGCTTCGCCCCATTATCCATCATTCACTCCGTGGATATGCTGCCATTCTTTGCACTATTGTAATGACAAATTTTTTTTGCCCTTTCAGGCTATCATCTTCATAACTGACTCATCAGATCGATTAATCACCTGTTTGCCAGCTTAAATCCTGTAGAATGTATTAACATTACTAGATTAGGTGAATATGGAAGATGCTTGCAGTGCATAAAATGTCGTGGGTGCTCCCAGTTTATCAATATTTCGTGTTTTGAAAGCCAGACGAAAAGTGGGAATACACAAAAAAATCCCTTAAATTTGTTGCCCTGAACCTAGCGGCCTTTGCCGGTGCATCGTCCTAATCGCACATTCTTTAAAAAAAACATAAATACGCTGAAGCTTATGCTGAAACGTACGCGAATGAAACATATATGAATGCTCTATACGTTAAACGATTGCAAGATAGCTAAAAAATAATTGCGAACAATTATTATCAACAAGAAGATAAAGCGTTTCTGACATCTTCTATTGAGAGCGATATAGATATAACAGATCGTCAAATGATGGTAAACTACACTAATCCAGGAAGTCTTCATCGGATACCCGCGTTGTTTATGTAAAAAGTGTCAGAAGGGTAGTAAAGTGCGTGGCACTTATGAGAAAATTCCTCACGTTTTGTTTTTAGCTTAAACAGTGTGGCACCACAGTGTATTTGTTGAGCCATAAATGCGTAGCGGATGGGCTAAAAAGTTATTAGGCAGCTTTGTCATTCTCTATTTGATGTGTTTGCTTTTGTCTGTTGCTGTGCGTAGCAAGTTATTTTTGTTTTAGTAAAACTGGGTACCGAAGGTGATACGATGACCAAGATGCTTGAAGTTATTCATAAGTTTCAAAATAATGCGATGAACAGTAGGATGTTGAAATTAAGCCCTGCCAAAACAACAGCGAAGACACTTAATGAACATGCGAGGTTAGTCCCGATAAAATCAAGAACGATCGACAAAAAACAAATCATTTCCGCACACCGAAGTGGTAAGTACCTTTTTCATTCACTGGCTCGTTTTAACATTGGTGAAGTGGTTAATATAATGTGTAAATTTCTATCTTTCTGTCATATAACAAGACACCCAGGAAACGCAATTCGCAAAAACTTTAAGAGGTCATCACGCTATGAAATTCGAGTTGGCAGTGAGTTACCTTTGCTGAGCGTGAAGGTCAGATTTACAGAACGCGCTGTTTTCTGTGCTTGTGCTGAAAGTTGTACAGTTATCACGCTAGAGGAATTCTTACAAGGATAAAAAAGTTTGGCTCCCACGAGAAGTAAAATGTTCCCATTGAAGGATCATCACCATTCTCTAGAATTTAAGCAAAGGGTGTTGCCGAGGACGCTTTTCGTACATGATGTCGGTGCAAATGGCTTTGCGTCTCTTTTGTCTAAGTACTTCAAGAACAGAAGGAGCAACAGGAAGTTCGCAAGAAGGTGACTTTAATGTCAAAGTAGGCAAGAAACAGGTCGTAGACAATGAAGTGGCGGAATATGGTATTGTCTCTAGGAACGCCAGAGGGGAGTTATTAGTTGAGTTGACAAAACATAATAATTCACCGACCTTGAATACCTTCTACAGAAAGAATACCGTAAGTGGTCGCGGGAGGTCCAAATGGTGAAACTAAACATGAAATAGATTTTATTCAGTGTGCACACCCGGGCATTGTACCAGATGTAGAAGTAGTTGGCAAGATTTGATGCAGCAACCATAGAATGGTAAGAGCTCGTATTCAACTGGATTTAAAAAAGCAAAGGCATAAACTGCTACACCAGAAACCACTTAATGATTTAGTGGTGAGAGGGAAAGTACAGGAATTCAGAGTTTCGATTCGCAAGAGGTTCGAGGCTCTATACGAGGTAACCGATGTTAGCGTTGACACAATGAGCGATAATCTGACTAATATGACGCGGCGGCGTCATATTAATCTGACTAATAATGACGCGGTGGCGGCGACGACGACGGCGACGATGAAGACGAAGAAAAAGAAGAAGAAGAAGAAAAAGAAGAAGAAGAAGAAGAACAAGAAGAAGAAGAAGAAGAAGAAGAAGAAGAAGAAGAAGAAGAAGAAGAAGAAGAAGAAGTTTATAAACTGAGTGTTGTATGGGTGCTAGCTTTTACGCCACTTTCCATTTCATCTGCTCTTCTGTTCTCCCGAGTTTCATTATTCTCCGGTCTTCGTTCCTATCTCCCTCTATGAAGGTGTATTAGTCGAAGAATAGGCAGCCATGGCGATGCAGTTTAATCCTCTTTTGTCCTTCTTCACAAGCCCCTTCGCATTTATTTACCAGTCGGGGTGCTTTTGAAAATTGGTGAGAAATACACACTCAAGTGCAGGTTCTGATACTGCGCTCTGACAGTGTTAAAAGGCAGCGAAAACTTATGTCTCTTATTAGAAAATAATTGGGACGTGGTTTGACAGCTCGTGAAACGCTCAAGTATAGACACTGTTGCAAAACTTTTTCGAGAGATACTGAAATAAATGAGCACCCACAGTTTCACAATCATCTGTCTGCAGTCGTCATTGATTATGTTGCTACGCTCTATTCTGTATATTCAGTTTTGCATCTGTAACTTTTGAGAAAAAAAACGCTTAATTAAGGTTGAGAACTGCCGATCAGACTTGGGCCTACCAAAATAGTTTGGGAGATTGCAGCAAGCGGGCAAAATATTGATTCAAAGTAATTTATCAAGCACTCTTCCCACGTTTGTATTCAACGCTGTTCATCGCCTTGCTTAATTTACAAGTTTACGCTACCTAATTTCGTAAGCTATATACCTCGGGAGGCATTTCTTCTGTATTTTTATGCCAAACTTGTTGCATAAACTCCAACACCTGGAGTTTAAGATAAGCGTTTAGCTATGAAGCGCTGGTGAAATTTAACTCATTAAGTCTGGTGTGCAAAGCTTGCAGTTAATGTATGAACGCATGCAAACAGGCATTGCTCAGTTAATAACGTTTTAGTGAAAGCGCCACCGTCCGCGTAGGCAACAGTCAAGCGAAAAAACACAGACGACAGTTATTATAACAAGAATTCACGTTATAGTTTAGAATAGCCAGACCAATGTACGTGGGCATTTACGTAAGCATCCCGTGTCCACGCTTCTGATGCATAATTTCTTAACTAACAGAACCATGAGCTTTCGCGCCCAATAAATATTACAGGATATGAATATCAGAAAACCACATTCACGAAAATTTTCGAACACGGATACCGGTATGCAAGCTCTTTATCTAAGTGTATCACACAATGAAGTGAACTTCTTTCTGCATTCTTATAATGTGTTATTCTTTATTTATTTATTTTGCTGTGGATAATCTTTGTATTTTCTGCAAATTGTCCGACGCCTTGTCTCATACGAAGCTGCCTTTTGCATTCGAAAAAACAAATAAGTAATTAATTGACATGAGGAGTTTAACGTCCCAAAACCACCGTATTATTATGAGAGACGCCGTAGTGGAGGGCTCCGGAAATTTTGACCACCTGGGGTTCTTTAACGTGCACCCAAATCTGAGCACCCGGGCCTACACCATTTCCGCCTCCATCGGGAATGCAGCCACCGCAGCCGGGATTCGAACCCGCGACCTGCGGGTCAGCAGCCGAGTACCTTAGCCACAAGACCACCGCGGCGGGGCAACAAATAAGTAAACAAAGCACGGAATATACCATTGACTTCAATTCAGATACCTCGTTTGCCGGACAGATTTCTGCAGGAATACAAGTTGTGGAGCTGAATATGTTAGCAGGGAGTTAACAGAAAGACGTAGAAGAAACACGAGGGTAATTTGCCCGGCCAAACTTTCTAGAACTTTCGCATCTTTGCGTCTCAAGGTTAGCAACTAGAAAAAAAATATGAACTGAGTTATCGGTTTCTAATTGAACCGATTTTACAACCGCATTTGCATTGTGTACGAGCCCACTCGTATCTTTTTGAGAGCCACTGTTGGAGGTTTGGTATAGACATCTGCCTTCAGAGCCGAAAATATATATAACACAATTTTGCAGATACTTAAGCATTCCCGCACGGTGCCTGAAATACTTCTCACGCAACAAGGGCGCAGGAACTGTGTCAATATCAATTTCACTCTACGCGTGACCCTCGCATCATTATCTCTTGGGAGTTCCTCACGACAAATTTGTGCTCACTTGCAGCGTGACCTGAAGCTGCAACGTGGTTGCGCATCAGACAGCTAGGAGGGTCATCTTTTTCGCAACAGTAAGCGTATACAGGAATCTAGAACCTAAAATGAAGAATAAAAAGAACAAATAACGAAACCGGCTGAATGCCACTTAGCTGTTTGCATGCGACGTTGTTTTTCGCTACTAGTTTCCAAACAAGGATGCTTTGACCCGGACGCAGGGCTTGGTGCTATTCAGCGCCTCCCTTTCGCTCATCCTATGGTCCGTACCTTGTTAATGCCATTCTTTGTTGCTCATCCTCAATGCAGGTAGCAGCCTGCTGGAAACAAGGGCCCAGAGCTGTTGCCTGTCTCATGGAAGCACCGGCTAAAGAGAGCGACACTGAGAAATCCGAACGGCAGAACAATGAAGCGGTGCTCGCTCGTGGTGCTGCTTAGTTCGGTGCATATTGGGCTTGCTTCGCTCGAAGCAGACCGGAATAATGATGGACGCGATGGCACGAAGCTTTATGTGTTTCGCCCAATTTCTTAGTGCACGAAGTTGTGATAATTACGTCTTTTCAGACCGTTAATGACGCGTGAATATCAAAGGTGCTCCACTGCGAGGACATTAACGTCATTTAACAAAACAATTAACGACATTCGTATGGGCAACGATATGCGAGATCAATATTTACTTTCGTGATATAAGATGCAAATCAACGTGAAGTGATGTTACGATGGTAGTTTTGTTCTTATGCTGGTCTTGTTTCACCCTTTTGTCAGTCGTAATATTCAAAAAAACAATCAGCAGATTCCATCTACCTTAGAAATAGACGTTATGCGAAGCATGCAGAGTTCGGAAGGTAACTGTGTTGTAATTTTATTTTGAGCGACAGGTTATGAAGTGGCGCTGAATATATGCATATATGTTACACGCAACGCACAGACATATGTTGAAGAATTGCAGATGTTTATATAACCACCCGTTCACATTTGCGCAAGGATGCCAACAGGAACATGAGTATTAGCAAAACCAGAAGCGATAAGCTGATCAGAAGCGCTGGTGCTCACGAGGATGGAGGTCCCGGACACTGTTACATAAATAAACTTAACAGCATGACGGGCAACTGCAATTTACGGTAATCCGATGTTACAGCTGCGTCAAAGGAGTACATATGAAAGTTTATGAATTCGGATAGCCAGCAGTGTAACAACAACTGACGTTTCACGAACATTATGGTCTATTTCAAAAGTAGTTCCTGCAGTAGTTCGAATGCCTGGCGTGGCTCTGTGGTAGAATGCTTGGTTTCTATACAGATTGCTTGGGTTCGACTCCTGTTGGGGCCGTGGCATTTATTCTTTGCAATCTTCGGGTTAATGCTGCTGAGGTCAGGTTTTTCTTAACGCCCACGCGTTAAAATTGCCCATGTGTGTTCTCGTCGTTCGTCGGTAGACGCTAAAGTTCAATCACCTGTGACACATTCTCCTATACGAGTGGCAAATACCGCCCGCAGGTATGTGCCACTGTCTGACGGGAATAGTTTGGCGACTTATGTCACGGGATATTTACATTATTGGTGTGTTGACTAGCGCGTCAAGTTCGCCATACCATCTTACTCTTTCATACTAATTTTGGTTCTGTAGCGATCAAGCTATGTCTTGACCCAGCGGGTCATTCGCCCCGCCGGACCAGTGCTAAAAGGATAGTCTCGCCACGGCTGGACGGGGGAAGCAACAGGGGCCTACTACACGAGACGGCGCCCACTGATTGACAGTGGCGCCGACTGTGTGGAATGTTGCAATAGAGGCTTATGGAGCCGCCGCTCTATCTCCCACCTGGGCCACGCATCACGTTGGTGCGTTAACCAGCAGGCGACGACGGCGCTGGTCAAGGGCTCTCCCCAGAGGATTCCACGAACCTGGCACCTCTCGAAAGGGCGCGCTAAAATCTTCCCGTGGGAACGCAGCGCGAGGCCGGCACCAAAGGGGTCGAGGCGCCCGTGCGTCTTCCGCTCTCCCTCTCCCTGTTCTCTGGCAGTGCTGCGACTAGTGGCAAGGATGGGTGTGTATGTGCAAGCCAGTGTTGTGCCTCTATGAACATACATGACGGGCGTGTACATTTCCGAGGGCGGTACTTCACTGAGAGGAACTTCCACATCACCTTTGGTCCGCATTGTTTTGTGTCGTGATCCCCAACCTAGGGACCTAGGGAACGGGGGTCAACAAAAAGGGCGTGCAGCGCCTCACCCAACTCTCTTCTGTCTTCATCTCGACAACTCACTGTAAAGATGTAAATAAATCCTTTAAGTTTGCTCAAAGCTCTCCCCTAGTCCTTGGCTCGACGGAGCGACGGCGACCGGCCCCGCTACCCGCAGACTGCGGTCGCCACGACGCGCTACAGTTCACGCAAAGTTAAGAGGGTTATCTCGAAAGCACCAAGACTTAAGCGGCCAGATAGATAGAATGATAGATAAATACGCAGATAAACGCAAAAAAGGGCTTACAGGGCACAGAGAAATGCTTCGCATTTAAAATAATCTGCAAGCCCCGCAAAAAATATTGTTACGCCATCAGATTCATATGCCTTGGTAGCTAAAACATTAGCTCTTCCACCTTACACAAAAGCATGCTTGCAATGCTAAAAACTTAATATTTCGACATTAAAGCTAAAGATATGTTTTAATGTAATGTCAGAATTACATAGTAAAGTACAATGAAGGGAGCAATACTAAATAATGTAGCGCGTAGTGTTGGGTGGAGCCACGGACTGGGCAGCACTACACGCATAGCCTAATCGTATTAGAGATAAAGACAGATTTAGCATTTGAAGTTTATTTAGTGAGCAATGTGATTGCAAGGGTTCATATGAAACTATCCCTGCGAAGTTGACGCCCCGAATGTGGCCACGCATCCGTAGGCTTGGTGTGATAGGCGTGCTAGACCAAGCTTTTGGTTAATCGATAATAAGTGAATGTTTATTGTTCATTTTTACAGAGACAAGAAAATTAGAAGCCGCACAAATAAAAGGGCCACAATTTGGACAGAAAATTTATATAGACGCGTTGAAACTGTTTCATGCAGATTGGAAGACTGTTAATATAAAAATGCAGCAGGGCTGTTAACAATACGGACATATGGTGGTAGCTTAGGAGAACCTTTTGTGCGGCGTCGCATACCGCCAGTGATGGTCGTTCATAAAGTGCGCGAAAGCTTTAAGAGACTAGATGATATCTTAACACGTAGTTGCTTTTACTACGCATTCAGGCTGCTGTCTGCGACACATTCGTGGCGTGGGAGAACAGGTGGGGTAGCGTGCTAACACCAGAAGTTTAGGTGAACAGATGAGACAAAGAAGTTCGCGGCAATAACGTCACAGCAGAATTAACAGGACCTTGTTTACGGTGGAAATACAAGAGAGGCCTTGAGCCCTTCAGGGGGCATATTTAGGCTGATGATTGCCATGGTTATAAGAAAATTCCACAATTTTTTTCCTTTTCAGTTTTATAACACTGCTACATGATCCAGATTACCTATTGGCTTCCTAGATAGTGCCCGAGATATCCGCTGCTTTAAAGTCATGTGGGCAATGGTCTAGAATATAGTGATTTCTCTGTATGCTGTATTTTGAACACTGCAGGAAGCAGCTAGATACATTGCAGGGTGAACTTCTGGTGCCACTCTCGATTTAAGTGAGCTTTCTTATATAAGCAGCAATACTACGATGGTGGCCAACTTGCATAGAAAGCGAATGCTAGTAAAGGAACGCAAACTCATTGCATCAATAGCTAAGCTGTGGCAATACTGTTCTAATATTGCGTTCTTGAACAAAGTCATTATTCCTAGTCATGCGAGCGGTTATGATTTCTGAGCAGAGCGAGCTTTGCCGTGCAGCGTGGCATTTCGGGCCCATCATCTCTGATTGCTTACGGTCAGGAATTCAGGCATTTCTGTCATTTGGGTGGTTGGGGACAAACATTATCGCAATCCTTGCCTTTACATGGGCTGTTATGTGAATTCACAATAACAGAAACGCACACACAGTACGAGAACAATCTAGAGCGCTATCATGCCCCGAAAAATGTCCGCTCTGCCAAGTTTCCTAGCCTAATGAATGTATCTGTACTGGTTGTGAAATGCTGCCGTCCATGGTCTGTGGTCATTGTCCAGTGACTGATAGTCACGCTTCTGAGAAATAAGTAAGTATGTGTCGAAATAAGTGCATAGAAGTGAAAAAGAAAAGGAGCCTAGGATGCAGAGGAGACCATTTGTTGGGCTTGCATCGTTAGTTTCTCCTGCCCCCTCTACCCTCGTTTAGCAAGCAAACAAGCGGCATAAGCCTGGTTACTGGAGCAAGAAATGAGCATTTTTCAGGCACATGATATAAACAACAGCAAGCGGTCACTGTTATAGCCTACTGTCATACGACACCCACCGGTTTCTTTTCGTTCCTTTTTTCTTTGTGAAGAAAAGGGCATCCACCGCAGTACTCCTGTTTTAAGCAACATTTAGACAGCGCAGTGGAAGAACACAAAAAAAAAAGCCAGAACCGTGATATCGAGCTAACAAATTGGGGAACGTGAGAACAGCAGCAGCTACAACAAGAATAAAGACGGGATTAAGTTATCTGGTTAAACTAAGTATGTGCCACTGAATTACTTATTAATAATAATGATTTCGTGCTCATTTTAAAGCAATGTGGCATTAGGACACATACAAAAAAAAAAAACGGTTGGCGGAAGGGAGCAGCCCGATGCATTGATGCGCGTGAATACCGGTAAGAGACGACTGAGAAGAAAAAGAAGGACAAAAACAAACGCTATTCGTGATTATCCTGCTTCTTCCGTCACTTCATGGTCACTAAAGACAGCTAGCAGGTGTAAGAGCTGGCTAACCTCCTTCTTTTTACATCGATTTGTCCGTTACTTCCTGCCAGAATGTACTTTCCACAAGTGTATCTGTCCATAACCTCGTTGAGTCCAGTAGACTGCCGTGCAGCCTCACATATACATGATGTGAACTGAGGTTTTGCATGGCTTGACGAGCCTGGTGTTTTTGCGTCAGCTGCTTTCGAAAATTGGTGCTACCTACTACATAGCTTAGGCGTTTTGGTATTGCATCTTAGCCGTACATACAGCGCATAGAAAGCACAGGAACAACAACATAGGCGTGCGCCTAGTTCCCCTTTAGGAAAGGGAGGAGGGCCGAAGTTTGTCGCAGCGCCATTTTCCCTATTACTTCAATACATCGGGATGACTTTGCGCCCCCTCCCTCTCGAGTCACCGCGCGCCTCTCCCTATTGCGTCAATTTGTACGGCTGACTTTGCATTTCGTCTTTGGTGACTAGGATAGCGCCCCCCCCTGCCCCCTCGCATGCAAGCGCATGTGAACACAGCGCTACTTCCATGTTCCTGTCCTTTCTGCATGCTATGATGATTAGTAGGAGTCAGCTCGTTGCCTGGCGTATTTTGATGACTGCTGCTTACGTAATGTCGTCGATTGCAAAATTGTTGTCGACTGATTTTCAGCGCACTCAAAAACGAATATGGGACTCCTATTCATATATCACTCGCAAGCATGCTGCTTTGTGCAGCAACCATTACGAAAAACTCAAGTTAAATGCAAAGAAACTCTGACGCTGTTTGCTAATAGGCTAACCAGCACCTTTTTTGCCGAAAGTACGGCAATGAACCTAATGAAATCCCAAAGTGAAAATGCGCCACAATGCGGTTGCAGTTAAAAGTAACAAAAGCAATACTTTAGAAGAGTACTTATAGTTGCCACATGAGAAACAGTGCTGAATTGTAGTTAACATAGAAAAACTTAGGAGTACCGTGAAACAGGTTAGCTGGCGCTGGTTTTCGCACCACGATAAAGACGAGAAAAAAATGTTGTGTGTGAAGCGATGCAAGTAAATACCGGCCTCAAAAACAGCCGCAAAAGCATTCATCCAAACGTTCAAGCAGAAACATTATTTGAAGTAAATGCACGCACATATTTCTATGAATGTTGGCACGGGTACTCTAAGGGCCATCAGAAGTGATATTGACGCCCAAGTAAAATGAAGAAAATAGTGCATTTTCTTTGCCCCGAAAATGAAAATGAAAATTCTAACATTCTTGTCCTTCGTTCAAGACGACGACGCGTGGCGTCTTGCTTGAATTTGGGTCGGTCGGGTTTGTCAAAAAAGGAGGGACGTCTGAATTGCTTCAAACTTGGGAGTAACACATAATGAGAACCTCCCTCGTTTTTTGGCACGTTCAGATAAAGTACGCAGACACCTTGACTGGCAGGGCTTTTTGTTTGTACGCTGGAGGCAGTACTGTAAGTCAGAAGAAATATTCATTCAATTTATCGCCTTGCGTTGCAAATGGGGATACGAAAACTTCTTGATTTTCTCCCTTATTGTATATGCGTTGTTACACGAATAATGCATTATATGCTATAATATAGATTAAAGAGAGAGAGAGAGAAATAATTAAAAGGAAGAGACAGGGAGGTTAACCTAGACGAACTGGTTTGCTACCCTGTACGGGGGGGGGAGAAAAAGGGTAGGAAAGAGGATAGCTATAGAGAGATATAAAATAAATTAAAAAAAAACACATGTACACACATTCAGGGGGTTCCGATCACAGTCGTTTGGACAGGCCGGTTGAACGCAAGAAGCGCAGGAGCGCCTTCACAGCTTTCTTCTGCGACATAAAGTCCTGTCGGCAGCGCAGGAGTCTTTCTTCCGAAAGAGGCTGTTTGTCCAGTTCATCTAGTGCATTGCAGAGTGACTGTCTCTGCGAGCAGTATTGTGGGCATTCACACAGAATGTGTCAAGTTGTTTCATCATCGCCACAATGGTTGCATGCAGCAGTGTCAGCCATTCCTATGCGGAACGCGTACGCATTGGTAAATGCGACGCTCAACCATAATCTGCACAGCATCGTAGCGACTCGTCGGCGTAATTCCGGAGGAATTCGAAGACTGAGAGTTGGGTCTAAAGTACCTAACCGTGCATGGAAAAAATGTGACTCGTTCCATTGTGACGTGGTGCGCTTGCGAGCAAGCATGCGGAGTTTCCGTGCAGCGTCTGTTCTGGAAAGCGGAATTGATATTTCATCGCTTTCAGTATGGGCAGAACGTGCAGCTCGATCAGCCCGTTCATTGCCAATTATTCCACAATGACTTGGCAGCCATTGAAAGGCTATTTCATGTCCTTCCTCAATGAATTGGTGAGTCTTTTCTGCAATCTCAAATACCAGCTGTTCGTACGGGCCGTGGCATAAAGGGGATAGAAGGGATTGCAGCGCCGCCTTTGAGTCACTGAAAATTGTCCATTTTTGTGGCTGTTGATGAATAAAGATTAATATATGTATTAATATAGTAGCAATAATGTATGCGTTGTTAGCACGTGGTGTCAGAGAAGTTATTCACAAGTGCATCTATTGAAGCGATACGCCTGATTTCATGAGCCTACTTGAGGATACATGTCTGATACTTTCGTTCTATGCCAAAACAGGCTTTAAGAAAGCCATTACTCGAAGATAAACGATAATATGATACCACGAGCAGCCTTGATCTGTGCTGCTCTAACTGGCTTACTAAAGAGAATTTGAGGTTTATATCACCTCAACTACTCCAGCTTTGCTCGTTCTGTAGCGTAGAAATTGAATGGCTGCGCAAAGATAAAACGGAGCAGGTAAAGAAAATATATCATGAACTGAAATAATTAAAAAATAAAATTAACCATTCACTCGTGAATTTTTAGGTCATCTGGATCGTTCCAAGCACTAATATTGGTACGATGAATGGCATATCAGCAGCGTGGCAAGCATAATATAAGAGAGTGATTTATGCAAGAATACCCCACTTTCTAACCTCAGAGCTTCAGAGATGTTTCAAGTTTCAATCCATAAGCGGAATCCGCGAACAAATGGTATAGGCTGAACCATATTTATTCCTGTACGTCAACATAGCATCAAAATATCACTGCATTGCTGTTCTACGTGTCCATACGATCTCTATCAAATGACATCCCTTCTTCTGTAAGAGATGATGTGCTGACCTACTCTGTTAGTTTAAACCACAAGTCCTCTAATACAACCCAATGCGCCCAGCTTTTTCAAAGAAAGCATGGCACAGGGGCGTTCATTGGTGCGCCTATCGTCTTCTTAATACGTGTAAACATATCGACGATGATTACAAAATTGTCGAGCGCTAAATTAGACCAGGACACCATTCGCGTGCACTTGGCTCTGAGCCTCTGACCGAGCAGTTCGTTTTACAGCGGCATATCAAGCGATACTGCTGGTAGACTCAAAACTGCACCAACGTGCAATGCTCCGACAACTGCACCTGAAAAGCCTTTGAATAAATAAAAGTGCGAAAAGGCCACTCTTGCTGGAGCGAATAAGTCGGAAAAAACTCACCTCACCAAAGGCCATAGGAGGTCGTGCTCTGCGTTTTGTGTTCCATAAGTTGTGCTCTGCGCTCGCTCTCTTATTCCTCCCCTTGCGCCAGTTGGTCCAAAGAACGAACGGGGACATTGGAACTGTGCCTTAAAATAAACAACTTTTAGGCGTCTTTACGAAACTTTGTTCGTGAATTTGTTTTCTGATTTTACATATAATGCCGAACTGAGATTTCATGCCCGATATAAAATGTCGACGTGGTGTTATATAATTGGTGCTCTATATCAATAGTGTGAGACGATTAAGCGTTTAATAAAATGTTGTGCTCGTGGTTCATGTTGCTTGTCCGCCACCGCGACGAACTCCCTTGAAGATAGAGAAAACTGAAGAACCAATTATTCTAGTAAACCTATCAAGAAGCTGGAGCCTGCAACAAAGCAGCACAAAATAAGAGAAAAATTGCCGATATTAAAAAAAAATCAAACGCCACAAGAGAAATATGTACTAAGCGTAGAAAGTCACACGTCCGCACAAGCAGGTCAAAACATTTATTCCAAGACGTGACAAATCTTGCAGACGCAAGCACGTACAACAGCTGCACTTGGCGTGTCCCTTGTCTGCTGAACGAACAAAGAAATTCCTCAAGGATGTGTCCAGAGAAGGCTCCAAGAAAAAACGAGTGCAAGCAGAGAATATTGCAGAGGTGCGAAAGTGTCCATGCCACGGGCGGCTTACCAACACATGACAGAAAAATTCCTGTGATGGCCGTGTTCAAGGTTTATCAGTGAAGCTGAGAAAAAGAAACATAACGAAACCAAGTGAACACAGTCAAAAATATAAACGTTATGTGCTAGATTACGCTACTATATTTTCTATGTGGTCGTCTTTACAGCACTCCGCACTTTTCCCCCCATCCAATTCGCATTCGGGGAAGCACTTGAATTGGTATTGCAAAGCAGAGCACATTTGCTTCATAGGAATTCCATTGCTTTCCCCACGACGAATCGCTTCTTCTCTGACATCTTTCAGCAGAGATGACGAAAACAAGCTAGCTGGACCGTTCGTACACAATCGTCCACCAGCACATGCGCTGTCCTATTCCAAGCACGTCAAAAACTTTCCTGCTGTCGTTGGCGTTTTGGTGGGAAATGGTGGCACGCCTACATCGCTGTCTGAATGGTTCACGTTTGCGTGTCTCGCAATAAACCTTTTCACGCCGTTGCGTGTGTGGGAATTTTCGTCAACGCACGATGATGTCAAATGAACGTGGCTACCTGCAAGGAAAACGGAACAGAAGACTCCATTCTACAAGGCAAATCGGCCAAGATATTTTTTTTTTCTGTCTGTTCTTAAGCCTTTTCGGCAATGCAGAAAATATCGGCCACTCAAGTTCTGCCAGGTTAAGAAAACAAAGATCATCGGCCGCCTTGGTTGCGAAATTAAAGGACAGAAACGACTACGTCTAGGATGATGTAGAATATTGGAACGGTGTTGCCTTTTTTCTTGTATGGAGTCTTCCGGTCTGACCATATCCCACTATTCCAGCCAGTAGAGCCAGAATATAATTCATTTACAAATGACAATAATTTACAGTTAGTTAATAGAACCTAATAACTTTGTGTTCGTATGTTCGTACAAATGCAAAAAAGTACTTTAGTAGAACAAATTTTCGGGCGAGTAGAACAAAAACGTCACAAGTTCAAAGCACGTGAAGGTAGTTTAGCCGTGTAGTTTACTGGACCAGTTGATGCACAACACCGAATCAACTTTTCCTGTGGGTTATTTTTTCTTCCGCTGCCGTATCAAGCTTGCTGGAACCGTTCACTTTGAAGCGTAAAGCTACTCGAGTGCCATCAATAAAATTTCTGCGTTTGCACACATAGCTTTGTTCTGAAAAACCAATTGAAGCCCTAATAAAAGCCACACAGATGCCACGATCGTGTTTGAAAAGATGCCAAACGAGCGTCTAAGTTTGTACGCCCTTTCTTTTTCCTCTTTTTTACCCACGCCGCAATCAAGGCGTAAACGTGTAACATCATAATAATCCCAGGTACTTTTGGTAATTACATTCCTTATTACGTGCGCGTTTCCAATGGTCTACAAACCTGGAAACGAACTTCTTCACAAGCGTACACATGCAACGCGTGGTCTCGTATTTGCAAATCCGACTTCACTTGCGTAATTTATTATACAGTCACTGCACTCTCTTAAGTGCATAACTCCTGAAAGGCACGTTTTGTCTGCAATATCTTATTTTCTCCCCAGAAGACGACCCCATACAAGAACGACTCTGCATGTGAGACGAGCGGTGAGAACACAAAGCTACAATGAATAGTGCAGACCAAATAAAGTAGTTTCTGCAAACGAACATTTCGACGCGACGGCTGTACTGCACTGCACTCGATGATAACTAAATAAACGTGGTGAGTTGAGAGCAGGTGCGCCGCCTTGTGGCGATAAGAGAGACTCTGCTCGTTAGAACAGCGAGTCTCTTAAGACTCCGCACACATAATAATCCAATGCTCCGCAATAAAACCACAGGAACCACAACGATAGCAGCACTCCCTGCTGGAAGCCGGAATTCTTAAGCAGCCAGGGCAAGCCGACGTGTTGGTGTGTCCCGTCAGAGATAATAGAAATGTAGTGCTTAATCTCTTTTCTGCAGTCCATGCATACTGCAGAAAGTATAGAAGATACAAAAAGAGAAAATGTAGAATGTCTATTGTGGTCACACGGCTGGCAGCATATAGTGCGTAGTCAAATGAATACCGGAGCTTTTTCTCTGCAGTTTCGTGACAGCTGCGGGCGACCTTCCCCTGCTACTGCTTGGGGAGCGACCGGAATGATTTAGAAGCTTAAGAGCATCGTGTTGCCTTTTTTCCCTTATAAGAAGTTCCAATTAATATTCAATTGATGTCTTTCCTACATTTTTATACTATGTCTTTAACGTGGGATGGCTTACTGCTTGGGGTTTGGGTTCATAACATGAATATCCCCCGCGGGAAGAGTTATAGATGTCCTGTCCCAGAAATGACGTTTTTTTTTAAACTGTGATAGTCACGCCATAGAGTGCTATAATTACTATTTTGAATCACGTGAGAAAGCACTTCTGTGGAATACAGTAAATGTCCTCATAACCTTATCTTTAGGGCTGTTTCACATAATGCCTTATTTATACGCTCATTTGCAGTTCAGAAAAAAAAAGTTTTGTCAGTCGATATGATTGGGACTACAATATACCCATTATTAATTGTATTGGGGATTTTATATGGAAATTAAAATGGTGATACGATTATAAGGAATGCCATAATAAAAGTTCGCAAACATCGAGCGTCGGACATTTTGTAATGTGCACGGACAGCACAGAACACATGGACTTTACCATTTCGGCACTATCAAAATGCAACCGCCACGGCTGGGATCGTACCCGTGAGTTCAGCAGCTGAGAGCCAAACACTGTATCTTCGCTGTGAATAACAAGACCAGCTTCGAGGGGAAAGCTTTCAGCCTATTGGAGTTGCACATAACCATCTTAATTAGTCGAGAAAAAAACATAACACACGGTACTCTTTATATAATTATTGCTATTTTCGTTGTCACTTGTTGTTAGATAATAGAGTTAGCACACGTAAGTAGCCTTCTGCGACACATTTCTCTTTATAACCTATCCTTTATTTGACGTCGTCTCTAAGGTATTCGCAAATAGATTTGCAAATCGGTAGCCAGCTTTTTTTTTCCACCGTTCGCGAAATCTTTTTCTTGGCGAAGCTAAGCTGTGAACGTCTCTATGACTTGCCTAAGAAGGAAGCTTTACTCAGCTACAGAAAAGTTCAGGGGTGCCAATGTCGAGTTCAGGACACCGAGGTCACTGAGGGTCCACAAACCGCAGTTTATAACTCGCACGTGGCAGTACCAATTCTGTATATAAGCTCTGATTTTTTTTTACTTTTGCAATCCTGCAGGGCGTCTGTTACAGCCCTGGGCGGAGTGTTTTCAGCCGTGCAGTCAGCCGAACGCTGCCCAGTTTACTGTGGCATTGTTGTAGCGGTATCAAGCAAATTTCCTCTTTTCGCCGTCTCTTAGTTGTACCTATAGGTGAAGATCACATTAAGATTCAGCGGCACGAGCGCAGCGCTACTGAACTTTTCTGTTAGATGTATTGAAAGAGATATTGGTGCCTGTGTGTGTTGCCGGCTACTTCTCTTGAATAATAGTAGTTGGTGTCGTTACAAGTGGTGCGGACAATCGCAAGACAATACAAATGCGCATATTGGCAAACACTAACTCAATTAGTCGCAGTACTTTAATAGACCCAAATGAAAGTCACTCAGCAGGAAAATTCACAAATCAGACGTATTCACACAAGCGAAATGTTCACCCGAAACATAAAAGTTCGCCAACCTAATTTGCCAATGGATGCTCGATTCAATTTGTGTGGTTTAACGTCCCAAAAACACCATATAATTATGAGAGACGCTGTAATGGAGGGCTTCGGAAATTTCGACCACCTGGGGTTCTTTAACGTGCACCGAAATCTGAGTACACGGGCCTACAACATTTCAGCCTCCATCTGAAATGTCCCAGTGGATCCTGCTGATTTTCCTACTGTTTATGCCCAGATAAAACTGTCATTCAAAACAATGCGGATCTGACGCCTTTCTTCGAAGAAATATAGAGTGTTTGGCAACAGTTTGTAATTCTGAAATCTAATTGAAATTTGAAAGGTCCCCAAGGTGCCGACGCCTTTGGTGTGACTCCAAAGTAATAGAGGATTATGGGTGGCCCTACTCAATCAAATAAAGAACAGTTTAACCGACTCTGAAGTAAAATTTGATTTGACAGTCAATGATGATACAATTTCTTCATCAAGGAAATAAGATTTTGTCATCAAGGTCATCATAACTAAAATGCAGTATATTGTATTAGCGAATGCACATTAATTGACCTCTTAAACCACACATAAACTTAAAGTTATCGATATACGATCAATTAGCCAGTTCTTGGTTAAATTTTGCTAAACATCCTGCTTCATTGCTTGTGCATGAGTATGAAACAAATTTTATTATTACCAGCCATATTCTAGAGAATATGGCTGGTATTAAGACCTATGTTTACATGGTATAGATTACAACATTTTTAACATAGTTTAAAATATGGTATTAAAACTATATTTTAACCAATGTGTCAGTGGTTCCTTCTTAGAACGCTAATATTTCTGGCTAATTTACAGCGAAAGCTGTTATGAGATATTTTTAGCACTTTTACAGCGAACGCTGTTATGAGTTCACAACTCGGGCCTCGCGCTGCGCCGTAGTTGTCCGCCCCCGCCGCTGTTGTCCGTAACCACGTCGCGCGAAATTAGCAAAAAAAAAAAAATTAGTTTTAACGATACAGTGGGTCTCGTACCAGTGTTCGCTGGGTGCCAGCCCAATATTCAACCATTGAACCACGTCGGTGCTTGTGACTTGTTGGCAAGCTTGCCTTAGGCAGGCTTGATGTCAGGAAAGCAATCGTGTTAATACGACTTATAAAGCGTTTTAAAAGAGCGAATGAACAACCGGTCGTCGCACAATGAAAACAGCGTAACGAGAGGGTCGTCCAATGCTGCAACCCATTACGAAAGCTTGTTCTTCTTCCCCTATTAACTGTGGCGTATACCCACTTCAGCCATAGTTCCTCATCATCGTCAGCCACTGTATGAACCATTGGCACAAAATTCCTCGCAATAGTTCAGCTGATACCATGCTTCTCAGAATAATGACGAAAAATAGCATAGCGAATGCTGGCCTACTACTCTAAAGCTTTTATTATTAATGCCATAGTGGGCATCAAGCAAGTCTGCTTGCGGCCCTGCCGAGGTGTACTTGTGGCTAAGGTACTCGACTGCTGACCCGCCGGTCGCGGGATCGAATCCCGGCTGCGATCCGGCTGCATTCCCGATGGAGGCAGAAATGTTGTAGGCCCGTGTGCTCAGATTCGGGTGCACGTTAAAGAACCTCGGGTGATCTAAATTTCTGGAGCCCTCCACTACGGCGTGTTTCATAACCATATGGTGGTTTTGGGACGTAAAACCTCTCGTATGAATTAATAAAGTGTGCTCGCGGTAGTTACCCTATGAGTGTTTAGAAAAAGACTTAAGGGGCCACTCTTGTAGCTTTCGCTGTGACTGTGCAGCGCCTTCCGTGCAAGCCTGGCCTTTTTTTTTTTAGCTTAGCCAGTTGTGGGAGCTTGGAATGGGCCACGTACGTTGTAAACGAGATCAGGTGGGGATGAGCCGCGTATAATAATACCATTAAAATGAAACAACGTGTCACTATATATACTGGACAGCGCTCCCGTGATATATATTGCAGGATGACATGAAATGTTTGCGCATGCACTAATAGCAAAAAAAAAAAAATTCCCAGTAGCACAAAACATCCATACAGCTGAAAGAAAAGTACGACTAACACAAAATAATAAACCCCAAACAAGTGCACTGTTTCGGCTGAATAATTGCTCCCAGATGCCTGCTCAAAACATGCTTCGCAAAATAGGAGCATATGCACGCTCAGTAATCTGCCAACAATGAGCTAGGCCACATGAGGTGACGCCTAGCTTCATTGGCTGGTGATTTCATATTTTCATATGACAACGAAAACCGTATTCCCAGATGCCTACGGTGGTCGCGTTGCCGAGTACATTCTGTTCTGCAATAGATCCATTTGCCCTAAACTGTGTAACATCGCATCCTTTTATTTGAAGTGTACACGCCAAGAGGAGCTGTATTATTTTACATTTCCCTCGCATGAATCGATTCCAAAGTGTCACAGTTTTCTTCACAACAGCTGAAATTCTGTAGCACCTGTTCCTTGCGACAGGCGGAAATATATACGCGGCAACGTGAAGACGGCTGAAGGTAGTTTCAGAAAGGTAAACACTTGATTTCATACAATTATAGTGCTTAAAATGTATAAATTTACGGGTACCATGAAGCCAACGGGATGAAACTAGGCCGGTTGCGTAATTAGAATAAAAATAACAAAAGCAGGATAATGGCCGGAAATGCTACTTGATGATTTGATATGTGAGGTTTAACGTCTCAAAACCACCACACGATTATGAGAGACACCGTAGTGGAGGGCTCCGGAAATTTTGACCACCTGGGGTTCTTTAACGTGTACCCAAATCTGAGCACACGGGCCGACAACATTTCCGCCTTTATTCGAAATATAGCCGCAGCCGGGATTTGATCCTGTGACCTGCGGGTCAGAAGCCGAGTACCTTAGCCACTAGACTACCGTGGCGGGGCGAAATGCTACCTCCACATTACCAGAAAATGTGCACGTTTATTTGCACCTGCAGGAGTACGCCTCAGTGGTAAAGCTTAGTGCTGTTCTCACAAAACCAGGAACTCGAGTACTTCTGTTTGGTGCCATAGAAGTGCGCGGGGCTCTCCTTACTGGAAGAAAGGGCGATAGAAGCAGCACTGTCCTCACCTACCAACGCTCTTCCCAAACTGCATACTCCGAGACCCCCCACAAGAAGTATATATAGCGTGCAAAGATGCGATACAGGGGCATAGTGCCAGTAACGTCCAGCTTGCCCGCAAGGCTGTGCTTGGCACTACCTGCCGTAGAGCAAGTATCACCGTGAACAGCATCTAATTGAAGGGAAATGAGCGCACAGATAAATGTCCCGCATACCTTTGCAATATTAGTGATAGAAAGAGTTGCTCAATGATATCAAAGGCAGAGCCAGCAACGAAAACTACGTGAACCTAGATGGCTCTCATGGTGGTGCTACCTCTCGCACAGACGTGTGCGCCGAGACATTATGCAAATTTCTTTCAGTGTTTTTCTATATTTGAAAGTCCGCACCACTGCACGCAAACTGCAAAAGCAAATGGCCCGAGATAATTCAGAGCCAATTCATGGCGCTTGACCCCTTGGGCGTTCTCTCAGTCTATTTTATATCTCATCGAAACATTCGCCACGATCAGAGACAAATGCTGCGTTTCTAGCCTTCACCAAGCAACGAAATGTGGTAACTGGCAGCCCGATAACTTATACGCACGGTTCAGGTGCAGCGGCATGGATAGGTGTGTGTGTCTTTTCGAGGGCTATTTGATTTTCAACGTTTTCCATCTGGGCTTTATACGTTTGCTTGCACTGTGTGTTGTCTACGTTGGACGCATGTGTCTGCAAGGGTGTGCTAAAGCTCGTTGCTGGTCAGGAAGTCGTGTGCCTCTATACAAAGCAGTCTATACGGTGAGGTTGTTTACACACAGGGCTGCTATTTACATGATGATGATATATGGTGTTTTTTTGGCGCAAGGACCATTTGATGGCCAAAGAGCGCCAGTTCATGCGACAAGGAATGTGGACAATGATTGTGATTAGCGGCTGTATAAGGGCTATAAAATTCCTCGCGGTAAGGCGGGTAAAAACATACAAGTAATAAAATCATGACCATGCCGTGAAAGGTGTGTGTGGTGTGAATAGATAACAAAAGTTGGTGATAATAAAAAACGATGGTGTATATGTATGGCATTAGCACAAGTGCCTCACTGGTTCATACCCTTGCGTGCAAGGGCCGTGAGGCAAGTGCTTTCCTGTGTAGCCACCGCAGCAAAAACCTCCCTGGAGAGGTTGAGCTACGGGATGCCCGGGTATATGATATGAAAATTACGAATTTCTTTTAAAAACGCTAACAATGATTTATGACTAAAAAGCGGTTCCCTACCAACGAACATTGCAGGGTGTAAAGGTATATGTTGTCGGTAGGGTAATGGAAAATGCTGTTTTCTTATAGTTTCTAAGTGTTTACACTGGATTAACACGTGAAGGACGGTCAATGGTTCACCGCATCTGTCACACAATGGTGGGTCGCCACCAGACAAAAGATATGTGTGTGTCGTGTATATGTGTCCTATCCTGAGTCTCGTTAGTATAACCTCTGTATGACGCGATTTTGATACTGGCAGCCAATGACCAAGGTGTGGCTTGATAACGTGTAGCTTGTTTTGTGTGTGTGTATCCCACTTGCTCTGCCAGTAGTCCCTGAGTTTTCGTTTGAGAGATGGCTTAAGATCAAGGGCCGGGATTGATGTGGGTGTAATGGCGGTGCTTTCGTGGGCGGATGCAGCAAGCTGATCCGCCATCACGTTGCCTTGAATCTCACGGTGCCCTGGCACCCAGCACACTACAACATGTTGGTTGAGTGTGTAGAGTGTGCATAAAATAGAGTAAAGTGAGACGAGGACAGGGTTTTTTTGTTTTTTAAGACTGCGCAGAGCCGTTACAACACTGAGGGAGTCTGTATAAATTACTGCTTTTTGTATTTGTAGTTGTTTGATGTGTTTAGCTGCCACAAGTATCGCGTAAGCTTCTGCTGTGAAGATACTTGTACTTGGATGTAGAGGGCCAGCATCCGAAAAGGATGGGCCGACAGCAGCGTAGGACACAGAGGAGTTGGACTTAGAGGCATCTGTAAAAAACTCAGGACGTGTGTATTTGTGTTGAAGTTCCAGGAAGTATGTTCGGATATGGGCAATAGGCGCATGTTTTGTAACTTCTAGGAACGACACATCACAGTCTATAATCTGCCACTGCCACGGTGGCGGGTATGCTACAGGAGCCATTAAACTGTGTTCAAGTGACACTCCAGTTTCTTCAGCTAGACCCTTCAGGCGTACTGAGAAGGGCTGCCTCATTGAAGGCCTGTTTTGGAACAGAATGGAGCTCGACAGATCATTAATAGTAGAGTATGAGGGGTGCTTCTTGTCTGCTTTCACCTTCAGGAAGTATACAAAGGACATGTAAGTTCTCTGCAGATGAAGCGACCACTCATTTGACTCAACATAAAGGCTTTCTACGGGGCTGGTGCGAAAAGCACCCGTAGAAAGGCGGATGCCCAAATGGTGCACGGGGTCCAGCATCTTCAAAGCACTTTGAGTCGCAGACTGATAAACAACGGCCCCATAATCTAAGCGGGTGCGAATGAGGCTTCTATACAGGTTGATGAGACATTGCCTGTCACTACCCCACGTAGTACGTGACAACACTTTTATAACATTCATGGCTTTTAAGCATTTTGTTTTTAGATACTTGATGTGCGGTACGAAGGTCAACTTGTTGTCCAAGATTAAGCCTAGGAATTTATGCTCCGCATTGACAGACAGACGTTGACCGTTCAGTTCAATGTGAGGTTCCGAATGCATGCCTCTCTTTCGAGAGAACAAGACACAGGTGCTTTTTTGTGGGTTAAGTCGAAATCCGTTTTCATCAGCCCATTTGGAGACCTTGTTCAAACCCAGCTGAACCTGCCGCTCACACATTGCCAAGTTGCATGACTTGAAGCCAAGCTGAACGTCGTCGACATATGTACAATAAAACATATTGCGGGGGATGGACAAGTGCAAGGAATTCATTTTGATAATAAAAAGTGTGCAACTAAGTACACCACCTTGTGGCACGCCTGTTTCCTGGACAAATGTTCGCCAGAGAACACTGCCCACACGGACACGGAATGTTCGGTTTGACAGGTAACTTTCAATTATGTGAAACATTCTTCCGCGCACACCAAGGTGGGACAGGTCTCTTAGAATTCCAAAACGCCATGTTGTATCATAAGCCTTTTCGATATCGAGGAACACAGAGAGAAAATATTGTTTATGGACGAAGGCGTCTCTGATCTGTGCCTCAATACGAACAAGGTGGTCTGTGGTGGATCTACTTTCTCGAAACCCGCACTGAAATGGGTCGAGCAAATTGTTTGTTTCTAAGTAGTGGAGTAAGCGGCAATTAATCATTTTTTCAAATAGCTTACAGAGGCAGCTTGTTAACGCTATAGGTCTGTAACTTGATACAGTAGAGGGATCCTTTCCCTTCTTCAAAATTGGAATTATAACAGCCTCCTTCCAGGAGGAGGGGATCACACCTGAAAACCATATGCGATTATAAAGAGAGAGGAGGGTTTCTTTAGTTTCGGAGGGTAGTTCCTTCAGCATCGCGTACATTACGTTGTCAGAACCTGGGGTAGATGTATTACAGCAGTTGAGTGCTGTTCGCAGTTCTGCTAAGCAGAATGGTGCATTATATGCCTCATTTCTTGGGGATTTTCTTTCTAACTTTTGTTTTTCTATTCGTGCCTTGTAATTCTGGAAGGATTCGGAGTAGTGTGAGGAGCTCTATATGTGTTCGAAATGTGTGCCAAGAAAGTTGGCTTGATCCTCCAAGCTTTCCCCGAGGCTATTTACTAGTGGAAGAGAATACGTTTGTTGGCCCTTAATTTTCTTTACCTTATTCCACACTTTTCCCTCATCTGTGTACGAGTTGATACTCGATATAAACTTTGTCCAGCTCTCTCGTCTAGCTTGTCGACGCGTTCTCCGTGCCTGTGATTTGACCCGCTTGAAATTTTCCAGGTTTTCTGCTGTAGGGGAATCGCGAAGCAAAGCCCATGCTTTGTTCTGAGTGGTCCGTGCTTTCCTGCATGCGTCGTTCCACCATGGGACTCGCCGTTTAGAAGACATGCCACTCGTTTGGGCAATACATTTAGATGCGGCATCAAGTATAAAAGCTGTAAAATACGTGACAGCGTCATCTATGGTCAGGGCAGACAGCTCAGTCCATGTCATGTGTGTAAGAGTTCTATACCCTTCCCAATCAGCTGACTCAATCTTCCATCGAGGAACCTGCGGGGGTAGTTGATCCTTGTTCGGCGCACTCAGGATGATTGGGAAGTGATCACTCCCATAAGGGTTTTTAAGAACGTTCCATTTAAAAACAGGTAAAAGGGACGGTGATGAAATGCTAAGATCTATGGAGGAGTATGTGTTGCTTGCAAGGCTAAAATACGTAGGCTCCTTCATATTTAAAAGACATAAACTAGAAGAGAAAAGGAGCTGCTCAATGAGACGTCCTCGCACATCACAGTGAGCATCGCCCCACAGGACATTGTGTGCATTAAAATCACCTAGAACCAGAAATGGCTCTGGGAGTTCATCTATTAGTGATTCCAGATCACGTCTGTGTAGCTGTTGATGTGTTGGTATGTACACAGAACATATGGTAATAAGTTTGTTAAAAAGTACAGCTCGAATGGCCACTGCCTCCAGGGCCGTTTGGAGCTTCAAATGCTGGCATGCTATACTACGATAGACTATAATGGCTACACCGCCAGATGGTACAACAGGATCCTCCCGGTCTTTTTGGAAAATAATATATTGTCGTAGGAAGTCCTTGTGCTTAGGAGTTAAGTGCGTTTCTTGCACACATAGCACTTTCGCGTTAAACTTACACAGAAGCTCTTGGACGTCATCTAAATTTCTAAGTATTCCCCTTACGTTCCACTGCATGATTTTGTCCATAGTGGAAAAAAAAGGGAAAAAGTGCTGTGTGCAAAGAAGACGGGGATTAACTCATTTTACAGGGCCTTTGTCAGGCCCTGTAATCGGCGTTCTGTCCTGTTTGGGGCGGTCGAGCGAAGCTCGCCGATTCTTCGGCGCTTCCTGCGCCGTTTGGCTTGAACTGGTGTCCATAGCCTCTTGCGAGGCACTGGACACCCGCTCTAAAGAGCGATCTGTGCGTCGCTTAGACTTCGCCTCGATCGACGAAGTCTTTGTCCCCACCGAGCTGGGGGTTGATGGAGCCCCCTTGGCCTCGTGATTGCCCTGGCTGCTGCCAGAGCTTGTAGAGGTCACTGGTGTGGACAGGCTGAAAGTGGGCAGGGCAGCGCTGGCTGCTCCCGCCGCAGGGGCGTGTGCCATTGGCCTCGGCACGCTAGGCGTGGTCCGGGCAACTGCCAAGGGCCTTTGTGGTGCCGCCCCTCGTTGCACCACTTCGGCAAAAGGTGTTTTTAGTGCTAATGATAACGAGACTCGTTGTATTGCTTCCCTGAATGTGATATTTTCCTTAACTTTTATAGTTATTATTTCTTTTTCTCTTTTCCAGGCTGGGCACGCTCTGGAGTATGCGGGGTGGCTACCTTCGCAGTTTGCACAGAGGATCTCGTCATGACTACATTCATCAGCACTGTGGCCGGTTGTGCCACACTTAGCACATATCAGCTGTCCTCGGCAGCTCTGGGATGCATGACCAAATCGCTGGCATTTAAAACAACGCCTCGGGTTTGGAATGAAGAGTCGGACATGGAGTTTTACATAGCCAGTTTCGAGAGTCTCGGGTAAAGTGGTTGAGTTGAAGGTGAGTATCAAGTGCTTTGTTGCTATTTCATTGTTGTTACGTCTGATTTTGATGCGCTGGACTTGTATTACACCTTGATCTTTCCATCCATCAAAGAGCTCTTCTTCACTCAGTGTCATCAAATCTTCGTCCGATACCACGCCCTTCACTGTATTCATAGTACGGTGTGCGCTCACAGAGACAGGGATGTTACCAAAGGCCACGAGGTGCGAGAGTTTATTGTACTGTTCCTTGTCTTTTAATTCTAGAAGCAGATCTCCACTTGCCATCTTCGTGGCCTTATAACCGGTTCCAATGGTCTCTCTCAAGCACTTGGCTACAAGGAAGGGTGAGATTGCTCTAGCTTTTGTAGATGATTGTTCGCATTGGAGGACATGGTATTTTGGAAAAGCTTCTTTGTTTTTGGGCCAAAGTAGGAATGTTGCATCGGTGCGTACCCTTTTAGAAGCACGATCAGTTAAAGAGGGGGTCGGGGATCCCATGAGAAAATGTGTATTTTTCGGTAACGGCGCCTACCACCCACCACGGAGTCCAACGAGGGGACGTGGCAGAGCATGTGGGCATGTCTGCGCAACGCCAGCAGTACGCAGTTACTATAACCCAATATGGTTTACCCTAGTTTGGATAGCCACAGAAGGTTAACCCTTGCCGCCAGGAAAAATTGGAAGTAAAATGAAGTGAGGAGAAGACAGGAAAGATGTAAAGTGAGAACAAAAGACGAAGATATAGGGAGAGAGAGATAGGAAAAGGCGACTGCCGATTTCCCCTGGGTGGGTCAGCCCAGAGGTGCCGTCTACGTGAAGCCGGGGCCAAAGGGGTGTGTTGCCTCTGCCGGGGGGCCTTAAAGGTCCAATCACCCAGCGTCGGCTCAACCCCCAGGATCCCCTTTTCCCCGGACACGGCAAAGCCACGCACGGCTAGGCGTGGGAGGGAGTAGAACTCCCCCGTTAGCTCGGGTCCGTGGTGTCGCTACACACCAAACGCCTACTTGCGCAGGCGCCCCTGCGGGATCTGCTATTTACAGGAAGAGAGAATCGGCTTGACCTCCAGAAGCCATTGGAACACAACAGAGCCGCCAGAGCGCACTGTTTATCTTGTCTCCCGAGCCCATTAGTGTCCTCGCTCGCCTTTTTTTCGCTCATTCTTCTTATTTACGCCCCTAACGTCATTTAGGATGCTCGTGCGCTTGTAGCCAGTGTTACCAAGACCAAGGTACTCTCTGTTTATTCCTCTCTCTCTTATTCCATACGTTACATTGTGTTTACGCGTGTTTCCTTTCAATGAAAGTAATTTCACGTCGCTGGGAAATAGTCGCCGTCTTAGAGAACTTCCCGCAAGATGCTTCGATGCAATATCCTCAGAAGTCTGGGCTTGAAAAGAAGTAACTTTGCCCCGTTATTCTTTTAACCTGTTTTCAAAGTGAGGTATGGGTAAGTTTGACTTTGATCCTCTATATAATGGCGTGTGTTCTCAAGCAAGCAAGTGGCGTGCTTCACGCACTGCCTAAAGCATTCAAGAAACCTCAATTAAATAAAAGGTGCTTGTCGTGAGCCTAAACCTCGGGAATTTGCACGTTAGAGATACAGGAACAAATATTGAATCCGACAACGCATAACGAATGATGCGCACACAACAGTAGATTTTGCACTTAATTTCGATATACATCAAGTACTCGCGTTCACAAAACCGTGGCAAGCCGGAAGTACTTGCGAGAGAATACTGCGATCAATACTGATGCGGGATTATTCCTGTCAAACTTTACAGAAGCGTGCTTTCTAAAGGAACTACAAGGCACTTACGAAAGAGAAGTTGCTGAATTCAACCCCATAATTGGATCGTAGCTACTCCAACCCCAGCTCCCTGCATCTTACGTAAAGTTATTACAAAGAAAACTGTTCAGATCACGACAAGGTTCGCGTGCGGCGTGGTAGTTGTCCGCGATGGACGTAACCACTCTCGCATGAAATAAGAAACACATAAAATTACAAAGGTCACAGCGGGATTCGAACCCGACTTCCCTGCATGCCAACCCAGAATTCTACCAGAGCTTGAAATTCCGTACCAAACTAGCTTTATAGATAGGCTTGATGTCGGTAAAAAAATCGTGTTAGTATCAGTAATAAAGCGTTTTAGAACAGCAAAGGAGCATCTAGGTGACACACAATGCGAATTGCGTAACGAGCAAAATTTAGTAAAAGGGATGATAATATCGGAAGGTAGCACAAGTCATCCAGCAATAAATAGTCCGTTAATAAGTTACAGGAAAGCATGGAGCCTCATGGCACCACTGCATTTTTCGATAATAAGAATATAGGCATGTGGATAGTACATCGCTAAAATTATAACAGCTAAAAAAATTGGCAGATCCCACGTAAAGTGGGAATCGATGATATGTGAAGCACAAATGAGAAATGTTGGTATGCCACTTTAAAATCAGTACAACGTTGCGAGGTAAAAGTAAATGATGACGTACTTGACTTTCATATCATGGTTATCATGTTTGGATGCGTCGTTTACCTTTGTCATCTATTCACGTCTCGTGACAGCAAGTTTAGTATATGTGTAGCTAGCGAAACAGCCGTGAGCACGCTATAAGCGTCGTATGTGGTCGTGTACTTACATGACATGCGTGTCAGGATTATCATGTTTGCACAACTGATATATCTTGTCATCCATTCACGTCAAGTAACACCAAATTTAGTATATGTGGAGCTAGGAAAACGGCCGCGAGCGCATCATGAAGGGCCCAATATAATACTCCAATATAGCGTTGACGCGCGCGTATGCTGGATACAGCGATGCTACGATAGCAAAACGCGAGCACTCTATAGTCTGACGTAAGGCGCGACCGGCGCGACCAGCGTCCGCCGGCGAGGCCCGACGGCAACCGGCGCAAATTTCGACATGCTGCGCTTCGCGCTGATGCGTTACCGAAACAACACTGCGTCTCCCTGTTTTCTTGACGGAGGGACGCCGGACGCAGTGAAACGTGCATGCGTCATAGTAATGCAGCGCGGCGCGCGCCTGCAAGTATGTGGCAGGACCGGCACCCGGCATGGTAACGCTGGCGGGACGCGACGAAGCGAACGCCGGCGAGCACGTGCACCACGTCACGTCGAAACGTATTGGCGCCTTGACAGTGGCACGTAGTCATGTTCTCACATGACACGAATTTCATGATTATCATATTTGCGCCAATAACATACCTTCGTCATTCACTGGCGTCACGTAATACCAAATTTGGCATATGTGAAGCTAGCGAAACGGCCGCGAGCGCATCATCAGTGTGGCATCTAGTCATGTTGTTACACGACGCGCATGTCGTGATTTTCAAGTTTGCAACAGTATCATACCTTCGTCATCCATTCGCGTCCCATAATACCAAATTTGGTATAAGTGAAGCATGTATAAAGAGCCGCCAGTGCATCATGAGCATGGCATGTAGTCATGTTGTTACATGACACGCATCTCATGATTATCATGTTTCCACCAATCACATACCTCCGTCATTCATTCGCCTACTGTAATAACAAATTTGGTATGTCTGACGCTAGCGAAATGGCCGCGAACGCATCATGAGCTTGGCATGCAGTCATGTTACATGAGACGCATATCATGATTTTCATGTTAGGGTCTGTCGCTTCTGTTCGCCATGCAATCATGTCATACCATACCAGTATTGCAACAATCCATGTGAACGAAACCACCGCAAGCGCTGCAGGACCAGGAAATGTAAATCATGACATTCATGACGTACATGTCATGATTTTCATGTTATAACTAATCAAATATGTTCTTCATACAGTCATGTTATGTCATGCCAAGTTTGGTATCGTTACTATTATCGAAACGGCCAGGAGAGATAAAAGTCATAGGCGGCTAGATAGATAGATAGATACGCTCAAAGTCACCAAATTTAGCTAAGAAGTGCTTCGCATTTAAAAACAAACAAGACAATTGTTACACCAAATGGACGTGGAGGTTACGAGTCTGATCCCTGCCACGGCAGTGGCGTTTTGATGGAGGTGAAATGCTAGACGCCCTCGAACTGCCAGATGTGAGTGTTGGTAAAGAACACTGGTCAAAATTCCCGCAGCAACTACGGCGTCTCTCATGACACTAGCGCTGTTGTGGGATGTAAAAGCCCAGATAATAGAGAGTTTTAGTACTGCGTACGCTGCGTACGTGGCGGCGTTGCGTACGTAAAGACGCCACGTTCTGCGTAGTGCGCATGCGCAGACCGCAACGCGCACGTATCGTGTTACGTATGCAGCTGCTACGTACGCACGTATGAGATGCGTGCGTGCGTACGTATGAAGTGATCGCGCTGCTCTCGAACAAATTCGCGACAGCGCGAGACTTCGTTTTGCAAAATGGCGGCATCAGAGGCAAGCACCGACCGGCTCTTGGCTTAAAATATGGCCATAATCTGGCTATAACACTTGGATTGGCTCACATTGGCTGGCAACAACACGTGCTTCTATTTTGATCTACCAGATGGCGCAACACGGTTCACGCTCGTTACGTACGTGGGTACTACGGCGTACTAAAAGCCGATTAGTGGCAAACGACGCCACGTAACGCAAGGCGCTTGCGTGATGCGTACGTAGCACCATTTCGCAGTACTAAAACTCTCTAATATTATTATTACGTAGAAATACAAATCTATACAAAAGAGTGACTTCGTTTTGCTGTTTACAAAGCGGACGTAAAAGCTACGTAAAGAAAAAGGGCAAAATTATTTCTTGCCTATTCTATATTTTTTCTCATTGAAATTTAATTTGTTTAGATTATTGCGACAAACTCCAGCAAAAAAAATTGGCAGATCCCACGTACAGTGGGAATCAATGATATGCAAAGCAGCAATGAGAAAGGTTGATATGTCGCTTAAAAGTCAGCACAACGTTACGAGGTGGTGGTAAATGATGCCGTACATGACTTCCGTGTCATGATTATCATCTTTGGATGTGTCAGTTACCTTCGTCATCTATTTACGTCACGCGATACCAAAATTAGTATATGTGGAGATAGGAAAATGGCCGCGAGTACGTTATTAGCGTGTTTTGTTGTCATGTTCTCACATGACACGCGTGTCAGGATTGTGATTTTTGTACCAGTCATATATTTCATCATCCATTGACTTCACGTAAAACAAAGTTTGGTATATGTATAGCTAGCAAAACGGCCGTGATAGCATCATGAAGGACCCAATATACTCCAATGTAGCATTGACGCGCGCGCACGCTGGGCACAGCAACGCTACGTTATCAAAACGCGAGCAATCTGTAGTCTGACGCCAGGCGCGACCAGCGTCCGTCGGCGTGGCCCGGCGGCAACGGGCGCGAAATGTGGTATGCTGCATTTCGCGTCGATTTGTTACCCTGACTACACTGCGTCTTCCTATTTTCGTGACGGAGGGACGCCAGACGCGCTGAAATGCGCTTTCGTCATAGCAATGCAGCACGGCGTGCGCCTGCGAGTATTTGGCAGGACTGGCGCCTGGCGTGGCAACGCTGGCGTGACGTGACGAAATGAACGCCGGCGAGCACGCGCACCGCGTCACGTCGAAATGTATTGCCTCCTTGACTGTCTGTAGCAGGTAGTCATGTTCTCACATGACACGCATCTCATGATTATCATGTTTGCACCAGTCACATACCTTCGTCATCCATTGGCGTCACGTATTATCAACTTTGGCATATGTCAAGCTAGCGAAACGGCCCAGAGGACATCATGAGTGTGGCAAGCAGTCATATTGTTACAGGACACGCATGTCTTGATTATCATGGTTGGTTGTGTCATTTACCTATGTCGTCCATTCACGTCACATAATACCGAGTTTGCTCATGTGGAGCTAGCGAAACGGCCACGAGCGCATAATAAGCGTAACATGTAGTCATGTTGTTACATGAGACGCATCCCATGATTATTAAGTTTGCACCGGTCACATACCTTCGTCATCCATTCCCATCCCATAATATCAAATTTGGTATATGTGACGCTAGCGAAACGGCCGTAAGCGCATCATGAGCGTGGCATGTAGTCATGTTGCTACATGACGCGCATGTCATGATTTTAATCATGTTAAGGTCTGTCGCTTGTGTTTGCCGTGCAATCATGTGATACCACACAGGTCTTGCAACATGCCTCGGGAACAAAACCACCGCAGGAGCTGCAGGACCATGAAATGTAAATCATGACATTCATGATATACATGTCGGGATTTTCGAGTTATGACTAGTCAAATATGTTCTTCATACAGTCACTTTATGCCATATCAAGTTTGGTATCGATAGCATTATCGAAACGGCCAGGAGAGCTAAAAGCCGTAGGCGGCTACATAGATAGATAGATAGATAGATAGATAGATAGATAGATAGATAGATAGATAGATAGATAGATAGATAGATAGATAGAAAGATAGATAGATAGACAGATAGATAGATAGATAGATAGATAGATAGATAGATAGATAGATAGATAGATAGATAGATAGATAGATAGATAGATAGATAGATAGATAGATACGCTCAAAGTCGCCGAAGTTCGCTAAGAAATGCTTCGCATTGAAAAAAAAAGAAACGAATGTCGCGACACGTGGCAGGAAACACGTTAAGATTAATGAGATCCTCACAGCTCGCAGACGCGAGCTGTGAGAAGCTCTATAAGGTTTCATTGGACTCGTTTCCGGCCAGCTCAGACAAAATGAAGTTCTTTAATTATATCTGCAGTGCCGACTAGCCACCAGTCTTTCATGCCAACTAACCGCTTGGGCTTCCAAATGCAAAAAAAAAAAGAAGCTTCATGCGTGGAAATTTAATTTAGAGCTGAATCACTAATAGATTGGCGCTTTCATTGCCATTGCCAACCTGAAAATAAATTGAAACTCCAGGAAAGCGACACACATCAAAGAAGAGCCATATTCAGATGAAGCAAATAAATGAACCCTATTGAATTTTACGTGCAGCTGATTACGCAGAAGCGAGTGGGCTGTAACTTATACCTGCAATATTGTCCTTACAAATGTAGTGAGATTATGTTAGACTAATCCATTGAAGTGCTTAATTTGTTCGCCTAGGTCGAACAGAAATTGAGTCATGCCTTCACCGAAGTACGCGCAGGATAGGATATGTACGCATATCAATTCAATATCTGCATAAATACAGATGATACTTTACTTTGGGGTACTAACGTTGCGTTACTTTCCGGCGAGAACATAATACACTGTGTGCTGATAAAACTTCCCTAAAATAGTTCAGCTTGAACATAGGGCAATGCTGGACCGCTGAATCATTATTCTTACGTTATTGCTACCACCGTGTAAAAATGTACGCAGCGTATCGATGTTGGACCTCGCAGGCCATCTTGTGAATTGTAAATGAAGGTGTTTACCTGGGAAATAACAATATTTCATCGTGACGCGCGTTTTTCAAAGACGTTGTTTTGTTGTTTCCGCACGCGCTGCCCCTTTTCACTTTTCAATGCACCCCGAGAAAGGCTCTGAATTTAACCCACTTAACCAACCATTTCCGGATTCGTGAGGTGATCCTAAATACCTTGATTTTCTCGTAAATGCGTTCAATATGCAGCAAATATAAGCTGCGAATTCACAATAGCACCAAAAAATAATATCATCCTGTAAAAAATACAACAGTCCTGAAATTACGTTCTGCGTTGCATCGTTACGTTATAGCAAGCGGTGATCTTTAATGCGCATGTGCCATTTGAAACGTGAAGAATGCGTGGACCGGAAACAATCGTTGTTTTGTTACAAATTTCGAAAACTGCGCCAGTGCCCTCGCATGCATTGAAACCATATTAATGGTTTTTTCTTGTTTTTTAATTGACGAACACTTCAGCGGGCCTGGTTGTCCTATCCTGTCATGCGCTGTCATGGTCACTCATCGTAACGCCGAGAAAGTCGCAAATATTATAGCCAGCTGCAGCGCGTGATGACACCAAAGAGAAAACTTCTTTTTCTTGTTCTTTCAGTGCCTTCATGACGATAATAACGCAGTCAAAACCAAAGAGATTTCGAATGATACACTAGAGGTGACTCCAGCACTATTGTCTATGGGAGCTCCGACGCACAGTACTTCTGGGAGCGTAGGAATGATAGGTAGTACACAGATTTGTCTAATCTTCGTACTTGTGGCTCCACGTGCGTTCGTGTGGCTTGAAGCTGCTCTGTCATGAAATAAAAATCAGCAAATGTTTGGCGGTTGCACTTCACACCTCAATTTTTTATGCTTACCATTTACTATCGTGTCGCGAAGTTCAAAAGGGTTCGTTTTTTTCCTCCGAAACAAAGCCGAAACACAGCAATAAACGAAGCCACAAGGGATTTCGAGGCCCGCAAGCACGAAGACTGGGCACATCCGGGTCCTGCCCATAATTCATATGGTAGCTGATCAATCGCAGCACCAGAGTCGTCTCTAGTTAAATATAGGAAAGTATATGGGTTAAAACCCGTATAGCAGAGCCATCTGTAGCAGATTGAGCCTGCATTTGCACCGAAAAAAAGTCTTCTTCCTCTCGTTCTTCGAGCTTGTTATTGATAATAATAAGCAAGCAGCACTGAAAATAAAACAGCGCAAAGAAATAGAAAAGAACAGAGGAATCAAGTGCGACATTGAGAGATACAGAAATGAAGCGAGCTAATACGAGGGAAAACGTAAATAAGTGAAAATAAATAAAGGAAGACAGGAAAGCTGGAAAATACAAGAAAGAAAGAACAAAAAGAAAAAAGAAAACAGAAGAGAAACAAAAAGGATGCCAAGATTCGCAATTCTTTCATGCTTTGTAGCGTTAGGGTGAAGATGTCATGAGTTTCTTTCCTGCTAGTTATGTGGTGTTTAAGAACCCAGCTTTTCCATCAATCATCAATATTTACAGTGCTTTACGGAGTTATTTATTTTGATGTCCTAACGAAAATACGAAATTGTAGTGGCTTGTTGTCATGCAAGAACAAAAGCAAACAGAAAATTTTCACGCATGAGAGTTCAGAATGCCACTATACATTAGCCTTCAGAGGGCCCGCCCGTTCGGAGTGAATGTGATTCGAGTTGCATGTGCACTCCGAGTTCACCAATTTTCGTTAAGTTGTACTCCTCGTTAGCAATCAAAGAGAGTATTTGGGAAGCGTTGTGTCACCTTTTTTTCCGAAGTAGAGCTCCAACGAACAAATAACCTCTCGACGAGGGAACGTATGAGCAGTTCTCGTAAGAACGTCAACACCGAGAGGAAGTACCGCGAAACACAAGACAGTAGATTTAAGAGTAATTATTAAACAGAAAGTAATAATAATGACCTTTTATTTCATACAGCTTATACTACACTCACGTATGGAAGAAAGAAACGAGAAAATACGAGAAAGGGAGAACGAAGAACTTGGCTGGCATCAAACGTAGTTTCACTCTCGTCAAAGATGCTATGAAAGCGACAGCTACACAGTCGCGAAAACGAGAATGCAAAAAAAAAAAAAAAAGCTATGAGGGAGATAAGGAGAGAAATTGGGAAGTGGCGACAAGCCGCTATTCCATTGGCGGGGTGGAGAGGCTAACAGCGGATCGCGCCGACATGCGCCACTCAGCAATTACGCTGGCAAGCCAGATCCCGTCCTCCCCGACACGTCAGTCTGCCTTCTATATCCGCCCGTATATCGAACACGCTCTTCCTACAGTCTGACTAAATAAGAGGAAAGGGAATCAGGAAGTCAGTGCGGAAATGCAGAAGAGGCGAGAATACACTGCAGTGCCATCTTTCAGGCTTTAGTCCCTACCCTGTCGGCTATCGAATGAGAGGTATTGGAACAAACCAACACCCGTACCTAATCTAAGCCGAACATTTTGTTCGTATTGGAAGACTTACGTTGATATGCTGAGTACAGCTTCCGTGCAGTGTTTAACCGACTGGTGTTGACGTACACAAGCCCCCAAAAGTTTACGGACGACGGGCTTCACTGCATATGCAAATTGATGCTCGGTCAGTGCACGGTGCTTCTAACAGATAACCGGTAGTTGTATAGGCTGCAGACTCTGCTACAAGCTTCAATTTTGAGTGTATTAAATAGAAGAAATCCATCTGTTCGCTGTTGTTTTTCTTTTCTCTCCATGAGAATTTCTACAGGTCAGCCATCCTGCAGTCTCAAGAATATTCCGAGAGAAGGTCGAAGTTATTCATATACAGGAAGATCTCCCAGTTGCTCGAAAACAAACAAATGGGGCTCAAAAGAAACAAAAATGTGAAAAGAACATTATTTCGTTCTTTCACTCATTTTTTGTCGAGTGTTTGTTGTCCGTCTTAGAACGAAAGCTGCTGTAAGATAGCAACAGCAGCCATTTTTGATGCCGTAGTTGTCCAACCCCGCCCCTACCGCGACTTCCAGTTTCAGTAGCCGCTATCACTCGCAATAAGACAAAATCGAATTGAGAAAAGATTATCTAGGGTGGGATTTGAGCCCGAGTTTTTGCGGGGAAGTGCAGAATTGTACTACATAGCCACGCTGGTGTTTGCAACTCCCACACAAAAAAGACCCTATACAAGCATACTGTCTGACAAAAGATCCCCTTAACCTATGTATTATAACGTCGTAGACAATTAAAATAACAACCTAGTGTCACGTGATGTGAATTGCGCTATTATTTGGTTGATTGGTTTGGTTTGGAAAAACTTTATTGACAAGTCCGAAGGCGTGCGCCCTAGCACACGGCGGGCCGCTCCCACGATGGGACAGTAAGGCCGAGCCCTAGCGCCGCATCGTGGGCCCTCTGGACAGCCCAAAGTTGCGATGTTATGTCTGGACTCCGGAGAGCGGAGTCCCACTTTCTGGACGATGCTGTATCGGTGCCACGTACCGAAGGGCACTCCCAGAGCATGTGGTGTAAGGTGGCTAAACCGCCACATTTTGTACACGAGTTGGTTAAATAAACATCAGGATAAAGCTTGTGAAGAAAGGCAGGGTTAGGGTACGTTTCTGTTTGAAGTAATCGCAATGTAAGCGCCTGCGCTCTATTTAGCTTCGCATGTGGAGGTGGAAAGATTCTCCTATCCATAGCGAAATGTTGGGTTATTTCATTATATGTAGTTGGCGGATCCCTGTTTACGAAATCTCCAGTTCGACCCAAAGGTCCTCCATGGCCGCGGACAGCTAACCCTCGCGCCCTGGAGTGGGCCAACTCATTGAGATGGTTGATGAATTCATGATGAACTCATTTGGTTGATGAATCAAGGTAAAAAAGTGGGCTTGTCGTGGAGTGCTGCCAATCCATTAAAAATGCCGCCAGGCCTGCGCTGAACGCGCAGCACAGTTACAGCGAAAGCTAGAAGAGCGGCCTCTAATTAACACTATTTCGGTATCTGCTACAAGCACACGTACAGGGTATCCACAACGCCATTAATCCCGGTGTAGTAGGCAGGCAATTACTGTGCCATCCTTCGTCATTCTTTCTGGAATCGTGATATACCTGCTGCGCACTACCAAATTACTTTGTGCAATTTTTGAGTTCTCGGGCTTACGACGATAAAGAATTATGTCAGAACCTTTTGTAATCCCGACAATCCTCACAGTGGGTATGCGCCATAGTTTATAGGTGAAGAAGATCAAGTTTTTGTAAGGAGTAGGAGCATTCGACGACCCACTCATTGCGCAATTTGAATGATCTGACACCTGGTTATTCCTTTGCTGTTCTCTAATGCTTTATTACTCATATTATTGAATTTTTTTGCCGACATCAGTGTGTGTGCGGGTGAGAATTTATTAGAAGGAAGAGAGGTCGGCGTGAACTAGTTGGTCTAGCCTGCTACTCTACACAGGACATAAGAGAAGGGGGCAGGAAAGAGGGATGAAGGATGATCATGGAGACAAGAAGAGATGATGCGTATGTACAGTAGCCACTTAGCAGAGCACCCTACATCAGTGCCTGTGTGTATCGCTGTGATCCGACTTTCGGTTCGCCAGCTACAAGTTCGGCCGAATCAACAGTTTCATTTTGAGCAAGCCGTCTCTGCTTTCACTAGCATCACGACCCCACGACAATACTTAAAGATCGCTACATATGTAGCAAGACATTGCTGACTAAAATATTGGCAGTAATCTTTCATTTTTCTCCTTAGTGTCCCTACATGCCCAGCATATCTGTAGTAGTGATTGTTTGTGTCGTTAAAGTATATATGGTAAACTGTGGTGACTTTATGAGCCTTGACGTTTAGAACCACTTTGTTTAAGTACGGGACTTGACGACTGAAGCAAACTAAGCACTCAACAGCAATATGTAGCCTACAGGATACCTCATCGGGACATTGCGACTTTTATTTCAACAAGCTGTAAGACTGTTGAATAAAATGAACATCTGTTATGAAACATGTTCATATTGTGAACATTGCTCTCAGTTTTTCGAGCTTTTCTTTTTCGAACAGATTGTGAAGTAGGCTTATTTAAAACAACGCCCATCTTCTTGCAATCAATTTTTCTGGCATGTACTTTTGTGGCTGTTGGGATAAGTACATAAAAAAACGGGATCATCAGTTAAGGAGGTCTTTTATGCCTAACCAAACGTCGTGAATAAAGAGCAAGAAAATGCTACCGAAAGAATTATATTGATGTAACGGCAGTAGCAATGGGTGCCATCATAATCTGAAATGTTACTCAACGATGCATCCATCATTCATAAATCCACCCATCAAATATTTCGCAACGTCATCTAAGAACACCTTTCCACCTCTCGCTGAGAGAGTTCTCAGTGGGGGAAAAACAAGCGAGCTACTAAGACTTAGTTGTCCGCTCTTCGACAGCTCCAGCAGCAAACGCTCTGCCGGCAATGGACGCTTTCCTCGAGAAAATGCATCACGTCAAGCACTTCATTTTGTGCGCGGTGTGCCCATCGCGGCGGTTGTTATCTTGTTTTGCTGCCGCAAAGCTTACTGATTCTCAAAGTGCGTGGAAAAACAGAATTTCTGTGGCCTGTGATTTACCCCTTCACGTTTATTGCTGACCTTTCTTAGGCGATAATCTTTCTTAGCATACTTGGATGCAGAAACTTTGGTTAGTCTGCTTGTGTGTTAATCTGTCTTTCAATCGATTCAGCCACCCGGCGAAAGTGTAACCCCTTGCTAAACGCCCACTCATCTTGATCTCCTGGCTGCGTTCTTACTTGTAAACGTTGTCAATCAAAAAGCAAATATTACGCATATTGTGGGAAAACATCAATACGTGAGTATACTAAGAAGTGTTTATCTTTATTTAGAAAATGCATAGATACGTAATTCTAAACACTGCAGTGTTTATAACGCGGCGCTGATAATGCCACGCTATAACCGAAACAGCAGTTGTTTCCTACGCTATGCTAGAAACAAGGAGGTTTAAAAAATTAAACATCATTGGCTAGAACGGTGTAGTGCTTCCAGCTACTAGTTGCTCTGCATACTAAAAACTTTCGTTTCTCGACATTGCTTCCAGGTGGCGTCGTCATCTCCCGGGCCGCCTCCAGACAGAAGACTGTAACCTTTCGACGTCCTTTGCAGTGAAGCATACAGATACACAGCCAATCTTTTATTTTGTGTGAATCTTTGAATGCATTTTGAAGATTTTTTTTATACATCCCACCTGTTCGCTACCGTGCTCTTTCTCACCTGAAAGTTAGTTTTACACTTCTGACCACAGGATACTCGTTATACACAAGTTAACTCTGAGCAGCATAACCACAACTTTGACGAAAAAGAAAGAGTACAAGACATTAGAGGCAGTTGTATTTTCCATCAGTGATCGTGTATCAGTGTACTCTCTACTCGAATTGGGTGTAGTTCAATAACAAGCTGCTCTAGGCTCTTATATATGTAAGAGCATAAAAAACATAACAACAGGAAGAAAATGGAACACGTAGGCATTTTTTCGCTGTTCTTAGAAATATTTTCGAAGCCAGCTCTTTCATTTTTAATGTGGCTTGAAGTAAGCACACTGAATTAACACGATGAAAAAACGAGAATTCTGTGGTTCGCAACCCAGGCTAAACAACCTTTGGATGAGAAGCAGTGAGATATCAGCAGATGCTATTATTTCTTGGTCGCCGTTTTTATCGGTTTTGTGTGCCTGTTGAATTAGGTTGAAAGGCAATGCGCGAGAATGAATCGTTATAAATTATTTGCAAGTACTTCCGGCGTGAGCAAACTTCCTAAAGCCATGAAAGAAATAGCTCAACTTGCTTTATTCTCTCCTTTTTTCAACTCGATTGTACACCCGTGCAGATCTTCACATTTGCAATTGCTGTATATGGTAACACTTAAGCACAAATTCGCTTATCATCATTACAGTTCCAAAGCTAATTCAAGCATGGCGCTTCTTATTGCTCTTCAGTGCAGTAGTTGTTCCCAATACTTCAGTAACACCCGACAGAAGCCAGCGACATAAATTTTTAGGATTATGCTATCATCAAAATGCCTCAAGCAAGCTCATTGCACGCACCTGCACTTCGGCCTCTCATATTATCGCCTCTATCGTTGTACAGGCACATTAAGTTACGGGCGACATTCTCAATGGATTCATATAGTATCGGGTGGAACACGGAAGGAACGCTTATTGAATCTAATCCAGCAAAAGACATTCACTGTCTAAGTTGAGAAAGATTTCTCGGATTTGAATGAGACATTGTCCATATCAATAGCGTTGTTCCGCCATCTTAATAGCGTTGTCACGCAATTTTTTACTTATTGTGGTTACGTTAACTGCGATGACAACTAGGCTACATGGACACCCCAGCCGCATTTCCGCCTTCGGCGTGAAGTTTCGTACAAAGATCAAGAAAGCGAGGTATTCGCTCGCTGCGGCTCAAGCGTTGAGAAAACGCGCTGGTCCTCTTAGAGCGAAAGTCGATGGGGCTCACGTACGGAGATGGTGGGTGGGGGTCGGGGGAGTGAGAGGGGACCTCGTGTGACTCCTGCAACAACTGCTTTCCTTGAAGTACGTGATGTGGTCTTTGATACCTCATACTTTTGTACGTACTGTGTTACTGACGCTCAACATGCGTTAAGGTGATAGACACCTTAAGCAACGTGGCCGTTGCCACGGTGTCTATCACCGTCAAGGTGATAGACACCGTGGCAGCGGCCACGTTTCCTTGCCTCATGTCACGTGCTAGAGAAGTTAGTTGCTGGCTTTGTGTCATGCAGCATCCGAAATAGTTGCTGTAGAGCTCACTGCTGCACCTTCGCGATAAAACCTTAAATTTTTATTTCCAAAACATTCTCGGTTTTTATAAGCAGTGGTGTAATTTTAATTTCTATTCAGCGCCGTAAATACTTCCACCTGTAAAATCAATTCAAGGAGTGCTGATGAGTATGTGCGATTAAGCTGTTTATGCCTACAAACACATTCTTTCGACATTTCAGCCGGCTGCCACGACATTTACGAAGTTGAGCAATTGCTTTCTCTTCTGCATTCTATGTACTTAGGTGTGTCCACACCAGTCCCTGCTACATGACTGCTTCACGCCTTTAACTTCGTGCAGCGCTGCTGCCATCACGGTTTTTTGTGCATCCCACTTTTACCCTGGCTGACTTTCGATCTTTCGTGGCCTCCTGCTGTAAGCGACAGTCGTTTTCGGGAACAAAAAGTAAATCGCATGAACGAAAGTTACACAGCAAAAATAATGGGTCGCGTATTTAGACGGTGATGCGTGCATAATTAATTATGTTAATGAGAAAGCCAGGCCGGCTTAACGACCGCTTGATGCCTGCTGGCTCAGACATTGTACAATATTTTGCTGTTTTATTGCTTTAGTAGACCGCGGAGCATTTAATAGTATTGTCGTAGTTGCTCGAACGACCTCTCCACTGTGGTGATATTTTAGCAGGACGACTTTGCCGAAGCAAACACGCCAATTCTGTAATAGTTATGCGCGAAGTATGGAGCGTGTAAAGTTAGTTGTTCGAGAGCTTTTGGCAATATATAGGTAGCCCCTTGATAAAGGGCTACGTATGGAGTGAAATTCGAGGATATTTTAGCTTAGCCTTCAGGATTTGAGCGCGGTAGCGATATCCCCTACATGGTGCGCACTTCAAGCACTTTGTGCATACTTTTATATTGTATGATGCTACTCGAGAACATTAAATTGTCAATTACTTCATTGTAATCAATGCATCATTGTGGTGGTCTAGTGGCTAAGGCACTCGGCTGCTGAACCACAGGTCACTGTATCGATTCCCAGCTGCGGCGGCTGCATTTTCGATGGATGCAAAAATGCTGTAGGCCCGTGTGCTCAGATTTGGGTGCAGGTAAAAGTACCCCAGGTAGTCAAAATTTTCGAAGCCGTTCATTACGGCGTCTCTCATATATATATGGTGGTTTTGGGACGTAAAATTTCTGATAATAATAATATTGTTACGCACAAGGAGGACCAGGACGTATACTGCTGAAGGGGGCCGTTTATTTTGGTCGCGAAGAGAAGTGCCGGAGCGGCCAACAGGTCGATGATCGCAGTGTCGTCGTCTTCTTTCTTCTTCCAGATTGGGGCAGCCAGCATGTTCACCCATCTTCGTTTTCTTCCAAGGCATGCGTAACATTCCTCCCCTCGCAGACGAAGCCCGCCGGGCGAGGTAACCGATTCACCTTGGTGTGTACAGCTTCAGTCGAGCGACATGGACTGCTTGGGTTTTAGCGGCTCTTCTACCACTTCTCGTGAGGCGAGCTATTGTGTATGTGACTTCCATGATTTTGTCGAGAACAACAAACGGTCCGTCGTATGTGGCCAAGAACTTTTGGCATAACCCGCGTCTTCGTACCGGAGTCCACAGCCACACTAAGTCGCCTGGATGGTAAGTTACAGGCCGGTGGCGGACGTCATAGCGTACCTTCAATTTTTCCTGTGATGCCAAACTGCGTAGACGAGCAATACGACGCGCCTCTTCTGCAAGGCAGAGGATTTCGGTGACTGAGAGGTTCTCGTGCGCCGAGAATGGCAAAACTGTGTCGAGTGTGTGCCGTGGCGGTCGTGCGTACGTCAAGAAAAAGGGGCTATAGCCTGTTGTCTCGTGCTTAGCGGTGTTGAACGCGTACGTTATAAATGGTAGCACGTCGTCCCAGTTCTTGTGGTCGGATGCTACATACATAAAGAGCATGTTTACAATTGTTCGGTTGGTGCGCTCCGTGAGCCCATTTGTTTGCGGATGGTATGGCGACGAGTGACAAAGGCGGGACTTACTCAATCGAAGCAGCTCTTCTACTATGTCTGCCGTAAATTGTCGCCCACGATCACTGATGATCACGTGAGGTGGGCCATGTCGGAGGATAACGTGCTGCAGCAGGAACACAGAGACGTCGCTGGCAGTTGCGGTTGGTATGGCCGCAGTCTCGCAGTAGCGCGTGAAGTAATCGACACATACAATTATCCAGCGATTGCCCCTAGCTGACCTTGGAAAAGGGCCCATGAGGTCAATGCCCACCTGTTGGAAAGGTGTGCTTGGAGGTGGCAAGGGCTGTAGAAGACCAGCCGGAGCAGTATACGGGCGTTTGTGGCGCTGACACTGTGTGCAGCTGGCCACATACGCCTCGACCGACCGTCGCATTCCTTGCCAATAAAAGCGTTCCTTAGCACGGTAAGGCGTCCGCGCAGAACCTAAATGTCCGGACGTAGGATCGTCGTGCATAGCACCTAAAATCGCTGTCCGAAGGGTTTCTGGCACTACCAGGAGGAAACGTGCGCCAGTGCTGGAAAAGTTCTTATATAGGAGTCCGTTGCGTACACAGAAATGGCATGCCGTAGGAGCTGTGCAAAGCGACGATAGCCTGGTGTCCTTTTGCTGTTCATCTTTGAAAGTACTGAGGTCGGGAAACTTTGGTTACACAAAAGCTACGAGGTGATCGAGGTCATCGGCGTCACACTCTGTAGTGCTCAGTGGCATGCGCGAAAGGCAATCTGCGTCGGCGTGTCGTCGACCACTTTTGTACGAGACTATGAAGTTATACTCTTGGAGCCGAAGTGCCCAGCGCACTAGACGGCCGCAAGGATCCCGAAGGTTGACAGCCAACACAATGAGTGGTGGTCGGTGACGACTGTAAAAGGGCGTCCGAATAAGTAAGACCGAAACCGCTGAATCGCAAATACTACCGCGAGGCATTCTTGTTCTGTGACAGTGTAATTCTGCTCGGGTCTACTCAAGGAGCGACTTGCGTATATGCAATCACGTGCTCGCGGTTACCATAGCGTTGAACTAGGACGGCACCAATTCCTATGCCGCTGGCGTCTGTGTGCAGTTCGGTTGGAGCTGATGGGTTGAAGTGTTGAAGAACAGGCCGCGACGTCAGGAGGAACTTCAGTTGACGAAAGGAGGAGTCGCACTCCGGAGTCCACTCGAAGGGAGTATTCTTCCGTAGCAAACATGTCAGCGGATACGCGACCTCGGCAAATTTAGGTATAAAGCGGCGAAAATAGGAGCGAAGCCCCAAAAAACTGCGGAGCTCCTTCACAGAGCGCGGTACATTGAATGCTTCAACGGCTGCTGTCTTCTGGGGATCTGGACGGATGCCATCCTGATCGACTAGGTGCCCGAAAACAAGGGTTTGTCGGTCTCCGAAGTGGCATTTATTTGAGTTAAGAACAAGGCCAGCGTTTCTTATGCAAGTCAGTACAGTATCTAGACGTGAATTGTGTTCGCTGAAGGTGCGGACAAAGATGACGACGTCGTCGAGATAGCACATGCAAATGCTCCACTTAAAGCCACGAAGAACAGTGTCCATAAATCGCTCGAACGTCGCCGGCGCGTTGCACAGTCCAAATGGCATCACGTTGAATTCAAAAAGGCCTTCAGGGGTTACAAAGGCTGTCTTTTTTTTATCTTCAGGATGCATGGGAATTTGCCAGTAGCCCGATATTAAGTCTACAGAGCAAAAGTAAGAGGCCGAATGCAGACAGTCTATGGCATAATCAATACGTGGAAATGGGTACACGTCTTTTTTTGTTACAGCATTGAATCGGCGATAATCGACGCAAAATCTCCAGGATCCGTCTTTCTTTTTAACGAGAATCACCGGAGCTGCCCATGGACTTACCGACTCTTGAATGATACCGTTTTCAATCATTTCGTCCACCTGATCATTAATAATCCGCCGCTCGGATGGCGAAACACGGTATGGCTTTTGTCTAATCGGATTGGCCAAACCCGTGTTGATAGTGTGACATGTCCGAGAAGCAGGGATTAGGGGCGCTTTGTCTTTCTGCGCAAAGTCGAATGCAGAGACGTGCTTCGAAAGTACATTGACCAATGTTCGGCGTTCACTTGTGCTGAGCGACTTATTCGCCATTGACAGAAGAGCCGTTTCAAAACTGTGGCTACGATGCTCTTCCGGCGCATCTCTAAGCTCGGTCACCAGTAAGGCCTCGTATTGTCCACTAACGACGGCTAACTTTAGACCATCTGGTAAGATCACGGGTTCTGTAGAGCAATTGACAGTCCGTAAACCAGCGCGTTCACGTCTGATCGACACTACACAATGTGGGATCAACACATTCTTTTTCATGCAGTTGGTGTACACTGGTTCAACGTTGGCATCAAAGTTGGCGGAATAGCTGTCGCTGCAACCAACAGGTACACGAACGGTTGATAACGGTGGTATGATAGTGTCGCCACAGACACACAATGCCGTCTAACCACCCACAGGCTTTTCCAAGAGTGCTGGCGGAACGTGATCACTCAAGACTATTGTCCCTGTGCGGCAGTCGACAGTCGCACCACACTCCCTCAAAAAGTCCATACCCAAAATAACATCATGTGTCGCCTGCGTAATAATCACGAACTCCGTTGGGATAACGCGGCCTCTGAAAAATACATCAGCTTGACACACACCAACAGGATGCAGTGCCTCACCACTCACTCCGCAAAACTTCACAAACCTTCCACCCCAAGGTATCTTTAAAACACGCACTCATGACCGAAATGGTTGCCCCCGTATCCACCAAAGCCATCACCGGCACACCGTCAACAAAAACACGTACTTTGTTCTTGAGCATCAACACAGGAGGTATTTCTGATATTAGCACGCCTCCGGCGACCTCACCTCCATCGGCCACACTTGCTAGTTTTCCTGTGGCAAAGGAGACGTGTTGCGACGCCGTGGTGAAGGAGAACGGGGAACACGAGGCGGTGGAGGCGTCAAGCTCCTGTCAGGTGTAGGGGAGTGGTTCCGGAAGCTGCGTGTCCAGTACGCGAGGCAGCAGGTGTGTTGCCTTAGGGTCGTCGTACGGTCGATCAGACGATCGTGTGAAGTGTTGTGGTGGGCCATAGTACGTTGCTCGCGGGTCATCGCGAAGTCGTTCGGAAAGCCGTGCAAACTGTGGTGGGTAGCCATACCGGGGGGCTACACGTCAACGGTTGCAAAATTGCGAAATATGTCCTGGTACACCATAGGAGTAGCAATCTGTGAGAGGTCGAAACTCTCTTTGTTCGTCGATGAATCGAACATCGTCTTCCCTGGCAAAGTGGGTTGGTTCGTTCCGTATATCATAGAGATAGACCGGGCGTCGCGAAGAAGGCGGACGCTGGGGGCGTCTGTCATGGCGATGAGCTGGCAAGCGCGGTGCTCTCCTTGGCTGTGGGGGTGCGCTGTACTCAACAGCTGCTGCACTAACCACGGATTGCCAAGGGGTCGTAGAAGGCGGCGGCGCAGTCACAGCCTCACGTGGCACATATACCGAATGTTGGTCGTTTACAAAATGGTGATCAACTGCTGAATGCGTCTGTTCTCTATAGCGAAAAAGTTCTTCGCGAACAATCTCTCGAATCGTCGAGGACAGGTCTGGGCAGGTGCTCGTGTCGATGCTGGCAACCGTTGTAACATTTGTGAGCCGGCCGAACTTTGGAGCAATTCTGTGCATTTTCAGCTGTTCGAAAGTTCGGCAATGCCGAAATACGTCGGACACGAAGCTCAGGTGCTCTTTTCCGATGAGAAAACTATATACATCTTCGGCTATGCCTTTCAGCAAATGCCCTACTTTGTCGTCTTCTGACATCTGATTATTGACCACCTTGCAGAGCTTCAGCACATCCTGTATATACGTGGTACATGTCCCACCTGGAAGCTGCGCGCGTTGAGACAATGTCTGCTCTGCCCGCTTCCTTTTGACGCTCGAGTCGCCGAAACACGCTTTCAGCTCTGCAACAAAAACGTCTCACGTCGTCAGTGTGTCCTCGTGGTTTTCGTACCACGCGAGCGCAGTATCCGTAAGGCAAAAGACCGCATTGCTGAGCTGAGCGGCGGCATCCCAGCCGTTGGACTTGCTGACTCGCTTGTACTGGACGAGCCACGCGTCGACATCCTCTCCCGATTTTCCTCCAAAGGTTCGCGGGACTCGGTAATAGGGCACGGAACCCAATGGAGTTGGCCTTGAAGCGTTAGATGGCTGATCTTGGGCCATTACGATCGGCGCAGGCGGGAGTTCGGCAAGGCGGCGGCTGTGGCGTAGTCCAGGTAGTGAAGCTCCCGTCGTTGGGCTTGTCTTACCCAGCACGCTTCCACCAATCTGTTACGCACAAGGAGGACCAGGACGTATACTGCTGAAGGGGGCCGTTTATTTTGTTCGCGAAAAGAAGCGCCGCAGCGGCCAACAGGTCGATGATCGCAGTGTCGTCGTCTTCTTTCTTCTTCCAGCTTGGGGCAGCCAGCATGTTCACCCATCTTTGTTTTCTTCCAAGGCATGCGTAACAATATTATCCATTGTAAGTGACAATGTTGAAAGTGGCTTGGGTCAGGGAAGCTTTAGCTATGGCTGTATTCTGTGTAATGAGTAGCATGCTTTAAACCAAGAGCAATTGTACGCGTAAACTATTTTACAACTTGCTATGCACACACTATGTGGTCTTGAGGAAATGCGTGCAGTAATGTGTGTGCCTTCTGTAATGGGTGACCGGCTTTAAAACACGAAGTAGTTTTGATAATAGCATTCTGTAACGCCTGATGACAATGTATGCTTGTACTACACAATATTATCGCGATAATAGTTGTATTGTGAAGCCTGCGTGCAGAATCCATGTGTTTGTAAACCATAAATATTATTTCTACTGCATTTGGAAGCAGAGAAAATTATTTTGCCTGTATTTACTGGCAGACCATAATGAAAAACCAACCACTGCTTCAAGTATGGATTTCATGCGTATGGCTATCCACCCAAAGGACATTTACGAAGAACTTGACTTCAACCCAGACTGGCACTGCAACTTGATGAGGAGCTTATCCTTGCCAACCTCTCTCGGCGACGGGTTTTGAAGAATGTTTGCTCTTTTTCAGGACTTCCACTGTATATACATACGTATGTAAGCATTTGAATGATTGCGCAATGCGTATGTGATTATTGTCACTCAGTGAATGGCATCACTATGTCAAAGCAGTTGTTATAATTTAGAATATGCATCATAATAAATACTATGAAAAAAAAAGAAAGCAGACGTGTGGCTGTGCGATAAAAAAAACTTGATCTGCTCTGTGTGGCTGCATAGGTGGGGCTTGTTCTTTATTGCGTTCTAAATCAGCTTTTTGAGTGACCCCTTGAAGAAAGTATCCCGTCACTATGAGAACGCACGGTGGCACCAAATTTTCGTAAAGCCGTAATTTTTTCTGACGCGTAGGGTTATTTATGTAATCTTCAGATCTTGACCTTTGAATATTTCTTATGACTCAATAAATTTTCAAAAATTTGCAAGAAGTGACGAAGCTTCATGAAAATTGCCGAGATTTTTTTACCACTACCACAAAACTTCGATTGAAATCCGAGTAACATATATAAACGGTTACGGTGTCTTTCATCAGAGTTCCCTCAAAAACCACACTAAGCGTTGAAAAGGACGAAGTCACGCAGAGGCGGCTGCAGCTGAATGCTAACTGTTGTAACGCATATTGTTAAACAAAATTAAGATCAAGGAATATCCCAATGCTGCCTAACAGAAAAACTTCATCCACGCAAAACTTCATCCAATATTGACCGGGCTATTATGCCTAATTGGGAACTATCGACCCGTACGGGGTTCACAGCTCTCCGCACAGCACCGATTCGCCGCCAAGTCTGGCACACCTGCGACGAACAAATCTGCAGTTCCTCTTTTGCACGGCAAGCTCATTTCCGTTCCGGCCAATTTGGCCGACACACACAATCCCTCTTTTTTTTTCACATGCTTGTAGTGTTCAATAGATACCGAGTTCAGGTTGCAAATTAGCGGCGCTAGTTTTGTCTTCGTTCTGCTAGTGTTTAACACTTTTCTTCTAAATTAGGAAGAATATTTGGATGTTCCTGTGAGGTGGTGGATCGATGATGGTCTTGACGAAACGGGTCTCGAAAAATATCAGAAGTATCACCCTCTAATTAATTCATCAGAATAGGGGGGGGGGGGGGGGTTCGCGCTGGTAGAATACAATTGTTCCGGAGTTGGGCGTGACATGTTTGTGCTGATATAAATGCCTGTATTGAATAACAACTGCAACACTGATGTTTTTATGCCCCTTCGCCCTCCCCCCTCCCCCCAACAGAAAAATAAATTGGACAGATCCCTAGTGCTTTGGGAATCGACGTTATGCGAAGCATGCGGAGGGAGGGAAGGTGACCGAGTTGTACTTTTTTCATTGAGCGATACGTCATGAAGTCAGGCTAAATATATGTCCAAATATTACACGCAGACACCTAAGTTGAAGAGTTGCATATAGGTGTATATACCTAGTTATTTTCACTCGCGCAAAGATTACAACAGGAACAAGAGTATTAGCAACACCAGAAGCGGTGACCTGATATGATGCACTGGCGCTAGCGAGAATAGCACCTTGGATACTGCTACATAAAAACACTTCGTTCATGGCACCTAACTAGAATGGACGTTAACCCGACCTGACAGCTGTATCCCAGGAGTGCCTATGTGTTGTTTATAAAATTAAATAGCCAGCACTGCAACCTTAGTTAACGTTTCGACCTTTCGTGGGTCTGTGGCAGATTGCTTGACTGCTTCGCAGGATGATTAGGTTAGATTCGTGCTGGGACGCTGACATTTATTTTTTGAATTTGTCTGGTCAACGCTGTCGATGTCAGGTTTTCCGTAACACTGACGCGTTGAAGTTGGCCATGTGTGTTCTAGTCGTTCCTGAACAGAGACTAAGTGTCGATCAGCTGTGGCACATACCTGCTTATATAGCAGCGGCACATACCAGGCTGTTGGTATATGCCACTGTCTGCCGGGAAGTGTTTGACGGCGTACGTGACGGTATTTCGACATTATTATTGTCTCATCTCACCCAACCATCTCAGCTTATCATACCGATTTTGCATCCCGCCAAATTTATGGGGAGCACCCAGACGTAATCGACTAGATAGATAAATAAATTGCTATGCAGATAGACGCCACAAGTACTTGCTTCTAGTTGACAAAGAAATGCTTCGAAATAAAAAGACAATCTAAAGAATAGATAAGTGTGCTTGCCTCAATATTCATGTCTGGTTATGCGCAATGCCAGTGTGCCTAGTTCTCGTTCGACCAGAATCGTCGTATTGGTCGATCAACAAACCAGCTCAGTAGTCGCACTTGCCCTGATTACCACTCCATTTATTTATTGATATACCCATCTATCGGTTAATAGATGATCAGTTGATCATTTTCTAATCGTTATATCTACTTATTGATTGATTGATGGGCTGATTGACTGAATGGTTGATTGATTGGTTGCGGCTCGGCATCGAGCCTGTGCTTTGTCATCGGAATATGATCAGCGGAATCAAGCCCCTTCGCTTGTAATCAGTAGAGTGTAGCCGATCCTGTTTGTCCAACTTGGAACACGTGTACACGCATGCACGGATCTCCTCGCCTCGCAACGAATTTTAAGAAAAGTCAAATTTCTTTGCTGATAGCATTGAACTCACGAAATTTCGATGTTTCTTCAAAGTGTTCTTTCTATGGAGGGGTGAGGGAATCAAGCTCGGCCGTATTTCTGAGATGCAGGCAATAGAAGTATACTTGAATTCTCATACGCTATCTAAATTTCAGTAAATAGTAATGCACGTACGGGTGTAGACATTATCTCTATACGTGAGGCCACTGCGCAAAGTTTAAGTTTGTTGCTGCGCTGCACTACCCTTTCGCATTATTAATTTTTTTGTATAGGTAGCATATTTTCGAAGCTACGAATTTTAGTACCGTTTGTTCTTCGTTCACTTCTTACGAGTGGTCACTTCTGATGAGATGAAACCAACAGCCATCGAGACGTGTGAGGCTGTCGGCGCTTCTCTATAACGGAAAACCGTCTGGCATTTTCGCAAGTAGCGGTTGCGGGAATGCTAGCGGAATTCATTCGCTGCCGTGCACGTATGCCCCTGTAGAAGTGTTCACAATGTGACGTTGCTCCGACAAGTGCTTTAGCACGTGCAACCACAGAGGACGCCGTCCCATAAATATTTATGACGACAAAATTCAGTTTCCTGGACATGAAAGGCCGCCTCCGTCCCCGACATTTTCTTTTCTACAGTTTGAACGCAATTTCGTCCGTAGCGTATTTGCACTATTCCATCAAAGATATCTTTTTCGCCGATATTTCAACACCACTTGCACTGCCCGTAGTTTTTTTTTCACCATGAATGCTTGTTAAAAATGTACTGCTGTTTGTTCGTGAGAGAGAAATTCTGGCATCTTTTTTTTCTATTCTCTTTGCGCCATGTAGACGAAGGAGTTTATGATGGAGAGAAATGAAACGAATATTATTTGTTGTGGTTCGCTAGGTTTCCCAGGGGAGGAGAGAAATAGAGAAATAGAGAGAGCGAGATAAAAAATGTTGGTCACCGGCTGACCACCTGCGGCCACATTACTTTACCAAGCGCTGGTTTCTTGCACCGCTTTTAACAAACTACATTACAGTACACGACTCACTTTGCAAATGTGAGGCCTGGAAATGGTAATCCTATTTTTGCTAGTATTTTTCGTAAGATAAAACGTATTACAGGTAGTCTTAACAGCAGCCGCTGTGTTACAGGAGATGCCGAAGGCAAATAGTTTTTACAAGTCAAAACTTTGAAAGTTCATACAGCTCTATATAAATAAAAAAAAGTTACAATTAGCATGCCGCCAATTTGTCAATATCGGACACAAAACAGGTTGGATTACTAACTGTTGGAATATTGTGACTCACCTAGATTTTTGTATGTGAATAGAACTGTTTTTAACGAGGTTGATAGCTGTACGAGTTCTAGATTAAACACCTGCATATTGAACGATTGTGGATTAAATAATTGTAGATTAAACGATTGTAGACTAAAAGAAAACAGGAAAGAACAGAGGACACTGAAAATAAAAGTGATTGCACGAAACTTTTGAGGTTGAAAACCACGTTCACAATAATTGTCTTTCGTAAAAGTTTAGTTTGATATATTGAACATTTCCGGTATTACTATCTGTACACCAACATCTAAGCGAGCTTTTCTTAAGCAGTTCTTCGAGTCTTCGGAATATTCGTGTACTTCATGTAGTTTGGCGTCTTGAAACTTTATTCGTGAAGCTTTTCTTGTTCCTTTGCATTTGTTTCTGACCATGGTGGCGAGCCGTTGCTATAGCATCAAGCTCCCTACCTAAGTGAATTGGCGGTATTTTAGAGTCTCTAACGTAAGAAAACAGTTCGTTTAATGCTTGTTCACTAAATGAACTCCAATGGCTTGTAGGAGCTTGTTTATTGCCATATCTTCAGCTGCGTCGTGATTCTTTTGGATTGTGTCAACGCCGACCCGAGGCAGCCAGTGAACGCGTGTTGGGAGTGCAACAACTATACCCGCTTTGACTGCAGCTCAGAGACAGCTGGCAGCCTTTTTAGCACTTTACCTTGAACTGCCTTAGCGTAATCTTGCCTCTGCGCAAATCGTTAAAGCTTGGCGCGTCCAAACGAGCTCTAATTAGTGGCGGTCGCAGCCTATGGTGCTGCCTCAGAGTCGCATATGTTTTCACAAGTTGGCTCTGAGCAAAAAATATAAGGAACGGCTGCGCAAAGTGAGTAATGTGAGCATGCACACCTGCTGAGACTAAGGAGCGACACGTCGGGCCTGACTATCACAATATCGCCTAGTGTTTCTTTTCGTAAAAACATTCGCAATGCATCGAAAGCTACGTCACAGGGCTGAGCGCATAACAGCTGGAGTTTCCTCTCGGTGTTCCGCTGTGACCACAGCCAATTTTTCAACAGTGAGGGCTCTTGAACTGGTGAAAAAAAAGCACCACACCAGCGCAGTACACGCAGCACAGTCACAGCGAAAGTGGGAAGTGCAGCCTTTGCAGAGCCCAAGCTTAACTTTTTTGCGGCAACCAATGCATGGACACTTACAAGGTACCCGCCATGCCATAGAGCATCATAATATTTGTGAGGTGCATAGAGAAGTGCCCACTTTGCCGTCACTCGTCTTTCTGTGGAAAAGCCTTGCACTCGCTGCAAATCTGTGAGACGTTACGTGAACTTTGTTGATGCTGTGGACAATGACGATGAAGAATTATAGCTGGACCATTTGTAGTGAGATGGAAGCTTTAAAAGCCCCACTCGTTGCCCTATTGGCATTGTGTGATGACTGGCTATTGATATTTTACACTTTTACGACATAATATTACATGTATGTTTGTGCAATTTCTTAGCTAACAAGACACCTGTATTAGCTATCCTGCCAAAAAGTTTGAAGCAGCGGTGAGGCTACGTGGTACTGAATTCCACTGCCACTGTCATATCCCATTCAACTCTTGTTTTTGTTTCTTTTTGTCATTGGAGTTTTTTTTATTTCGTGCGATAGCAGGTATACGGACGCCGGGAAAGGTTGCGGACAACTACGCCATCCAAAACGGTTGTTGTTGAGACATAATACAAGCCTTGACTGTAAAACACGCCCCCATAAAACATTTATTCTCGTTTCTGCTTGAATGTAAACGCCATAAGTGATTCTGAGTCCGCATAGCAGGCGTCAGTTGAATATTCATGTGATCCCAAAGCGAACTGCGCTAAGTGGTAATAGAAAACTGACACGTGGTGTTGGGCTCGAACTTCGTGCGTTCCCCGAATACCTTATGTTACCCACCCCGCGGCCGGCGACCCCTCGCCAACAAGGAAGCAGGGCCACCGGAATGCGGGAAGATGACTGTCTGCTGGCCACAAAGGACGCGACAACTCCCGTGCCATTGTCGGGCTCAATTATGGCGCCTTACAGGAGACCAAGCTAGGCTGCAGGTGGCCGGTACACGTGGAAGGTACACGTACGCGTCCGCCGGACAATCAGAATCAGCGGAGGCAACGGCATTGGCGCACGGGCCAATTGTATTGATGGCCTGTCAACCCGGCATCGCGGGAACTTACTCGGAGGCGCTTTTCCACGACCTGGCAACGCCCGTCGTCGACCATTCCGGGAACCGGTGTGAAAGAAACCTGAGCGACGGCGGAGAACCGATGAGTGGGCAAGAGGCGGCGGGTCTTCGAGGTTGTGGTGAGGAGAGACACATCTGTGCGTTCCGATTGGACTGTAAGAGTGGTGCGTTACGATTGGACTGTAAGATTGGCTGAATGGGAAGACAGGGAATAAAACCAGGGGTGCAGGGACAGTGAAGGGGAGAAAGAGAAGAGAAACGAATAAACGTCTCTATATCCAGAAGATGTCGGAGCGGTCGTTTCCTCAAGGTGCCAGCAGATGAAAAGTTCTCGTCTTCGGCTTCCTTGGCGGCAGCAGCAAATGTCGCGCAACAAGCGAGAGGCGAGTGGAAAGAACCAAAACAGAACGTTACTCGTGGTAGTACAAATATCACGTAAGCAGGAAAAGCATTTTTAAATATTTTCATTGGTTACCCGTTGCGCGTTGTCTTTTTGGCACGCCTGTGCTCTTGTGTTGCACAGACAGGGTGGCTTCGCAGGTAGCATGTCAAGAAATGAACTGCTACGGGGCAGTCAAATGATGGCTCGATCTGTTCTAGTGACTTTATGCTTTTATCATCAAGATAACGTGCGGGCAGCGCCACTCAGACGATCAACTATGTTCCTGAAGATAGGTTACCTGAAAATTGATTAATTGTGATATTGCAACCCATGGTGTCTACCTTGAGTCAAGTATTAGTTTTATGGTAGGTCAGTAAGAAGAAGCACGCACACGATGTTACGTTCCGTCAAAAAAAAAAAGAAGAAAGCTGGCCTAGATCGACGGTGTACTACATTGTTTCTTTTGTTTATAAATGTGTGCAGTTCTCTTGATTGACTGATTTGTGGGGTTTAACGTCCCAAAACCACAAATGATTATGAGAGACGCCGTAGTGGAGGGCTCCGGAAATTTCGACCACCTGGGGTTCTTTAACGTGCACGCAAATCTGAGCACACGGGCCTACAACATTTCCGCCTCCATCGGAAATGCAGCCGCCGCAGCCGGGATTCGATCCCGCGACCTGCGGGTCAGCAGCCGAGTACCTTAGCCACTAGACCACCGTGGCGGGGTGCAGTTCTCTTGCAAAAAAAAAAAATTACCACAGCTCCTTTAGTGACTACCGCTTTGCTTCGTGCTGCGACAACCTCAACACCACTGCAGTGCTTTAATGAAACTGCGGAAGCGCGCGAGTGCTTAAAAAGCTAACAACACCCACAAACTATTTCTCGGTGAACGAGTACCACTGAGCGACGCCTAATTGCATCATTCTCGACTTCGTGTTGCGCCAGCGAGAGTTCGCAAGATTTTTTTTGTGTTTCTCTCGTTGTTTCACCGTACAAATACGTAATTGGGTGCCGTTGTTTAATTACTCCTGACTTTCAGTTTCGTGCACACATCGGTAGTGATAGCGCACCTTTTCTTCTCTCGGCATCAGCACAAAGTAAGAGGAGAGAATGAAAGTCTAGTGTGAGGTCGGATAGTGTAAATCCACCTGACCTGACTGTATAAAAACTTGTTCAAAAGTAATGGTAGCGGGAAGGGTATAAATAAATGCACGCTCATCGCAACCTGTCTCAACTTTCCCGGTCAGTTACAAAATCTACAAGTACATGTGTGAATGGTCGCGCAGGTTATCACTGTAAACAAAAGTTAGCCGAAATGGGAGTTTCTCCAGCACATGAGCCCACAAAACTCCCCTGCCCCAATTATTTACTCCCTGGTAGGGAGTGAACTCGGCACATGTCATCGTAAAACGCCCCCTCCTTAATCACAGAGTTTATGAACGACATGACCTTGTTAAACTCCCCAGGGAGTTTCAGATCACGTGGTTACAAACTCCCTATAGGAGCTTTAAAAACCCTCTTTGGGCGTGACGTGTGTGTGTGTGTGTGTGTGTGTGTGTGTGTGTGTGTGTGTGCGTGTGTGTATGTGTCTGTACGGGCATATGTTTGCACGTCGGTGTGAAACACATGTGATTTGTGTGGCTAACCGTGTAAGCATCTGTCAACAGGCAACGAAATTATAAGTGCAGCGAAGAATAGCAACGACCGGTTGGTATTTAGTGGGAACATTTCAATATATTTCGCACCTTAAACCACGCTGCACATCGGTCCGATTCCTCAACGAAACGTCCTGAATGCCACGCTTCAAAGGGCCGAGTAACAAAAAACTTCGAAGAATAAATTAATGGTAGCAAAAGTAAGCTGTTACGATCGTCAGCGGCTGCTCCTGGAGTTTCACCATCAGAAACTTCGAAGTGGTCTGAAGTAGGCTTCGCTCGACTACGGCAGGCTGGCCGGCAACCGGTCTGAGAGTTGCGCCGGCGACGCGCTCGCCCCGTCTCTGCCAATAGTGGCTTCTCGGAGTGTCACCGGTATTTCACCGGCTGTAACATCTAAGTGGTAAGAAGGCCTCGCTTTGCCGTCGGTATCAAGCCGGCATCGTATCGAACTCGCACTGTGCGCTAGCCACCGCGGCAAGCGCTACGAGCTAGCACCGACCACCGGCGATGCAAAGAATGTGTTTCACAAAAAATGAAGGCTGCTGAGATGTATAACAGTCTTCTGCGCCTTGCGACCACAGCTGTCAATGACTAACTACAAGGCGAGCGCCGAACGAGGCGGAGTACGATCGTCAGCGATTGCACCGTAAAACTTCGAAGCGGTTCGAAGTAGGCTTCGCTCGACTACGGCAGGCTGGCCGGCAACCGGTCTGAGAGTTGCGCCGGCGACGCGCTCGCCCCGTCTCCTCCGATAGTGGCTTCTCGGAGTGTCACCGGTATTTCACCGGCTGCAACATCTAAGCGGTAGGAAGGCCTCGCTATGGTGTCGGTATCAAGCCGGCATCGTATCGAGCTCGCACTGCGCACCGGCTGCCGTGGCGAGCTCTGCGAGCTATACATGCAAGGCATGCGAGCAACGGGAACAGTGACTGCGAACCGTCTCATTCGTTTAAGTCTATCGCTCCGTAGCTTAAACAGCGTGGATAGCGGACACCTATTTCTGTGCATGGGAAAAACGAGACGTAAACTGCACATCAGCAAGCATTTTGTGATCGCCAGCTGTCATTCATCGAATCACCGTGCCGTACTCGTGAGTGAGGCCTAGTCGTCGAACGCGGTAGCGGCGGTCTACCTCGGTTCATCGCTGGAGCTGCTGAATGTGCCTCGTTAATGTGTTCATTCAAGGCCGCGCGCACTTTGTGTATGATTCAGTGCATTTTACGGGTCCACAAACAGCACTGCTGATGCGAATTCAGCCTGTACGAGAGAGCGTCAACTGATAAAACTTTTTCGTTATAGTAAAAAAATATTAAATATTAGGCAGGATTAGGATAAAAGGCATGTGTGTTGAAGTGCTTACATCAGACCACCGCAAGTTCATACTTACGCCGTGCGTATTTATTGCTTAATTATTAGAAACAAAAAGGCTTCAACCTGGGCTACAAGAGGCCAGAATGTGGTGCCTATATATACTCGGTGACTATATGGGTAGGTGTGTACTGCGTGTGGCAAGCTGTGGTGAGTGCGAGTGTTGTGATATTACGTGAACGTTGTGATAATGTTTGTGTACTGTAATCATTGTTGTGCGTATTAAATGTAATGTAATTAAAGTTACGCTTGCGCATGGTACGGCTGCTGACGTAATTTTTTTTCTCGGTCGATGCAAAAAATTTACTCCCATACTGACCTGAAAAAGTTCCCCTATGGATGTAAATAAAAACCCCCCTGACACCATGTGAAAACCCCCTTCTGATGGGGAGTAAATTTTTTACTCCCAGAGACGGGTTTTTTAAAACTCCCATCTGGGTGTGCGCTAGAGGACAAGGTCCCCTTACGGAAACGCCATACATGGCCCATATATAAGTTATATCTGGCCATATATAAGCATATATGGAAGCATATGTGGCCATATATAAGCATATATGGCAGCATATGTGGCCACATATAAGCATATATGGATGTATATCTGGCGGAGTCGGTTCATGTATGGAGTTATATACGGCCATATATGACGCGGTTGGCCCATATAAGGAGTCAAATCTGGCCAAATAAGGCACGGCCACACCATATATAACATATCAAGTGGATCCTTATATGTGGAAGTGCTCTCTTATTTGGGATGAACCACGTATACATTTAGCAACGTGATCACACTTTTATGCGAATTGTAATATATAACAATTTGTACACAAAGCTGACCTGCTTGTTTTTCATAACAATAGGAGTATTAAATATATATGTTGTTTCTGCCATGCAAAAAAAACCGAAATTTCAGGTCAGCTTTGTGTACGTGATAGTTGCAACTCAGTTGAATGCATATATGCATGCATTCGTGTAATTTAACTCGGACATTTTTCATAGCATTTAGGTTTGAAACAATAAGTTGCAATTAATACGACGTAAATAATGTATACAAGAGCAGACATGTTTTACGAGGAAGGAATCGTGTCAAGTCGCAAAACGTATTGAAGCTTCCGAACCTCGCTATTATTATAGAGCAATCCTATATAGTATTATGTAAAGACAAAATGCATGCAACTTATATTGTTCACATTAATGCATTGTTTAAAGTGGCAGCAAGAAAGAGTAATTTCAATGCACTTTTAGCTTCCACATCGGTGGACAAGATTTCTGATTATTTGAAAGTTTTGATGGCTATATGCTCCCTTCATATAACAAAATTTCTCTTAATCCTGTTGACTCCTCATCTGCGATTGCTTTCAGCAGCCATTTACTATAATTGCATGCGCAGTGCAATGTTTAAGGGAGTATTTTCAAAAACAAAAAGAACTTACGTGAATGCAACTTGCAGGCACTATTATGATTACATTCAAGATGGAAGTTGTACTAATTTATTGCAAAAATACATCTTGCGTTTCCTTTGGCTACGTATAATGTTCCTGGCTGTGCACATAGTAAATTTATCGAAAATTTTATGATTGCACAAGTGAACAAATAATTTAGTGTAATGTTTGCAAGCGTCAAATAATTCTCACGTCATAGACATGTACGTTAAGAAAGGTGCAACTGACTCACACGTGATACATATTTAATGGACCATGTAATGAAATGCTGAAGCTTTATAGCAACATTTAACGTAGGTTGCCGAATTCACAAAACTTCTATTTTGTGTCGGTGTGTCATTACTTAGTCGAGGTCACTAAAGCGCACGTGCCATCATCAGGATTAGCCTAAACATTGCCTTGTGAATACAATTAGTATGACACATTTTTTGCGGGCTGGCGTGATACCTAAGCCAAACTCTACATTATGTAAACAGCCCCTTGTTGTGCAGGCGCGTAACGATTCAAACTGCTTGCGAACATATCCTTTCAACACCAACACGGTAGTGCACTTACTTATAAGATATGTATGCCGGTACATACCCACCAAACTGCGCAAGTGCACACTCACGTATAGAGATTCATGGGCACCCGGACACTGGCATTTCATTCAATGTGGCTAGATACTTTCGGCCATGTCAGAATGATATGAGTGTATTATTATTATTATTATTATTATTATTATTATTATATTGTTGTTGTTGTTGTTGTTGCTGTATTTCGCAAAACGCCCAACAGCAAATCCATATGCTGTCATACTGCGTCATTATGTAAGTTTTTTGAGATAAGTTATCTTGGTGTTCTTTTTGATAGCATGCTGAATTTTTTCTACTTGCAATAAATGTGCTGCCATGCAAGGCCTTCATTCTCTTCTTGTTGGCTCAACATCTCGCGAGAATCCGGTTCTTTTACAGCGTTCTACAAATTGTACACCGCGATTTGTCGTGCTCAACTTGAGTACATATGCATATCTTATTTGGAATGGCCTTGCTAAATCCAGCAGTAGCGCCACTGAGTGAGTCCAGAAAAATTTTATAGGCATTTACCCCCATCGTTTCACTAGAATCCTTTCAACACTGCTAGAATATTATATTTGCCATCAGTTAACGGCCGGCAAAATCGCGCTGAGCTGTTATTTATTTACAAGCTAGTTCAGGGTGAGATATTCTGCCCTTCTCGGTTGTAATAATTTTGAAACTCCGCGTAAGTTATCGAGAGAGAATCGACCGTTGCATGTACCTGCCAGCTTCTTTCAACACTCTATCCTTTACAGAATACCGAGTCTACCTAACGTCAACTTTCTCAATTCGTTATGTTTTTCATAGTCTACAGTCATTTTTTTTTGTCAGTGAGGGCTGCCCTGTCCTAACGTAGCTTTGCACATGCACAGATTCTTCCCTTTTCCGTCTTTCAGGAAGCCTTCGCCACGGTTATGTATATTCTACATTATTTTTCAGTCCCATTTCATGAATATCTACTCTTTTATTTGTTGTTTCCATTGTGCGTTGATTTCTTTTCGACTGCTCGTTTTTGCTCTTTTTTTGCATTTCTGTGGACAGTCTGTAATGTATTGTTTGTTTTTGTTTTCTTTTCGCGCGCGCCAGCATGAAAGACCCTATGGTTGTTCTTGGGTAGGTTAAAAAATGATTGATTGATTATTGGTTGATTGAATATTATTATTATCATTTTAAATGCTTGCGAAATAAGATAAAAATTCTGCTGAAACGCGTCTTCGTAGCCAGCGTACACGAAGCAGCGATTTCAGCTCCACGGAATGCCTGTCTCAAAGGTCTTGCACGTGCAGCTTTCTGGGCCCGCGGGAGGAAGTTGAAGTGCATTGTTCGAAAAAACTCGCCTGACTGCATTGGTTGCAAGGGGTGCGCACAGTAAAAAAATACAAAAAAGGGCGCCCGTCGGATGAGTGGACACTTCGGAGAAAGTTGTTCGAAGAAGCGTGGCGCGTAGGCACCATGTAGCCCTGCCGTACGTGGCATACAACAGTCTGTCGACAGTCGACACAGCAGGAAAGAGAGTGCCGCGGCCCATTTCAAGTAACGACGAAGAAAATAGTTTGCACAAACATTCAGTCGTATGGTAATAACATTGCGTCAATAATAGTTAAAAAATGAAACGTCGTTCACCAATAAGCTCAGGAAAATTTAGTTCTAGTGAAAAGTGCGTAAATCATTGATCTCAAGGAGTAATGTAGTATCCATTGCAATATTCATTGTCAAGCCTGCGTGCACTGTATCCGTCCGCGTCATTGTTGTTGTTTTTTGCTTGCCGGAGTCATGGGTGCCCTGCTGATCGAGTTTGTTAATTTTCATTCCTTTTGCTCTTATTTCGTGTTCAACTACTGCTCCAATTTACACAAGATAATCGCGCAGCTCTCAGGAATCTACTTCGCTGTACGTGGCGAAATTGTGGACGGACGTGGAAGTGTTTTTGTGTGCGTGTGCGTCTGTACGCTGCTGGATTGGCGATCGTCAACTTTTCGTGCGAAAAAAAAATGGATACCCACGCTTGCGGGCAAGCGTTGCTTCAAAACTTCTTCCTAAAGCAGTACGAATGCACGTGGTGGCTTTAAGGTGTGAATAGGTTATCAGGATTAACAGGCTCCTTGAAAGACAAGTCTCTGTTAAATGTTGAGGTAAGTTCATCATTTTCATTACCTTCGCACGTTGTTCATAAATATTATGATAACTCGAAAACATACCACATTGCATGCTTGCTGAGTAAATAACTTTATGCTAATCGTGGTTACGTCATTAGGCTGTTTTGTTTAAGCGATACGACAACACTTTCTTTTTTTTTCACTTCATCCAGACAGTGCTCTATTTATTCAAAAAAATCTACGCCAGGAAAATGTTGGTTTTGTGTCATTGTACTTTTTATAAATATATTGATGTAAATATACTTTTGTCTTATTTTTCTCATTTTTGACGCTTGAGGAAAAACCAAGGATAAATTACAACTTGCGCAATTACAAATAAAAAAGAGTTGCATATCTCAAACTCCAAGGGTGTCATGAGATTTATGAGCCCACGTTTGAATTTGTCTTGCGTTTGAATTTATCTTTCTTCGTCTACGTTCTACTTGTTTTTATATTTACGTGTGTTTTGATAAGGACACGCAGTTAAAATTTTGTTGCTAGTTTGATTCTTCAAAGCAGGGTGCTATGTCACGGATCCCAATGGAAAAACTTAAGAATAGCCCGTAATTTAGTTTCCGCCATCTACAACCAGGGTGATATAAGTGTAAATTTGACTGCAATGCGTATATCACAGGCGACATTATCGTTACTGATGTCGCAAAATCGCGTGGTTATCTTGAGGAATTGCGCATACCCGCATACATAGTTACACAAAATAATGTGATGTCACGTTTTAATCCGTGAGCACTGTAGATAGTTTTACGCAAGCCGACAAATAAACTGGTGCATTAGGGCTTGCAATGTGTGAAAAAACTGGGGGACCGTTAAGCTCCGTTTTTCACAGTTGAACGTGATAGCAGTATTGATCCTGTTTCTTGTGCGTAATTCAATCACTCAGTGTGTACTCTTTATTGCATGATGCTACTTGAACAAATTTAATTGTGGAATAGTACTGTGTAATTGAGAAGGTTGAAAGTGTCTCAATGAAGGTTTCGCACATGGCTGCGTTTTGTGTAAAAAAGGGGTAACATAGTTTAAAGAACAAGAAATATTATGTAATTACTGAGTTGCGCCAAAAAATTGAAATACAAAAGGAAGACACCTAGACGCAGCACCCACTGACAACTGAAACATTGTTGGAGAAAACAGACATACGTATATATGCGGTTACGAGAACACGTGCGGTGAAAGAAAAGGATTAGATCAGCAGACAGATTGTATAAATGATGCGCTTCCAGGAAAGCTACCTCAGTAGCAAGCAACATAAGTGAGAGTTACGTGACACATGAATCCCCAGCTTTGTTTATGAAATACGCCTCTCCGATTTCCCGCGCTATACCGTGCCACTGAATTTAGCTTTAACTACCGTATTCCAAACAAGGGCGCGCAGCCACACTCTCTACAATATGATGATTGGTTAAAGAATGGTTGTTAATTCCTTTAAAGAAGCTTTGTGATGTAGAATTATATAAATAAATTCTAAATAATACTTCCCACACGACAGCGCAGTGCCGTCCACCACACGATGTCCACACTGTGAAAGAAAATGATCAGATGTCTGCTCATCTAATCATTTTTTTCCACCTCACGTGTTGTCGTAACCGCATACATATGTCTGTTTTCTTCAATAAAGTTTCAGTTGTTAGTGTGCGCTGTGTCCAGGTGTCTTCCTTTCGCACTTCAAATTTTTTCGCGCACCTAAGTTAAGATGAAGTACCAACTCGCCCAGCAGAACGTGCTTCTCAATATAATGTGTGTAAAATGTTTTAGAACTTTATGCACCCACTACGCAGTCGTGAGGAAATACGTGCAGTAACCAGTATGCCTTTTGTAATGGTTAGCTGTCTTTAGACCGCGAAGTCACGTTGGTAATAACGTGTTGTGATGCTTGATGACAATGCACGCTTGTATCATGCAATATAGCTGCGATATTAAATGTGTTGTGAAACCTGCATGCAGGATACATGTATTTATTAAGCATGACAGTTATTGTCCTTGCATTTACAACAAGAGGAAGTTATTCATGCTTTATTTCCAAGCAGATGCATAGCTGTGTTGTAGAGAACTTGCATGCCATGCAAATTGCCTGCATGATTTCGATCATCACTCAAACCCGAAAATTTATAATATTTGTTTTATTTGCATTCGTTGCATTCTCTCAATTTTCGATCATTGACAAGACGATTTTTCATGGAGAGCCACCGATGCCTACACCGGAATTTCTGCAGAATGAGCTCTTTACCACTGTTACGTTAATGATGCATTATTGGCAAAATGGAAAGCGGATTACGTTTACAAAGTACATTTTTAGTGTCCCGTTGGCAAGAAATATTGTTAAATGCCTCCGTTCCCACGCGCACAGAGACCTATAGACACCAGTTTTAGCAGTCGTTCTATAGGTCATTAGTCACAATACTTGTACATAACAAGCTTGCATACCAATCACTTTCGACCGAACTTCTTAAAAGTTGATTATCAACTCATTTAAGGTATTCAATGCACACGCAGTTCATACGGTCAATAGCAAGTCATATTTCGTTTTGACTGACTATGGACGCTCCATTGACACACGAGAAAAGTTTTAAACATAACACACTGTGAAAGATATCTTTACGAAACTCAAATTGGGTTCTTTTATGCTATTTATTTTGGTCAAGTCGGAATCGATAAAGCGGAATATTTACTTGCACCGTACTATGTCTCAGACCGTGTTGACCATAGGTTCAAGATAAGAATAATCGCATGCAAGACTGACGTGTTTCAAAATGATTTGTTACCAAAAAAAAATTACAAGATGGAACCAGCTGCCTTCTAGCATTGCCTCTACACTCCCAAATATTTGTTTTATTTCATGTTAGAATTGTTCCGATTTATATGTTAGAACATGTTCCGATTTATATATGAATTTCTCGTGGAGATTGTGATTCAGGTGACTTTGATTATTTGTTTGGCTGACTATGTATTTTTTGTGTTCTACTTTTCGTAAATGCTCCCCCAATGTAATGCCAATTGATGCTGTTGGTAATGAAATAAATATATAAATAAAAAAGTGTCGATAAGTAAGCAATAAACTTAAGCACAGAGAATGTATCTCTTCAGGAAAAGTGGACTAACAGTGACTTGTGCCCACCACAAACTTTAAATATGATGCCAAGTTACATTTTAGCAAATTGTTGTTGAGAATAACTTGAGATATATTGAGGATAACCTAATTGAACAAGAATGTTCTTGGGTATGTACTGCCTTTGTTTTGGAGATGATAGTGACTGCATGCAGACCTTTCAACAAACAGGTATATTTCTAGCTGAAGAATGATTTGAGAAGCTATATTTTTTGCCGGTGACACAGGCTGAACTAATATAGATGAATCATATTTGAATGGCTTTATATAAAGGTATCCATATAAGGCCATATATGAAAGCATCCATATAAGACCTTATATGGATGCCTCTATATATAGTCATATATGGCCATATACAGCAGCACCCATATATGGGGATATAAGGCCCATATATGGCTATATCAGAATTCGAACATATCAGTTTATATACGGCCCATATATGGGGATTCCGTATATGGGCCAGATATGCCCAATTCCTGATGTAGCCATATATGGGGATTTTTATATAAGTCCATATATAGGATTTTTGTAAGGGTCATTTACTCCCATTTCGGCTTATTTCTGTTTACAGTGATAGGATAACTTCAACAGTGACTCTTCCGTACACTATGTGCAATATATGCCGTTCATTTATTTCAAATCACACGTTCCCACACGTGATCGTGGTCTGTGGTCTGGCAGACCCAATCTTTACACGCTGCAGCAATCTAGCTACAGGAAAGTTGATAAAATACATACAACTACTTATTTCATAACAACCGGCATGTTTAGGTTAGCTATCTTGTGAATTTTCCTTAAAAACAAAATAAATACAAAATGAACAAAGACAACAATTCAACATCAAATAGTAGTTTTCCAATGAATTAACTTTTCCTTTTTGCAACGTTTTCCAACAGTCGAGAATGCTCGCATTTCATGTGCCTTGCTTGTCATTCTGGCGTGGGAACTTGAAGGTACGCTCACATTTGAGCACGCGCGCCGCAGGTAAGGTGATACATTTTTATTGGGCCATTTCGCCTTCCCGCACTGGAAACAGCCCTGCGATTTTCGCAGAAAGAAGAACTGCGCCGGTGAAAGCCCCGGCAATGAAGTTACGGCTGTGCCGTTGTGGCCACCGCCTGCAATGTGGCGCGCCGTGCGTCAGGTCCTGCACCCCATCCAGCTTCATACCCCTCTGCTGTCTCGGCAGTCAGGTAGACGGCGATCGCGTGCCTGTCCACGAGATAGCCGCTTCCTCCATGGCTTGCACTTCACCTGCCAATTCTTTGAGTAGCACGACGCGCTATAGAGTTTAGGCTAAGCGAACACTCAACACAGCCAGTTTAAGCGCGCTGAAACTCCTTGAGACGCGTATGAAGCTGCGAGGAATGTACAAAGCTACTGGGGTCTGAGAACATGTTGCGTTAAGAAATGACGAATCACCGTTGCACGTACTACAAAATCATTTCGCGCACAACGAGGCAAAGCTAAACCAATATATAGGCAGCACTGTATACTTAAATGACATCTAAGTTATGAATCCAGTTGCTAGCAGAAACCTCGAACTACTCCGTCTGGCCCAGTTGCCCACACACTGCATTGTCACTACTTCCCCAAGTTGCTTGCTCTTTCTCGCGTTTTTTTTTCTCCCGTCCTCATCGCCATTGATGTATTTAGTCCAGAGACTGACAGGCCAGGGTTCCATCGAGGAACACAGCATTTTTTCCTGAAGCTTATGGGTTGGTGGGTACATAACTAATAAGGAAATAGCGCATTGAGCAACGCCATTTAGGCGCTTGCGCAGACATGTGCACGAACACTATCCAAAACACAGCAACAAATGTAACATTTCTCACTGGTTCATACTCATTTGAGACAACAAGCAAGACTGCACGATGAAACAACGAAGGTACATCTTTATTGTGCCTGGAAACGTACAGACCGCAGTGCGATATACATTTGCTGTGCACTTAGGCAGAGTGACTCTATACATGCAACGTTGCGAATCCCCAAATGTCAATACGTATGGCGTCTCGTGAATAATGATTCGAAAGAAGCAATCACCGCGAGGGTGGCAAAATGAGTGGCCGCGGCTTTACTGCAGGCAGATACTTCGCAGCGCGCCATCATTTCTGATGATGGCAGGCGGCAAGGACGTGGCGTCGAATTCCTTAAACAAAAGGTTGATGGTCCACACGACAGCCATTTTTTTTAATCATCAATGTAGCGATGACTATGAAATCCGAGCGTGAACATCAAAGTTTAAAAGACCAGCCATATCGCTGTAAGCTCAGTCGCGTAACAATAAGCACTATTATCATTATATGCTACCGAATTTTCTAGTTAATGTCCAACGCAGACTTCGCAACAGAGAATACCTCAAAAAGGCGAATGAGTTACTCATAGTTCAGATTATTTTACCGCCATAATTTGCATGCACACTGCGAGACACCAAGAAGTAGTCATGCATTTTCTGATAAAGCAAGATAACGTAAGTAATTACTCGTAAAGTATCGAATATTACATTAACTGTCGTACAGGATTGTGCGGATAAAACTATTCACCCTATTCAAGTCATTATTTCTTTTTCACAGATGTGTACATCTATGTGTGCACGGTGACTTCTACCTGAATAAATTTTAACCACTACCTGCCTATTGCGCGGTGTCAGCCAGTAGGTTGCAGATTTTTGGTGTTCTTAGAGCGCACAAAGTTAAACAAACAAGTGCATCGGCCACAATATCTCGGTGATGCTCTCATCTCAGCCGCAGACGTCACATGCAATACTACTCGCTGGGCGTTAACAATGCCAAATGAGCTCTCGTGAAGTTAACTCTTAACCACAACGGACACATAAGTTATGCTTGACGTCATTAAAGTTCGGGCGGGAACCTGAGTTGCAAGGAATGCTACGCAAGCAGCATACTTTGCCATATACTGTGTATACCCAAGTCACCTAACAGAAATGTGGTTGTCAGCAAATTCTGATGCATCAGAGTGTCTGTGGCAGACAGTAAAAAAGCTGAGATGGGGCGTGATTTTTTGTACGTGTCTTCAAAAAGTTGTCTGAAAGCATCTGAAAAGAAAATGTGGCGTGCGTACAAAATATAACCTTCGTAATTTAATCATGATCAAAAGGCCCAAGGGCTTTATGTAGCACAAAAGTTGCTGTAGAACTTCCTTAGCCACAATCGTCTGTCATCGGCCCTAACCTAATATGCAAAGCAGCACGCATTGATAGGCTAATATGAGAGATTTAACGTCAAAAAACCTCCGTTTGATTAAGAAAGACGCCTTAGCAGAGGGCTCCGGAAATTTCGACCACCTGGGGTTCTTTAACGTGCACTGAAATCGGAGCACACGGGCCTACATCATTTTCACCTCCATCGAAAATGCAGCAGCCGCCGCCTCCGGGATTCGATCCCGTGACCCGCGGGTCAGCAGCCGAGTACCGTAGGCCACCGCGGCGGGGCAGGGACACGCATGTTTTGCATTGATATGTCCTCTTCCTCTCGTCTTTTTAGTTTATTGTTCAGTCCTTCATGTTGATGGGAGCAGTGTGCCACGACTGCTGCAAATGATACAGGGCATATTTTCTCCTAGCTTGCAGACTGCTGATATGTTTTCCCGCAGGTCTTTGACAGAAGAACATGTTGCGGTAGTAGCTTACGTCTTGTGTGCAGGTAGCTCGGGCACTAGACAATAGATGTGTTAGGTTCTTCATTGACAGGATTATCTTTCTATCACTGTGTGAAGCTTGCCAACAGCATAAAGCGAAATCAGAATGCCATTGGCGAGGGACATGTGTGCTGAGATCTAGACTAATGACAACGTGACACGCACGTCTGTGTGTTAAAAACAAACAAACACGAAGGCACACAGTGGCATCGAAATATACTTTATAAATTTGAAGTGTAATGCGTCATATTTGGTTTTTGTTCTTTCGTTTCTCTTTTTTTTGCGCGCTACATACTTCAACAAACTGGAATAATTTGTCAATTTGTCAATGTGTCACGTTATTTCGCTGTATTTTAGGCTGCACTCAGGAACCAGCTTCCAAATGCCACAAGTTATAGATCATATGGGATTCCACTTAAATCGTACGTTCCCGTATTTCATGAAGTATGAGTGAGCCCATAATTAGGACCCTCATTGGTAGTTTGCAAATACCATTATTTTGATGGAACAAATACCTTGAGTAGAGAGAAAACATGGAATGTTTGTGTTTGCTGAATTCTTGTTCCTTAGAGAAAAACATTAAAAAAGTCTCATTACAAAGCAGTGTCTTTCGCAAAAGTTTAAAGTGCCTACTGAGATGAACCCGTAGCGGCAGCGTCTGCGGCAAAGTTCGCAGCTTGTGGTGGAACCATTACTGTTTCTAGGTGAAAAAGTGCGTGCAATATTACTAGCCGTATAATTCGGATGAAACAACAAGATGACCTGTTCTAGATGAAAGTAATTTCTATAGGATGCATCAAAAACAAAACCAATAAATAGTTCACTAAACACCCTTTGGCGGATTCAAAATATGTCGAAACTAAGAAACATTAGAAGCGTTGAAATAAAAAGAGTACTCCTTAACGACCACACATTTGCTGACGATCTATATATCAACCGAAGAGTCCATTTAGCTTCAGAAAACGCTTTTAGCGCTAAACTACGCCTGTGGTTCACGAACAACTCGTCTCGCTTAGTGGTGGAACAAAAAAATTTGTCTTTGTATCACAGAAGCGAATCGTTGTTTGCTTTGTATAAAGTGTATTCTTTCGGGCGCGTATGTAGATTACAAAAAAAAGACCCATAGGCTTCGCACTGATTTCATACAAGCACACACATGTGCAGTGAACCTAATATAGTGGTGACTTGGGATCGTGACCTCTATTCTGCCGATGGCCTTCTTGAATGGGTGAAAGATCTTCTCTTTTCGCCTCGTTGGCCATAATGACACAGCTGCGCTGCTGCCAAAGACTAACACTAATGGAGTAAGCTCGTGTAATGGTGCCTTTCACATTTTCTTGGTTATTTCGTTCGTTCCCGATCGCTTTACGTTTTTTTATGATCTTTTCTTTTACTTATCTTCGCGACCAACGAGGGTAAACGTCATTGATGAAAAATGCGAGCAAAGCGAGGACGCAAAATTGTCAAATACGACACAAAATCATCCATTAGTCCAAAAAAACTGAACTGAGTAGTCTACTCAAGCACATACGAAACCCAAATCATTACTGTATTACATTATACTCCTCGGTTTAACCTTTTGTACAAGCAAGAAACAAACACGCAAGATCTTCTTTCTCTAATACCCTTGTTACGCGGGCAAATTAAAAACAGTTACGGCCAAACATGTTAACCACGTGGAACTGCGGTTAGTACTAACCGCGGTTCATCGATGCTACAATGCGCAAACCATTCCTAACATCATGGATGCCGCTATTTCATCGGTTCACCACAAAACTGAGGTTGCCAAGCTCCGTTTTCTACAACCGCGGTATGGTGTACCATGTGATATACGAGAACCACAGTTACACATAACCGTGGTGTACGTTAACCTTGATTTAAGCTGCCTGTGGAACAATGGTATAAGTGATGCGGGGGAGTAACGTTATATTGAAGGGTTGGAGCCTTCTGTAGAACGTTGCTTCTGGGTAGCACTGGCACGGCGTCTTATGTCTTGTTTGAAGCACTCGTCAGCATCTGGACCAGCCCGAGAGAAGAAGTACAGCGCGACAATCATTATCAATGGTTAGCAATAAATTTTTGCAAATATGATATATTGGCGAGATTTAAAACTATCCATGGTGGCTCTAAGCTCAATAAAAACGCATCAATCAAAATGTAAGTGCACGAAATGGCGCAAACTTTCTGCGTGGTCCGGGGCTGAAAACTCACCACAAATCAATTGCAGACGTCTTCACCTCTGGACTACACACCCCCTCGTAGAGACCGAATATTTCGACGCGCGTTTATGGAGTTTATTTTGATGTAATAAGATCTCACCTCTAAGTACTGTTAGCAACACTTACCGCAGACTACGCTGCAATGAAAAGCTTCACGATTATTTGGGAGCATTGTGTCAAGGTGACGCGCAGGACGTGAATAGTCAAGTTCATTGGACAGCTTACACGAGCAGCAGCAATAACGCTGGCAGGTTCGATAACTGCATTATAGAAGACGACGTGCTCCACTGATGATCATATTACTGCGCTGTCGACGACTGCTCATGCCGCTATCAGTTTACAGTACGAATATCTTGCACTTTATGTTTGCTTTGTCCAGGCACAAGCTCCCCCGAATAAGAGGTTTCGTCTAGAACTAGCCAACTGTTGCCTTCGTCAACGTCACGACCACATGACATCTGGTGGCGGTGTGGTTCGAACACATCGGCTGCTGCCCGGAAAACTAAGTGCAGCAGCCGGTGGAGGTGCGGCTCCTGTATGACGAACTACCCAAGTTCTTCCGCCAACGACGACACTACCTCAACGAAATCCTTAAGAACATGCCGCTCACCAGATGAAGCCCCAACTACAAAACCTCGTGGCCCGACCAGAACCTGACAACGTGAGGTAGAAGCAGCGGGAGAGGCCGACCTAGCGGTGACCCATGACCGTAACCAAACCGTCACGCCAGACGACGGTCGGGCGACCTCGACGCACTTTTTGACGGCCACAACGTCACCGCTCTTGTAGACACTGGAGTCGACTATTCCTTCGTCAGTAGACCGTTCGCCACGATGTAACGTGAAAGAAACATGAAGTGAAGGAATCGAGTCGGAATAACATTGATTATAATCAAGTAGCAGCTCAGTCGGTGAAGTGGTCTGACCGGAAGCGGTAGCCGTTCTACAATTTATTTCATGGCAGAATCATGATCTGTCCATTTTTTGGCGTATTACGTTATACGCTAGAACTACAAAATCAAACCAATACCACCGTAAACAACAGTATAAAAGCTAAACAATTGTTAAGACTACTAAAAAGAGACAAAATGTAAAAGTTTCGCTTCAATAGTGAAGCAATGAAGGTGATAACGAGGAATTGAAATGTCACAACAATGGCAAGCAGCTGGAAAGTTTCAGCGTGCTCACCAAACAAAAACAAGGATGAACGGAAACAACGCACAGGCATACACAAGGCGAGCGCGAACTGTCGCAGTTGTTACTTCAGTTAGCCTCTGCTTTGGCTGCTCTAGCCGGCCATTCATTCCTTCTCCAAACGCAACGGGTGCAGTCAAGAAAGGGGTCTTCATAAGGACTGTGGCATTCGGACGAGACGAATCACGATGTTTGAGTGATAGAACGAGATGTGAAAAAGGCCCCCTCAAAAGATAAGCACGCGCCTACGCCCTGTATGCCGAAATACAAGTGGGATGCGCAGGCTCTTATTTTGATGAAACACTAGAAAGCTATAAAGAGTGGTACCCAAGAAATTGACAGTGGCACGTGAAGCACAGTTTCCGGTTCTTGCCGGCGTCGAATATGGCCGCTAAAATGAAACTTAATTTGGATCTAGTTCGTAAATATTCCGGAGGCTGAAAATTACCTCACAAAAACACTTCTTTGTTCCTTTTTCTTATTTGTCCCTGAACTCATGTGAATTTAAATTCATGTCTTCACGCAACAAATACACTATCGTCCTCGTTACGTGTTTTAGTGTTTAGCTATCGCTGTGTGCGTAGGTGTGGTAAGGTTTACCGGGGCGTATATATGCTCTGGACAAACAGTTGCTAGACAGTACTTGTACCATACATTCTCTCTCTCTCTGCCCAGGTGTCTTGCGCGTTCGCGCTGCAACTTTAGCCTAAAAATTCTGGTCACTGTGTAAGCTATAATACTGTGATTCTGAATCAGCCGTCTCGTTTTTTCTCCTGTGGTATAAGCCTACAAGAGACGAATCGTTCCCGCAGCCTTGTGGAAATGTAGGCCGCAGGGCGTTTTTTTTTGCCTTGCCGACCGGCCACGAGTGGTTCGGCACTAAGACCCCCCCCCCCCCCAAAAAAAAACCAAAAAAAAAACAGGCGTGTGTCACAGGCGATGCGACAAAAATGCCGCGTGGACAGTGAGGCAGCATGACCCACGTCTCGCATAATTTCAATTTCACCACGTGTGGCATGCCGCCAGTTTCACCCAGCGACACATTCGTTTGTATTTGGCTGTCAATATAAGAGAGAAATGGCGCATATTGTGGCTTCCAAATACAGTGCATTATTCGGAACGAGGGACCGCAGTTTCGAAGCGCGCACTTTGGAAATTTTTTGCTCTGAATGATTATTTTTTATTTACGGCTTTAATGCGCATACACGGCATAGATATTCGTACGCAGAACGCGACGAAGGCGGCAACAATTAACCGAAAGTGTCCATATAATTGTTTTTGCAATCAAAGGTTTGTCTTATATCACAAAAGAGCACCGCGCGGCTCAGCCATCGTGCAGGTAGCTTCAACTTGTTGTGACACGAAACGCAAGCAGTCATTGCAACGTAAATAATTTCGGGGGCTTCTCGTGTGTTGGTGAAGAGTCAGAGGTTCGAATGTCAGTAAAAGATACTGGTCGTTGGAATACTGTAAATTAAGCTAAGCCAGTTCGGTGAACGAGTGTTTAGAGTCACATTTAGTGAAAATAATCTGCAAGCTTTCATCTCATGAGAAAATAATTATACCAACGACTCCCGCAACCATCTGCGCAACTACATGTCCGTCTGCAATTCAGTAGGCACCAATTGGCTCACGAGAAACTTTCGAGAAGTATCGTCCCATGCTTACAGCATTGTCGAACAATATGCAGTCACAAACAAACAAAACTAATAAAATATTCACAGAAAAGCGACAGAAAAAAGATTTTAGGTTGGCCATGCAGCTTTCTTAATAGGTATAACTCTTGCTTTTTCGTAACAATCGAGTAAAATCTGTGCTTACCTGTCAACAACTGGGAAGCCAAAAAAAAAAAAAAAAACTGACTGTGCTTTTCCTTTCCGAGTTGTCACATAATATAGCAGCGCAGCTCGCCTTGAGCACTTCCGTAGTTTTTCTGACATTTCGTACTTGCTGGAACGCACAAAGACCAGAACTTTCACCTCCTGGGTATACTAGCAAAATTCTACACGTGCACACAGAGTAAACGGCAGAGGGAGACGAACGGAATCGCAGCAGAATAGATAAGACTGAGAGCGCCTCCCGTTGGCGTAACGAGTGAAGCGTCTAAATAGATAAAAGTACATAGGGTGTTACGGAAAGGAAGTAGCAAGAACAGACTTCCCATTTTTTAGACGCCGAGAACTTCCTGAGGCGGCGAGCCTCAGGAAGTTCTTGCAAATGAGTTCACGAAGGCACAAACGTGCTACAAAAAAATGGTTGCTCATTTTCTCTTTCAGGAAGTTCTGGCCATTTTATTCTATTTGTTTTCCCCACCACAACCTCCGCTCCTCCTTTTTTGTTTCTACTTCCCTTAGCCGATAAACCACCCAATTATTTAGGTAATTCCGCTGAGCTGGCCACCTACATAAATGTCTTCTATTGAACGGGCCCTTTGACACGTATGTCAGGCAATGACTTCTCATTTAACACGTGTTTTCAGACATCCCATTCAGTATGAATTACCATCGACATCTTGACCTTTAAAAGTACGCCACACACTCGTTCCCTCTCTCTTTTGGTAATTGCTTTCTTTTTGTGCTTCCAATGCATATGCGTTTTTTTTCCTTTTTTTTCTGGAGATAGATAGACACCACTATCATCTAAACCTTTGTGGTAGCTGGACGCGTTGCCCATCTGCCGGTTTTCGAAGTTTCATAATCAGCTGTTTTTTTTGTTCGTGTCTGTGATGGCTCACGTTTGTTGTACCATTTCCACCTTCCTCTTTTTTATTATTTTGCTCTTCCCCCCCCCCTCGTTTTTACAGCTCTTCTCACCTCAAAGAAGAGATTCCTCAGAATCATTGCAACCTTGCTTGAAATGAGGCAGGCGCTGGACTCATCTGCTTTACATACTTTTTTTTTAATTTCCAGATGGCGAACAACCGCAGGGACAGGCGCCACCACATGAGATTACGTCCACACTTACCTCGTTAAAACTAACACGCCAAGTATTACAAGGTGACTGTGAAAAAGATAGGTCCTTCTATCGAAACATCGGCCAGACTGTCGGACGCCCTTCCACTGTTCATCCTGCTTATCCCTTCTGGCGGCTCCCATCTTGATTTTGAAATAAGGCGTCCTAGGTTGTGCAAACATCACTGACGCCTGTAGCAAATAAATATGAATGACATTAAAATGACCACAAAATAGAGGTTGAACTAACATATAATATTTGTTATGGAACTCTGGTTGAATATTTGGAATCAGCAATTTTATTACACATACATACAATTTTTTTAGGCGTGGTCGTCAATTGCAAACACAATGTAGATGCCCCGAATTATGAACACTGCTCTAAGAGAAGGAAGTAAAGCAGTTACGCGGATAGAAGAAAATAAGAATGATTTTTCATTGTCCTCGTCTGTGCCCCATAACTTCTTCTATGCTAACTCGGCCAACTATCCTTGCCCACACCACTTCCTGACGTCATGAAAGTGGTATAAATATCCTTCCAATGTTCATACCATGCTGTTCATCAGCGCAGCCACCAGTTCAAGATGGCGTAGTGTTGAGCAGGTGCCTAAACTTTGTCCTGTTGGCTGAATCATGTGACAGACAGACGTTAAGCAGACGTGATTCCTGTCTCATAAGGGCAAACACGTAATGTTGATAAAAGAGATAGCCAGTACTTGAACCATAATTCAAGTTTCACCAACGGCTTGGGGAGTTTTTTCAAAGCAGTTTCGAGACCAGGAGTGGCTCTGCAGTAGAAAAGGGGGGTGTTATTTGTACACATAACTTGTACTATCAGCGTCAAATGAAACTCGAAGAGCGGCAAGCCTTCGCGATAGTATCGTGCATGCCATCCACTTATCACTACAAACAGGCGCGCATATATGAGCAAAGCTGCCGAACAGGATGCTGGTGCCTGTCAATGGTTTTGATTGATTGATTGATTAATTAATTCATTCATATGTGGTGTTTAACGTCCCAAAACCACTATATGATTATGAGAGACGCCGCAGTGGAGGGCTCCGGAAATTTCGACCACCTGGGGTTTTTAACGTGCACCCAAATCTGCCTTTCAAAGGTGATAACTGGACGGCATGCACTAGACTATCGCAAAGGCTTGCCCCTGTTCGGGTTTCATTTGACGCTGATAGTACACACAAACGAAACGTCGAAAACAAGTAAAGACAGTGTATGCATCTTACAAATGAGTACAAAAACCCAATTTATCACTGTCTCTCCTAATGTTGCAAGTTAAGAGAAACTTAAAATGGTTTGAGTTATTCACATTTTGGATAATTCCGTGTATCCATACGTACTAGGATGGGCGCATGACTAGTACGGAACAACTGGAAACTGTAGCTGTCCTTACCTTACTCTGAATAAATGTGCGTGCCATGATTGCAACGCAGAATTCTTAGATTCGTTTCCTGGTGGGACCCTGTCAATTACTATTTGCATTGGTCGGGTCAACACTGCCTATGTCAGATTTTTCTTAACGCTCTCGCGTTAGAACTACCGATATCTCTTCTTGCTGTTGTTATGTAGATATCCAAATTCACTCACTTGTCGCACATATCTGTATACCTGTGGCACGTACCCACCCATGGTATGCGGGCATGTGCCACATGTGTCTGCGAGAAAGGGCTTGAGGACGTTTACGACGTAATTGTCACATTAGTCATATATGTGAAACATGCCACCGAGTCATATATGTGAAACTCAGATTTGGGTGCACGTTAAAGAACCCCAGGTGGTCGAAATTTCCGGAGCCCTCTACTACGGCGTTTCTCACAATCATATGGTTGTTTTGGGACGTTAAACTAAACAAATATACCTGTATTACGAAAAGAAATGCTTTGCATTTATTAAGTGCAATCATCGAGGATGCAGAACAAGGCCTTCGTCGTGAAATAAACGTAGTGCATCTACGTCAAGACGGCTGTGTGGCACACACGCTTTCACGTAGATCCGAGAAAAAATCTAACAAAGACCGGGAAGGTTCGTTTAGAAAGCAAGAGAAAAAAAAACGAAACGTGACAGAATGTACAAGAAACCAACAATAAAACACGATGGTTGGCGGGAAAAGAGTTAATATTCCCGCTACTAGCTTCCTCGCGCCCATAGACTGCGGTGCGCCACCAGTGAGGACCGCGGAGGATATCGAGTGCTTCCATCTCTATCCATCACGGAAGTGGCGTCAGGCTGGAACGACATGCAGTGTTTCCGCAAGGCTAAGATGTGTGGTAGAAGACACATATGACTGACAATGAGGCTTCAGTTAACGTTTCTGTTATCGCCCAATTTCTGAATGTTTAGTTCATTCCTTTGCTTCGCTTGCTTTATTCGTGCTTTATATTCCCTTGCTTCGCTTGCTTTGTCCATGTTTTATTTTGATCTGTACAGCGTTGTAACACCAAGATGCTTCCGAATTGTGGACATCATGCGCTTTTTCACAAGTGAGCGAGTCAATCTCTTGGCGGAGAACGTATTCTACTTTCCGAGGGAAGGGTGATAAATTATAAAAAAAAGCTCTGTTTTGTTGGGGATTGAATTGTTGTCAACCAATTAAACATAAGATGATGTCCTGAAACTAAACCTATACGGACAGCTGCCGTCTACGTCTTTTATTTCATTTATTCGTCCAAATGTTAGGTTTCCCGTAAATTATGACTTGTAAAGCCAACGCTCGTACAGAATGATTATACGAAGAAGTATAGTGGGAACAGGTTTTATTAACTAAGTAAGGTTTCAATGTTTTGTAACGGTCTTGTTTTTGAAAAAAAAGTATTGCTTTTCAATTTATGACCTTGTTCCACAAGCGAATAATGATGATTCTAGCCGAGAGAGAGAGAGAGACAAATATAAAATGAAAAACTTGCGATGTTAACCTGGCTATTAACGCGACGACATTCCTCTCTAGGTACTGTGTGCTGGTTACGATAGATACACTACTCCCTCTTCCCCCCCCCCCCTACACGTACTAATATACTAATGAGACTATTTTATCGCAGTAAGTAAATGAGAGCAGTGAAAAGTTCACAAAAAATGAAATCACGCTAGTATCCCATGGTCTTGAGAAAGAAAAAAACAACTGCCATTTCCAAAAACAAAAAAAAGCAGGCCTGCTTGTAGAGTTTGAGACACGCACAGATCGAAACTTTCTGTGGAAACACAGAAAGTTTCTATCACAAAGTTCAGCTTTTTTCTGAAGTTTCTACGACAAAGTTCAGTTTGAAATTATAATGAAAGCTAAAAGATTCGCTGTGAGACAGAGCCCGTTTACTAATGAAATGCTCAAACTTCGAGATTACGTGCTCAGAATACCTAAGCTAGATGTCAGTGGATTAGAATCGATCAATAAGGCTTCGGTATTGAGAGCAGAGTGAGTTGGTGTCTGAAAAAAAAAAGCTCTCTTAAAGAATGAAGACTATATATGAAGCACGAGGAGAGGTCGATAAGTAATCGAAAAACCTCCAGGTCTGCGTGGAAGGCGCAGCGCAATCACAGCGAAAGCTGGAAGAGCGGCTTTTCAGAACCTTTTCTGAACACTCGCTGGGTAACTGCTTCAAGAATGCTCGATGGGTACCCGTTACGCCACAAATGATAATTTCTGTGTAGTGGCCTGTAATTCACTATGCTATCCTTCATCATTCTTCGGAGAAGCATGGTATCTGCTACACACAAAAGTTTTGTACCAAATTTTTTATGCAGTGGCTGGCGACGAAGAAGAATTAGGCCTGAAGTGGGTATGCGCCCAATTTGATAGGTGAGCTTTTGTAATGAGTTGGAGCATTGGACGACCCACTCGTTGCGCAATTCGCATTTTGTGAAGCCTTATTGTTTCATTGCTCTTCTAAAATGCCTTAATACTTATATCAACACGATTGCTTTCCCGAGTGCCTAAGCCAAGTTTGCAAGCGAGTCAAAAGCACTGATGGCTTGAGGGTACAATACTGGGCTGGCATGCAGGGAACCCGGGTTCTAATCTCCCTGTGTCTTCAGTTTTTTTATTCACTAAGTTCTTTTCTCATTTCGTGCGATAGTCATGACGCACAGCGGTGGCGGTGGCGGCGGACAACTACGGCACGCGACCCGCGTGTGATTTCATAAGAGCTTTCTCTGCAAAAGGCTGCTGATGTAGAAAGAAAGTTGTCATAGGGTTAAATGATAAAACAGCAGCTCGCAATTAATTACGAAGGGTGTGTGTAAGAATAGAGTGACCACAACTCTTATATGAAAATGAACGTGTGAAGCACGATTCTTACAAAACGGGCTGATTGGTTTTTTATGGGCGGAGCTCCTTATAACGGCACCTGTTTGTCCCTCGTAGCAGTTGTAGTGTGTAACAAGTATAATATTTTTACCTCCAAGGTGGTGCCGGTGAGAGATTTCTTCCGTGCGTTGTTGAACAATAAAGTATAGTGCTCAATGTACACGCCAATGGCTGCTAAGGGGGAATGAGAGACAGGAGCAGTCGGCTTTTAGTTAACGTGCGCGCTGCGATCCCATTAGCAGCCATTGGCATGTACATTGAGCACTATCGGACAAGAAAGGTTTGCTACTACATACTCGCTGGGTGTAACCTCCTTAGTTTTAGAAAGGTTTAGCGAGCGTTGAGCAGCAGTGCCATGAATAGCATGAACTAGTATATACCATGAACTCGAGTTGGTTAAAGGTGGGAAGTAGATACGAAGCGCAAGCCGTAAGAAAGTGTGCGTGTGCCACCTCTCGTTTAGTCCTTGGAATGTTGGCTGGATGGCGGTGCTTTTATATGGGGAATATATGATGAAAAGATGCGAGATGGTGGTACTTGGAGTGCTGAATAGATTGAAGAACGGACACGCAGATAGATGCATGGATGGACGCATGAACAGACGCAGGGTCGGATGCATGGATGAACGGAGGGACGGACGCACGAACAGACGCACGCACGGATGGGCGGATGGACGCATGGATGGTCATACACACGGACGCATGGACGGATGGAAGCAAGAACAAATAGACGGACGACTGCTTCACCCCACTCTCCATCATTCACTCCGTCGATATGCTGCCATTTTTTTTAAATATGATAGTTTTTCTTGGGGACTTTCGACGCCAAAATTTTGGTCTGTGTGTACACTTGTATGTTTGTCCGCGCTAATGATATCCTGAACGGCTTCTGTTTAGTAAAAGTTGTTAACGATTTAGAGTACGAGGTACTCTACTATGGGACAGCTTAAAGCCGTCCCGTACTCACGCTAATCTGTTTAGAAAAAGTTTATTCACTCATGGGACGCAACAAACCTAATGGACAAGCGTCTGTATAACAGGCAAAATAACAAACAAAGGACAAAGCACAACATACATTACACATTTAAACAAAAGTGTCCAAGTCCGTGGGATGTTCATAGTCCATTGTACTAATAACTATACATACACTACATAGGTGCACTAATCACAATATGGACAATGTACATGATGATATATGTACAGAATTTACAAGACTTGGTGAAGATGTTAGAAAATATGTATAACAGTTATCAATATTCATAAAAGTGACATAACACACAGCGTTAGAATGATGTGCATATATAAAAGAGCTCACCCCCATATGGGATATACACAAACACATAAAAATAGTAAACACATACTGATTACATGCAACAATCAGACATTGACAGGTGACCTGGCTATAGGAACCAGGCCAGGTGGAAGACTAATCGAACACGTCTGTCAACTACGGACAGAAAGTGGCACCACCATTGTCGCAGAAATTCTTCCTCCCCAAGGAAGAACAATTCCTCCGACAGAAACGATAAGAGTTCAGTGTAGAAGCGTTCCAGAATCGGAAAAAGAGCACAACGACGATGACCTGCCGCAACAGCTTGGCACCTATTACGCCATAAACAAAAAGCTCCCGCAGCTATTAGAAGGCGGGCAAAGCGACTACGCGAGCAGCGACCAGATGTTAGAAAGTGATTAACACCTAGGCCACGAAAACTAGTGTTAACTGACTTCCAAAACACCTTTGCAATGACACATTGCTGCACCATATGCTGGTTAGACTCCTCCAACGGGCAGTTAGGACAAGTGGAAGATGGGACCAGGCCCCACGTCTCCAGTCTGTCCCGTGTTGGGAGTACTCTCCATCCAAGACACCGCATAAAGTCATGAAGGTGACCAGGCAAAAACGATGCCGTTATCGCGCTCCACGAGACATGTCTCGATCGTGCTAGACGGGCTAGAGAAACGAGAGGAAGCAGAAGAGCCGCCGTTGTATCTACAATGCGGCTTTCAAGAATGTCCACATCGGGACAAACCTGCTGCGCGTGTCGATAAAATGTTACTGCCGTTGAGTAAAATTCAGGCACGTGAAGTGTTTGCGGTGCAGAATTAAGCCGTGCATCTGGTAGTAAATAGCGTAACTTGGTGCCTAAGAAATAGCAGGCAAGATCACGCGCGGGGCACTGATCTCCATGCAACAACCGAAGTAAGAATCGTAGGGCAAGCAGCCGGCAGCGAACGAGACGGATGGGAATGCGAATACACCGCAGTTTCTCGGTTGCCCAAGAGCTGCTCGACAAACCAGCTCTGTTCCACCTGACCAGAAAAAAGAGCCAATGAGGGATTGCAACGACCTGGTGATTCGTAATGGGGGCTGTAAGACGAGATATGTGCCATGCACGGCCGCAAAACACCGTTTGTGCTAAATACCTTCTTTCGAGCATAGGTAAATCATACTCTTGTGCTTCCCGGACGTGTCGTTTTACATCTTCGACTACTCAATTCCACAAGGAGGCTGAAATGTCGTAGCAAGTATAATCAAGCCCCAGAATGCGAATAGTGTCACTTTTTTGAAGACCGAAAAAGGAACTTAGACATGCGTCTGGGAAACCAATGATTAAATATCAACATTTGGAAAAATTTAACGCAGCACCTGAAACCGTGCCATACATAGTAAAAAGTCGTAGGCTACGGGATAAACTGTCCTCATTCTTCAAACACAACGTGATGTCATCAGCAAATGCTGTCACTGTCACGGTACCACTACCTGGAAGAGGAAGGCCTTTAACGTAAGGATCAGCGATTAGCGATTGAAGGAATGGTTCGAGGCTGAATACAAAAAATGCAGGGGATAAAGGACACCCCTGGCGAACACCACGGGTAACCGGAAATGGCGCACTCTCTAAACCATCAAGAAACAACGTGCTGCGTATATATTGGTATGCGTTTCTGAGAAGCTCAACGAACTTCTGTGAGAAGCCAAATGCTGCCATTACGCTAAATATAAAGCTATGTTCGATGCTATCGAGTGCCTTTTCCTGGTCAAGTGAAAGCAAGAGTCCCCGAGCTGATCTTGTTAACATGTACGCAACTATATCGCGCGTAACAACAAAGGAGAGACTGTGGATTTCTCTTTCAGGAATAGAGCATGCCTGATGATTACCTATTAAGGAGGGCATCAGGCTTCTCAAACGCCGAGTGATAACTGCCGCGAAAGTTTTATAATCAACGTTGAGGAGCGTTATTGGTCGCCCCTCCTCTGGGTGAACTGACGACGGGTCATGTTTAGTTATTAAAACAATTCAACCATCGCGAAAGCTATCAGGAAATCACAGTTCCTAAACAGCGGCAAATAACAGAGTTGAAAAGAGCACCAATGTCGTCCGAAAACGTTAAATAAAACTCAACAGGCAACCCATCCGGCCCGGGGGCCGAGCCATGCTTCATGGAAGACAGTGCCTCTTTCACTTCGTCAGCTGACGGACTTGTGCACAGTTGTTCAGCTACTTCAGATGAAATTTGAGGGAGCCTACTTAAAATTGTGGCTGTCTCGGTGGTACCGCAATGTGATGACATTGTCGTACGAGCCATGTTGGCAAAGTGAGCTAGGAAAACTGATTGATCACGTGTCGGCGTCAACGCAGTGTGTAAGAATCTGGCAGCCGGAGTTGCTAGTCGACTCGACGGGTTGAGAAGCGAGCGTTTCGCAAAGCGTAGAACCTCAGGGTGAGCACAAGGATTACGTCTGTAACGCCAAGCAGCCGCCGTCAATGACGAAGCTGCAATGAGGCGTTGAAAACGACCCCTTAACTCTCGCTGCCATGCGCGCATCAAGGGAGTTAGTCGATAAACCCGAAGAGCAATACGCAACTTTGTGGCAGTGTCCGCTAGTTCTTCGGACGTACGGCGTCTAAGGGCCCGCTCTGCTACTGAGCAGTGTAAACGCCACTGTGTCTTGAGTGCGTCCCACACCTCCGGACCGCATCCCAAAAGAGAGGCGCACAAGGAAGGAAGGAAGGAAGGAAAAACTTTATTTGCAAAGGTTTGGGACAGGGGTCATGAGCTTGATGGGTGGGGCCCCAAGTCCAGGGCTCCACTGGCTGCCGCCGTCTGTCTGACGTGCCGCAGAAGTGCAAGCTGCACCTCTGGGTCAGAGCTGGTGAGCTGTGCCTCCCATTGCTCGAAAGTATTACAAAGCTTGTACTGACCTAAAAAGGTATCTAAATTTGGTGGTCGTTTTAGGCATCCCCACGAAATGTGGTAGAGCGATGGCGAGCCGCCACACCACGGACAAGCACGCCCATACAGCGTTGGAAAAATTTTGTGTAACCTTTGAAGATTGGGAAAGACTCCCGTTTGAATTCGGCGGAGGTCACTTGCGTCCTCCCCTTCTAATAATTTGTGGGGGGCGCTGTATTTTTGTTGCATGCCTTGCTGGTTAGCTAGAATTTCGCGAGGGGCCATTCTGGATGGGTCATTATCCTCCTCGATAGCTTCCTCCTGAAGTGTTTCAAAGGATTGAATGTGCTGTCGAAGCTCTGCTCGGTTCGTGAGCCCTCGAGCACAAGCGTCAGCACTTTCGTTCCCCTCCAGGCCTGCGTGTCCTGGACACCAGATCAGTCTGTATTTGTTCGTCAAGCTCCCGTCTAAGAACTTGCCTATTTTTAACGGAAGGCGGCCTCTTAAAAAGAAACGGAACGCTTCCTGCGAGTCGGAAATGATAGTTGTCTGCGGTTCATCTCTTTGTTCCTGCGCTTTGATTGCAAGGGCAATGGCAAAGCATTCCGCCTTGGCGATCGAGGACGTGTACAGTGATGCACATGTCACCATGCAGTTGTCGTTGCTAAGTACCGATGCAAATGACCGTTTAAAATTGTACCTTGAAGCGTCCACATACAAAACATTTGATTTGTTTTTGAATGTTTTTCGGAGCCATCACACTCTCTCCTCTCTGCGCTTTCTGTTTGTTTTTACGTCCATGTTCTTGGGCAGCGGTGAGATCGAGATCTTGCTGCGGACGGGATCCGGGATTTCCACAAGAACTTCGTCCATGTTCTGGGGGTATGGCGGAAAGCCCACCCTAGAAAGTATCTCTCTCCCCGCTTTCGTTTGACTTAGACGATTTCTCTGCCCAGTCAGTACCGCTGTCTTTAGCTCAGGGAATGTATTATATATACCGAGGTCGAAAAGCTTTTGGGTTGGTGTGCTTACCGGTAGCCCTATGGCCACTTTGTAGGCGCCCCTAATTATGGACTCGATGGTTTCTTCTTCTGATTTGTTTAACACGTGGAAAGGTAGACTATACGTAACCTTACACAGTACAAGTGCCTGTACTAATCTAATTGTGTCTCCTTCCTTCATGCCCTGTTTTTGGTATGTTATTCTATGGATCATTCGTGCAACTTGTTTCGTGACTGATTTTAATATGTTTATTGTATGATTCGCTCGTCCATTACTTTGAACCCAGTAACCCAGAATACGTGCGACGGTCACCTCACGTACTTTGGCACCTTCAATGTTTATGTCAATGCTTCCGTTACTTTTGTATCTTTTTCCATGTACCCTGATAATTTCAGATTTTTCTGGGGCACAGCTGAGTCCGCTTGCCTTCGCAAAGTTTTCAACTGCTGCTGCAGCCTCTTGAAGTGTCTGCTCTTTGTTAGCTAGAGATCCACGCGTTGCCCATAGGGTGATATCATCCGCATTGAGAGTGTATCCTAACTGCGGAACTCCATCCAGAGCTCGCGTGAGTCCTAACATGGCGATATTAAAGAGCAGGGGAGAGAGGATGGCTCCTTGAGGGGTACCTTTGTTTGGCATCTCAAAAGCGTCTGACGTGACTTGTGCTACGCTTATCGAAGCCCGCCTTTCTGTGAGGAATGCCTTGATGTAATTGTAGGTGTTTGTCCCACATCTCATGTTGTTTAATTCTATTAGGATGACCTTATGCGTGATATTGTCGAATGCTCCTTTTAAATCAAGGGCTAGTATTAGATGTTCTCCTCCTGTTGGTATATAGCTCAATACTTCCTCTTGTAATAGGAGAAATGCGTCTTGGGTGGAGAGGCCATTGCGGAAACCCAGCATAGTGGCTGAAAAAAGGCCGTTGTCCTCTATAAAGTTTTCGAGCCGATTATGAATAATCCTTTTGAAAAGCTTTCCCATGCATGAAGTCAAAGATATGGGCCGGAGTGCCTGCAGGGAGGGCTTCTTCCCGGGTTTCGGTATCGTAATAATTTTGGCTACTTTCCATTCCTCGGGTATCTTCCCTTTGAGCCAATAGTTTTCATTAAAATGGTTTGTTAGTGCTTCTATAACCTTATCGCTGAGGTTCCTTATCATTGCATTTGTGATTTGATCTGAGCCAGGGGCAGAATTTCTCTTGGCTGCTTGGGCAGCCGCAAAGACCTCTCCCATGGTGATTGGGGCGTCGAGTTGCTCGTTTATCGCACCAGTGTACTGCATTTCAATACGGCAACTATCGGTATTCTCTCCTATGTATCTGTCCTTAAGTGCTTGTATTAACTCCTCCTCTGTGCCTGGAAAATCATGCATTATTCGTTGTAGTGTTCTGTTCGAGGCCGATTTTGATTTTTCTGGGTCAAGCATGTTCCTTAGGATGGCCCAAGTTTTCGCAGTGCTCAGAGTGTCCTGTAGTGAACTGCAGAACTGGATCCATCCCTCAGTTGCAATTTTGTTAGCGTATTGATTTGCCTCCTCTCCTAAAGCAGCGATTTTGCGGAGAAGGTTCCGGCTGAGTCGCTGGTTTTTCCACCTTTTCAGCATACGGCGCCTGCTCTCCCGGCGCACAAGATTCTAGATAAACTGGGGCGTGTACGCGCGTCGTGCAGAATGCGGATGTCAAGACGCCAAGGCTTCACTGATGATGAAAAGGGAAAGTGAGCCTCGAGCGTCACTGGTCGGTGGTCTGACATATAAACAGGCGATGATGGTAATCTTACTACATCAGAGTGCGATACGTAAGAAGCTAGCGCGCTCGGCACATAGAAACGATTCAAATGACCAGACGACGTGCTACGCCGCCAAGCCCAGGCACACTGTGGTGCATGCACTAGTCTGTACGTATCTATCAAAGAGAAATGTTTCACTAGGCGACGCAGCTCTCGCGCGTTCCAATCAGAGTGACCCCATCCTGGACCTTGAACGTCAGCTCGCGTGTCTAATACACAATTAAAGTCTCCAGTGAGTATGACATGACGACCGTCTAGAAAATACACGTCCAGGTCACGGAAAAAATTGTTAGACATTGCTGCTTGAGCTGGCCCGTAAATACACAAAACACGCAGCTTGAAGGATGATAGGACGCAGTCAAAAGCCAATACCCGTCCAAACCCGTCATAGAAAACATGATGATTGCACAGAAGAGCACGGTTAAAAATAATAATTCTAACTCCAGAGAACCGAGCTACCACCACGAACTGGTAGTGTATAAGTGTTCGGTGAAGATACGTCAAACAGCAACCCTACGCGCAGCGCCCACAAATATAGCTCAAGTTTCAGCGTTCATATTTGTGTGATTGTCAATTCAAAAGCAATGATTGCGCATATCTGAGGCACCATAACGACACGTCGACATTTTCTATCTGTGGCTTTATACTAAAAAAGGCACTCATAAGTAATTCCAAGGACCGTAGCGTTTATCACGCTGCTCTGACAGTGCAACGCGACGCTCAAAAAGGCTGGTGTTTCCAATGCTTTGCTAACACGACATGGTGGTGGCACCTGCTTGTCGCTTTGTGTTCTACACCTTATCGCCTCCGAGACAGGCGGGCATCTTTCTTCGTGGGCGCATGCGCCTTCCTTCGTTTTGTAAGATAACTGACAGATGGCGCTCGTGTCTAACGTGCCGCGATGCGCTCGTCTGTCTTTGCTGCATGGATCGAGCCTCTATAACGCAGGGCTTCCAGAATACATTTCACCAATTTTCTCGCTCAGAACATCGAATAAACGTTTTGTGCACTCTCTACACACTTAAGACTATGGTCTTTCGGCGACATTTGCAGTAAAACATGGAGATACAGGGCCAAACTTTTTCAGCTTGTGTTACCTTATCTAAAAAACACATCTGCTGATTGGGCGACGAATAACTTTGATCTCTTTTTTGGACTCCCATATACTGCTTCGGGTGAAAGGGAACCACGTGCGTTGACTCGTTGAGGGGAAAGCAGAACGTGGCTTGGGGTCAGCGCATTTGCTTTCGATGCAGCGAAGTCGATACACAAGCCCTGAAAGTTACGTAGTCGCACTTCAAACTAGAACTTAATGCTAAGAGCAGCCCTCCCCACTTTAACGCTTTTGGCCAATAAGGCAAACAAGTCTGGGAAAAAAATGTTACGTATCACTTTGCTAGCGTTATTTGGAAGAATAGGCCAAGTACGCGGATGCGTGGTTAACGAGCACCTTTTGATTCTACACGATGTCCCTCGTTTTATATTTCTACCCGCATTTCTTATTTTCACTTTTGCCCCGCCACGGTGGTCTAGTGGCTAAGGTACTCGGCTGCTGACCTGCAGGTCGCGCGATCAAATCTCGGCTGTGGTGGCTGCAATTCCAATGGAGGCGGAAATGTTGTAGGCCCGTGTACTCAGATTTGGGTGCACGTAAAAGAACCCCAGGTGGTCAAAATTTCCGGAACCCTCCACTACGGCGTCTCTCATAATCAGATAGTCGTTTTGGGACGGTCAACCCCACAAAGCAATCAATCAATCAATCTTATTTTCACTTTTGTTTGGTTTGTCTTTCGCCCACAATGTTTGGGTCAAAAATGCTCACCGGAAACTGCACCTCATTGCTCGAGAGGGTTCGCGATCATTGTAGGTAGTTCTTTTAAGATTGCCCACAAGACACGAACACTGGAAAGAATTCTAGCGCTTGCGAGAAGACCAGTGATAAGGCTGGAACATTGGATGACACGTATATATATTCCCTCGCGCTTCGCCGCTTGTCAGTTGATCGACAGCCGGCGCTGTGTGCGCAGCTATCAGTGCCGGCGTCTTCCTCCAATCTGACTTTCCTTTCAGGTGGCCTCAAGTTCGGCCCAATAAAACGTTCAACCTAAACGCCAAGTCTGCTCCCTTCGTATGCGTCACGACACCGTGACTATATATGCTACCGCTGTTATGGCCCCTATTGCTTCCTTTTTGCATATTTAGTAATTTAACGTGAAAGAGGCGCATTTGCTCTTGTAATAATTTTGCTAACAACCAACCAACAGATTCGGCGCCCTTTTGAGAGAATAAAAAATTACCGTTGTTTTGAGTACTGTTGTTTGCTGGTTGCGTGACCGTATCTCTTCATACAAATTACCAATCAACACAGGATGCCGTACTGGTTTCAAATTATGAATACGTAATCCCATTTAAAAGTAGTAATGACTGGAAAAGCCTCAGCACCATGGACATAAGATACCAACATGTTGATACATTGGACACAGAGAACAAAAAAAGAAGAGCTAAAATCACTGATGTTTAAACAGTGAACAGCAAAACGAAGAAAGCTTTATTAGGACAGGTTGACTTGTTAACATCAAAGAATGAGGACTTAGTATCAGTTCCAAAGTTGGACATAATTTATTTTCGACTAGATGCGAAAACCTCTACTTCATACCAATGTTGTACATACTTCCAGAATACCGGAAATATGTGCTCAATAGGAGATGCTTCGGAGAGAAACGGGATTGTCACCGATCGCTCTTACCAGCATAATAGAAATAGGTACGGCTGAAAACTCAAAGTAGTATAATAAAATTAATACAATTGTGACATACTCCTGGAAGGAAAATAAAACAGTTAGCCTATATTTTTTTACATCTAAACATGTTCTCATAATAATGGGATATTAATCTTGCATGTGTATATTGAAAGCGTGAGTTTTGTCAGAAAACTGCAAAGGTTATTTACTATTTTTAAGTTACTCAATTGTTGTTCTTTGTAGGCATCACTTTCGCATTATTTAAACTGTAAAAGAGGTACTATATTTGAGCATTATAAGTACATTGTGCTAAGTGTTAGACAATACTTACATGTATATGCAAATGTTTGTAAATTTAGCAAATGTCACATAGATGTAGTGTTAGCGCGAAATGGGAAACGTTTCGACAGAATGTATGTGCTACATATACCAATAGTAATCCTAATGTCCCGAAAAGTTCAAATGTTAGCGAAAAAGGGGCCGCAAGAACGCCGACAAAAGGTAATGAGACCGTTGAGATAATGATGGTTGGAAGCAAAATGAATGGTTAGATTAGCGAATGTGCCTGTTTTCCTTCTTGCATTTGAGATGTCTACCATGACTCCCAAGACACAATTTCAGCACATAACGCGTCGCCCTAACTGTCTGTATACAAGTTACGTTCGGCTAGGAGAGTTTAAACTGGTGCAAGGAAAGCATACATAGACTATATACTGGAATTGTGATAGTAATGTCCTGTACGCTTGAGTGTTAAAACTTTTTTTCAAGAGTAGACATGATAAGCGGACGAAGTAAGCTGTTTAGTTGGCTAAAACATAAATAACAAGGAAATATAAGTAATACCTGGAGCCAACACAAAATACGTTCAGCTCAACGAGTTCCGCTTTCACATGAGCTCTAAAAAGTTTTTCTACACAATTTCATGATGGGAGATTGTGAAGAAAAAGAAGTATTTTTCTTGTAAAAGTGCAGACATCCTAAGGAATTGATAAACCTAGCTAAAAAAATTTATAAATTTTATCACCACTGTGCTAGAAAGGGTTGGGTTTGTAAGTGGAACTGATAACTCCTTTATAACTCAGAGAATAAGCACCAAAACCAGAATTCTCAGTGCTTATTGGCTGAAACATTGTACATTGACTTTAGAGCACGCATTGCCGACAAAGAATATCTCGACGCACCCATTGTTGTTGCCATGGCTATAGGGAGCCGAACATAAAGTTTCATAGCTTAGGTTCTCTCGCAGCTTTTCTCTGTGCCGGTTTGGGCTGCTTCAGATAAAGGCCGTTTCAGTTCAGAAAGGCAGTATTCAGAATCGACCATCAAAAAGTATCCAGTTGGTACAAAAAGAAAAAAAGAAATAGCTGAGATAAACTTGGGCCCACGAAATAGAGATTGTGGGTGAGCTGTCAAGGTACCTGCTTTTGCGTTGGTCGCGCCGGGACATAGTGACTCTATTTTATTTTCGCATTTTGCAGTTCTTTACGTTTCAGTATACGCTCTTTTGATACCTTGTGGCTGTATGAGCTCACGCAAGCACAAAATAGTCAAACGAGAACGCAGGTGGCAAGGCAAGTGAGTCGACCCCGCTTGTCGTTCGCCGACACCACTTGCCTTTCACTATTTATCGCTCACCGTATCGTGTCGCGGCAAAAGAACACACACAAAAAAAAACAAAGAAAAGAAAGCGGTATTGACGCGGAATATTGAAAACAGAAATAGAGCGCCAAGACTCGTACATGGTGTTGTCTGAACTTTCTTTTTTTCTCTTAACAATGCTGGTAATGCGAAAAAGCGAAATGGCAACAGGCTGTTACATCGGCCAAAGTTTGGTGGTTCCTAAATTGGGAGTCGAAACATTGTTAGAATATTTTTGATAATAACAGAGTGCATGATAGGTAGGCACCACTGCTTTGTTTCGCACTGCCTCTATGAAACACAGAAACGCAGCTCACGAGGATATATGTGCGCGGCAGCAGCCTTTGATGAAACAGAAAATACATTGCGCAGCAGTCATTTAAAGCTTCGGCGTTATTAAAAAAGCAATACTCCCGTGCTGTAAAAACAAATGATGTATTCATTTATGCTATCTAAGTGACTCGCTATTCACACCGCAAGTCTTAAGCATCTGAGCGGTCATTAATAAACAACTGATTCAATAAAGAATGTTCACAATCCAAAGTTGACCATAAAAAAAAGGAAATACTCCCGGTCGAGGTGCAATTTACTACGCAACCATTTAGAAGCACTACCAGGACATGTTCGTGACTCCTCTCCCCTTTCCCTTACGCCGCCCACTGTTTGACCATTTTTGCAAGAAGTGTGCTGACAGTGACATGCCTGAGACAGTATTACGCATATGAAATGCAGCTTCGTTTTCCACCAAGGACATCTCGAGCTGAGGAGACTCTTCTATGCCGCCTGTGGCTTAGAGTGGCCTTCACGAACGCATACTCTTATCTCATTGGAATGGCCAGCTCTCCTACATGCACTTACTGCAGTCGCGAAGAAACCATCGCGCACCTTCTGTGTGAGTGCACCCATTTCAACGTGCAAAGACAAGAACTCACTGCAGCTCTCGATAGACTAGACGATCGGCCTTTGTCGGAACAAAAGATTGTGGGTCAATGGCCGAGCCCATCCTCAGCCCAGAAGGCTTTGAAAGCTTTGCTGAGCTTTTTGCGGACAACTGGCCTCAGAGATAGACTTTAGTGTCTTATACTCTTTGATGTTGTCTTTCCTCTGTCGCATTTTTTTGTAATTTCTCTCTCTCTTCGCAACATTTCTTTTTAACATCTTTCATTCCCCTCACCCCTTTCCCCAGCACAGGGTAGCCAGCCGGTCTAAGAACTGGCTAACCTCCCTGTCTTTCCGCTTAAACTTTCTTCTTCTTCTTCTATATGAAATGGCAGTTTCATTTTAAGCTTACCACTGTTCTCAGATAAATATTTCCCCTTTGTTTTCATAGTAATGTCTCGTAAATTTTTTCACTCCGTTAGTACCTATTACCCATGATCATATAAAAAGGTTTCTTTTACCTTTTTACAGCACATGTTGGCCTGAATGATTGGAAAACCAGGAAAAGAGAGAGAGAGATGAGGAAGAGCAGGAAGAACCGGAAGGAAAGGCAGAAAGGTCTACCAGACTGGTGTTCCGTTTGCTATCTTACGCTGAGTGAAGGGGATTAGGGACGAAAAGGTAGATATAAAAAAGGAAGGATAACATACAAAAGAAATACGTGAGCTTTAACTTCACTGCTGTACAATATAGTAGTGTACGCATGACTGCAGAAGACAAATCAATCCCGATAGTCCTTCAGTCACTGTTAGATACTCTTCGAGTGTTCGTCGGCCGGTTGAAGTCACCATCAGTCACTGAGGCCGTACAACAGGTGCTGGATGTAACCGACGATCCTCAGTAGAAAGGAATACGAGAAAGAGAGAAGGACTATAAGAGGAGTAGTGAGATTAATTATACACGTCCAATTCTCTACACGTGGCGACGAAAATTAAGAAGTGAAGGTGAAAGAGAGATAGATAGAGAGAGAGAGAGAGAGAGAGAGAAAGAGAGAGAGAGTGCTGTGTTTCGCATTGCAGGGCTTTGCACGCAGTCGCTGAATGCTGTTGCCTTCAAGTACTGCAAGAGAGTTCGTCTGATTTTTTCCGGCTGCTGTTCTGTGAGATTGTGGACTTCCTCAAAACAATCGCGAATTTGTCAGTGTGTGAGTGAAGTTGCAATGAAATTTCAGGCCTGCCGGAAAGTAAGCACTAGCCGATAATCTTTAGAGAACAGTATATCAGCACATCGCACTTCTCGCAACGACTGTTGCTTTATCAGCGAAGCTTCAAACTCTACTGTCATCACTGGATTTACACTAATAACTCACTTCAAAATTGAGTTATCCAGTACACATCAGCGTAGCGTGAAGAGATTATACATTGTGAAGTGCTGGCCACAGCCCTGGAAAGCCATGTTATTCTTTTCTAGATAGATAGATATATAAATAGATAGATAGATAGATAGATAGATAGATAGATAGATAGATAGATAGATTTGTGGGGTTAACCGTCCCAAAACCACCATATGATTACGAGAGACACCGTAGTGGAGGGCTCAGGAAATTCGGACCACCTGGGGCACGCCGGCCTACAGCAATCTGAGCACACGAGCCTACAGTATTTTCGCCTCTATCGAAAATGCAACCACAACAGCCGGCATTCGATCCCGCGACCTGCGGGTCAGCAGCCGAGTATCTTAGCCACTAGACCACCATGGCGGAGCCATATAGATAGATAGATAGATAGATAGATAGATAGATAGATAGATAGATAGATAGATAGATAGATAGATAGAAACAATCAAAGTGCCACAGTTTGCTAAGAAATTTTTCAATTTAAAAAAGGTGGAGGGAAAAAAACGTAGGTAAAGAAAGAGACAGAGAAAGCGCAGAAAGAGAGAAATATAAAACGATCCAAGTGCCACAGTTTGCTAAGAAATTTTTCAATTTAAAAAAGGTGGAGAGAAAAGAAACGTAGGTAAAGAAAAAGACAGAGAAAGCGAGGAAAGAGAGAAATATAAAACAAGCGAGATTGAGCACGAAATAGAGTGAGGGAGAAAGAAATAGAATGAAACATAAAAAGAAACCGACATAAATGAAACGAAGCCGCCATATGTTTTTTGTTTACTCAACGAATTGGCTGAAGGGCATTCAAGTAAAAGAGTGGCAGATCCCACGTACAGTGGGAATCGATGATATGCGAAGCATGAATGAGAAATGTTGATATGTCCCTTTAAAATCAGCAAAACGTTATGAGGTGGAGGTAAATGATGCCGTATATGACATTCGTGTCATGATTATTGTGTTTAGATATGTCGTTTACCTTCGTCATCTATTCACGTCACGTGATACCAAATTTAGTATATGGGGAGCTAGCGAAACGGCCGCGAGCATGCTATGAGCGTGGTATGTTGTCATGTTCTTACACGACACGCGTGTCAATATTATACTGTTTCCATCAGTCATATATTTTGTCATCCACTGAGGTCACGTAGCACCAAATTTGGAATATGTGGAGCTAGCAAAATGGCCGCGAGCGCATCGTGAAGGGCCCAATATACTCCAATGTAGCGTTGACGCGCGCACACGCTGGGCACTGCGACGCTACGTTAGCAAAACGCGAGCACTCTATAGTCTGATGCCAGGCGCGACCAGCGTCCGTCGGCACGGCCTGACTGCCACCGGCGCTAAATGTGACATGCTGCACTTCGCGCCGATGCGTTACCCAGGCTATAGTGCCTAGAAAGTGTATTCTAGGCACTGTACCAGGACAACACTGCGTCTCGCTTCTTTCATGACGGACGGACGCCGCACGCGCTGAAATGCACATGCGTCCAAGCAACGCAGTGCGACGTGCGTCTGCGAGTATATTTGACAGGTCCGGCGCCTGGCGTGGCAACGCCAGCGTGACGTGACGAAACAAACGCCAGCGAGCAAGCGCACCGCGTCACGTCAAAATGTATTGGTGCTTTGACTGTGGCATGTAGTCATGTTCTCACATGACACTCATCTCATGATTATCATGTTTGCACCAGTCACATACCTTCGTCATCCACTGGCGTCCCGTAATACCTATTATCAAATTTGGCATATATGTAAAGCTAGCGAAACAGCCGTGAGCGCATCATCCATGTGGCATGTAGTAATGCTGTTGCATGACACGCATGTCTTGATTATCATGTTTGGATGTGTCATTTACCTATGTTGTCCGTTCGCGTCAAGTAATACCGAGTTTTTTACATGTGAAGCTAGCAAAATGGCCGTGAGCGCATCATGAGCGTGGCACGTAGTCATGTTGTTACATGAGACACATGTCATGATTTTTATGTTAGGGTCTGTCTCTTGTGTTCGCCATGCAATCATGGCATACCATACCAGTTTTGCAACATGTCATGTGAACGAAACTATCGTAAGAGCTGCAGGATCATGAAATGTGTCATGACATTCATGACAGGCGTGTCAAGATTTTCATATTATGACAAATTAAATATGCTCTTCACTTAGTCATGTTATGTCATACCAAGTTTGGTGTTGATACCATTATCGAAACGGCCAGGAGAGCTAGAAGTCGCAGGTGACTAGATAGATAGATAGATAGATAGATAGATAGATAGATAGATAGATAGATAGATAGATAGATAGATAGACAGATAGACAGATAGATAGATAGATAGATAGATAGATAGATAGATAAATAGATAGAAACGCTCAAAGTTGCCGAAGTTTGCTAAGAAATGCTTAGCATTTAAACGGTACTAAGGAAGAGAACAGAGATACAGACAGTGATACAGAATTGCTCGAGTGACAGGAGGGCTGTTCGCTTGTTGCCCACCAGTTTGCAAGTGACGAGTTGCTGTGCGAAACTAACCGGGAACACGAAGAACTATGCTAGGCACTCAGGAGTCAGATGCCGAAGTGCTCAGCGTGATATATCACCCGCGGGAAACGTCCATCTTGAAGTGCATGCTGTCCCCCCCCCCCCCCCCCCCCCCCAAGGTTGTTCGTAGAACAGCGGTTCACTTTGGGGTCAGGCACTAATTTGGCCGGGAATTCTTTGTGGCTGGCTACGTGCCGTTTCACGAGAGAAGTCACAACGCAGCAGAGATTTTCGGCACAAGCTGGAATGAAAGCATTGCAAGGTAGGCTAATGGTCCGCTCGCAAGTGCGCATGCATTGATATTTTGTTCTCCTGATGCCCTCATCACTGAACAAAATAGATAGGTTCTTAGTGGCAGCTGTTAGAGACACATTACGTACTACTTTATTTATTTTTTTATTTATTTAATGAAACGGGCATGCTGTTTTTAGAACGACTTCATATAAAGGTGAGGTAACTTAAAATTCGACAAAAAAAAAAGCAATATCTAACTCTCGTTTACTATACCTAATCGTAAAAGTAAAGATTTGCTACACAATTAGAGGAAAAAACAAGAACATCATCACACGTGCGTCGCAACGATTTGGTTGATTTACTTTTGCACTTTAAAGTTGAGTCTTACTTGATTATAAATTCAAGACTACGAATTGGGCACGCACCACGGTGTGTTAATGAATACAATGCTCGACTGCGGATTTGATGGTCGTGGGATCAAATCCCGGCTGCGGGAGTCACATTTTCGATGGAGTTGAAAAGCTGTAAACGCATGCACGTAGACTTAGGTGCATCTTAAAGAACCCCTGCTGGTCGAAATCTGAAAAGGTATGCCTATATACATGAATTTTTTGCATTTTACTTCACATTCTTCACAGGTGAAAGATAGACGGACGGAAATGCATTTCGTTTGTGGACTCAATTTTTGTATGAAAAGCAAACACATTTCGAAACTCTTATAAATTATTTTTTTGTTTGCCGGTAAAAAAGAAATAAACCACACTCGCTTGTCACAAACTCGGAATAGTACTTGGAATTGGAATGGAATGAAAAAACTTTATTTCAGTCCTGCAGGACGCGCTTAGCGCGTAGCGGGCGTCTCCCACGTAGGGACCGACAGGGAGTACCTGGCGGCCGCTTCGTGGGCCTGCTGGACGGCCCATTGCTGGTCAGCGAGAAGTGAGCTCCTGAGGGACCTCTCCCACTTGCTTGAGGTAGAGTCGGGAGGAGTTGTTCTACACTCCCAGAGCATGTGTGCGAGTGTCGCTGTGTGTCCACATGATGGGCATGTGTCGCTGGGTATGCATCGGGATAATAAACGTGAAGCGTGGCAACGTTTGGGTACGTGTGTGTCTGTAATAGGTGTAGGGTTAATGCCTGCGGTCGGTTAAGTTTCGGATGGGGGGGTGGAAAAATGCGGCGTCCAAGGTAAAAGTGCTTTGTTATGTCATTGTACGTAATGGGTGCATCCCGATTGGTCTCTAAATCAGCAAGATTGTGTTGCCTTGTGGCAGTGCTGCCGGTAAGTGCGCGCGCTGCACCATGGGCGATCTTGTTGAGGTTGGAAAGGGCACCCAGCACCTGGCCGAGATGGGCGGGACACCAGATGACAGTGTGGTGCTTCAGGGTACTCGGGTCCACTCTGCGCAGGATACGTAACGCCTGGTCGGAGATGACTCCGCGTTCAAAGGCTTTGATGGCGCGTCTGGAGTCGCGATATATGAGTTCCCGTTTTCTGTCGAGCATAGCTATAGCTATAACTACTTGCTCAGCTACTTCAGGTTTTCGGGTGAGGATTGTGGCAGAGTCAAGAGTCTGCTGCGCGGATGATACCACGACCACGGCGGAGGCTCGGTTGTTGTGATGGGCAGCGGCGTCCACGAACGAGACGTTGTCCGCTTCCATGTCTATGCTCTTGCAAATGGCGGTCGCCCGCTCAAGGCGCCTGCCTCTGTTGTATTCGGGGCGTACATTTCGTGGTATGGGAGCGATCGTGATAAGGTCGCGGATTTCTCGGGGAATTAGAGTCAATTCTGGAGGGTCCCTGCCCCTCGAGGAGAAGAAGCCGAGCTCGCGCAGAATATGGCGGCCCGCCTTGGTGGTAGTGAGTCGGGTCAATTGCACGCGTTCCTGAGCTTCGGCGATCTCTTCTAGCGTGTTATGTACGCCAAGCTCGAGGAGTTTGTTCACCGATAAAATTGAAAGCACAAAGAACTTGTCATGTACCAATCAAATGGCATACCACTTTCTCGCAACCTCCATTTACACTCGCTAGTTGCCTCACCTTGGCATAGCCAAAAACACGTGCGAGTTAATTTATTCTTTATTTATTTCATATATTTTGCACGACTTGCCATCATCATCATCATCATCATCATCATCATAATCAGCGTGACTACACTCACTGCAGGGCAAAGACCTCTCCCGTGATCAACCAATTAACCCGGTCTTTTGGTTTCCGTTTCCATGTCATACCTGGGAACTTTTAATCTCATCGGCCCCCCTAACTTTCTGTCTCCCCTTCGTGCATTTGGCTTTTCTGGGAATAGAGCCAGTTACCCTCACTGAGAAGCGGTTATCCTGCCCGGCCCATGTCTCTTTCTTCTTAATTTGAACTGTGACATCCTTAACTCCGGTTTGTTCCCTGACCCAATCTGTTCTCTTCTCGTCTCTCAAGCTTTGTGGGGAATGCAGTGTGTGCGTGATGAGAGTGCTTTCGAAAAGTGCGCGACATCGAAACTGAGAAGGCAAGCAGTCCACGTGGAAAGAGAAACTCGGCGAAGACGACAATGATGAACGCAGGCACTGTGGCGCTACGTCAACAACTCTTTGCTAAACGATAAAGTTACTGCCACATTTAATTCTAATCCTATTTTTTCAAGTATCTTTTCCGCTGATATATATATATATATATATATATATATATATATATATATATATATATATATATATATATATATATATATATATATATATATATATATATATATATATATATATATATATATATATATATATATATATATATATATATATATATATATATATATATATATAGCGAGGAGAAAGCATGACGTACGACGAAACACTAAGGCTCGACCACCAGTTGAATGTGATTATTAAAAGTGTTTCGTCGTACGTCGTGCTTTCTCGCTTTCGTTTTTACTACGGAACCAGTGCACTTCCTTCCTCACTACGTCTCTCTCTCTCTTTCTCTCTCTTTCTCTCTCTCTCTCTCTCTCTATATATATATATATATATCATTCGTTTTAGACCCACCATTACCTCTGTCTCAAATCGCATCTGATTGCCTGCATAGATCCCTGCTCAGATATTCTCCTTTTTCGATTTTCGCCTTTTCTTTTATTTCTATATACATTTTTTCAGTCCAAAAATTACTTTGTGTTAAAAAAACCATAAGCATTTACTTAAGATCCTGCCGCCCGGTTTTTAGCCAATCCCCTTTGGTGGTTGTGCGCCAAAGTGACAAGGATTATCATCATCATTAACTCTTCGCCAACTCTCCAGAGTGGTGCGTGCCCATATTCCAAGGAGCATCATCATCAACAACATAAGAGCAAAGTGGCGCAATCAGAAGTTGCCTCGGAGGTTTGAAGCGCCAATCACTTGTTGACGCGGCAACCCAGCAAGCTCCAATGGGAGGTCCACGGGTCGACCCGACGAGTGCCACGGCAGTCGGCAAGGGGCTCTTAGTTCGTTCGTGCAGCACCAGAGTGGAGGCAGCTCGCCAGCGTGACGGTCATGGTTTGCCCCGAGTGCCTGGCAGAGGTCAAGAACGGTACACGGAGCCAGCGGGAGGATACCACAGCCACCGGGTCCACTGTCGAGCGTGAGCTCGTATGCTTGGCTGTGGCCCCTGGTCCGTGCGTCCGAGATGAAGACCGCCCGACTTCGTCAGCCCCGTCTTCGGAACCTGAGCCCTCCGTCGTGCCCTCATCTGAGCGTCACCATGCTATTTGCCATATTCATCCAATGACGGCCTTTCCGTGCACGTATCTGCTCGCCGTATAGACATCTGCCACACTTCAGTAGACCAGCACTCGCTGGTGCGACTCCCAAGTACGGTTAGACTTGACTTGTTTTTGTGACTGTGAGCTCTGTACATAGGCGTTAAGATGTTTTGTTATCATTCGTGCATGTTGCGTGGTTTCATGTCAGTGTGTTGTTTTCATAAAGTGAAAGAAAACTGAAAACAGCCTCGCCGTCTTTCTTACAAACGTTGTGGTCAAATGACGCAACGAAGTCCATATTATTGTCATATTACAAAGAACCTCATCACAAAGTTACACCTATCTTTTTTTTATCACTGATTTCTTCGCCTTCAATTTAAGCTGAACCCTCTATGTAGGCCTCCAGGTTTCTGCTCCGTAGGTAGGTACTTCCACCATGCAGCTGTCATATACCTTCCTTTTTGACTTTTAGTGGGCGATTATCATTTTTGATTTGAGAATGCTTGTCAAATGTGAAATGTCCTTATTCTACTGTTTATTTCACTTTCCAGGTTTGGCTCTGCGGTTACTACCTGACCTAAGTAAACATATTTCTTTAAAACTTTCAGCGTCTAGCCACCTATGGCAAATCGTAGTGCTGTTTTCTGCCGAGAGGGTTGCGCATTGCTTTAGTTTGGTGCATATTAACTTTGCGACCTACTTTTCTGTTTTACGTGTCTAGTTCAGTTATACCGAGCTGTATTTCATCCCCTGAGTTACTTATCAAGGCAATGTCATCAATGAATTGCAGGTTACTAAGTTACTCTCCATTAACTGTTATCCCTAACTTTTCCCAATATAGGGTCCTGAAAACCTTCTGTAAACACGCGTTGAATAGCATTGGAGATATTGTGTCTCGCTGCCTTACACCCTTCTTTACTGGGATTCTCTCGGTTTTTTTTTGAGAACAATGGTCCTTATTCCGTAGTGCCTGCATAACTGCTGATGTCTCGACAGAGTCAAACGCCTTCTCGTAACTATGAAGGCAATGTTTTGGAGTTGGTTGTATTCCACGCATTTCTTTATTACCTGATAGATGGTAGGAATACGGTGTATTGTGGAGTAGCCTGTACGAAATGCTGCTTGGTACTTCGGATGATTAAACTGTAATGTCACCCTAATACAATTAGCGATTATTCTTGCGAATAGTTTGTAAAGAAAGAAAAGTAAGCTGCTCATCCTGTAATTTTTTCAAGTCCTTGACGCCTCCTTTATTTGTGAACAGAAACTATGTTGGCGTTCTTCCAAGATTCATTTATACCATTCCTGTATAGACACTTTGTATATAACGTGGAAAATTTTTCTAACACAATTTCTCCACCATCTTTCTGGAGGTGCACTGTTACCTTATTGTGATCAGCATGCTTAAGAAAAACCTGTCTTATGATGCTGCCTAGAATATTGTACACATTTGTACCGATGACGGCAACGAAAAAAACATCTTCAACAGCTGACCGCGCAGGAGTTTTTGTTCTCTTCGGTATACCAAGAAAGTGGGTTCGTCCACTTGCTTACACTGTTGGCCATAGTTAGGCATCACTTTCTATGATAAAAAATAACCTGCTTAAACTGATAGAAGAGCTTAAGATTGCTGGCAATACTGTAAAAGCCGTAGTGTGTGACCAAGGGGCTAGCAATATAGGTTTTGCAAATGAACAGAGCCTAACAGCCAAGAAACCATTTTTTATTGTTGATGGAGAAACTGTTGCATCATTGATGTACCACGTTTAATTAAGACCACAAGAAATAACCTTCAGGCTCTAAATCTGACCATTGGCACCAAAATCATGGATTTTGTCATACATAGTATAACTATATCACTCAAGCCATGAGCTACAAATACAATTGGCATTGAAGCTAGCACAAACACACATTTTTTTCAAGAAGATTTCAGTAACATGAAGGTAAAACGAGCTAAACAAGTAATGAGTGCGTCAGTGTGTGTTGCCATCATAGCGTCGGTGTACACCGACCAACTTCCTGATGCAGCTATGGCAACAGAATACTTCTGCGAGAGAATGGATAAAATTTTTGATTGCCGTAACAGTTTTAACCCAAGAAAAATGAGCAGAAGTTTCGGTATGCTATTTAGAAAAACAATGCTGAAAAAAAAAAAACGCCAGGCCAGCGTGGTAGGCGCAGCACAGTCATAGCGAAAGCTAGAAGAGCTGCTTTTCAAAGCCTTTTCAAACACTTATTGGTTAACTACTGGAAGCACAATTTCTTGGTACCCACTACGGCATTATTAATAAACTTTTGGGTAGTAGGCCGGCATTCACTATGCTATCTTTTGTCCTTCTTCTGAGGAGCGTGGCATCCGCTAAACACTTGCAAGAAATTTCGTGCCAATGTTGATGCAGTGGCTGACGACGATGAGGAATTAGGGCTGCAGTGGGTATGCGCCACAGTAAGTCGGAAAACAAGAACAAGATTTCGTAATGGGTTGGAGCATTAGACGATCCAGTCGTTAAGCTAATTGCATTGTGGGACGAGTGGTTGTTCTTTCGCTGTTTTAAATTTTGAAACGCTTTATAAGTCGTATTAACGCGATTGCTTTCCCGACATCAAGCTCGCCGCAGGCAAGTTTGACAACAAGTCACAAGCACTGGTGTAGCTCAAAGGTAGAATACTGGGCTGGCACCCTGTGAACCTGGGTTCGAGCCCCACTGTGCCATTGGTGGTAGGTCATTGGTGCAAGATTACGGACAGCGGCGGCGGCGGCGGCGGACAACATTCAACTGAGCATGACCCAAAAAGTGATCTCAAAGCAGCTTTCGCTGTTAAATAACCCAGTTCCTCTCAAAACTAATTTCCTGGATCACACAGTGGAAATTCGATCGAAGAAGGTAGCCGCAAACAATCAAAACTGTGCAAATTACCATGATGGTTTTCGCAATGTTATCGGAAGAAGTTACAGCTGTTTTTTATAATTAGACAGCGCACAAAAGAAAACACACAAGTGAAAGAAACTGGACAAGATCTCATGATGATGTGCCACCTGCAACAGGATCCCCTTGAAAACATATTTGAATCTCTTCGGCAGATACAAGGCTCCAACGTCATCCCAAATGTTCCGCAAATAACTACTGGGCTACAAAACATCACGATTAAGAGGCTACCTAAATTATCCACCGGAAGTAGCGTAGGAAAGGTGATAACCGTAATTTGAACTCTTCTATTTGTTCCTGCTAGACAAATTCTCTCTGGACTAAGTGCAACCTGTACATCATTAGAACTTTTGTTCTTTGAAAGAAATACCAAATATTGCTGCAAACATACATTTAGATCTGATTTACCCCTGTTATACGTACTATGTTGCCGGATACCTCATCGAAATGTTTTTGTAAAGGCAAAGCGAAGGTTGCATTTGTGCTTCGCTATTGAAAGACGAATCCGGCAATGTCACCGTAAGTCACTAATGCGTTCTGATCCTCAAAGCATACCACGTGTCCGGCAGGCTTTTCGGCAACCTAGTTGTACCTTCAGAGGGAGCTTCAAATTCCATTCAACACTGGAACATAATTTCCTGCCCCTGCCCCGCCGCAGTGGTCTAGTGGCTAAGGTACTCGGCTGCTGACCCGCAGGGCGCGGGTTCGAATCCCGGCTGCGGCGGCTGCATTTCCGATGGAGGCGGAAATGTTGTAGGCCCGTGTGCTCAGATTTTGGGTGCACGTTAAAGAACCCCAGGTGGTCTAAATTTCCGGAGCCCTCCACTACGGCGTCTCTCATAATCATATAGTGGTTTTGGGACATTAAACCCCACATATCAATCAATCAATAATTTCCTGCCCCGCCATGGTGGTCTAGTGGCTAAGGTACTCGGCTGCTGACCCGCAGGTCGCGGGATCAAATCCCGGCTGTGGCGGCTGCATTTCCGATGGCGGCGGAAATGTTGTAGGCCCGTGTGCTCAGATTTGGGTGCACGTTAAGGAACCCCAGGTAGTAGAAATTTCCGGAGCCCTCCACTACGGCGTCTCTCATAATCATATGGTGGTTTTGGTACGTTAAACCCCACATATCAATTAATCGAACATAATTTCCTGGCTATCATAGAGAGCATATCCCTCAAGATAAGTGGATGCGCTGCGTCGTTCTAGATGTGCATGATGTCACTTCATACCAGTTTTATTCTGAGCCTTGTGCGAAAATAATCCTCTTCATGTTTCGCAAGGTACGTCTTAACTGGCACGTCCGTTTCGTGAACAGAAACTTGGACAAAAATTTGGTTTCATGCCTCAATGAATTGAAGGCACTTAGAAAAATTCGAAGCGTATACTTTGTTATAAACGTGTCCTAATTGAAAGATTTTGATTAGTCCGCCGCACTAGTGCAGCGGTTATTGTGCTCGTCTGCTGATCTGAAGGCCGCAAGTTCCATTGCGGCTGCGGTGGTTGCATTTGAGTGGAGCCGAAATGGTAAAGGACAGCGTCCTGTTTGATGTGAGTGTGTGCGTGTGATGCGAGCACCAGATGGTTGAAATTTCAGGAGCCCTCTACTACGTCGTCTCTCACAATCGTATTGTGGTTAACGTAAAACACCATTATCATCATTAAATGCGAAGCAGTTCTTAGCGAATTGAATGATATATAGGGTTTAACGTCCCAAAACCACCATGTGATTATGAGAGGCACCATGGTGGAGGGCTCCGGAAATTTCGACCACCTGGGGTTCTTTAACGTGCACCCAAATCTGAGCACACAGGCCTACAACATTTCCGCCACCATCGGAAATGCAGCCGCCGCTGCCGGGATTCGATCCCGTGACCTGCGGGTCAGCAGCCGAGTACCTCAGCCACTAGACCACCGCGGCGGGGCCATTTCTTAGTGAACTTCCGTGACTGAGCGTATCTATCTATCTATCTATCTATCTATCTATCTATCTATCTATCTATCTATCTATCTATCTATCTATCTATCTATCTATCTATCTATCTATCTATCTATCTATCTATCTATCTATCTATCTATCTATCTATCTATCTATCTATCTATTTATCTATCTATCTATCTATCTATCTATCTATCTATCTATCTATCTATCTATCTATCTATCTATCTATCTATCTATCTATCTATCTATCTATCTATCTATCTATCTATCTATCTATCTATCTATCTATCTATCTATCTATCTATCTATCTATCTATCTATCTATCTATACTCCGTTTCATACATCGGGTGCAACGCTGTGAAGGCTAGGCAAGTAGTCCGCAAAGAAAACACGAGGTGTTGCTCCGCGCGGTTTCGTAGCCGAGTGGTCTGACGCGTCGCTCCGGAGAGTTCACCATAGTTTTGAAGTGCATGGGTTCCATTTTTGCCATTTTTGGTTCCATTTTTGAAGTGCATGGGTTCCAAAGTTCCATTTTTTCGAAGCTGCCACAACAAGTAAAAAAAACGGCGGCTCGGGTCGGGCGGAGAGCGAAAACTTGATACGAAAGCGACAAACATAAATTACCAACTCGCATATTTGGATTGTTTATCCGACAACACAGGCGTTTGTTTTTTAAGCTGATGACAAATATGTATGCTTAGAAGTTTCCCGAGAAGCATTTATTGATTCTCGTACACCCCAAGCGACGCACTACTTTTTGGTCGCGGCAGTACACAGCGCAAACAAGAACGCTATCTTTGACAGCGTTGCACATGATGTATGAAACGGAGTATATCTATCTATCTGGCCACTTACGAATTTTAGTTCTCCTGGCCGTTTCTATGATGGTATCAATACAAAACGTGGCATGTCATAACATCACTGTATGACGAGCATAAGTGACTAGTCATTACATAAAAATCATGACACGTATGTCGTGAATGTCGGAATTTACATTTCATGGTCTTGCTGCTATTGCAGTGGTTTTGTTCACATGACATGTTGCAAAACTGGTATGGTGATGATGATGCGCTCGCGGCCGTTTCTCTAGCTTCACACATGCCAAATTTGGTAATACGTGACGCCAATGAATGATGAAGGCGTGTGACAGGTGCAAAGATGATAATCATGAGATACATGTAATGTGAGAACATGACAACATTCCACAGTGAAGGAGCCAATACATTTCGACGTGACATGGTGCGCGTGCTCGCCGGCGTTCATTTCGTTGGCGTCACGCCGGCTTTGCCACGCCAGGCGCCGGTCCCGCCATATACTCGCAGGCGCACGCCACGCTGTGTTGCTTTGACGCATGCGCGTTGCAGTGCGTCCAGCGTCCCTCCATCACAAAAACAGGGAAACGCCGTGTTGTCTGGGTAACGCATTGGTGCGAAATGCAGCATGTCGCGTTTCGTGCCGGTTGCCGTCGGGCTGCGTCGACGGACGCTCGTCGTGCCACGTAGCGTCGCTATGCCCAGCGTGCACGCGCGTCAACGCATAAACCAAATCACGGCCGGACTCGACGCTCCTTCTGCACGCTCGGGGAGCGCCGAAGATGGAGTCGAGTCCATCCGTGACCAAATTTGGTGTTACGTGGATTAAGTGCGCCCCGCCGCGGTGGTCTAGTGGCTAAGGTACTCGGCTGACGACCCACAGGTCGCAGGATTGAATCCCGGCTGCGCCGGATGCATTTCCGATGGAGGCGGAAATGCTGTAGGCCAGTGTGCTTGGATTTGTGTGTACCTTAAAAAACCTCAGGTGGTCGAAATTTCCGCACTCCTCCTCAAGGGCGTCTCTTATAATCTTATTGTAGTTTTGGGGCGTTAAACCCCACATATTAATCCATCAACGTCAATGCATTACAAGATATATGACTGGAGCAAACATGATGATTCTGACATGCGTTTCAAGTAAGAATATGACAACATACCACTCTCATAGCGTGCTCGCGGCCGTTTGGCTAGCTCCAGATATACTAAATTTGGTATCACGTGACATGAATAGATGACGAAGGTAAACGACACATTCAAACATGAAAATCATGACACAGAAGTCATGTACGGCATCATATACCTCCACCTCGTAACGTTTTGCTGATATCAAGGTGACCTATCAACATTTCGTATTCGTGCTTTGCACATCATCGATGCCCTCTGTACGTGGGATCTGCCAGTTTTTATTTCTTGAGCTCGCCCTATCCGTCTCTTCACACCCTTTATCTAGTGCTTTACTGTGCCATCCTTCTGCAACTGACCCGACGAGGCTCTTAGGCTACCCAGCATGGCTTAATACCTGTGTCACACGGGCGCGCAAAAAGTCCTTTAAGTAAGCGGTCTTTTACGAAGTTGAAAGACTTTTAACAAAGAGGTGTTTGCGCCGCAGACACACGGCAGCAACGATCTCCTTTTAGTGTTTTCGTTCGAAGACGCTAGCGAAAGCGTGGCGCTAGCAGTTAAAAGAGAAGCAATGAAAATAAACGATGTATCACAATGTACAAATTAAAGACTTGTTGCACTGCTCGTTTCTTCAAATAAATTTAAGAATAAGAGATGAAGAAACACCAATGTGAAAGTTTTTTGCACTAGATAAGGAAGCATTCCCATAACTAGCGACGTGCACAAGTCCGTCTGGCACCACTGTGCTTTTATTTACCGTATTTGTTTTTCGTTGCTTTCGACGGCTCTCGACACGTTATGGGCGACCATACGAGAGAAAAAGCGAGGATCGCAAGCCTCACGGCCTACCTTCTCGCTCTGGAAAGCGAGGCAGACGCTGCAAAAGCCGCCAAGCAGAGGATAAAGCAGTGCAAGACCGAGCGTCACCACGTGATATTGCCGACGCGTTGTAGCTGCTTACGAGAGTAGAAAAGGAAATAACCATTAAAAGAGTTCATTACACCTTTTGCAGGATATGAAATTTGTTTTTACAAAGAGTTTTGGTGACAGAAAAATAAGCATTTGCTCTTTTTTTCCCACCACTCGAAAATTGCTGGCGCCCACTGGTTTCGAGGCTACTCATTCGGAGCCGTAAAAGAGATCGACGAACGCCGTTTACGAAAAAGACCGCTTCTGAAAAGGAGTTCGCTCTGTGCCGTGTGTCTGCTGTCAGAAACTCCTTTTCGGAAAAAGACCGCTTACTTAAAAGACTTTTAAGTGCCCGTGTGACAGGGGTATAACTTCGAAATCTGTTGTCTGAAGCTTTCATTCAAAAGGCACTGGCAGGACTTCATGAGTGCCTCACTCAAGCACATCTTCGCATTGCTTCGTTTCACAAGTTTTGTATGCGCGGAGTGAAACTGTAATAATGGCTTCTTTGCTCTAGGTTCGTAATGCCAACACGTGTTTTATCAGAGAATTGAAAGTTAATGTCAGCAAATCTGAGTCCTGCGTCACATGGCATTTCAAAAGTCACTTCAAGTAGGTTAAGACAGTCACGAAAAACGCCATACAGGCTAATGCATTGAGTGCTAAAATCGGCAGTTCTGTCATCAAAAAAAGTAAACAGTCATCGACGTACATAAATACGTTCACAACATTGTATTCATTCAGGCGCTCTGATTAGTCCCTGTCCAGTTCGGCTAAAAACGAATTCCTCAAAACTGGTGCTAAGAAAGAGCCAATGTATACTCCTTGCTTTTGCAGGTACAGGGTACAATTGTTTTCTATAAAGGTTGACGACAAGTAATACCTAATCAATTCTAAGAAGTCGTCGACGCATGTACCCGCTTGTGTGCTAAATCTAACTGCACCGTACTCATCGATACATTCGCCAACACATGTTAATGCTGCTGATAGTGGCAGAGAATCGTACAGATCTTTTATATCAGCAGAAAACGCTTCAAACCTTAGGTTTTTTTCATTCCCTGACAAAACTTATCACCTGCTCCAAACTTTTCGTCAGGAATGGGTCATTTATGTCAACCAAGTTTTATGTTCTTTGTAGCTACACAGCTACAACTTTCTGCCATGTGTCTTTTTCAGACACTATCCCTCGTAACGGTACACCTTCCTTATGCGTTTTAGCGCTAAAAATGCATCCAGACTGTCATTTTTACTTTTTTTGATACCGCTAAGCACACATTGTAGATTAATCCTCTTACACAGTTCTATTGCTTTTGCTGTCACTTTTGCAATCGAAATGTCATACTTTTCGCTGAAAACTGGTGTAATAGTAATTTTAGCCTTTCGTTTAAATTATTCATGCGAAAAACTTTCATGACAGAATTCAACTGGAATCTTCAACTACGACTGTTACTACCTCAAGAAAAAAAGTTTGCCATCATTCCGTACACGTATAAGTTCTCTCACAGGATAAAAAGATTGCAAAAGAAAATGTGGCAAACACGTAGTTTTTTTCAGCACCCAATCGGTTGGTAAATCTATGCAGAAGCACAATATGAGACAAGATGAAAGTGAATGTATGCCATAAGAAGCATGGAAACCTATTTGTTGAATGCATTATGTGTGTTGTCTACCTGATGCCACTTACTTTTGGAAAGCGCTATAATGATCGCTTGCGCGAGCACAATAACAATGTAAATAGTGTTGCTCCTGATGGTTTTCTTTCCCTTCATTGCCAGAAATTTAAGTGCACACACAAATTCAAGGAAATGGTTATTATGAATAGAAGGTGCGAGATGACGTGACTGATAATGGAGGCTGGCAGAATTTCAGCGCTTGGTGATGCGTGTGTGAGTAGTCCATCAGTGATGTTGACAAATAAGGAACTTGATTACATGTATTCGCGATAAACGTTTTGTGGTTACGCACTGTAGAGAAAAAAAAGCGTGCGATATATAGTGTTGTAATGTGCTGATGCATTCGCGTTGGTTACAACTTATGGTTGTCAGAGCTATGCACATATAAAGTATGATGTTGTGGAGCACATATACTAGGGAGATCTGCGTGTGATAAACTGTTGTTGAACGTAAGCGCTTTGTTGTCTTGAATGTGCCTCCTCTTGTCCATGTCCTTTGTCTATGCCAGCATATATTGTCGTAAGAAATGCATTTATATTTTAAGTGGTTAACCATTGAGAGTACTTAAAACTCTACCTTGAAAAGCATATAGCCGTGTGTTTAGAAAAAGTTGATAACGATATAGTTAACCATGTAAAGTACTTAGAACTCTACTTTGGGAAAACATATAGTTGTGTGTTTTGAAAAAGTTGGCAACGATATACAGTACTTAAAACTCTGCTATAGGAAAGCAGGTAGTCGTGTGTGACAGACGGGTTTCGAGCAGTGCGAGTGAAACCGAAGTATAGGAAGAAGCTTTCGTTCGCGATTCATCAAAACCTTGTTAGTGTATGCAGCCATAATACAAACTTTTGAAAATAATTCAGCTTTAAGATATTCCTAAAAGCTAAGGCATGTGGTACATAAGGTGTAAGTTTGCTTATAACGTATGTCCTCTATTCAAACTTAGAAAAGCACGTGATGGTGGCTAGTGTTCGGACCCATTTGGTATCTTGAAGGCACCAATTAGATTACATACTGACACTCGTTCTAAGGTGGAAGCAGCGACTCTTCTTTTAGGTGTCGTGAAACGGTTCCAAAAATTTTGAACGGAGTGTGAATCCAGAATGGTGGCGCTCCAGTGAACAATATACCTTAAATTCTTTCGTTTTCCGGGATAATTTAATAAGATTTGTTTTCCGGGATAATTTAATAATGATAAAAATTTAAAAGATCTCCGTACTGAGGAAATCGATGATCTGCGAAACGTACGTGGGAGAAGCTGACAGTTAAAATGCGACAAAGGAAATTAACTGTGACCAAGGCCTATTGGTTTTCAGGGGCGAAGTTCTTTATGCCGTTCGTGGGTCGTCCCCTCCTCTGTTGTTGTAGTAGTAGTAGTAGTAGTAGTAGTAGTAGTAGTAGTGGTAGTAGTAGTAGTAGTAGTAGTAGTGGTAGTGGTAGTGGTAGTGGTAGTGGTAGTAGTAGTAGTAGTAATAGTAGTAGTAGTAGTAGTAGTACTAGTAGTAGTAGTAGTAGTAGTAGTAGTAGTAGTAGTATGTAGCCACCTCAAGTTTATGAGGTACTCTACAGATGGTGTTGCATGTGTTGTAAGACAGTAGCAGCGTTGGAGTCTCGACGGCGTTTATTAGGCCAAATCGCCTGATAAAACCTTCGATCGAAGACGACGTTTTTTCGTGATGATGATTATATACAGATGAAGAAGCTGAAGGTCAAACCTTGTCAATTTTGTGCTTACACTAATTTCCCCCTCGCGCGGAAGTGGCCAATTAGGCCACTGTTTATGACGGTGGTGTATGGTGCACAAATGGTTTTAAGCGTGACACGTGAACAACCTCCGTACCACGAAAACGGCCGTCGGGAGGCATGACAACAGGGGTTACTCGATAGTTAACAGGAGACGTCTGCTCGACTATGGTGTAGGGGCCGATGAAACGTGAGTAAAACTTATCACACAGGCCGGGAACCCGCGTTGGGGTACACAGCAGTACTTTGTCTCCAGTATTGAAGTGAACTACGCGGTGGACGCCATCATAGCGAGTCTTCCGCTCTTGTTGGCTTGCCTGTGTATTGAGGTGGGCGCGTCGGTGACAATCGGCCAGGCGAGAGATTAAGTGCTCCCTCGATGACGATGACGAGTTCACAGGGACGTCAAACAAGGAGATGTCGAGCGGAGATGTTGGTTGACGGCCATAGACGAGAAAGATTGTGGAATAGCCCGTGGTGCGCTGCGTAGCGGTATTGTACGCAAAAATCACGAATGGCAGGATGGTATCCCAGTTGGTGTGGTCGGCGTCGATATACATAGATATCATGTCGGTCAAAGTTCGATGGAAGCGCTCTGTGAGGCTGTTAGTCTGGGGATGGTAGCTGGATGTCGTCTTATGAATCGTATTACATGCGCGGAGGACTTGTTCGAGTAGTTTCGAGAGAAACGCCTTGCCGCGATCACTCAATAAGATGCGTGGTGCACCATGTCTTAGAAAGATTGCCTCCAGAAAAAATGTGGCAATGTCCTCTGCTGATCCTGAAGGAAGTGCAGCTGTTTCGGCGTACCTTGTTAAGTGGTCAACTGCTGTGACAATCCAGCGCTTGCCGCTAGCTGATATTGGTAGTAGTCCGTAGAGGTCAATGCCAATGACATCGAAGGGAGCGTCAGGACACGGAAGAGGTTGTAGAAGACCGGCCGGGCTGGAAGTGGGTCTCTTGCGGCGTTGGCATAGCGAGCATGACGCAACATATCGCGCTACGCAGTTGGAAAGGCCAGGCCAGGCAAAACGACTGCGGATGCGTTCATAGGTTTTTTGAAAACCGAGATGACCAGACTTGGGGTCATCGTGAAACGCCTCCAAAATCTGCGCCCTTAGGGAACGAGGAGCAACAGGAACCCAGCGCTGTCCTTCGGGGTGGAAGACAAAGCGGTAAAGGATTGAGTTTTCAGTCTGGAAGTTCCGCAGTTGTCGATGGGCGCGAGCGTTGGGAGGACGAGAGGAGCCTTGAAAGCGCTGCATTATAGAGCGACAGTAAGTGTCGCTGCGTTGGTGGGATGCAAACGTGTCGTTGTTGAAGGTAGAAAGAAAATCGACCGCGGCGAGTGAATGAACTGACGGAGACACTTTGATGGGTTCACTCACAGTTGGCGACAGGTCAGGAGTGCCTGATGAGAATTGTAAAAGACAGCGGCTAAGGGCATCGGCATCGTTGTGTTTCTTGCCGGATTTGTAGATAACGTCAAACTCGTATTCTTGGAGGCGAAGTATCCAGCGACCGAGACGTCCAGACAAATTCTTCAACCTCGACAGCCAGCACAAAGCGTGGTGGTCAGTGACGACGGTAAAGTGGCAGCCGTGAAGATATGGTCGAAACTTCTGGATGGCCCAGACAACGGCGAGACACTCCTGCTCGGTGATGGTGTAGTTTTTCTCTGCTGCTGTGAGGGTGTGACTTGCGTATGCGCTCACACGTTCGTCATAACGCTCTGTTCGTTGCAGAAGTACAGCGCCGAGTCCGTTTCCGCTGGCATCAGTATGAAGGAGAGTGGGTGCGGCGTTATCAAAATGACAAAGCACTGGCTCAGACGTGAGGGCACGTTTCAACGTGTCAAAAGCCATTTGGCATTTGTCCGACCATACGTATGACGCTCCCGAAGAAAGGAGTTGGTGAAGTGGTGCAGCAATGGTGGCGAAGTCTCGTATAAAGCGCCGGAAGTTAGACGCAAGGCCAAGAAAGCTTCGGAGCTCTTTGACGCGTTGAGGCACCGGGAAGTGAAGATTGGTGGTAATCTTGTCGGGATCAGGCCGGATTCCATCTTTGCTGACGAGATGTCCGAGTACTTTAATACTTTTGCTAGCAAAGTGGCACTTCTTGGTGTTAAGCTGAAGACCAGCAGCTGCGAGACACGTCAGAACTTCATCCAGGCGCTGCAAGTGCTGTTTGAATGTTGAAGAAAAAAGGATGATGTCGTCAAGGTAACATAAGCATGTTTTCCACTTAAGGCCCCGCAATACAGTGTCTATCAGTCGTTCAAACGTTGCTGACGCATTGCAGAGACCGAAAGGCATGACGTTAAATTCGTAAAGCCCATCGGGTGTGGCAAAGGCAGTTTTTTCCTTGTCATCCTCGTGCATTGGAATTTTCCAATAACCGGGGTAATGTAATGGAAATATTATAATAACTAGATGACGTTAGTGTTTTTCAAAGCGTATACGCGAAGTGAATGATGAGACAGACGGAAGAACGGATGGATGGATGGATGGACGGACGGACGGACGAACGTACAGACAGACAGACAGACAGACAGACAGACAGACAGACAGACAGACAGACAGAGACACGGACGAACTGATGAACGCATGGACGGGCGCACGGGTGGACGGACAGATATAAGAAGGGACGGAAGTATGGACGCACGGACAGACAAGCAGATGGACGGACGGAAGCAAGGACGGATGGATTGGCAGAAGCAGGCACGGACAGATAGATTGACGGGCGGATGGTATGAATATTTTTTGGTATAGATGGATACTGCGAGCCACGCCCATGCTTTGGTGAGGTCGACTCCTGGCACTGGATTAAGGCGTTGACGAAATTGCTCCTTTACTAGTGGAAACGCACGAAATAGGACGAATGCGTAGAAACTACGCGTTGAAGGAAGTAATCGTGGTTTCCGCGGTCATGATGGTGCATTATTACACTTCACCAAGACTACTGCGACCACCGCCATTCACGTATATGTATATGTTTATGTATGTATATATATATACGGGAAGGATGCGCTAGCCTCTTCTTTTTGCGGAGCGAAATCGCTTTTTCATAAGGGGTCGTCTGCGCGCGCGCTTATCTCACGAGCGAACAAGGGGAAGGGGGGGGAGGTGTTATGGTTTCCGCGCTTTCACGGCAACGATCAGCACGTGGTTTGTGCCGCCACAGCAGGCAGGAGCTTCTACGGGCCAAATTCTTCGCCATCCTCCAGTCACCGCACACAATGGCAATTCGCAGCATGAACATACACTTGTTTTGCGCGTACGCCGTCGATATCTCGCACGATCATGTCATCTGCGAGGTGCCTCTACTGCACTTCAAGAAAACGGGGGTAGAGACTGCCATCGATGTGCCAAGATGCAAGTGCACCAGCCTCACAAAACGGCAAAACCGCCGAGCTGCTGCAGTCACCATTTACGAACACTTCGACGTGATAACACTTTTACCGCGCAGCGTTCCATGCTAACTCAACTCACTGCCGCAGGTGACTTGCGGTGATTCGTGTGCTATCAAAACACCAGATGACTTCGTCGTCGCATCAGTCTACATTTAGCTGTTAACCTCGCGGAAAATCACTAAGTTCTTGCTCGACAAGTGCAGTGTGGTGTGCCAAGAGGATGTGCTGGTGATCGTTACAGAAAATTTCAACGTAAATGTCCGTCGATTTGAAAAAATGTGGCTTGCGGCATTTATTGGTGCCGAACTAGGACTTCACCAACTGTCTGACGAAACAGACATGCAACAGAACATGTCTAGGTAATATGTTCGAAAAAGTGTCATGTCACGAGTGCAGAACATGCCATTGGCACCATACTTCAGTGACGAGATGGTGGCTGTCACTCTCATCGAGTGAAATATGTTTCATTTATATTCACCAGTGCTTGCATCAAATACTAGTTGCTGCCTTCAATTACTACGCATCATCAAATACGAAATTTATTTCGCCTTGCGGGTCTTGCATTACTAATATTCCAAGCACACCCGAGGGAGGGTCTCACCACATATAGATGCATTCTACGCATAACAGAGCGCCAACAGCGACGACACCCAACGTATAGGTTTTAGTACCAGCATGTGCTGCCCACGGGAGGCTCTTCTCATCAAAGCCGTCTAGGGAGCCTTGATTTGGTCATCTAATGTGGCCTCGCCGCAAGAAACTTGCAATGGTTAATAAGCAAGCGCATGTTTGCTACCATTATTATTGCTTCTATAAGTGCAAGCCTTGGTTCGTAAAACTTTGATTGATTGATTGATTTGTGGGATTTAACGTCCCAAAATCACCATATGATTATGAGAGATGCCGTAGTGGAGGGCTCTGGAAATTTTGGCCACCTGGGGTTCTTTAACGTGCACCCAAATCTGAGCACACGGGCCTACGACATTTCCGCCTGTTTAGAAAAAGTTTATTCTTTCATAGGACGAAACAAACCTAAGAGACAAGCGTCTGTATAACAGGTACAATAACAAACAAAAGACAAAGCACAACATACACTACACATTTAAACTAAAGTGTCCAAGTCCGTAGCATGTCCATAGTCCATTGTACTAATAACTGTACATATACTACGTAAATGCACTAATCACAATATGGACAATGTACATGATGATATATGTACATAATTCACAAGACTTGGTGAAGATGTTAGAAAATATGTACAACAGGTATCAATATTCATAAAGGTTACATAACTTACAGCATTCGAATGAAATGCATATATGGGAGAGCTAACACCCATATTGAACACACACAAACACATAAATATAGTAAGCACATAGTGATTACATGCACCAATCAGACATTGACAGGTGACCTGGCTATAGGAACCAGGCCAGGTGGAAAACTAATTGAACGCGTCTGTCAACTACGGAAAGAAAGCGGCACGACCATTGTCGCAGAAATTCTTCCTCCCCAAGGAAGAACAATTCCTCTGACAGAAACGATATGAGCTCAGAGTAGAGGCGTTCCAGAATCGGAAAGAGAGCACGACGACGATGATCTGTCGCAACAGCTTCGCACCTATTACGCCATAAACAAAAAGCTCCCGCAGCTATTAGAAGGCGTGCAAAGCGACTACGCGGGCAGCGACCAGATGTTACAAAGCGATTAACACCTAGGCCGCGAAAACTAGTGTTAACTGACTTCCAAAACACCTTTGCAATGACACATTGCTGCAGCATATGCTGGTTAGACTCCTGTAACGGGCAGTTAGGACAAGTGGAAGATGGGACCATGCCCCACCTCTCCAGTCTGTCCCGTGTTGGGAGTACTCTCCATCCAAGACGCCACATAAAGTCACGGAGGTGACCAGGCAAAAACAATGCCGTTATCGCGCTCCACGAGACATGTCTCGATCGTGCTAGACGGGCTGGAGGAACCAGAGGAAGCAGAAGAGCCGCCGTTGTATCTACAATGCGGCTTTCCAGAATGTCCACATCGGGACAAACCTGCTGCGCGTGTCGATAAAAAGATACTGCCGTTGAGTAAAATGCAGGTACGTGAAGTGTTTGCGGTGCAGAATTAAGCCGTGCATCTGGTAGTAAATAGCGTAACTTGGTGCCTAAGAAATAGCAGGCGAGATCACGCGCGGGGCACTGATCACCATGCAAAAACCGAAGTAAGAATCGTAGGGCAAGTAGCCGGCAGCGAACAGAGACGGATGGGAATGCGAATCCACCGCAGTTTCTCGGTTGCCCAAGAGCTGCTCGGCAAACCAGCTCTGTTCCACCCGACCAGAAAAAGGAGCCAATGAGGGATTGCAGCGACCTGGTGATTTGTAATGGGGGCTGTAAGACATGAGATATATACCATGCACGGCCGCAAAACACCGTCTGTGCTAGATACCTTCTTTCGAGCATCGGTAAATCATACTCTTGTGCTTCCCGGACGTGTCGTTTTACATCTTCGACAACTGAATTCCACAAGGAGGCTGATATGCCGTAGCAAGTATAATCAAGCCCCAGAATGCGAATAGAGTCACTTTTTTGAAGACCGAAAAAGGAACTTAGACTTGCGTCTGGTGAACCAATGAATAAATATCGACATTCGGAAAAATTTAACGCAGCACCTGAAATCGTGCCATACGTAGTAAAAAGTCGTAGGCTACGGGATAAACTGTCCTCATTCTTCAAATACAACGTGATGTCATCAGCAAATGCTGTCACTGTCACGGTACCACTACCTGGAAGAGGAAGGCCTCTAACGTAAGGATCAGCGATTAGCGATTGAAGGAATGGTTCGAGGCTGAATACAAAAAGCGCAGGGGATAGAGGACACCCCTGGCGAACACCACGGGTAACCGGAAATGGCGCACTCTCTAAACCATCAAGAAATAACGTGCTGCGTATATTTCGGTATGCGTTTCTGAGAAGCTCGACGAAGTTTTGTGAGAAGCCAAATGCTGCCATTACGCTAAATATAAAGCTATGTTCGAGGCGATCGAATGCCTTTTCCTGGTCAAGTGAAACCAAGAGTCCCCGAGCTGATCTTGCTAACGTGTACGCAACTATATCGCGCGTAACAAAGGAGAGGCTGTGGATTTCTCTTCCAGGAATAGAGCACGCCTGATGATGACCTATTAAGGAGGGCATCAGGCTTCTCAAACGGCGAGTGATAACTGCCGCGAAAGTTTTATAATCAACGTTGAGGAGCGTTATTGGTCGCCACTCCTCTGGGCGAACTGACGATGGGTCATGTTTAGGTATTAAAACAATTCGACCATCGCGAAAGCTATCAGGAAATTCAAAATTCTCGAAGCAGCGGCAAATAACAGAGGTGAAAAGGGCACCAATGTCGTCCCAAAACGTTAAATAAAACTCAACAGGCAACCCATCCGGCCCGGGGGCCGAGCCACGCTTCATGGAAGACAGTGCCTCTTTCACTTCGTCAGCTGACGGACTTGTGCATAGTTGTTCAGCTACTTCAGATGAAATTTGAGGGAGCCTACTTAACATTGTGGCTGTCTCGGTGGTACCGCGTTGTGATGACATTGTCGTACGAGCCATGTTGGCAAAGTGAGCTAGGAAAACTGATTGATCACGTGTCGGCGGTAAGGCAGTGTGTAAGAATCTGGCCGCCGGAGTTCCTAGTCGACTCGACGGGTTGAGAAGCGAGCTTTTCGCAAATCGTAGAACCTCAGAATGAGCACAAGGATTACGTCTGCAACGCCAAGCAGCCGCCGTCAATGACGAAGCTGCAATGAGGCGTTGAAAACGACCCCTTAACTCTCGCTGCCATGCGCGCATCAAGGGAGTTAGTCGATCAACCCGAAGAGCAATACGCAGCTTTGTTGCAGTGTCCGCTAGTTCTTCGGACGTACGGCGTCTAAGGGCCCGCCCTGCTACTGAGCAGTGTAAACGCCACTGCGTCTTGAGCGCGTCCCACACCTCCGGACCGCATCCCGAAAGAGAGGCGCGCAAGGTTCTAGATAAACTGGAGCGTGTACGCGCGTCGTGCAGAATGCGGATGTCAAGACGCCAAGGCTTCACTGATGATGAAAAGGGAAAGTGAGCCTCGAGCGTCACTGGTCGGTGGTCTGATATATAAACAGGCGATGATGGTAATGTTACTACGTCAGAGTGCGATACGTAAGAAGCTAGCGCGTTCGGCACATAGAAACGATCCAAACGACTGGACGACGTGCTACGCCGCCAAGTCCAGGCATACTGTGGTCCATGCACTAGTCTGTACGTATCTGTCAAAGAGAAATGGTGCACTAGGCGACGCAGCTCTCGCGCGTTCCAATCAGAGCGACCCCATCCTGGACCTTGCACGTCAGCTCGCGTGTCTAATACACAATTAAAGTCTCCAGTGAGTATGACATGACGACCGTCTAGAAAATACACGTCCAGGTCACGGAAAAAATCGTTAGACATCGCTGCTTGAGCTGGCCCATAAATACACAAAACACGCAGCTTGAAGGATGATAGAACGCAGTCAAAAGCCAATACCCGCCCATTCCCGTCATAAAAAACATGATGATTGCGCAGAAGAGCGCGGTTAAAAATAATAATTCCAACTCCAGAGGAGCGAGATGTAGCGAAGGAAAAATAACAGTCTAAATTAAAAGCGCGTTTGAATGCATGAACGTGGCCAATGGTGAAAAAATTTGTTTCTTGTAAACACAGAATATCACAATGTTCTGCGCGGGCTATGCTGATAACCTCGGCTTGTTTTACTGGGTTACGGAACCCTTGAACATTTAAAGAAAGAATTTTCAGGGTGTCAGCCATATTGAAAAAAGGTGGGTGACTAACCTGGTCGTGTTTTTCGATTCGGTGTACCCCGGGGATCTGTCCGGGGGAACTGGAGTACGTACACTACACAGCACAATTCGACCCTCTAGAAGAGGGTCGAGGTTTCTTTGGTTGCTGGAACTCGGAGCGGCTATCTTGGGTGCCGTCCGAGCTGGTGCCAGACTTGTGAGCTCGCTTGACCTCTCGCGGGGCTTGCATTTCCACGTCACATACGTCTGGGCTAGAAGGGAGTCCGATGCTACTGTCGACTTCGAGGCTGAAGCTGCTGTCGGACGAATCAGATGGTGGTAGGGCTGCAGCGTTAATGTTGTCGCCGCCTCCAACGAACTTGATCACGGATTGCTTGTCGAGACGCGTCAGTAAAGAACTCCCATGGCGTCTTGCTACTTGTTCAAGAGAGTCACGAGCCTGGCTTTCGGAATGATCCAATGGGCTTTGCTCATTCGGTTTCAATTCTGCTCCTGGCGAGACACCAGCGTCCGTAGATCTCGCAACATCGGCGTCTTCTGGGCAATCAACTGCTAGGTTTAACGATGAGTCTGGTGCCTCAGTGCCTACCGGCGTTTCTTTCTCGGCTTGCGCCGGCGTCGAACATGGCATGACATGTTTGCCTGGGACAGACGCGAGGTCAATCGCGGTGGCTGTTTCTGTCGCTGAGATTGGCAGACGTGGCACGCTCGAGTTGGCCAAGCTGCACACTTCTTCATCGTTTAATGGAGCTCTCAGAATCGGATTCTGGCGTTCTTCTAGTACAGCTCCTGGTTCTCGTTCTTCTGTTGCCGTTGGTGACACGGACGGTAGGGCAGGAAAGGTCCCTGCAGTAGCATCAGAATATGAACGACGCACAGGACAGACGGTGGTAGGGTGGTTATCTCCACAACGTCGGCAGGGGCGGTCGCAACCTTCGCTTTCGTGTCCGTGCACACCACAGCGACCACAGAATGGTGCTGTGCACTGTGCTCGATAATGACCAGTAGAGCCACACCGACGACAAACACGTTGCAGACCGCGGTAGTCGAAGGTGACTCGATGACCAGAAACGCGAAGATAGTTGGGGACGCGATTTGTAGGACTCATTTCCATCCGGATATAGCGTGTGCCTGTGAGAACTCCGCGTCTTGCGCTCATGACGCCAGCGGTCACAGTCAATACCTTGCCGTATGGGGACAAAGCCTGGACTAGTACCTCGTTGGAGACGAAGGCTGGTAAAAACAGGCAGGCGACGTTAGTTACCTGCGGGCCGACGGGAACGACAGGGATACGCTCGCCACCGATGGTCAGGTAGCCAGCGTCGACGATGAGAGTCATGGAAGCCATGCTCTTGACAGTTACTTGGAAGTTCATGCCTCCCATGTGCTGAACGCAGTGTACCTCTGAGAGGCCAACTATTGAGGCCGTCGCGTCGACGACGGTCTCCGGACTAGTCCCCGCAGGGACGACAACGTCGAAGGCTTGCGCCTTCGAAGGCGTCCACGACGTCGATGGCGCCATGGCTAGATGAGGAGGACGTCCCTGACGTGGAACACGCAGGGACGTCAACACGGAACCCTTGGTAACACGAAGCTCCTTATGGCGTGGCTTGGGCGTCCCTCGTATCCATCGCCTCCATTCCGCCTCCATCGGAAATGCAGCCGCTGCAGCCGGAATACGAACCCGCAACCTGCGGGTCAGCAGCCAAGTACCTTAGCCAGTAGACCACCGTGGCAGGGCTGGTTCGTAAAACATTCGAATATGTTTCTATCGCATTAATTGTTTAGCTCTTTTGGCGAAACTGTGAATTGTTTTTCTTTATATTCTGATGCGTGTTATTTTTAGACGTAACTTTCGCTATGGAATTACGTCACTGAAATCTTGGCGGACGCCCGCATAAAGCACTTGCGTGTTGAAAAATGGGACCAAGGGGGTGAGTGTACGTATATGTGACTATTTGCATAGCTTTGTACTTGTTCACTACATTACGATGAAGTGAACCTGGGACAAACATCACCAATTGTTGCTTGCGCCGGTAAGTATACTATGCAAGAGAAACGCATTAGGGAGCGCCACAAACTAGCATGAACATTTTCTTATACACATTTGTTCCAAAAAAACAATGAATCTTAGGAACATAATTGATTGCTTCCACCTCTGCCATGAATATTCTCCATTGGAATCAACAAGCCATATACACTCTTAGTTAAGCTTCAGAATACATCAGTCCATTAGCTTCCTGGCGGGACTGCAATATAATGCACGACATTCCGTTGCCTTGCGGCCGCACATACAGTGGACAGACCAGCCACTGCTCAAACGATCGCCTGAGAGAGCACGCGAACAATTTCAGGAATTCAACAAGCAGCACCGTAGCAGCCCATGGCACCTTTCCTCATTCGGGTGCGCCCCGCTCTTCCATAATTGCACAATGATCTCAAGATAGCAAAACGGGAGCGAACGCGAAATCATTGAGGCTTTACTTGTCGAGAAAAAAGAAACACTTGCGTCTGTGAGCCTTCACTCACCTTCTTGAAAAAAAAAAAAAGATTATATTTCTCAGTGGTTAACTTGGGACATTCAGACTCGTGGCAGATTTCTTTTGCATCTCACTGTCATGTGCACGTGATGGTTTTAATAGAGCTTCCGTTTTCAGCTATGCATTTTCTGGTGTAATAAATTTTCACACATTTCTTCGTCAGTGCGCGCGTTCTGTGATCATTCTTTCTTCGTCTCGTTTTTGCGCTGTTTCCTCTCAGTGTTATACAGTAAATGGCTCTTCAAGACACCCTTCTGAAAAAAGTACAATGTTTTTACTATTGTCGGTCGTTGTACGAAACAGCCGCCACAAAGTCAAAATTAATGTAGGTAGTCATGTTCATCATGTACGTTCAGCATATTCCAGTATGCTTTGAAGGATGCCATGCCTTTTGTTATGATAGTGACTGGTGAGTCGCTTTGGCGAGAACACCCATCCAATGAAGCCCTTATGCCACTGATTAAGCCAATCTTCAGTGTTATCATTTTTTTATTATCTAGCGTACAGTTTTTCCGAGCGTGGAAGAAATAACACTAAATAGAGGAGACACCTTTAACAACTATCATATGTGTACTAGAAAAAAAATGAGCATGTTCACTGAGCTGGCTGCTCCGGGAAACATTATTATAGCTTTAAATATAACACCCAATATACGCTATCAAGGGAGCCATTGAAATCTATCATCCAAGTGTCATGCATCGTAGCTCTTTTTAATACCAATACGTATACTTCTATATTGACGCTGTACTAAGCCAGTTCATGCCACCTAGGAGTAAATATATGTCCTCATCTGTCCCATACGTTAACCACAGCACTGAAACTGTATGCACTCAGAATAACATCACAAGGCTTCCAAGGCGAATGGGATGTTCGGCTCGCATTAAGAACGACTGCTGGTTCCAATATTTCTCCTCTAACATACGAGGCACTTGCGACCGAAACCTGACAGATGGCGCTGCAGTCTGTCCTCGCTTGTCCTGAGTTTATGGACGAGCGAGGCTTCCTAATTCGCCTTTCTTTCTTAGTCACGCACGACCTAAGGAAGTGGAAAAACTAAACGGGAGGATAGAAAACGTGGATTGAAGAGAAAGGGCCCAGGAGATTTGTCTGTAGTCGAGTCGCCACCATAGCGGATGAATGTTGCGTGTCGGTGCGATCCAGACTTCGCTACATGCTGCCTATGCTATTACACTTCTACGACGTGTCTTGCACCGTCAATGAGGAAAGCGGCTTATCGTCATTTCTCTCTTTCTCTCCTTATCTCATGCGGAGCTCTTTTGCTTGCTATTCACAACATTGCATACTCGACTATGTTGCTGCTCCTCTGACCGCTGGTGACGGGAACGAAATTAGGTTCGGTGCCCACCAAGTTCTTACTTTTACCGCTTTTCCTATTACTGTCTTTTTATTCGAGATGCGCACGTCGTATTTATACTATGGAGATGTAATGTCGATTAATATTGCTCTCCCATTAGTGAGTTTGTTGTGAATTCGGAATGTTATCATGTATCGTTTCCGCATGGTTGTCGCCTTTTCGTCAGTAGTGAAATTTTAATAAAAAAGTCTTAGGAGTTCATAAGGTTTTCCTTAAGCACCAAAATACTTAGGAAGCCGCGGTGCCCTTCGCTCACATCGTAGCATGGCCAGTGCAAACTTAAGGTGATTTATTATCGTAACCGTTCTTCATAATGATTTGCTTTGCAATTGTGGGTCCTGCAGAGTAATCCAGCCAACCCCTTTTCGCATCAGTGAAGACGTTCTCGTGCTTAGCATTTTAGGATTTTCGCTCACCGTGAGCTCCTTTGCTGTCGTCCATTGTGCCTCCACTCTCTTGGCACCATGTCTGCAAATATAACAGCAATTTATCATTTGAATTACACGTTACAGAGATTACATAACTCTTCTTCCTCCTTGTGCCAGCTACATTATCTACTACGCATGCTTGTTCTCCATAGGGAACACCACGAATTTCTCCTGAATATACGTTATGCCTTGCTTTTTTTTACTCTGCCAATCGGGTCATTTCTAACTTCACCCTAAGAGATTTTGTGCGCCAAGCCACATGTTTCTTAATATATATATATATATATATATATATATATATATATATATATATATATATATATATATATATATATATATATATATATATATATATATATATGAAAGTAGATGCGCTTTCACATACCAACTGTTTATTGTGCCGACGTTTCGACAGGAACCCTGTCTTTTTCAAGGCATATAACTATTTACATATGTTCCGTGCCTTTTTATATCCTGTCGAGACAGGAGGGGAGGGGTCAATTGAGAGAGAGAGAGAAAAAAAAAGAAAAAAGAAGAAACAGCGAAACCGGAGGACAAACATTAAATAAAATGTAGAAAATCTAGGAGAAGAAGCAAGACCGACACGGCGTAATTAGAAAGGGGCAGCATTTCAACAGAGTAGGGCAGAGGTAGATGAGGAATGTCATCATTGTCAACAATACCTCCCCCGCACCCACACTTCCCCAAGTGGGCAGGGAGCCGCCGTTTTTGTATTTCACCTTTCCGTGTAGTCCGCTGGCGGCTCGTTCCTCTTTGAAGTGTATGACAAGTTAATGGGGAGGGCTTAAGCGCTTTAAGTGCATGCTGGTGGCGTCGGGAGAAGCGAAAAAGCCGGTGAATGGGGCACCGCCATCGATATTCATTATATGCGTTGGCTCCTTGTCAGTGAAGGAACAGAATGTGCGTTAAAAATTGAAGAAGAAAAAAAAGAAAAAAAACCATTAGGGGGGGAGAGGGGGGAGACTGTACGACATCCGAGACAGTCACCACACAGTTGCGGCTCACTTGGGAAGACATGCGCGCATTCACGAAAAAGTTAACGAAACCACCTAGTTGTCAGCTCCTTGTCAGTGAAGGAACAGAATGTGCGTTTCAACTTAAAGAAGAGAAAGAAAAAGAAAAAGAAAACGAAAAAAAAAGGGGGGGGGGGACAATGCGACATCCGGGGACCACTTATCTGTGCGTTGCGGCTGTGCTTGATGAGGCAAATCCCTTCTATGTTGTCAGATGCATAGGCCAAAAGCTTTGTTAGCGGGTAATATTATTGTCGTAATGAAACCGGGCTGATTAGAGAGAAGCGTTTGCGTCTTTTAGTTGTCGTAACGCAGACAGAGTGCCTGGGTGTTCATTTATTCCGTATTTTATCGTGTTAAATTTGTAGATAAAATAAGATTCCCGTTGTTCCCGTTCTCTGATTGTTCGAAATTTGTTTTCTAGTAGTGTAACCCTGATGTCATTAAAGCTGTGGTCTTTTAATGTGCAGTGTTTTGAAAGTGGAAGGCCTGGCAGAGATCGTACATGTGCCCGATGGTTGTTGAATCTAATTCTAAACGGAGTGTCTGTCTGGCCCACGTATTGCTTGTTACATACCCCACATTCCAGGAGGTATATGACGTTGTCTGAGTCACAGTCTAGTGCACCTCTTATCCTGTGCTTAAAATCCGAGTGGGTGCTTTTCGCCACTGTCGTTGTCTGCATGTGTTTGCATACCCTGCATCTGCTTTTTCCGCAAGGGTGACACCCAATTTGAGATTTCACACCTATCTTTGAATTTATTAAATGATCCTTTATATTTTTCGGCCTTCTGTATACAACACAAGGAGGAGAAGTGAAAATTTTGGATAGTCGCACGCTCTGTTCCAATATGTTGAAGTGTTTTCTTAGGACCTTGTTTATGTTCGGTGGGTTGCTCGTGAAAGTTAATAGCAAGTTTTTGTTGCGGTGTTGGTCGGCGTTTCTCTGGTGGTTGAGAAGAATCTGGCGGTCCAGATTTTCAGCTTTTTTGATGGCGTCATCGATGATAGCTGGCGGGTATTCTTGATTAAGGAGTACTTCGCGCATATGTGTGCTGTTTTTGTGGAAGTCCTCGGTGCGGGAGCAAATTCGTCGAAATCTGTGTGTTTGGGAATAGGGAATGCTGGTCTTGCAATGTCGCGGGTGGCAGCTTTTGAAGTGCAGGTATTGTTGCCTGTCTGTAGGTTTTCTGTATACGTTAGTTACCAACGCACCATCGTCAACTCGAATGAGTACATCAAGAAAGTTTATTTCAGTGTTAGAGTAGGTGTGTGTAAAATAAATGCTGGGGTGTACCTGGTTGAAAGCCTGTATGAATTTGAGGAGCTCGTTTTCCGAATGTGTCCAAATTATATATATATATATATATATATATATATATATATATATATATATATATATATATATATATATATATATATAAATATATATATATAGTGGGAGTAATAATTCAATGGGTCAGTTAGTCTTCTTGAAGGCATGGGATATGGCATATATATATATATATATATATATATATATATATATATATATATATATATATATATATATATATATATATATATGAGAAGTAAAAAAAGTTAACGATGACGCCTCAAAATGACTGGTACAAAGCAGTTTGCTTAGATTGGATGCACTCACCAACTCGATCGGCGTGCATGACAAAAACCAGGGAAGTCTCTGGGCAACGTTATGTTGACTCAAGGATAAAGTAAGGCACACTATAAGCAAAGCTGTGGGCATGCTACGAATACACGAATTATGGGGAAAGCTTTTGCGTTAAATATAAACTACAAAAGAAAGTCTCTTCGTTTCCATGCTGCAGTGAGTGAGTGTTATGGAATCTTCATAAAATTTCTTATTCAGCTGCTTAAAATTCAGAAATAGCAGGGTTGAAATATAGATACCGTATGCATTTCGTATGCTTGGTTAGAGGCAGTTTGTGAGCGCCGAGCAAAACAAATAGCTGTCTCGTCGGAATGATATGCAAATCTGGCGCACAATATTGGTATCATAGTGCATTTCGGAAAATAACTGACATCGCTAGTAAAAAGGAAATGTCAGGCTGACGTAGAAGGGGAAGCATGATGTCGTTAACCTTGCGATAACTTTCTTCTTCAGAGTAAAATGATCGATGAGGTAAACCATGTTTGAACTGGTCTTTGAAATTCTCAGTCACTGTATATGCGAAACAACCTTTACATGACAGACTTCGTTGCTTGGTACGCACTGCATAATCGGGCATGCGACATAAACGTAACAGCAGCACCTTGAAATGGGTCTCTGTGTAATGTGCTCTTGTAGACTTCAAGTGTGGGTCTACTTTCACCGACTTTTCATAAATATGTTGAAAGTCGGCACGCCTTAGCGGGGAACCTACTCTGCTATTGTTCCATAAAAAATGAAAGCTTAACTTCATTTTGGGCTCAGGATAAAACTGCTCGTCACGCTTATCTTGCCACTCCTTGTGCGTGGGCGCAAGTGTGTACACGATGGTTTTCACACGAGAACTCATGTCCATATATTCATGAATGGTGGTAGTTGCTGCTGCGTCTACTTGAAGTGCGATGTACATCCTGCGAATCTCGGCCACATGTGACAGGTCTCCATATGTCTGAAGAGTACATCTGAATTACGAGAAACTGCAAAAGTTCAAGAGGCATTGTACTACTGCTGCATGCAAACTGAGAAGTGCGTAGAAGACACGCCCACAAAACTTATGTGGGGCAGTCAATCACCTTCACGACTAAGGAAGGTGTATCGCTTATGCATTAGGGTATGTAGCCCAAAGGTTGGCTCAATGTCCAACCAAACGCCTGTCTTTAGTGCACACCTCGATGTGCAGGCTACTATGCATACCGTCTTGAGAACGAAATGCGGCGGACTTCAATAGTTTTATCTTTTTATCGTTACATCCACCTGATATAAAAAACACCTGACTGTGCAGCATGAGAAAAACCACCTTAATAACCACCAGAGCTATCAAAAATTAGAGAGAAAGGAAGTACGAGGGCCGTGAAAGTGCAGTAACTGGGCATTCCGATAGCCATTACGGTAGCACCGCATTAGAAGTGAGTCCGAATCCTGACGTGCGCACTCCTAAGCCGAAGGAGTGAGTTGTGTAGATGATAAAATTGTTGAAAGCTGTGTGGACACGCAGCTACATCATCGCGAAAGAAAAAAAATGTAATTCCACTGCTCACACACACGTGTGATAAGAACACCTACGCTTGCTGTAACTTACAATTAGGTGCTTTTAATAACAATCTAATATTTATCCTCTGTCGAACCAGTTATTTTGTGTTAAACATCAGGCATCCTGCACGGAGTCGCAGGGACAGCCATAAGAAGGCCATGTGCAAATATTGTCACAAAAACTTCGCACGAATAACTGCACATCGCGTAACGCTTTTACGAATATGAATAAAATGATCAGGTGCTCAGGAAGCTCTACAAAGCGATGTAATCAAATAATTACGTGTCGTGAAATCTGCTCACGAATTGTTTCGAGATCGTGTGTTAGAGATATTTTTGTATATAAAATAATTAGTTATAGAACAGATCACCACCAATGACAAACACATGTGTGCTTGAACAAATATGCCTAGCAGTATGTACATTCCTTATGACTTGAATGTGCGAGTGTGAACTGCTTCAGCGATAAGTGCCTTATAACGAAGCGCGGTGGTGAAATGAACGAGAATACGTGCATGTGTCTGATGAACAGCCCGTGTAGCTGCCACCTGCCAGGCTGTTCTTAGAACTGGGCACCGGGACGCCGAGAATCGGCACTTGTTCACTCGTTGGTCAAGCTTGCGCGCTCAGTTAAAACGATGGGCGGCTCTACTTCTGTGCCGCTCAAGGCCTTATAGACAGGTGCAGTTTTCCTTTGATGACCTGCTTCTCAGGTTTCAGTTTTTTAAGAATCTGAGCAATACTGATGTGGGTATCGCAAGTTGACTTGAAAAGCGTGTCATTACTGATCCAGGAGAGTAATAAATATAAGTACACTTATTACACTTGGAGCGATGCTTTCAGGATTGGCGTGTACTGCGAAACGAATACAATTTTAGAGAGCCTCACGCATCCCGATTGATTTGTGGGGTTCAACGTCCCAAGATCACCATATGATTATAAGAGACGCCGTAGTGGAGGGCTCCGGCAATTTCGACCACCTGGGGTTCTTCAAAGTGCACCCAAATCTGAGCACACGGGCCTACAACATTTCCGCTTCCATCGGAAATGCAGCCGCCGCAGCCGAGATTTGAACTCGCGACCTGCAGGTCAGCAGCCGAGTACCTTAGCCACTAGACCACCGCGGCGGGGCGGCTTCACGCATCCCAGTGGCATGCCTCCTTTTCACAAATAAAGTGGGTAGTCACAATTGAATGATAAAGTTGTTACGGGTCTCGGCCACCGACCCGAAAGTCCGATCCCGGCCATGGCGGTGCGCATTTCGATCGATGCGAAATATTGAAAGCCCGCGCGCTGTGAGATGTAAGTGCAATCTAAAGAACACCAAACGGTCAATATTTCTGGAGCCTACGGTGTGCCCCATGATGATACCGTTGTTTTTAGTGAAACCCTGAGTATTATTATAAAGTTCGACACCATCGCTGATGTTTCGTAAGTCCTCATATGCGTATCACACAGATATGCCCTGCGTATTCTCCCGCATCGCAAGTGATGAAGTAGGACACAGACGCGCAGGGCTGTGCAGTGATGAATTGTAGCTCCTACAGCCAATTTCAACAGACTCAAAGCACATTACGTTATCCTTATTAAAGTAATGATGTAAAGCCATGTCTATAAATGAATAAGCAACAAATTTTAGTCTTTCTGTATATTCAGTTGATATCTGAGAGACGGAAGAGCTTCGTTTTATATACGTACAAGGAAAACTAGTTAAACACTGCAGTGATTTATTCTAACGTAACCTCCGATGAAAGCTTTTCTAGTTGTAATTCCCAGTTCGCTCACTGATGCCTGTTTGGCTCTGTGTTTAAATTGACTTTGCTTGATGCGCCTTCGTTTGAATAAGTCTCTCCTACTAGGCGCACCGACTTTCTAGGTTTCTAAATTGCTACCAATAGAAACAAAACCAATAAATGTGCCAGTTTACCAGCTCTTGTATTCTAAATTGAATCTTCGTGTATCAAGGTTTACATTCATATCCGAAACACGAGCGACAAAACAGCATAAAAAATTTGGAGGTAGTCCCATCCTTAATAAAATGTTTCCTTCTTCCAAGAGCGCTTAACAAATTAATTTAATTAGACACGAAAGAAAGAACGTCTCTGTTATAAGTGAAGGTACGATGAATGATAAAAAATTTTCCACGACGTCTCTAGACACTCTTTTTTTTTTCTTTCATTGTTTGCATTATTTAAAACAAATAAAATGACAACAGGGTATGTACATATAAAACTTGGGAAATGAAAGAATGTCGTCATGTTTACTTATCTTGCAAGTAATTAGGTAGGTTCCTATCGCAATAAAAAGATCATTTCTTAATAGTTGAACGGCTTACTGCTGTCTCATAGTTCAGTACCATGTACTCAAAATCGTTAAACAATTTTTCTGAACACAGATTTGTTAAACGTACGAATGGATGAAGACACTTTTTTTGTGACAAAGGTTTTCTCCCATCGAAACTCGAACCCTTTGCGGCCTTTGTGAACTGGCGAGCAAGGTTAATCGACTTGAGCTGATCTTCAGAATTTGAGCAGGACAGCGCTCCGCCGCGGTGGTCTAGTGGCTAACGTACTCGGCTGCTGACCCGCAGGTCGCACGTTCGAATCCTGGTGGCGGCGGCTGCATTCCAAATGGAGGTGGAAATGTTGTAGGCCTGTGTGCTCTGATTAGGGTGCAGGTTTAAGAATTCAGGAGGTCAAAATTTTCGTAGCCCTCCACTACAGCGTCTCTCATATTCATATGTTGGTTTTGGGACGTTAAACCCCACATATCAATCATTTGAGCAGGACAGCGAAGCGTCGCACTGCTCTATTGAGCTGGCATGTTGTTTAATGACATAACCTACGATTTCTTGGGAGGCTCATATGATGTGGTAAAGCTTTGGAATTTCCTTGCATAGCGGTGATTGATGGTCGCATGTTGCCAGTTATAAAATGCCAAATATGCTCATATTCGGATATAAACTAATGTGCAGTGGTCTCCAGACCACCAGCCCCACTCTAGATAGGTCCTTCAGTGGAGTCGGGTTTATTTCCCTCAGGACACTGTCGTCCCGCCATGGTGGTCTCGGAGTTAATGTATCGAATTTCGGTGGCGGCGACTGTGTTTTCGATGGAGGCGAATATGCTGTAGGCCCGTGGGCTCAGATTTGGGTGCATGTGGTAAGAACCCCAGGTGCTCGAAATTTCTGAAGCCCTCCACTGCGACGTCTCTCATGATCCTGTGGTGGTTTTGGGATGTTAAATTATATGTATCAATCAATCATCAGGCCACTGTGGTGTTGTGTCATGCGTCTACTTCCACACCTGAAACGTGGGTTACTAAACTTATCTACATAGTTTGCTGGATTCTAGTTTTTTTGTTGTCCCGAGCAAGAAGATTTAGACCCAGTTTATATTTACGAGGTAAAATTTGCAACACCCAAGTAACCAGATAACTCTGCTATCGTCAACATCGCTATCGTTGAAGCACCGTCCACCAGATTGGAGGCCTGTGATAACACATACAAAAAATAAATGCTTCATTTTTATTCTCGAAGTGCTCATGTTGTCTCTTCATATTGCCTCCTTTTTGTTGATGCTGGTTCTGTGGATAGGCATCAGTTTGCGCGAATATGTACGTGCTTAAGTGAATGGCTAATGATGCTGGCGCGCGTGTGCGTGAAGTGCGATGGTTTGTTGTGCCCATTGGCGCGACCCTTTTATTAGGCCAACTGTTGTCTCTTTCATTTTTGCCCACCAAGCAACGAGACGAATCGTCAACACCACCTGTCCTCTTTGATGGCTCTCCGCATGCCCACTGGACTCGACCGAAGAGAAGCCACCCTTCTTCATCGCTTATGGCTAGGAGGGGCATTTACACAATCCTATTCTTTTTTTTTATAGGAATGGCCGACAATGCTCTCTGCGATGCCTGTCATTGCGAAGAGACGCTACACCACATCCTGTGCGACTGTCCGTTGTATGAAATCCAGAGACAGTCACTGGCGTCCGTTCTTGCGCGCATCGACAGCAGCCGAATGTCTGTGGACACTATTATGTCAAGTTCCCGAGAGAAGACAATGTAACAGAAGGCGACAAAAGCTCTGTTGAAATTCCTACGCGACATGGACTTGAACAAGCGGCTGTAACAGCAATGTCAAACACCGCGAAAGACAAAACTGGACAATGACTGAGTGTGCGTGCGTGTGCGGCCGAATGTGCTGTGTTTATCTCTCTTCTCTCTCTGCTCTCTATCTTTCATCTTCCCCATCACCCTCCCATGCGCAGGGTAGCAAACCGGCTGCCTATAGGCTTGTTAACCTCCCTGCCGTTCTTTTGCTCCTATTTTCCTTTTCCTTGATCTCGTCACTTGTGTGTAGTGGGATTTCTTCATTTTGTGGTGCACACCTATTACATTATTACAGTTTCTTGATACGGAGTGAACGAAGAGTGCCTCGCTAAACAGCTTTTAAAAAGTGCGGGTACTTCAATTACGTGAGCATAATATGATCTTCGGCACCTGCTTTTGAAAGACGGAGAATAAAGTGATCTCCTGCGGTTGCACTAAACTGTAAATGCATACCCTCCCTCCCTCCCTCAGTGCTTGTTGATGATGATGATTTGTGAGGTTTAATGTTCTAAAAGAAGCATATCATTACGAGAGACGCCGCAGTGGAAGGGTCCGGAAATTTCGACCACCTCGGGTTTTTTAACGTGCACCTTATCTGAGCACACGGGCCTACAACATTTTCGCCTCCATAGGAAATGCAGCCGCCGCTGCCGGGATTCGATCCCGTGACCTGCGGGTCAGCAGCCGAGTACCTTAGCCACTAGAACACCGCAGTGGGGCGCCTCAGTGCTTGTTGCTAACGCTAAAAGTTTGGTGAACAAGCGCGAAGAGCTTATTTCACTCGTCGATGGCTGTAATACCTGCATTGTTGCATTAACCGAAATGTGGCTACATTCTCATGTGCAAGATAATGAAATTTTTGACTTGTCACGTTTTCGTATGTGCGTTTGTGGTCGCATTGCTCGTTAGGGGAGGGGGTTCTACTCGCTACTTCCAAATCTTTGTAGTGCCATCACGTCTACGTACAAAGTGACCTTGAAGTTGTGTGCGCTTGGGTCGACGTTGACCACCATAAAACCGCAATAGTTCTTTGGTACCGTCCTCCCTCTTACCCAACCACGTTCACTGCTGAGCTTCATGATGCGTTGAACACACTTACTGTTGATTGATATGAGGAGTTTAACGACCCAAAACCACCATATGATTATGGGAGACACGTAGTGGAGGGCTCCGGAAATTTCGACCAGCTGGAGGTCTTTAACGTGCACCCAAATCTGGGCACACGGACCTACATTTACATTTCCATCGGAAATGCAGCCGCCGCAGCAGGGATTCGATCCCGCGACCTGCGGGTAAGCAGCCATGTACCTTTGCCACTAGATCACCGCGGCGGGATGAACATACTGTCCGGCACCCTTCTACCCCATTATATTGTCGCGACAGGTTGGCCACGTTCAAGTAGCCCACCGCAATAATCGTGGCGCGAACACCAGATAAGACCCGGCTGGGAGGCGCCACACGCAGAAGCGTGAAAAAGAGCATTCGTAGCATCAGGTGGCCTCTACGAATTTAAAGCGCTGCCATTCGGCCTTTGTTCCGCGCCAGCGACGTTCCAGCGAATGATGGACACTGTCCTCGCAGGATTGAAATGGCAGTCATACTTAGTGTATTTAGATAACGTAGTGGTATTCACTGCACCGTTTGACCAACATCTAGAGCGTCTACGCACAGTATTGGACGCCATTCAGTCAGCAAACCTGACAGTCAAACCCGAAAAATGTCACTTTGGCTTCGAAGAGCTGCGATTCCTCGGACATGTCATCGGTTCTGACGGCATTCATCCGGATCCCGAAAAGACAGCCGCTGTTCAGAGGTTCCCTACACCTAGAGACAAAAAGTCAGTGCGCATGTATCTTTTCACAGTATCAAGCATCGGGACGATGCGTCTGAGGAGGGGGATAATGACGTGACATGTTGGCCACTTTCAAGTAGCCCGCCGCAATCATTGTGGTACGAGCACCAGGCAAGACCTGGCTGTAAGTGTCGGCAGCTACGAGGAAGTGGAGCAGCGTTTCCAGTGAATGTGAGGCAATTATCGTTGACACCACCGAGAGTGCCGACTGTACGAATGATGAATACGAGGCTGTTTTGAGTCAGAAAGCAAAGAGGAGGATGCTAAAGGCCTTTATAGGCATAGCTTCGAAGACCCATAAAAGCTCACCGAAGTACACCGTCCTCTTCTTGCCCACGCTGCCTTCGATCAACATGAGACTGCTGCACAGGCAAGTGGTATCTTCAGAGCTCGAGACACTGATACCGAACAGTATTGAAGACATCAGAGTGAATCCCCGCAAGAATGTTGTCGCGGAGGACGTCACTCAAGTGTCTGCGTTAGATTTTCTGAGCAAGGTCACCTTTCTCGGTGGCATGAACGTTCGGACGATCGTTCCACTAGGGAGACGAGGAACTACTGGAGTCATATATGATATTGACGTGACAATCCCGAATGAAGATCTGGCAATTGTCATTAAGCCTGCCAATGATGGACCCAAAATTCTTCAGGTATGCCGCCTAGCAAAGTCCGGATGCGTGAAGATTGACTTTAAGAGTGATTGCCAGCCGTCACATCTAAAGGTGGGTCATTTTCGACATGCTGTGAGGCCCTTTGTTCCAAAGTAGGGTCATTTCCGACATGCTGTGCGCCCCTTTGTTCCCAAGCCGCTTCAGTGCCGAATATGTGAGAAATTTGGGCATGTGAGTCCTGTCTGTGAAAATTCTACAAGTTCCTTTTGCGGTGCTACACGTTTGGCCGAACAATGTAAGGCTGCCTATTACAACTGCCTGAATTGCCATGAACGCCATGACGCCTTATCGAATGAGTGTCCGAAATAAGGCAGAAAATAAGGCAGAAAATGGTCAGGGACCATTCGACTCACGGGGAAGCAGCTTCTGTCAGGCGACATCGTTCTCGCCACAGACGCTCACCAAGAAAGTCTACCTACCGAATCATGGTTGCAGCAAATCCCTTTTAAGTGGAATCTACATAGTTAGCAACAAAGAAGTCAAACATCAGGTGCACTGCGAATAAAACACCCGAAAAGGAGACTGTGGAAGAAGCATGGCCAACACTTCCACGAATAATTTCTGGGAATAAGGTGCAAAGCGCACCGGTAGCACCATGCTTCGCATCTCGCCCAGATAAGCCCCGAGAGCGTGACCGTGAAATTTTGACGATGCTCAAGTCTCTCATCGATGCAATACGCACCCTTGTAGGTGATATGAACACCCCCACAGCACGATGCGCAGTGCAAGTATTGGATGCCCTGAGTCCAGTGCTTGCCAACCTTGCACAGACACAATGGCTCGTCCATCGCCTGCATTCCGCGAAGAAGCGCGTAGTGCAATGGTTTTCCAGTGGAATGCCAGATGACTGAAATCACGGATTTCTTGTATTCGCTGGTATGTTTTCTGCAACTGATTTCCTATATTAGTAATATGTGAACCAAACCTATCAGAACAGATCAAGCTCTCTGGCTACGAATCGTTCACTTCATCGACTTGTGGTGAACGCAGCAAAGTAATTGTATATATTCGCTCAGATCTAACCTACACTGCGCAGTTGGTGCAATTCCAAACGGAATTCAGTACATGTGCCTCCGTGTTACAAAACAGAAGGTAGCCTTCACGCTTACCGGAGCTTACATTTCTGCATCTGTTCAGTTCTACGGTGAAAGACTGCATGACACATTCACGGCTACACCAGGCTCCTGCATTAAAACTGGGAATTTTAATGCACATCCCTTCCTTTGGAGTAGCACCGAAATCGATCCCAGGGGCAGAAAACTTGCTCACCTCACCTCACGCCACGAACTTTACATTATGAATGATGGCAGCCCAATGTATATAGGTGGTTTTAGGTACAGCAGTTGTTTGGATTTGGCGCTGGTGTCACGGCAACCCACCCAAGAAGTGCGATGGTTCACCAATATTGAGACTCACGGCAGTGACCATATTCCAACGTATTTGAAGGCCACAGGTTTTGCAAATTCATCTTCTTCAGTTTACAAAAAAGTTAATTGGTCAATGTATAAGACGAAGGTGGATGAGGCATGCGAAAGTGTCACGTGTGGCCTGGAGGAGGTAAACATAAATGTAATGGAAACAGTTAACAGCACCATTACGCACACATGAAAGCGCACAGAGATTGATGTGGAACTTGAGCGATTACGTACGATTCGGTAGCCGGCTGAGAGGAAGTACAGGCGCACTAATTCATGACCTCAGAGATGCTCGACGTTTACAGACGAAAATCCAACGTCGAGTGGCCAAGCTAGAGGGCCAACGGTGGAGTAAAGTTTGCGCATCACTTGATCCTCGCAAATTGATGTCCCTTATATGGTGAACGGTACGTGGCCTTGGTTCTCATTCACAACAACGACATCCATTCAGCACACTGGCTCTCCAACAAGGCCACCTGCAAGTTAAATTTGCCGAAGATTTTTGCGTGAGGATTGCGGGTGATGTGGTCACCATGAGTGATGAGGTTTTTGGCGATGCTCCTGTAGCGCGTGTCCTTGAACTAAATGTACTTTTTCACTCGAGGAACTGGACGCGGCCTTAGCTACTTGCAGGTGTTCATCGTCACCTGGGCCGGATGGCATCACGTATGCTGCGTTATGCCATCTTGGAGGATGGGGCCGGGACCTGCTGCTAGAATGCTGCAACCAATCACGGATTGACAGCGTCAATCCTGATTGGTGGAAATCCAGCCGCTTGGTACTGATCCGCAAGCCTGGAAAATCGCCGCTTGACCTCGCATCATACCGACCTATTGCGCTGTCTAGATGCGCAAGAAAGTAATGAAAAGAATCGTCCTCACACGCCTCGAATGGTACCTAGAGTGCTACAATATATATCCAGAGGATATGACTGGTTTTCGACGAGGCCCTTCTATATACAATGTCATCGACCTTGGGATCTCTGTGCAACAACAGAAATTCGTCAAGCGCATATCCGTTGCTATGTTCCTCGACGTGAACAGGGCACGACAACATAATGCACGACGCCATTCTCGATGCCTTGGAAAATATTGAAACCAGTGGAGAAATGTTTAAATGAATTTGGAGCTACTTATTGAAGAGATCCTTTTTATGTACACTGCAGAAGGCCGCACCATAGACCATTCCACCTCTCGTGGCGTCCCACAGGGTGGGGTTCTCAGCCCTACTTTGTTTAACCTCACGATTATTGGACTTGCCCGAGTTCTGCCTCAATCAGTCTACCTTTCTGTGTACGCTGATGACATCTGCATCTGCGCTTCGGAAGTGACGTGACCCCAGGTACGGGCAAGGCTCCAAAAAGCAGCGACAACAACGTCGAAGTATCTCCGTGATCGAGGGCTAAGAATTTTCTACTAGAAATTCGCCTTAGTCCCTTTCATTTCATTTCATTTCATTTATTTATACTGTTAGCCCAGAAGTGGGCCGTTACAGGGTGGAAGTACAAACAATTATTTGCAAAAAGAAGTACCGTACAGGTCTCGAGATAATTTCTCGGTATTATTGTGACCAGCAACTCGAAGTTATACATAACATATATAAATGGAACACACATGCGATGCAATACATACGCGCAGAACAGCACATGACGCATTTGAGGCGGCACTTTTGCACCGCGCTGAAGATTTGAAAGACAACTACTGCAGAATCATGCAACCAACAAAAAGTACACACACACGCCAAAAAAAAAAGAACATCACTTTCACTGGCAAAGCGATGTTCTGGTATCCCGTTTCCATCGAGAATATCAGGATTTCATACACGAGACGTCATCAATTTATGGGCATCATTATTGACACAGATATTTCGTGGAGTGCTCACATCGCGCACTTGAAGAAGAGGCTCAACTCTATCACCCATCTGATAAAATTTCTCACCGGTAAAACTTGGGGAACTTCCGTGTCAGCCATGCTTGAACTGTGCAAAGCGCTCTTCTTAAGGCATTTTCGGTTTAGCACACCCGTGCTTTCAAATGCCGGAAAACCCAACATACGGCTCCTGCAAAGCATTCAAGGTCAAGTTCTTCGCACATGCTTGGGATTGCCTGGGTGTGCTAACACAGTCGCAACAATTGTCATTGCCAAAGACCACCCGATTATGACCTATATAACTGTCGACATACTCGAGGCGCACATTCGCCGTATATTCAAACTGCCTAACCACCACCTTGCTAGCCTGCCACCGGAAAGACTGAAGGCCAAGTTTTCCAAAGTGGTAGCGGCTAACCAGCATTCTATTTCCTGGAGATTCTCACCCGCAACCATAACGCTTTGCCTAGAGTGGTGCCTGCAAAGACCCCCTGTACACCTTGAATTCCCATGGGTAACCAAAAAGGCTAGCCTGTCATCTGCAGCCCTCAAACAGATCTCATTGGACCTTTTGCTTATATTATATGAAAACTGAACTCCTATATATATACAGACAGTTCAATCTCGGGAAGTTTGACGGGCACTTTTGTGATTTAATTTCGGTCAATCGACGTCAAGTTTAAGCCTTCAAACGTCACAACATATACAGGCTCTGAGCTCGCCGCCCTTTAGATTTGTGATGCGAGAATCTCCTGCTAAATGGGCAATCTTCTGCTACTACAAGGAGGCCCTTCAGTGTACGTGAAGTCTACGACGCGGGAACCCCCATTAGATGGTATCTCAAATAAATAAATCTGTATTCGCGCCACTAACAAAAGACATGACATAATATTTGAATAGCTGCCTGGTCACTGTTGGATTGGGGGTAACCACCTCGCCGACAACGCTGCTCACTGTGCCCACGACGGAGCACCCACAGTGCTCATACCCCTGGCAAGGGTTGATGCCGCAGAAGAACTTCGCCGCATCGCGCATAATACCACACTTATGCATTGGAATCTTCCGCTAAACTCCACTCGACGCCCACAGAACCTCGCTTCATTACTTCAATTACAGCTGATATCAAAGACTTCGCGACGGTACGCTACAATGCTATATCGGTTGTGGGTTGGCGTTGCCTTCACCAATTCATTAAGTCATCGCATTGGTATGGCTGACTCCCCAACTGTGATAACTGCCATTGTGTCGAAACTCTCGAACATGTCCTGTGCCATTGTGCAGACTTTGAAGAAGATTGCCGGTCTCTCCAGTGTGCCTTAAAGAGGCTGGATGATCGACCCTTTACTCTTGAGAAGATTTCAGGAACGTGGATTTCACGTACTTCAACCCAGAAAGCCACACGAGCCCTTCCACAATTTTTGAAGGCAACGTCACTGTGCGACCACCTGTGAAACCTAAACTGTGTGTGCGGTGTATGTGTTATGTACAATGTGTGTCTCCTCCTCTCTCTTTTCCTCTCTCCTTCCCCTCTTTCCCATATAGTATAGCAAACTGAGCTTAGTCTAGTTAACCTCCCTACCTTTCTGATATTTACTTTTTCTCTTTCTACAAAGAGGGTTCAGCTTAAATTGAGGACCATGCAGCGAGCACTAGAAAGTAAAATGGTAGGTGTAACTTTAAGAGACAAGAAGAGAGCAGAGTGGATCCGGGAACAAACCGGGGTAAAGGATACCATAGTTGAAATGAAGAAAAGGAAATGAACATGGACCGGGCATGTAGCGCGTAGACAGAATAACCGCTTTTAATTAAGGGTAACTAAGTGCATTCCCAGAGAAGGCAAGTGGGTTAGGGGGAGACAAAGTTAGAAGGGCAGACGAGATGAGAAGTTTGTAGGTGTAAAATGGCAGCAGCAAGCACAGGACCAAGTTGACCGGCGGAACATGGGAGAGAGAGGCCTTTGTCTTGCAGTTGACATAGTCAGGCTGATGATGATGATGATGATGATGATGCCATCAGTATAGAGAAGCAGTGTCAATCATGTTCCCGCTACCCCTTCATACGTCGACGTGAGCAAGAGAGAGAGAGAGAAACAACATTTTTCGTGCATCCGGCGTGCGGGAAGTCACCGGCCGCGCAGGGCGCGGGTATTCCCTATCTAAAGACTATAGCTAATAGTCCTATAGTCCCAGGCTCTAGATCTTGAGGACGTTGTGCTCTGGCTAGGCATTGGATACTCGGGCTCCTCCGCTCCCGTTGTCCGGGGCGTCGGTTTTCTTTCTCGTCTGCTTTGCCAGGGCCTCCTCAAGCCGCTGGATGGCCCTTCGTTGTGTGTTTAAGTCTTGGGAGCGTATCCATGCTCCCACCTCATCGGGATACGTGGCGTCCTGGCACGGCCCATTCCCATTGTTCACACCACTGTTACACCCGCTCCACATGATGTGGCGGAGGGTGGCTAGTTCACGTTCGCACGCGCTACACTTAGCGTCCACAAAGATGTCGGGGCATTCGTGCCGGGCCAATGCTGGCGTAAGCACGCATTCCGTTTGCTTTTGTCGGAGCTTCACTGCTTCCGCACGTGACAGTTCACGATGCGGGGGCGGAAAGGCTCTCCTGGCCTCTCTGTAGGCCGCCAGGATCCCCCCGTAGTCGGTGAGGGGATCGAGGTCTTCTCGTTCTTCACCGCTGGTTTCAGGGAGACGGGCTGCCGTGGTCCGGCACGTGATGAGATCACGGGCCACAGCGTCCGCCTCCTCGTTGCGGTTCTCAATGTCGGGAGCCAGTTGTCCCATGTGGGCTGGGAACCATCTGAGGGCGATGGTTGGCCCTGTAGCGGCGCCGCGAGCAGCCCGCAAAGCCGCGATGGACGTCACTAGCCGCTCCGTGCCCCGCCAGACCATGCCTCGGGCAAAATTCCTGATTGCCTGCTTTGAATCGCTTAGCACCGTGCGCGTGCCCGGCCTACCTGTGGCCAGGGCTATCGCCGCCTCCTCTGCCTGGCCGGCTGTACGGGCGCGCACGGTGCTTGCTGTTAGTAGTTTACCGGTAGTGGCGCTGACCACCACTGCTGCGAAGGCGTTGCGTCTTCCCGGATATCTTGCGGCGTCCACGTAGACTGCGCCCTCGTCTCTCTGATGTTGACGGGCCAGCGCCACTGCTCTCGCCGCTCGCCGGCCCGCGTCCCTTTCAGGGTCCATGTTCTTTGGCAGCGGGTAGACAATAATTTTCCTCGCTGCCTCATCGCTCAGGGGGACTTGTTTTTCTAGCTGCCCGTCCGGTCCTGCTCTCGGGTGTTCTCCAAGAGGTAATAATCCTACCCGATCGAGTAATCCTCTGCCCACGGCTGTGTCGCTCAGGCGGCTCAGCTGCGAAGCTCTCTGGGCCTCGCTGATCTCCGAGAGCGTGTTGTGTGTTCCCAGAGACAGCAAGGCCGTTGTCTTTGTGCCTGGTAGGAGCCCAAGAGCACCCGCGTAAGCCTTCCGGATGGCAGCGTCGATCTTGGCTCGTTCCGCGCCGGTCCAGCGGTGAAAGGCCCCCGCATATGCCGCGTGGCTTATAACGAAAGCCTGCAGCAGATGCAGGAGCCCCCTCTCTTTCATGCCCCGGTAGCGGGACGACATTCGCTTGACCAGGCGCGCTGCGATGCCCATCTTGGTTGTGATGTTCTTGACCGCCGTGGCGTTGGTTTGGGTGCCGTCCACGAACATTCCCAGGACTCGAAGCCCCGGGACGTGCGGGATCTGCGTACCGTCACTGGTGCGCACGATGATGTTCTCGGCCGCCTCTCGACTTGCCTTCTTTCTGTGCCTCCCAGGTGGTGGCAGGATGAGTAGCTGTGATTTTTGTGGCGAACACCGCAAGCCCGTGCCCAAGAGTGCGGACTCCACGGCGTCCACCGCCGCCTGCAGACCCGCCTCGATGTCTCCGTCGCTTCCACCCGTGGCCCAGATGGTTACGTCGTCGGCGTAGAGGCAGTGTCGTATCCCCGGGCCCTGCGCCTCCAGACGCCTGTCCACCTCGATCATGACAATGTTAAACAGGAACGGGGAGATGACCGAGCCCTGTGGGGTCCCGACACTGCCCAGCTCTCGTTCTTCGAGCTTCGTTCCTCCCACCTCCAGCCTGGCCGTGCGGCGAGAAAGGAAGGCTCTGATGTAGTTGTATGATCTTGCGCCCAGCCTCAGGCGGGACACCTGAGCCAGGACCGACGAGTGTCTAACGTTGTCGAAGGCGCTCTGCAGGTCTAGGCCCAAGATCGCTCGGTTGTCATTCTTTGGAGTCCCGCCCGGTGGGTCAAGGACTTCTCGTTGGATCTGGAGCATGGCGTCTTGCGTTCCCAACTTGGCCCGGAAGCCAAGCATTGAGTCCGGGTAGACATGGTGCGCTTCCATGTAATGGTTCCACCGGGTGTTAAGAACGTGCTCCAGTACCTCGCCCACGCAGGACGTGAGCAAGATGGGACGCAGGCCCTCTATACCCGGTGGCTTGTTTGGTTTTGGCAGCAGGATCGTCCTTGCTGTCTTCCAGGCCTTGGGCAGCTTGCCGTTACGCCAGCATTCGTTGTAGTAGCGTGTCAGTGATGTGATGGCTAAGTCACTCAGGTTGCGTAGAGCTTTGTTAGTAACTCTGTCGGGTCCGGCGGCCGAACGACAGTTCAGGTCCTGCGCCGTCTGCCTCACTTCCCATTCCTCTAGATCTCGGTCGAGGTGGAGGTTCGGCTGGCCGGCGTAGTCTGGGTGATCTTCGTGACTGGTGATGGGGAGGTAGCGCTCGTTGAGTCGCTTGAACATCTCCTCTTCGCCCAGTTGACGAGCGGTAGTGTGTAGGATTTGGGCCATGCGTGTACGTTGGTATTCGCAGCTCTTGGTCTCATCCATCAGATGCCTGAGGAGTTTCCAAGTGCCGCCACGGTGAAGCGGTCCATCAGCCTGGCTGCAGAGTGCAAACCACTGCTGTGAGCAGAGCTGCCTGCTGTGTCGCTCGATCTCTCAGCCGAGTTCTGCGATCTTCTTTCGTAGCTTTCTGTTGTGACGTTGCCGCCGCCAACGCTTTTGGAACGAGCACCTGGCGTCGAGGAGGTGGGCTAGTCTCGGGTTCATGGTTTCGATTTCTTCGGGGGCATCGATCTCTTCTGTGGCCGCTTCTGTTGCCGCCAGCAGCTTCGCTGACCACTCATCGATATTGTCGACTTCGCCGAGTTCTGTGTTACAGAACTTGCTCCAGTCGACGACTTTGTGCTTTGATGTTTTGTCGCGGTTCGGGTTTCCGTTGAGATGAGCCAGCGGTAATTCAATTTCGATGATGAAGTGATCGCTGGCCAGGTTGATTCCCGTATTCCTCCACTTCGCGGTGCCACCTTCGGGCAGCATCGCAAAGGTGAGGTCTGGATTTGTATCCCGGGCAACCGATGTTCCGATCCTTGATGGATGGGCTGGATTCATCAGTAACGTGAACTCGGCTTCGCCGGCATCTTCAAGAAGGTTCCTTCCTTTGGACGTGGTGGTCGTGTAGCCGAGCTCTCGATGTTGCGCGTTGAAATCGCCGCATATTACCGCGGCAGCGTCTCCTCTTTTGGCCAGGTCTTTCTGTGCTTGTGACGTGGCACTCTTGATCTTATGGAAAAGAGTTTTGAATTTCTGCTTTCCATGTCTTGGATTGCTATAGATGTTAGCGATGAAGACGGTGGTGGATGTCTTCTTCTTTCTTGCACCCCGGGTTCCTCGTCCTTTGCCGCTAATCGCTAGCTCGGTGACGCACAGCTCGATGGCGGTGTCCCTGCTGCCCAGGAACTGTTGGTGTTTCACGTGGGCGATGCCTTTCCGGATGAACGTGCACACGCCCTGCGCCGCACCCTTCCCGCATGTGCGAGCGGACGGGGGGCAGGCGTGTGTCCGATACCCTGGCAGCGACGGCGTGTCTTCGGTGTGGGTTTCTCGGACCGCTATCACGTCCGGGTGAGCCATTGGTGCCAGCGATCTCAAGTACTGTTGTAGGATTGCTTTTCGGCGCCGGAACTCGTTGGCGTTCCAGTGCCAGATCTTGATCTTATTGTTGCTGTCAATTATGAGGGAGAGTCTTTTGTGTTTGGCAATATTGATGCGCCGCTTCACCAATTAGCGGCTGCAGCTTCTCGGGACTCAGGGCCCTCTCTAGCGCTTGCTCGATTTGGAGCTGAATCGTTTGCGCAAGTTGCTGTTGGATGACTTGGGTGCATTTCGTGAGGATTCTCTGCTCGATGCCCTCAAAGCTCTTGCCCCATTTCTTTATAGCTCTCGCGTTCCGACCGATCTTCTTACTGAAGCTCCCGTAGCCGAGAGGTTTGGTCCTGTCTTCGTTGTTTGTAGTTGCCACCGAGATGACCGAGGCACTATCATCTTCTTCCTCGTTGCTTTCGCTTTCTAGTTCCTCTTCGTGTTGTTCTTCAAACCCTCTTGCCACCGCAATCATGGATGCCCTTGTCGGAGTCTTCGCTTTGACGGTGAATTGGTAGGTCTTAGGGGTTGTAGTGTTGACAAAGCGGTTGCCCGTGATGTTCGTTGGGGTTCCGTTGTCATCCTCATCGGCGTCTGTCGCCATCTTGTTGTTGGCTTCGTTCCTTGATCCCCCCTCTTGAAGCCTTCTAATGGCGTCTCGTTGTTCGTCGATGACGCCTCGTTGTTGTTTGATGGTGAGCTGCGTCGCCGCCATCACCGTCTGGAGTTCCTCCATCGCCTTCTCCATTTTCTTAACGGTAGCTTTCAACTCCCGCGTCTCTTTCTTGCATTGTTCGCTGCAGCCGCCGCCGCTTGGCATCTTGTCAGGCTCCTTCAGCGTTGCAGCTGCTGCTCTGCTCAGGGCCCCGCTCGTTTGCGTCATCGCCGCGCCATTGACGTCAGACTTGTTTGTCACACTCAGGTGCGCTTGCACCTGCGGCGCCGGTCTTGGCGGACGCGTTTCTTTCGGTCTTCCGGAGGTGACGTCAGCCCATTTCACGTCCTCCGGTTCCGCTCTGCTCCTATCACGGCTTGCCACGCCGTTTTGTTCGTGACGTGTCCCGCTGGCTCCCGGCTCTGGGAAGTCGAATCTTCTAGAAAGCGCTGCCTCCCCGGGCGCTTTCGCGGGCGCCATCTCGGTTATAGTTTCGGTGATCTGTTTTATCCTCTGCCGCTGCTTGATTTGTAGCGGCGTTTTGAATTTGTTCTTGCATTTGCTCGCGCCCATGACGTGGGAGCCGCCGCAGAACTTGCATCTTGGTTTGCAGTATTCTGCATGGTCTTCTCCTGGGTTGTTTCTACCGCAAGCGAAGCACACCCTAGCATTCGGAGTTGGACACACATCTTTCCTGTGCCCTATCTTGCCGCATGTAGTGCAGACCTCACGGTGCTGCCTGTACAGCGTACACTTCGAGACAAAGCCGCCATACTTTACGTAGTGCGGTACTTTGTTTCCTTCAAATAGAATTACCACCGACTCAGAATTTCCGAGCCGGTGCGCGGCCATAACGATGGGGTTATGCTTGTTCACTAGGAACCGAGTGATCTGTTCCTCGGGTTCCTCTTTGCCCACTCCACTTATTACACCCCGTGAGGTGTTGTCTGGGGTGCTCTTATACGCAAACGTTTCATACGTGCGTTACTCCACCGTGATATTACGGATCGATCCGTAGCGAAAAGATCTCGCTTCGCTAGGAGTGCTCAGCACTATAATGTTCTGGGCGGTGTTCGGCGCAAACGAATCGTCCTCCGCTTCTTCGATCTTAATGTTAGCCGCTGTTATAATGGCTGTGCGCAGCGTGGTCATTTTGGTGGCACTCACTACGAGTCCCCCACGAGGCCTAACAACCACGCGGTGTTCGTCTTTCTTGGCGAAAGTAGGCATGCGGGCTGACTTTGCCTCATTAGCGTTCACTTTGGCAACGTACTGCGCTTTCTTTTCGCGCCTACGCTCCTCCTTCAACTTAGCGTTCGAAGCCGATAGAAACTTGCTCGGCTCACCTGCGGTTAGGGTATCCCGCTGCGATGGGCTGCCCGTTTTTAGGGGCGAAGCTCCTTAGGGCGTGGGCTGTGCGTCCCCTGTAGCCTGTATGTAGCCACCTCTAGTTTAGTTCTTGCAGTGTTCACTAGATGGTGGTACCGTCTCCTGTATGTAGCCACCTCTCGTTTAGTTCTTGTAGTGTTTACTAGATGGTGGTACTTGTAGCTGATGATGAAAAGATGCAAGATGTTATAAACTAGAAAGCGGTACTTGTAGTTGATGAAAGACGCGAGATCTTATAAAATAGGAATGATGTCACATATGGCGCGTGTCATTGGTTGAAGGCAATCGTTCGATTTAGTGCGGCGACGTACGCTAGGGGGAGCGTTGTAATAAAATCCGTTCGCTGTTGGCGCGCGCTCGGAGTCGCCGGATGGATAAGGCTGCACAGCGGAGAGAGCGCAAGGCGGCAGCAGCGCGCGCTCGCAGACAGAATCCCGATGTGCGAGCGCGCGAGGCAAGGGACATCGCAAGCCATCCATCGTCTAAGAACAAATAAAAGTTGATTTGTGTATATACACACACAGCGTTTCTCACGTCTTTACATGATGATCGACTGGGCGAATTACACGGAAGATTCACAGTTTACCGATGAATCCCTCCGGAGCTTCGCCCATTCATCATCATTCACCCCGTGAATATGCCGTAATTTTTTTGCCGTTTCTTCTCGCGTCGACAGGCCACTACAGTCCAACCCGCACACGAGTTCGGCGGGTCACAGTCACTGTTCACCGTGGTAACACACTGTCCGATGCCGGTGGCGGTCGGAAAACCGTCGCCGATCGTCGTCGAGCAGTCCCCGCTGGCGTCGAGTCGCGATCCGGTCGGTTGTTCGGCGGCTTTCTTCTTCGCGGCGGTTAGACCCAGCTGGCCATGCCGCTTCTTGCGAGCAGAATCCGCACTTATATCCGCGGCCGAGGTGTCCATAGCTTGGAATTCTTCGTAGTGTTGGTCGCTCTCGTCGTTCCGAAGCCTGGCGAGCTCTGGGGAGGCCTCCAAGGCCGCCTCAAGTGCCGCGCCGACCGAGCACATGGTCGGAGCGAAGGTAGCCGTCGTTAGGCATAGCGGGGCCTCGCCCGCTTCGCACATGAAATCGCTCTAAGACTCCCAAAATTGGGTGAAATGGCCCAAATTTGGTATTGACGTGGTCCACTAACCGAGTTGATCACTCACGTACCAAAATTAGTCCTGTAGGGGTCGATGGTCCGCCGAAAATTAGCATTTCCTACGGAGCCGATGTGAAGCGTGACCGCTCGCTCCGCGCGCTCGCAGCGCCCCCGACGTGAGCAAGATACCACCGACGATTACGATACTCTTTAATGCAAAATTAGAGCGCAAAATTAGTTGGCTATGAGTGGGCATACACGTACGCAGGCTTCCCGTTCAAGGGAGGGGGAGGGGCTAAGGTTCATCGCAACGTCCTCTCTTTATCTAGTCAATGTATCGGGTTGAATTTGCGCCCCCCCCCGTCAACCCTCCTGCCTAACTGTGAGTGTATGGGGCTGGCTTTGCGCCCCTCTCGCCCCATCTCCCCACGTTCCCCTTTCCCCCACCTTCGCGCCCACCTATGTCGGTGGGCATCTCGTTCAGTGGTTCATTGAGCTACAGAGGCAGATGAAACACCTCCACCGGGTAAGAATAAACAGCGCCTAGAGGGCCTCGGAAGGATTAGAATGGGTAAATGTGCAAGGAAGACGCTCTTGCAGAAATGTGAAAAGGTGGAATCACGTGATCCTGCAGGAACTCACTGTAGCACGAGGCCTGCGCTCTGCGTTTCGCAAGTGATGCCCTGCGCCTGCGTGCTTTCAGTCTCCTATGCTGCAAGGGTTTGTTCGTTTACATACTACTACGCGAAACTCAAGCAAGCATAGCCAGAATGCTTGAGCACAAACTTTCACTTCACACCTTGCAAGAACTTCATTAGAGATTTTTGTTTAAGACATCATAGTTTTTAAGGAAAATATTTCTTGCGTGTGAGCTTGTACTCAGTTGATTCTCTAGAGATAACCTAGTGCAGTATTGTCAAGCCGCTACACTCCCCTTGCGGAAGGTTGGTGGTTTGAATCGCTATATAGAACTGCAGCCCTGAAATATCAAGCCACTTCTGAATACACTCTTTCATCAATTTGCATATTGAATAATAATAATAATAATAATAATAATAATAATAATAATAATATTAATAATAATAATAATAATAATAATAATAATAATAATAATAATAATAATAATAATAATAATAATAATAATAATAATAATAATAATAATATTAATACTAATTTTTATATTAATACTTTATTATTATTATCTTGAATTTTATGTCCAAAACTACGATATAGTTACGAGGGACACTGCAATGAAAGACTTCGGCAATTTCTGCCACCGACAATGTTCTTTAACGTGCACTAACATCGCACAGTACACGGTACTCAACCATTTAGCCTTCATCGAAATGCGACCACCGCGACTGGGTTGAACCGGTGTTGTTCGGGTCAGCAGCCGAGCAACATAACTGCTATGCCACTGAGGTGGACCAAAACTGACGAATGTGCACATAGAAGCTGTGTTTTAAAAGTGGCACCTTTCAGATATACTGAGGCAACTTTTGTATTGTTTCATTATTTCGAGTATGTCCTATTAGATATATGTACTCCTAAATATTATGCTCATGTGCTACTGATATTTTTGTGCTACATCAACATTGCGAAACAATTGTCTGTTCTTAAAAATGCGTAGGACATTTTCGCCATGACTATCTGCGGTTGCTATAACCCGTGCAGGAAAGAGACACAATGGTTAAGCTTACCTTTGACATAAATCGAATAAATAATTGTAGCTTAGAACAAAGCAGCACTGAATATAAAAGCTATCGTTTGTAAAAAAAATCAATAAGCCCGAAAAGGTATGTATACCGAGCATCAACGTAGGACATTTCTTCCACGGCATTCTGGGATTGCTATAACCCATGTAGAAAAAAACACACAAGAGTTAAGCTTACTTTTGCCATAAAAACAATAAATAACTGTAGCTTGGAACAAAGCAGCACTATATGTAAAAGCTGTCGTTTGTAAAAAAATCAATAAGCACAAAAATATGTACACCTAACAGCACAATTGAGCCTAAACATTTCCTCAAGACGTGACAAATCCTGGGGACGCAGGCACATGCAACAGCTGCGACTGGCGTGACCCTTGTCCACTGAAGGAACAAAGAAAACACTAGAAGAGGCCTCTGCAGAAGGAACGGAAGAGAAAAGTCTGCAAGCACGAAATTTATGCGGACCAGCGAGAACTGTCATGCCACGGGTGGATGACCAACGCGCGACACAAAACTTCCTGGGGTGGCAGCATTCGAGTTTTTCGAGCGAGAAGGAAACATACCATAAGCAAACTTACCAGAGCTCAGAAAACGCTATCTGGCGCAAAAGGCCATCGTTTCTCTGCAGTTGTCCTCACCGCATTCTTTGCCATTCTGCAATACGCATACAAATCTGCGATGGCATTGATATCGGGAAGAAGATCATATCTGCTTGATAGAAATCCCATTCTCTAACACACTACGGGTTGTTTGGTATGGGGAAGAAATTGAAATAAGAACCTAGGTTGACCGTCCATATACAAGATGGTTCCCCAGTCGATGCAATACTTCTATTCCAAGCGCGTCAAAAAACTTTCCTGCTGTCGTTGGCATTTTGGTCAGAAATAGTGACGTGTCCACATCTCTTTTTGGACGGGCCATATGTGCATGCCTTGCAATAAATCTTCTTGCGCCGTTGCAGGTTGGGCACGTTTTGGGGCGCACAACGGTGCCAGACAAAGGTGGTATACTACATAGTTAAATGTAGCTGAAGACTCCGCCTAGCGCAACAGAATGCGATGCAATTTTACTGCTGCTGTTAGTGCTCTCTATAAGCAATGCAGAAAGTATCAGCCACCCATTCCCTATAAGGGTAAATAAAAAAAAAAGAAAACTGCTGGTCATTTATCCATGTAACTTTCACATATGTCGCAATATATGCAAAGAGTAAAATGTAACCTTAATTAAGGGGCTTCGCCACTTTTTTATTGGATTGAGTCTCCCATGTTACGCTTTTAGTATTGATAAGTTGGTAAGCTGGAACGTGGAGCACGTAGTAAAGACAATAATTCACGCTTAATTTACACAGCTTAAGAGCCTTCTGATAGTATCATTATGCCTATACAAAGCATATTTTGGAATACCAAGCGTCGTTCAATATTTAGGATTTTTGCATCTCCCTGTTTTTCAGGTAAGTATGATTCAAAATATGACACAGTCAACTCGGCAATCGGAAAGGCTGCAGTAGTGTATTGATACAGGACACACGTGATAGACATAAATTGCGGTTCTTCTTTTGTTGTCGATTTCGTCCACGACTATAAGGCAACGATAAATGTGCTCTGAATCTTCGAAGAGCAGGATAGATCGAGGTATAGCAGCACAATAAATAGAGGGGTAGCAGGAAGAACAATACAAGTACTAAAATTTTGCAATTACGGAGACAAAAGGAATGACATCAAATAGGAGGCCCCACCACGGTGGTCTAGTGGATATGGCACTCAAATACTAGCCCGAAGGTCGCGGGCTCGAATCCCGGCTTCGGCGGCTGCATTTCGATAGAGGAGGAAATGTCCGAGGCCCGTGTGCTCAGATTTGGGTGCACGTTAAAGAACCCCAGGTGGTCCAAATTTCCGGAGCGCTTCACTGCGGCGTCGTTCATAATATATCGTGACTTTGGGACGTTAACCTCGAGAATTGATTGACTTATGGGGTTTAACGTCCTAAAACCACAATATGATTATGAGAAACGCCGTAGTGGAGGGCTCCGGAAATTTCAACCACACGGGTTCTCTAACGTGCCCTCAAATATAAGCACACGGGCCTACAGCATTTCCGCCTTTATCGGAAATGCAGCCACTGCAGCTGTGATTCGCAACTGCGACCTGCGGGTCAGCAGCCGAGTACCTTAGCCACTAGACCACCGCGGCGGGGCCGTTAAAATCGACACATATATTTATAATATTGAAATCAATGTCTGAGGTATTAAAAGTATGCCACAGCCTGCTTGTCTATCTATACTCAAAGAAGAAGAGTGTTAAGGTTTGAAGTTCGAGTGAAACAATGTGGGAGCCACTGGGTGAGTACAATAAACGCGCTAGAATAAGTGTATAAAACTGTTCGAATTGCATCAAATGCACTTCTACGTTTCTATACGTAGCTTGGTTCCACTTAAATCAATACTTTTCTCAATAAAACCGAACAAGATGTAATGGTCATTGCGCTTCAACCAAATCAATACCTTTAGCAGTGCACGCAGCTGTGAGAAAGAGAATTATTGCAAAAAAAGTGGCATACCGAAAAAATGATTGCCATATGGAAGCGGAATCTAGCCATTGTACAAGCAGAATGGATTGTGCGCTATTGAATATGGCTTGCTGTGGGCAAAAGAAAAAAATATATATACTTGCCTATCCAGCCACGAGCATGCTTCCAAAGGAAGGAAAAAATCTTGCTGTAACTCGAGTTCGTAAATTGCGCCTGTTCCAGCGGAATTCTAGTTGTGCACTCCACGGGAAAGAAGGCGTACGCTAGATCGTATGGGTCGGTAGGCTTTACTGCGGTGTGACTGGTGGTGCGATAATGTTCGATACTTTTGGATCACTTCTGTACTTATTGCCTTTGATTTTTAGGGGCGAAGCTCTTCTTAGGGAAACAATGTCACTGGTCACGCGTAACCGAGAGGAGAAGAGACGAGAAAGAAAAGAAGGCCAAAGAAATGAATGACCATTTCTCGTCTCATTCGCTAAATGGCGTTACTCTGCCGCTACTCTCCGATCGGCTGTTGTGCGAACTTTGCCAGAGTGCGTGGAGAACGAGTGCCTCTCTCAGTCTCCTGGATAGTCACTGCATGTGGCGGGTCGTTGGTGGGGCATGAACGGAGAAGAGTGGCGGGTGCGTTGAAGACGCTTCCGCTAGGCTTCTTTGGCTCGCGTCTCGTCAGTTTTACCAGCGCGTCATCTACATTATCGGACGAAATTGGACATGTAGACGCATGGACGGATGGACGGACGGACACACGGACGCTTTGCCCCATTCATCGTCATTCACTCTGTGGATATGCTAGGATTTTTTTGCCTTAGTGCTGTGATTGGTTATCGTGAGAAAGTCTGTAAGGGTCGCTTAGTTTTATTCTACTGTGATATCAATTGCGTGATATAACAGTTCATATGTACTGCACACTTGTACATGCCGCTACTCTGCTCTCTGGGTTCACTGGCCTGTGATTTTTTTTTGTGGATTAAGTGTAGCATCGGGCATAGTGCGCAGGATAGTTTTCACGACATAATGTCAGTTCATATAAGGTTGTCATTTAGGTAAGCGTGTTTCTTTTTATCTCACTATTATCCGTTTGCGACAGATTATTTATACTCGACTGGCGGTCAGCAAACCGCATATCCGTCTGATCAACCTCCTTTCTCCCTACTTTTTCTGGCTTCTGTCTTTTTCTCAATGCCTGCGGGTGTGTACGTGCATAATCGATGCCACAACACACTTTAAAATACGCCTTCTAAGAAACTCCCATAGAAGAGTGTTAGTTGCTGAATGCTCACGCAACAATAACCGGCGTACTTTTTTCACGAATGAAGTCCTTTAGTGACCGAAAGAAATGGCTTAGATTTCCATTTATCCTTCGAAGAACAACACACTCCAAGCCAATATTCATATTGATACGTGCATGGTACTGTCGCTCCAGCACAATCACTGAAATTACACCCAAAATGGACGAAGACGACAACGTGTTTGTTGTAAGTTGGACTCTCGAGCTTCCCCGTTGGCCTGCATGACAGTACGCTTTGTACAGCGTTAGCAAGACCCGCTGTCGACGAATAAATCTTCCGCGTAACAATATTTTCAATCCTGTCAAAATCAATATTTTCATTGCTGCTCAAAATGACACATTCGTTGAATACAGTTCCATGCGGGGATTCTTTAAGATAGGCTGACTGCGTCAGTAACGCACAATGTCGCTGCTTGTACTAATTCATTCATTTTCATCCTCAAAGCGTGCTTCGAAACAGAAGTTCACTGGCCAACCAAAACATTTCTTACTACTGCCTGCGTCGAAATTGTCATTGTATAACATTAAATTCGTACAGATCACAATAATCACCGTTTGTTTGCGCTCCCAAGTTGTAATTATTATACACCAGCTAGCCCACCTATAAACTCTGCTGCGATCACAGGTATGTTCGTTAGTTACATTCATTATGGAAGACGTGATGAGGAAAGTAATAAGAAATTTCAATCTTTATTACATTCCTTATGGTGGTTCCCTAGAGTTAATAGACAGTGAAAGTAGCTGCAGCAGCAACGTATACACGTTGAACGCGTGGTCTCGAAGGCACCACTCAGACCTCATTTACATAATTCATTATGCTCACACTGCAGCCCCCTTAATGTCTGATCCCAGAAGGGCATCGTTTGTTTCCGATATTTTTTTTATTTCCGAAAGACGACCCCAAACAAAAGTGACCGTGCGTCTGAATGAGAGCTGAGAACACAAAGCCTAAACTGAAGGGCACCAATAAAAAGACACAAGTTCTGGCAAAAGAAGTTCTACCAGGGCAGCTGTACTGCACTGCAGTAGATTGGAACTGAAGGAAAGTAGAGAGTTGAACGAACACGCGCGGCCCTTTGGTGATAAACGAGACGTGGCTACTTAGAGGCGTGAATCTCTAAAGAGACCACACCGGATCAATGGTAATTGAGTGCCGGGTATTAAAAGCACAGGGACGACAGTGATAGCAGCAACTGCTGCTGGAACGCGGCATTCATGAGCTGCCGGGGTATTTAAACGTGTTGGCGTTCACAATAAGTGTAAATAGAAAGGTTGTATTCATTTTTATTTTGTAGTGCAAGTGTTATAGAGAACTGTTGTGGTCGCACGTCAGTGAACGTTGAGTGCGTAGCCAAGTCAATCTCGCAAATTTCCATTTTGGTTCACGCTTCAGTAATGCCTTGGAAGCAACTGGAATAACGTAGAAGCTTAACCTCATCTTGCTGCTCTTTTTTCATTAGCACAATATGTAATCGATCTTACTTCAACGTTCGTGCTTGTATATTTTTATTAGAGTTCATGTGAGGCGACGTATTGCTTGCGCGTTTAAGCTTCCTATAGGAGGCTATACCTCTGCTAAAAGCAGTATTCCGCATCGTTTCAAAGCAGAGATGTATCGAAGTGGGTCTACGACACTGTGGAATAGAACAGAATTTTTAAATTTACCTGAAATAAAGAGCATTTTTGTGCAACATGGTAGGTGTCTTCATCAGAAATTCATTTGTACAATTTGTATAAGGATCAGTTTAAGAGCTCATTTACGACTGCTGAAAAACAATCCACTGGCAGATGTGATTGCCGCATTTAACTACGCTTTGACCATTCAGTAATTTTGTGTGCTGTTACGACCGGTGCGTGTGGAGGCGAGGAAGCGGCGGTTTTTGATCCTATAATAATAATAATAATAATAATAATAATAATAATAATAATAATAATAATAATAATAATAATAATAATAATAATAATAATAATAATAATAATAATAATAATAATAATAATAATAATAATAATAATAATAATAATAATAATAAAAATAATAATAATATCATCATCATTCTCACCTGTGTTGAGCTTATGCAGGCAACACAGAGCAGTAGCCTTCTGCGACACCCTCTTGCTTCGAACGCATCCTTTTTCCGGCTTTGTCTCAATGGCATCCGAGTATAGGCTCGAAAATTGACAGAGTTTCAGGGGCGAAGCCCCTTAAGCCGTGGGTTTGTCCCTTCTAGCTCGTCATGGTTCGTGACCGCCTAGTTCGATGACTCACTCAGCAGGTGCGGACGGGCGGACATGCGCACAGTTAGACAGCCAGACAAACAGATGGACTGACACATGGACAGACAGACAGACAGACAGACAGACAGACAGACAGACAGACAGACAGACAGACAGACAGACAGACAGACAGACAGACAGACAGACGTACAGACAGACGGATGGACGGACGGATGGACGTCTGCACGGATGAATGTCCGGACGGATGCACGGATAGATGGACAGACGGACGCATCGACAGACAGTAGCATGGACAAACGGACGGTTGCACTGACGGACGGAAGCAAGAAAAAATGGATGTACTGAAGCACGGAAGCAAATGCGGATGGACGGACAGACACATGCATGGACGGACGGGCAGAAGCACGGACGCACGCTCAGACGGATGGACGGACGCTTCGACCAACTCATCATCATTCACTGCGTGAATATGTCATGGCTTTTTTTCTCTCTGTTTTTTTTTTGACGCCAGATTTTCCGCGAAGTGAAGTAATAAGCGTTTGTATGGTGAAAAGTCCATTGGAATCCGAGCATGGCTAATTTCAACACTAAAATGCCCCCTAGTGAGGCTAGTCTAGCTGTGCTATTCGATGAATTAGAGGGTGGTAAATTGGATGTAATAGGGCTCAGCGAAGTTAGGAGGACACGTGAGGCTTATACAGTGCTGAAGAATGGACACGACCTATGCTACCGTAGATTAGTTGACAGAAAAGAACTAGGAGTGGGGTTTCTCATACACAAGAATATCACTGGCAACATAAAAGAATACTATAGCATCGTTAAGAGGGTGGCAAGTATCATAAATAAGTTTAACAAAAGGTACGAGATGAAGGTGGTACAGGCCTACGTGCCTACATCGAATCATGATGATCACTTGGTTGAACGTTTTTATGAAGACGAAGAAGGGAAAGACGAAGAAGTGTGTTTTGAATAGGAGCTGCTTCTGCTAACTCCGGCGTATTTCAGTTGTAATTTAAGTCTGTTGATCAGTTTCCGCTGCTCCCTTGGAGGGGATGGAAGTAGACCACCCCGGGCGCCTGCCGGCATCAGCGGCGTCAGCGGCGACCGCCTCCAGGAAGCGGATGGGACAAGCGAGTGACAGCGACAGTGAAGATACTCATGCTTACTATCTCAGCAGTGAGGATTTCTGTGCTGAACCTGTGCTGAGCCGCAAGGCGAAGAGAAGGAACATGAGGACATCCTCATCCTCAACTATTCAAACTGTAAGTGAAGCGCCAAAATCGAACGCTTTTACCATCCTGTTTCTGCCTGCACTTCCTACAGACAGCATGAAACGCCTTAACAGACAGTCTGTGTCGAGGTCTCTGGAAACGCTCGTGCCAAATGAGATCACGGACATAAGAGTGAACGCCAGAAAGAATATACTGGCTGTGGACGTTTTGCACGCAAGTGCGTTGGGCGTTCTGCGCAGTGTAACTGACTTGGACGGCAACCAGGTGCGCTCTCATGTTCCCTTGGGATGTGATGTAGTAACCGGCGTGATCTACGACATTGATGTCGCTATTTCCAACAAGGACTTACAGCTTCTTGTCAAGTCAACAACTGATACTCCAATTGTTGATGTCACCCGGCTAGGCAAGTCTCGCTGTGTGAAGATTGCGTTTAAGAGCACATCACTCCCCTCTCATGTGAAGGTGGGGTACTTCAGACATGCTGTGCGGCCTTTCATTCCAAAGCCTCTCCAGTGCCGTAAATGCATGAAACTTGGACATGTGAGCAGCGTCTGCGAGAATTCGGTGGTATGCCACCGCTGCGCCGAGCACCATGAAGCGGATAAGTGCGTCGCAACTGTCAAGAAATGCTCTAACTGCAATGGATCCCATGAAGCCACATCGAAGGACTGCCCGCGGATTCAGAAGGAAATTGCCATCTTGAAGGAGATGGTGCGCGATCACTCATCTCACCGAGAAGCCGCAGCTAAAGTCAGAAGGCGTCGTTCACGTCGACGTCGGTCTTCGAGGACGCCCGCTACCTCCTCGACACGATTGCGTGATCCCTCATCAGATCCACCTCCTTTGCCTCCCAGACCACATGCCGCGGGAAAGGCTGTAAAGGACAAAGCCAGTGAGCATACCCTGACTGCGACAGAGTGGCCTGCACTTCCAAGGGAAGCAGCATCAAGCGAACCGAAGGAGCTTCATGACGGCCAGTCCACGCTCCCGGTTCGAGATCTTTCCAACCAAGACAGGCAAGTGACTGCAATCGTCCCGGTTCGAGATCTTTCCAACCAAGACGGGCAAGTGGCTGCAATCGTGCAATCATTAATTGCCACGATTCGCACGCTACTGAGCAGCATACAATCTCCGTCTGCTAAGAGTGCACTGCAAATACTGGATGCACTGAATCCAGTTCTTGCTAACTTCGTATAAGCACAATGGCTCAACAAAATCTCCACTTCCGCACTGAAGTTAAAAGTGCGTCGATTTTTCAGTGGAATGCCAGAGGCATGAAGTCCCGTATCTCGGACTTGCGCCAATTTGTTCGGGCCAATCAATTCCCTATACTTGTCATATGTGAACCAAACGTGTCAACGCCTTATAGATTGTCCGGTTATGAAGCTTTTTGTTCAGCCGCTTGCGAAGAACGTAGCAAAGTAATTGTTTACATTCGCACAGACTTGACTTATCTTTCGCACCCAATAAGTTCAAATGACGACAATCAGTACGTGTGTCTTCGTGTGAAGAAGAATGCAGTTTCGTTCACGCTTATTGGTGGATATATATCTCCGTCATCGCGATTTGACTGCGACAGATTAAAAGACATCCTAATGAGAACCGATGGGCCTTGGATCATAACCGGTGACTTCAACGCCCATCACATGCTTTGGGGGAGCACTAGGATGAATGCCAGGGGCCGGAACATTGTTACATTCGCTTCCGATTACGACCTTTCCATCATGAACGATGGTACCCACCCCATATCTGCGGGGTCTCACGTATGGCAGTTGCCTTGACCTGACATTGGTGTCACGGTGCTTCTCTCACAAAGTTAAGTGGTTTTGCGATATTGAGACTCATGGGAGTGATCACATACCCACCTACGTGACGATCGATGGTATCGTAAAAAATTTCTCTTCCGGTGTTGCAATTGGCACTGACTGGCCGATGTTTGCATCGCGTGTTGAGAACGCTTGCCAAGAAGGCCTCGCCTGCAGCCTGGAAAATACCATAGTGGAAGCTATGCAAGCGTCCAAATGTAAATTACCATTTTCGTCTAAAGTTACACAGTTTGACATCGAACTGGAAAAATTACGAGCTATACGAAGGCGTGCAGAACGACGATACAGACGCACAAGATCAATTTACGATCTGAGGGAAGCAAGGCGGCTCCAGAAAAAGATTCAACGACGCATTTACAAACTGGAGAGCGAACGCTGGAAAGCATTCTGTGAATCTCTAGACCCTCATAAACCGCTGTCATATATCTGGAGAACAATTCGTGGTCTTCGCTCCTCTCCACAACAACGGCACCCTTTTAAAGCATTGGCACTCCATCAGGGAAAAACAGAACTCGAGGTGGCTGAAGAATTTTGCACGAGAGTTGCCGGGAATATTGCGAACGAGAGCATCGACGCCGTGATCGTTCCTGAGACGCGATTACCAGAAATGGACATTCCGTTCACCATGGAAGAACTGGAAGGTGCATTAGTCGCTTCTAAGCGCATGTCATCGCCAGGTCCTGATGGTATTACTTATAGTGCGTTGGGACACCTTGGACAAAAAGCTAGAAAAGAACTTTTAACATGCTTCAACAACTCCTGGCTCAGCGGCAGTGTTCCCCGAGAGTGGAAAATTAGTCGATTAATACCACTTTTGAAATCAGGAAAATCACCATTGGACTTGACAGCGTATCGCCCTATTGCCCTCGCAAGCTGCCTCGGAAAAGTGATGGAAAGGATGGTTCTATTTCGTCTCGAGTGGTACTTGGAACGATACACCAAATACCCTTCTTGCATGGCAGGCTTTCGTCGGGGCCGCTCCTCCATTGACTGTGTCCTTGATTTGTCGACATTTGTTCAACAAGAAAAAAGTCGCAAGCGCATATCAGTGGCACTCTTTCTTGACGTGAAGGGTGCATATGATAATGTAGCTCACGATGCCATCCTCACTTCTCTCGCAGCAATGGGCGTTGGTGGACGAATGTTTCAATGGATAAAAGATTATATAACTGGCAGAGGTTTCTTTGTACAAACATATGAGGGTACAACTGCCCAACATTACACCTACTGCGGAGTACCTCAGGGAGGTGTTTTAAGCCCCACATTGTTCAATGTGGCCCTCATTGGTCTGGTGAAGGTTCTGCCAAAGTCGGTGTGCCTATCCATATACGCCGATGATATTTGCCTCTGGAGTGCTGCAGTTACTCGCCCTCAGGTGCGTGCACGAATACAGCGGGCAGCAACACTCACAACAGCCTACCTTCAGAAACAAGGCCTAAATATATCAACTGTGAAGTGCGCGTTGATGGCGTTTACACGCAAACCAATGACGCCATACCCTGTTTACATCAATGGGCAGAGTGTCAAATATGCACGGACGCATCGTTTCCTGGGCATAATAATCGACAGAAGTCTTTCGTGGAGCCCACTTTGTGCGTACTTGAAGAAGAGACTGCTATCTATTGTGCATATCATGAAATTCTTGTGCGGTAAAGCATGGGGAACTTCTGTGGCCTCCATGCTACAGCTGTACAGGGCCCTATTTCTGGGTCTATTGCGCTACAGCTTGCCGGTACTGACTAACACTTGCAAATCGAATACTCATTCATTGGAGAGTTTGCAGGGTCAGGCACTGCGTATCTGCCTAGGACTGCCCCGATGCGCTTCTACTTATGCCACAATCATGCTTGCCAAAGACCATCCGGTCAGGACTTATATAGCTGTGGATTGCCTCAGAGCGCACATTCGACATGCTAGCCGTGTCCCCGACCACCACTTGGCCCTTCTACCTTCCGGAAGACCACGTGCTACGTTTTCAGACGTCATAGCCAAGCACCTAAACAGCATTCCATCAGGATATACGCCAGCTGCGAGAACGGCATGCCCTTTGTGGTGCCTCGACCAGCCACAAGTACGTCTAGAAATTCCGGGAATCAAAAAGAAAAGCAGTCACTCCAGAGTAGCATTGAAGCAAGCAACACTGCTATTATTACATGAGTTGTACTTAGACCGAACGCAGACATACACTGATGGGTCCGTCTCATCCAGCAGCTCATCAAGTGCCGCTGTAATTCCGGCTGCAGAAATGACAATCAAATTTAAGTTGTCACATATGACTACATCTACGGCATCAGAGCTTGCTGCTATAAGGGCTGCTTTACAATATCTCGTTCAAGAACGTCCAGGAAAATGGGTCATATTCTGTGATTCGAAGGCAGCGCTTCAGAGTTTGCAGTCTGCCATGCGTAGGAGGAGCCATGACCAACTGGTACAAGAAATAAGACATTGCCATCATGAAGCTCTAGCACGAGGGCATGATAATATATATCAATGGCTGCCTGGACATATCGGTATTACCGGAAATGAACTAGCCGATGATGCAGCCCGCTCAGCCCATGAAGAAACCCGTGTAGTCCCGATTCCTCTATCAAGGAATGATGCAGCAAGACAACTTTACCTGCTGGCTCGAGATCTCACACGCACGTTCTGGTCGTCTACCAGCTTCCAAAGGTGTCAATTTTATGAACTGGATCCTTCGCTAAAGCTAAAGCTACCATCACAACTTTCCCGCTCCGATGCGACACTGTTATGCCGCCTTTGGTTGGGTGTTGCATTCACAAAGGTGTACTCCTTTCGCATTGGTATGGCAGACACTCCTACATGCGACTACTGCGGAGATGAAGAAACCATCGAACACGTCCTCTGCAGCTGCGCTTGCTACGACACACAGCGATGCCAGCTACGGATGGTTTTGAATCGACTTGACCCCGGACCATTTTGTGTGCGGAAGATACTAGGACCTTGGGCATCTGCCTCAGTTGCGCAGAAAGCAACTAAAGCACTGCTTCTTTACCTTAAGTCAACAGACCTGAGCGACCGCCTGTGAACTGTGTGTGCTCACCGAGTGTGCTCGTGATTGTGTGTACCTTCTCATCTTTGTGCAACCTCTTTTCTCCCCTTTATCCGTTCCCCAGTGCAGGGTAGCAAACCGGATGTGCGTCTGGTTAACCTCCCTGCCTTTCCTTGTATCTTTATCTCTCTCTCTCTCTTTATGAAGACGTAGCGTCAGCCATCAATAAAGTAAAGACACAGTTTACTATTCTTTGGGATGACTTTATTGCCAAAAGAGGCAAGAAACAGGCTGGAGACTGTGCAGTGGGCGAACATGGCATCGGCTCTAGAAATGCCAGAGGGGAGTTATTAGTAGAGTTCGCAGAACGCAATTATGTACGGATTATGAATACCTTCTTCAGAAAACGGGCTAACTGTAAGCGGATATGGCGAAGTCCTAATGTCGAAACTAGAAATGAAATTGAATTCATTCTGTGTGCACACTCAGACATTGTACAGGATGCGGAAGTAGTTGGCAAGATTAGATGCAGTCACCATAGAATGGTAAGAGCTCGTAGACAGCTAGAAATAAAAAGCAAAGACAAAAACTGATACGCAAGAAGCCAATTGAACAACTGGCGGTGGGAGGAAAATTACAGGAATTCAGAGTTTTGCTTCAGAATCAATTCGAGGCCCCCTACATGAGATAACCGACGTTAGCGTTGACACAATGAATGATAATTTTACTAGTACCATCAAAGAGTGTGCCATCGAAATCGGAGGTTTAGTCACTAGACGGGAAGCTGGCAAACTATCTCAGGTGACAAAAAACCTTATCAAAAGACGACAAACAATGAAAGCTTCAAATGCAACCGACAAAATAGAGCTAGTGGAGCTTTCAATGTTAATGATTAGGCATAAAGTAGGTGACATGAGGAGGTATAACATGGAAAGAATTGCGTAGGTTGTAAAAAGCGGCCGAACCCTAAAAGCTGCGAAGGCGGACTTGAGCATAGGCAAAAATCGAATGTATGCACTGAGAAACTAGGAAGGCAATGTCATAATTATTATAGATAAGATAGTCAAGATAGCGGAGTAGTTATACAGAGAGCGTACTGTACAGGAGCAAAAAAAAACCAAGGTGGTATTGGGAGAAACTATAATAGCCCAAGAGAAATCGACATCCTACCAGTAACGACAGGGAAACTAAGGAAAGCCCTAGAAGGAATGCAGAGGCAAAGCCGCTGGTGAGGATAAAGTAGCAACGGACCTCCTGAATGATGGCGGAGAAGTTGTGTTAGAAAAAATGTCCACCTTATGTATAAAGTGTCTCTTTGACGGGAAGGGTACCAGAATCTTGGGAGAACACCAACATCATCTCTATCTATAAGAAAGGAGTGTCAAGGACTTGAAAAGTTACAGGCCAATCAGCTTACTCTCCGTTCTACATGACAGAATAATAGCTAATAGAATTAAGATGTTATTAGAGTTCAATGAGCCAATGAACCAAGCTGGATTTCGTACCGGCTACTTTACAATAGAACATATCTATAGTATCGATCAGGTAATGGATAAAAGCACTGAATACAACTAACCCTCAACCCCTATACATAGATTTTACAGATTACGAGGCGTTTGACTCAGTCGAAACATCAGCAGTAATGCAGGCATTACGGAATTAGAGAATCGAAGATCTTAGATAAACATACTGGAAGAAATCTACAGAGAATCCACAGCCATCATACTCCATTAAGAAAGCGAAAGAATCCCAATAATGCTTTTCACCGTAATGCTTTTCACCGCGTGTTTACAGGTGGTATTCTTGACCCTAGACTGGGAAGAGTTAAGGATAAGAGTTAATAGAGAGTACCTTAGGAACCTGCGATTCGCCGACTACATTGCCTTGATGAGCAACTCGGGGGACGAATTACAGTTCATGATTACTGAACTGCACACAGAAACACACAGAAAGCATAAAGGTAGGTCTGAAAATTAATATGCACAAAACTAATGTAATGTGCAACAATCTTGGCAGAAAACAGCACTTTGTGATACGTGGAGGTATCACAAAGCGCTGTTTTCTGCTGGAAGTCGTTAAAGAATATGTACACTTAGGACAGGTAATAACCGCGGAGCGGAACAACAAGATTGAATTAACTAGAAGAATAAGATAGGGTTGGAGCACATTTGGCAAGCACTCTCAAATCATGACTAGTAGAAGGCATATAACAGTTGCATCTTGCAAGTACTTACTTACGGAACAGAAACCCGGAGGCTTACAAAGAGGGTTCAGCTTAAATTGAGGACGACGTAGAAAGTGATGGAAAGGAAAATGATAAGTCTAACCTTAAGAGACAAGAAGAGAAGAGAATGGGTCAGGGAACAAACCAGGGTTAAGGATATTGTAGTCATAACAAAGAAAAAGAAATGAACATGGGCCGGACACGTAGCACGTAGGCAGGATAACTGGTGGTCATTAAGGGTAACTGACTGGATTCCATGAGAAGCCGAACGCACGAGGGGGAGACAGAGAGTTAGGTGGGCGCATGGGATTAAAAAAGTTTGCGGGTATAACGTGGCAACGGAAAGCACAAGACCGGGTTGATTGGCGGATTATGGGAGAGGCCTTTGACCTGCAGTGGGCATAGTCAGGCTGATCATGATGATGAAAAGCCCACATGCACCGATTTCGTGCTCAGTATTCGAAGGCCGCCAAGAGCCCAGCAAACACAATTCATATCCCTTACTCACCAATTGCACTGCTGTCTGATTATTTTAACGCGATAGCATTACAGCTGGTTTCGCAGAAATTCTGGCATCGGCGTTGGTGTCAGCGTAAGCTTCATTGGTTGTGAGCGAAAAATCATCATCTTGCCCGTCACTTATTATTCAAGATAGAAAAGGATAGGTTTAAATAAAATGCGGACCAAACCAAGGCCGTTCGCGTGAAAAGCAGGTGTTCTAACGCGCAATGACGCGTCTGCTTGCAAATGCAGTTAAAATAACTTTCTCTGCTTAGAAAAACAGTGAATATAGTGCTCATATTTTAATGCACACCCGTTCCGTATGAAGGTGTCACGACACAGCAATTGTGATCATCATCTTATTGCGTATGAGCAATAAGATAACGATGACGATCTTCACAATCTAATGCGTAACGGAAAAATGAGAATGATGCAAACAAAATAAAAAACTCACAGCATATGTACAAAGTCAAATATGATAAGTGGGGCGAAGCGTCCATCCGTCCATCCATCTGTTCGCCCGACCGTCCGCGCATGCGTCCATGTGTCCAATCACGTTCGGAAATGCAGACGGCGCGCGGGTAACACCGACGAGACGCGAGCCAAGGAAGCCTAGTGCAAGCATCTTCAACGCACGCACCGCTCTGCTTCGTTCATGCCCTACCACCAATCCGACACGTACGGCGACAATCTAGACAAAGAGAAACACTCGTTCGCCACGCACTCAGGAAAAGCACGCGGAGCAGCCAATAGGAGAGAAGTGGTACAGCGCCATCTAAATTATTCTCACTCAACTGCAGTTTTCTTTTACTTTTATGAGACAGAGCCTTCTGTTACACTGTTCGGGAGATACTGTCGTCTTTTCTTTCTCGTCTCTTCTTTCGGTTACGCGTGACGCGTGACAAATTTAGACTAAGGGGAGATTTCCCGCTAAAACTTCTGTGTCCGAGTGGTGTTCGAACCTGGGTCACTTGCAAGCAGGCGGATGTTCTACCACAGAGCTACGGGTCTGTTTGGGATTACAGTGAAAATAACTTCATCTGCTCGGAAATGTAGTGAAACTAACTTTTATGCTTTACAAACCAGCACGTCTTGTATACATACTTCACAATTCAACATCAAATACTGCAGTAACATTACGCGGTAAAATACTGCATTGTCATCGGGTGTCACTAAATGAGATTATCCTAATAACTTCATGGTTTAAAGCTGGTCAGCCACTACAAAAGGCGCATTTGTCGCTGCACCTTTACTCTTTCTCACTTTGTTATGAATTTAAATATGATGAAGGAACCCTCGGGTAACATAGGTGAGGAAAAAGTGAATAACAATACGCCAATATTAATCAAAATTGCGACAGGATAATATAAAATATTATGCTATCTCTCGCTAAAGGGAACCACTTGTGGATGCGAAGCAGCAGGGAGATGGTGAACGGCCCCCATAGAAGCTTGTCTATATCGCCATAACCAGGTGCACCAACATTCAGAACCTCTACCTCACGAACGCTGCCGGTGACCAGCGCCACCGGTGACCATGACTGTAGCCCTGCTAAACAGCTGGTTTGTCAACTCACACGCCAGAGATATCGAATATGATCCTGTGCTCTTTTGCAGACGCGCTCTTTTTGACAGAAACAGAGAGCTCCGCACGACCGACGATCAGCAGCTATGAAGTGATCGTGTATACAGAGGAAGCGTCTCGTTACCCTCGCGGCCGACATGGGAGAGAGAGTTGGGAAGAGTGGAGGAGAAAAGAGAGAGGAGGGGACCTCTCCCAGCTGCGCATGCGAACTTCGCATGCAAAGCAAAAGCTGCTTCGCATCTAACACACCTGCAGGCACACACCCTTCATACAAGGTGGTGATGTGACTTCAACGTAGACATTATGCACCTTAGGACAGAGCTTTGTCATTCGTTTTTTTGTCACTTTGTCACTCAATTTACATAATAATGGCCATGGCCTCCGATATGGCGGGCGTGCGGCGGCTGTCTCTAGGGCCGTCGCAATCGCACGGAAGGAGCGTGTTTCCAGAGGTGAGCATGGCCCGCTCTTTTCTCCGCTCCGCGGCGCTCCTTCATGTGGTCGAAATGGCTGCTGCACTGTGGGCGAAGCTTGTATGTGGCGAAAAAAAAATGGTTTCGCTCTTTTATATAACTTCGCGCTCATTTGGGAATGTCGGGCCAAGGTGCACGAGAGGCAGAGGCAATGCTTGGGCTTAGATATTCTTAAATGGAGGTTTATACTGTAGATTTGCGCCTCTCATATTAGAGCACTTATATTTGGAATGCCTGTGCGAGAAATCCAGATGTGCCGGAAACTTACTTTACTTCGAAGTATGTGGGCTTGATAGCATGGAGGGCACTGGTGAGGAAAAAAGATTGCGGCCTGTTTAACAAGCGAAGTCGGAATAGTCCTCTGATACGCTCACGGGTTACGCTTGAATAAATGGTTGCTTCTTCTTTCCTTCCATAGAACCAGTGCTGCTTTTCATTGCAACGCCGTTTCATGAATACTCTCGTGTAGCCGCAGAAGCAGGATACAGAGAGGAAGGCGGTCATCATGCATCTAGACTACGGTGGTCTAGACTATGGCTAGGCTGAACACCGCCGGTTGTGCGACGACCACGGGCTGGTTACAGGCACGTTTTGGTCATGTAATTGTGGTTACCTATTGTCACTGTGAATTTTATCGTGATCAATGGATACGTTTTAAAATGTAAGAACGAACATAAAAATGCTTTGATTGTTCAAGAAGTACGCAACACGCGTTCAGAGTTTGAAGTAGCTTTGTAAAACACTGTGGTGTTACATGACAGTGACACTTCGCACTTTTTCTTTGCCTTGTGATGCACATCAGCGAATAATTTGTTTTCATTAGAAAGACGCCGTTATGCTACTGTGTGGCCCTTTCATTTAAATGCAGTCGAGAGTACAGTAAATGAACACGACACTGATATTGCCATTGTTCTACCAAAACATAATCAAAATTCAGATGAAAAAAAAAGAGATGATGACAACTCAGGCGCTTTCCCTGTTAAATACGTGGGGAGTGAATTTAGGTCGGCTAATTGATGCCTTCTACAAAACTGCGGCAAAATTACTTCTGACGTACCTTATTCTAATGACATAACCAGGACAGTCAATTATTCAGAGCGCAACTGCGCTTCGGCTGACCACCTCAATAATATCCGTACGTGATATAATAGTAAAACTATAAGTCAGGATAGGAGAGCAATACGATTAAACGATAATAATTAGCCCAATTTTTGCCCATACAAGTCTCCAGAAAGGGAAAATGCTAGAATGACTCTATATTAGTCAAATCGAGATATTTATCAACGAGACGAAACGAACCGTGATAAAAAAACGAATTCATACCTCCTTACAATTAACTGAATGAAGAAGCTGCCATGCTCTTCTTCATAAATAGGTCCAAAATGTAGTAACAGGAAAAAAATATTTGCCATCAGTTGAGCCAGAAGATTCTGGTGCTGATGCTTGCTCTTACACGAAAAAGAAAAAGACATGCGCACGTGCGCTCTGCTGTCTGCCGCAGTCTTCGCCGCCACCGGAATCCGCGCCCTCTCGCGATAGCTGTAGGCAAGCAAGGCGATACTCGCTCATATAGCTGGGGAGCGCAGTGATTGGGAAGGCCGGAGAGAACAACGCCACGCGCCCGCCATCTTGGAGGCCATGATAAGGGGCAACGCTCGGCTAACGCTTGTGGTTGTCGATATGCGAGGCAAAAAAATCACAGCATATCCACGGGGTGAATGATGATGCATGGGGTGAAGCGTCCGCCCATCCATGCTTCCGTCCATCTGTCTGTCATGGAGTTACTGTATACGCTGCCTTTAGGTAGCAGAGTTGCGCATAGGTCCGCCATCTTGCCCCCGCTGAGTAGTCCTTGTCATGCAGAAAAGCCACTCTTACCCAATTCGGAGCTGATGTAGCCCAGCGGCTCCATGTGTTTTACGGGCGAAGCTCCTTGAGGCGTGGTCTGTGCGTCCCCTGTAGGTAGCTACCTCTCGTTTAGTTCTTGCAGTGTTCTCCACATGCGTACTCCTCAACATTACACACACCGCCGACACAGCACATTGGTTCATCTTGGCACACGCTTGGCTTGTTCTTGAAACAAACATGGCTTTGTTCCTGAGCAACCACACTTTTGTCTTTGACGTCCTGAGTGCCCACCACTACAAATGAGTGGGGGCAAGAGCAGTATGCATACTTCCTAGTCTATTAATCAAGTCAAAGCACACCTTTTCAATCAAGGCCTCCCGCTTTCTGTCATACATAGCCAAGATATCCTCAAGTGCGTCCCCCGACAAGTCGTCCTTCGGGCGTTCCATGCGGCCGAATCTCACCACTGCCACCAAATGTAACGGTCACTAAACACACAAAAGCGAAATATACTTAACACAGCTTTAATCTGGCAGACATTGCCACCAACCTCACTGTTCTTAAACACTTCATCTTCCTCGTTTTCTGTCCTGCGGCTTTCCCCTGCTGGTATCTTACTACTCGTCAGTTTACCCCATAACAATATATTCTCCGCCTACAGCAATGCGCCTGTCACTCAAGTAGAATAAATGAGCGCGTACAAAAAGGTTTTGACAACTTATGGTACTAAGTACCTTACAATGGGTGGGCATAAAACCATCCCGTGGGCCTGAAACTTGATTAGGCCATCCATAATATGAATAACAACCCAAAAGATTTCTTGGTTAAATGGGGTCAATGCCTTACACGTATTTGAGGCGTGCAACTTGGCCGTACAGACAGTTGTTGGTTTCGATAGTTTTTTGGTCAAAAAGCTTTACTTCTTGGCAAATTTTATCAAAAGTTCTTATTTCATCGATAAGCCCAACGAAACAACGAACTTTTATTTTATATTATGCGTAGTATTTGATGATCAGTGAAAATGTACTTATGGTTGAAACCAAAAATGCCAGTCATTGCTTTCTCGCATAAGTGAAGGACAGGTGCGCTGCAGTACTAGAGTGAACCACGTATTTATTCTTTCGTTGTAACCAGTATTGCTGAGAATGAAGAAGTGTCTTTTGTTGTAGCTTTTCATTTCTCGCTCCTTATTTCAAAGATATGTTTGAAACTTAGTTTTTTTTGTTAGCTTAAAGGATATCACAGATATTCAAAAAATTTTGTCGTGGTATAATTTGTGCTACTGCAAGCATCAGCCTCAGTAATTTGTGCTGTAAAATACTGAAGAGAAACTAGACCAAGCACGAAAAAGCTGTGAGGTAGCTTATGCTAGTATTGCATCTCAATCTGTCTTTCACTTTGATAGCATTTCCACATTTCCATAAATGACGCTCTCGATAGCCTTGAGGTCTCCCATAGTTGTTAAAGAACTATTCTAAATTATTAACCATTCTTTCTAAACACAGCCACTGCCCCATGAAATCTGAGGCCCATTGTAGCATCCTTTATTACTTTTTTTTCTGGTCATGAAACTCCCGCGTCACTTAATGGGAGAGCTTCAGAGGTCGCATAGGGGCGAGGAAGCCAGCTCGGGTGGCTGCTTCTGAGTGCTTCCCAGCCAACGTAGAAGAACGTGACAGTTGAAAATGTGCGATCCCACGCCAAGAGACCACCGGATTTTCGTTCGACTCGAACAAACGCTTGCGTGTGTGAAAAAAATGGCAGCATATCTACGGAGTGAATGATGGAGAGTGGGGCGAAGCATTCATCTGTCCGTTCGTTCTTGCTTCCGTCCGTCCATGCGTCCGTCTGTGTGACCGTCCATGCTTCATTCCGCCCGTCCGTGCTTGCGTATGTTGGTGCGCCCGTCCCTGCGTTCGTCCATGCATGCGCCCCTGCGTCCGTTCATGCGTCCATCCATGCATCTGTCTGTGTGCCCGTTCATCCATCTATTCAACACTCCAAGTACCACTATCTCGCATCTTTTCATCATATATTCCTCATATAGAAGCAGCGCCATCCAGCAGATATTCCAAGGACTAAACGAGAGGTGGCACGCGCACACTTTCTTACGGCTTTCGCTTCGGGTCTACTTCCCACCTTAGGCACCTCGAGTTCATGGTATATACTAGTTCCCTGTATTCATGGCACTGTGGCCTAACGCTCATTAAACCATTCTAAAACCAAGGAGGTTGCGCCGAGCGAGTACAACGTAGCAACCTTTTCCTGTCAGATAGTGCTTCATGTATATGCCAATGGTTTCTAATGGGAATAGAGAGACGGGAGAATTCGGCTTTTACTTCCTTACGGCTTGCGCTTCGTATCTACTTCCCACCTTTAACCACCTCGTGTTCATGGTACATACTAGTTCATTGCATTCATGGCACTGCGGCTCAACGCTCGCTAAACCATTCTAAAACTAAGGAGGTTACACCCAGCAAGTATAACGTGGCAACCCTTTCTTGTCAGATAGCGCTCAATGCATATGCCAATGAGAATCGCAGCGTGCGCGTTTACTAAAAGCCAAATGCTCCTGTCTCCCATTCTCCCTTAGCAGCCGTTAGCATGTCATTGAGTACTATCTTTTATTGTTCAACAGCGCACAAAAGAAATCACCTACCAGCACCACCTTGGAGGTCAAAATGTTATACTTGTTACACACTACAACGGCTACGAGGGACAAACGGGTGCCGCTATAGGGAGTTTCGCCCCTAAAACGTATCGACGTTAGTGAAAGTACGTGCGGATGTGTGTGCAGTGAACGGAGTCATCGTTTCGCTGCCCCGAGAACGACCGCGACTGGTAGAAGACGCCAGATAACAATTTTCGAAGGTTTGCCTTCTTACCTCTCCAAACCAAAGCAACGTTGACGTGCAACGAAGCACCCGTCTCTAAAAAGATTGAGGGAGCTTTCTCTGGATCGTGATGCGACAGTCGCGAATGCAGTCGTCTCCAGTGCAGCCGACGATGAAATCGATGGTGAGTCGGGCAGAAAGCTTGGAAGTATCCTATCCTCTCCCTACTCTAACTGAATTGGTTCCTTATTTTATAAATTTTGCGCTTTCTCACTCTTTGCAGATGTTGTGAGAACTGAGAATTGCAGTGACTACGCTGATGCAGAGTGTCAAACAGTTCACCGTTTGTCTAGTAACGGAGATGCAGAGAGGGAAGGCCCAACTTCGCAGCATGAAGCAACAGCTTCAATTATGCCAGTGGAAACTTTTTTTTCAGAGATTTTTGTTGTGTTGTTCACACCATCTCCCAACTTTCTACCACAGTTTATGAAATGCAGATTTAAATAAACTATGAGCCAGTGCTCATGGCAGTTTTTAATTCTCGATGGGTGCCAGTACTTTTGGCAACCAAAAAAAAAAATGCTGATATGTTTGCCAGCATTTGCTTGCAAGGCGTAGTTGTCAAATTCAAAATGTTATTCACTGCTAGGTAAGTGGTGAAGAGATTTGTTTTCGTTAGGCAGAAATGTTTCGCACATAAAAAGCTGAAGTTGGATTGAAAGAGATATCTTAGTGCATAAAGAAACTTTTTTGAAACATTACAAAGAGCAATTTAGTGTCATGTACAACTGATTCATTTAAACTGAACAACAGTTTTGAAAGAAAATCCTGGTTGATTTCTACGTGCGCGTAACAGGTACAGTGTGGCTAATTAGAACGTGGACTTGGAAGTCGTGGTCATTGGGAGACTACACGGGAATGGATAAAAAAACAAACAAACCGAGAGCCACCTATATCGAAATTCGGCTGCGTTATCAAATCTGCATGCGTAAAATAAAAATCTTTCGTTTTGAAATAGCGCGTAGCGCCTTTATATAGCACCGCACAACAGCTTTATCTCATTTTTTTAAATCTTTAAACACAAGGGCGCTAATAATGGCATCAGACAAAAAGAAAAAAAATCACAATATCCACGGAATGAATGATGATTGGTGGGGCGAAGCGTTCGTCAGTCCATCCGTGCTTCAGTCCGTTCATTCGTTCTGGCTTGCGTGCGTCCGTGCATCCGTCTGTGTGTCCGTCCATCCCTGTAATCATTGGTGCGTCTGTCCGTCCATACTTCCGTCCATACGTCTATTCGTGTGGCCGTCCCCCTATCTGTCCATTCGTCCATGAGTCCGCCCCCTCTGTCTGTCTGTGTCTGTCTGTGTCTGTGTCTGTCTGTGTCTGTCAGTGTCTGTCTGTGTCTGTCTGTGTCTGTCAGTGTCTGTCTGTGTCTGTCTGTCTGTCTGTGTCTGTCTGTCTGTCTGTGTCTGTCTGTCTGTGTCCGTCTGTCTGTGTCTGTCTGTCTGTGTCTGTCTGTGTCCGTCCGTCCGTCCGTCCGTCCGTCCATCCGTCCGTCTGTCCGTCCGTCCGTCCGTCTGTCTGTCTGTCTGTCTGTCTGTCTGTCCGTCCGTCCGTCCGTCCGTCCTTCCGTCCATCAGTCCGTCCGTCCGTCCATCTGTATGTCCATCCGTCTGTGTGTCCGTCCATCCCTGTAATCATGCTACCAGAGTTGCTCCAAAGATGCTACCAGAGTTGCTCGAGGCACTGAAAGTGTACTAGATCTTCTATTTGTTGGAAACTTTCCAGATGACACTAAGGCCAGTGTTTATGATGGAATCTCTGATCACAAGCTGGTTTTACTTACCGCGAATTTCTGCCCTGACAAAAAGAATTCTGCGAGCAAGAGTGTCTTTAATTTTTCTGCTGCAAATGACGAAGCTATTATAGATAAACTTGGTTTGTGCTTCGGTGACTTTGAGGCAGGAGGAGACGTATTAAGTCTGTGGAATACGTTTAAAAACGTTACTGCATCGTGTCTTGATAAATTCGTATCAAAATTTCAGAAAAAGAAACGGTGCAACCCCTGGATAACACGTGATATAATACAATTGAAAAGAACAATATCAAGAAAACGTAAAGCAGCGCGTAAAGATAACCAGGCCATATCTTCCCTCTCAGTAACACTGAAGCACAAAATACGGACCGCTCGAGATTATTTTTTTGGAACGACACTTGTTAACTTCATGGAAAACGCTCCGCAAAAGTTTTGGGGATACTTGTCCGGAAACAAAAAATCTGTTGAACAGCTTCGCGTTGACGGCTGCACAGTTACTGATCATTACGCAATTGCTAATGAGCTAAACAGAACATTCCACAGTGTGTTCAGTCAACAGAGTTTAACCAATAATCCGACGGAACCATCTCCTCTCTCGCCCAACGTAATGCCGGATGTAGATTTAAATGTAAATGGTATTCGCCTTCTTCTTCTAAAACTTGATACCAAGAAGTCTTCTGGCCCTGACGGTATCCCTAATGCCTTTTTGAAGCGTTATGCGGACATTATTTCACATTACTTATATATTTTGTTCAACAAATCTTTGGATGACGGATGCCTACCTCCTGATTGGTTGTGTGGAAAAATTGTCCCAGTACACAAGGATGGAAGCAAACTGCTCGCTTCGAACTACAGGCCAATATCATTAATCAGTAGTTGCTGTAAACTACTTGAGCACATCCTCTCCAGCCAGATAACATGTTCTTGGAATCAAAAAACATATTAGGCAGCTTCCAGCACGGGTTTAGAAAAAAGTTATCAACGACGACCCAGCTCGTATCAGTCATACACGACTTTGCTTATGCTATCAATGACAGAAAACAAATAGATGCAATATTTTTGAACCTATCAAAAGCCTTTGATAGGGTACCGCACTCTTTACTGATACGAAAAATGCAGCGTGTAGGGATTGCTTCCCGCCTCGTGGACTGGATTTCTGCGTATCTGAAAAACAGAACGCAGTTTGTAGAAGTTAGCGGCTACCAATCGCAAAACCTTGATGTATTATCAGGAGTGCCCCAGGGGTCGGTCTTGGGACCACTCTTGTTCTTGATCTATGTGAATGATATTTGCGATGATATTGACGCGGGAGTGACTGTGAAAATGTTTGCAGACGACTGTGTTATTTATACAACTGTCAGTAGCCCCTTGCATCAATCATTGCTTAACGACAACTTGTGCAAAATTGCTGACTGGTGTGAGAGATGGCAGATGGTTGTTAACTACTCAAAAACTTTCGCTCTTACAGTAACACACAAGAAAACTCCTCTTAAACATAAATACCATGTCCGTAACCAAAGTATTGAATTTGTTAATTCCGTAAAATATTTGGGATTGACCATTAATACGAAACTAAGTTGGGACGCTCACATCGACAACGTTTGCGCCAAGGCCTACAAGAAGCTACGCTTCTTAAGAAGGAAGCTGAGGTCAAGTGATTGGAAAGTTAAACTTGCAGCCTATAAAACCCTAGTTCGACCAGTGCTAGAATACGCATCCCTTGCGTGGGACCCATATTTAAAGAAAGACATAGATAAAGTGGAAAGGATTCAGCGGCTAAGCGCACGGTTCATTTTTTCAGACTTTAGGCGCCTCTCCTCCGTTCCAGAAATGTTAAATAAATGTGAGCTGGAACCACTTGAATGTAGGCGAAGAATTGCAAGGTTAGTCTTCTTTTATAAACTATAAAACAATGAATCTGGTTTAAATAAAGAATTGTACATTCTGCCACCTCCTCAGCGCTCAGCAAGGTTAAATCATTCAAAAACTGTAAGACCATATGCTCCTAAAAATAACACATTCAAGTACTCCTTTTTTGTAAGAACCATTGAAGACTGGAATTCACTGCTTTCCGACTGCGTGCATGCTCCGACTTCTTCTAGTTTTGACCTCTGTGTTAGGAACCTTATGTAACCCTCTCCTGCTAGGATGGTGAAAAACTGTCTGCAGTATTCCTTAAATAAATAAATAAATAAAAATGTCCATCTGTCCGTCCGTCCATCTAGTGAACACTTCAAGTACCACCATATCACGTCTTTTTCATCATGTATTCATCATATACAGGTACCGCCACCCAGCGGACATTCTAATAATCGCTCTTTCGGGTATGTGCCACCAGTGTTTACGCACTACAACGAGGGACGCACAAGCCACGCCATTAGGATCTTCGCCGTGGCAGCATATCTACGGGGTATTCCTAGCTCCCATAAACGCACTGTTGGCATATTTTTGGTGTACACAACTGCTTGGCATATGCATTATTACCTACTTGCGGTTTGATACTGACTTGTCTGTTACTGTTACAAAGAAACAATCCTTATACTGCAATTTTGGCAGCATAAAGATTGGCAGCATGTCCACGGGGTGGATGATGGAGAGTGGGGCGAAGCATCCGTCCGTTCATTCGTTCTTACTTCCATCCGTCTATGCGTCCGTCTGTGTGACAGTCCATGTGTGCATCCGGCCGACCGTGCGTGCGTCTGTTCGTGCGTCCACACGTTCATCCGTGCGTTCGTTCCGGCATTCATCCATGCATCCACCTCTGTGTCCATTCATGCGTCCATCCGTCCGTGCAGCCATCCATGCGTCCGTCTATGCATCTGTCTGTGTGTCCGTTCGTACATCTAGCCAACACTCCAAGTATCACCATCTCGCATCTTTTCATCATATATTGCGCGTATAGAAGCACCGCCATTCAGCGGACATTCCAAGAAGTAAACGAGAGGTGGCACACGCACACTTTCTTACGGCTTGCGCTTCGTGTCTACATCCCACCTTTAACCACCTCGAGTTCATGGTATATACTAGTCCACTGTAATAATGGCACTGCGGCTTAACGCTCGCTAGACCTTTCTAAAACCAAGGAGGTAACGCCCAACGAGTCTAACGTGGCAACCCTTTCTTGTCAGATAGTGCTTCATGGGCTGCTAATAGGGAATGAAAGACAGGAGAATTCAGCTTTTAGTTAACGCGCACGCTGATAATTATTTATTGTTCAACAACGCCCAGGAGAAATTTCCTACCGGCACCACCTTGCAGGTGAAAGCGTAAGACATGTTACGCACTACGACGACGAATGAACGGGTGCCACATTAAAGAGCTTCGCCCCTAAAAAGCAATGTAGTGTCATGTACAACTGATTTATTTAAACTGAAGAACTTGGTTTGAAGGGAAATTCTGGTTGATTTCTATGTGCGTGTAGGAGGAACAGTGTGGCTAATTAGAACGGGAATGAATAAAGAAAAACGAAAGTCGCCTATATCAAAACAGGGCTGCGTTATCAAATCTGCATACGTAAAATCAAAAGCTCTCGTTTTGAAATAGCGCGTTGTGCTATACCCAGCAGCACACATCAGCTTTATTTAATTTTTTAAGCTTTAAAAATAAGGGCGCTAATTATGGCACCAGACAAAAAAAAAACAGAATGTGGTGTCTCATTCTAGGTTTTCAAATGCGAAGCAATTCTGAGCAAACTTCGGCGAATGTGAGCGTATCTATCTATCTATCTAGCCGCCTACAACTTTTAGCTCTTTTGGCCGTTTCGATAAAAGTATCAATGCGAAACTTGGTATGGTGTAACATGACTGTAGGAAAAACATATTGGACTAGTCATAACATGAATATAATGACATGTATGTAATGATTTACATTTCATGATCCTGCAGCTCTTGCGGTGGTTTCGTTCACATGGCACGTTGCAAAACTGGTATAGTCTATATGGCATGATTGCACGGCGAATACAAGCGCCAAACCCTAACATAAAAATCGTAATATGCATGTCTTGTAACTACATGATTACATGCCACGCTCATGACGCGCTCGCGACCATTTCGCAAGCGTCACATATTTGGTATCACATATTTGGTATCACAGTACGTGAATGGATGATGCAGTTATGTAACTGGTGCAAACATGATAATCATTAGATGCGTGTCATGTGACAAAATGAGTGCTTGTCACGCTCATTATACGCTGACGGCTGTTGAGCTAGCTTCACTTATACCAAACTCGGTATTACGAGACATGAATAAATGACGAAAGTATGATACTGGTGCAAACATAATAAGCATGATATGCATGTCATGTAACAACATGACTACACGCTATGCTCATGATGCGCTCGCGGCTGCATCGCTAGCTTTCACAAATACCAAACTCGGCATTACGCATCGTGAATGGACGACATAGGTAAATGACACATCCAAACATGGTAATCACGACATGCGTGTCATGTAACATGACTACATGCCACACTGATGATGTACTCGCAGCCGTCTTGCTACCTTCACATATTCTAAATTTGGTATTACGTGATGCCAATGGATGACGAAGGTATGTGACTTGTGCAAACATGGTAATCATGAGATGTGTGTCATATGAGAACATGACTACATGCCACAGTCAAGGCGCCAATACGTTTGTAGTTGACGTGGTGCGCGTGCTTTCCGGCGCTCATTTCGTCACATCAGGGCGGCATTGCCAGGCAAGGCGCCGTTCTTGCCATATACTCGCAGGCGCGCGCCTCGCTACGTTGCCTTGGCGCATGCGCGCCTCAGCGCGTCCGACGTTCCCCCGTGACGAAAAGAGTCAGACGCAGTGTTGTCTGAGTAACGCGTCGGCGCAAAATGCGGCATGTTGCATTTCGAGGTGGTTGCCGTCGGGCCGCGCCGACGGACGCTGGTCGCGCCTGGCTTCAGACTATAGAGTGCTTGCGTTTTGCTAACGTAGCGTGCTTGTGACCAGCGTGCGCACGTGTCATTGCGACATTCGAGTATATTGGGGCCTTCATTATGCGATCGCGGCCATTTTTGCTTGCTCCACATATACCAAGTTTTGTGGTACGTGACGTCAATAAGTCGCGAAATATACGACAGGTGCAAACATGTTAGTCCTGACACGCGTGTCATGAACGTGGCAACATACCACGCTCGTAGCGCGCTCGTGGTCGTTTTGCTAGCTCTACATATACTAAATTTGGTATCACGTGACTTGAATTGATGACGAAGATAAGTGACACATCCAAACATGATAATCATGACACGGAAGTCATGTACGGCATCATTTACGTCCACCTGGTAACGTTGTGCTGATTTTAAAGTGAAATATCAACATTTCTCATTCGTGCTTCGCATATCATCGATTCCAACTGTACGTGGGAAGTCACGTCACACGTGAGACATGAGCGCCATCTGGCAGTTTCTTTCAAAAATAAAGCGCGTGGCTCTGAGACGGGTGTGCGCGTCCACCTCATAGGTGATAAGGTATATACCGCAAGGCGACGGGTAGGTGCCACCACCGTCTCGTTTTAGCAAAGCGTTGGAAACACTCGCCTTTCCGTAGAAGCGTTGGATGGTCAGCGCAGCGTGATAAGCGCTGCGGTCCTTAAAATTACTTATGTATGCCTTTTCTAGTAAAAGGTGCACATGCAGAATATATGCGTGTTGTTACGGTGCCCCAAACACGCGCAATATTTGCTTTTTAATCGACAATTGCACAAGTATGAACGCTGAACCTTGAGCCACATAAGTGGGCGCTGCGGATGGGGTCGGCCGTTTCAAATACCCGATGCTGTTAAGAGTGGACAAACGGACAAATCTAGAGACAGACAGACAAACAGACCAAAATTTTTGCGTCGAAGGTCCCCAAGAAAGACTATCGTCTTTGAAAAAAAAAGGCTTAAGATCGCGAGGGGTGCGTTACATATTTGTTTGCCCCTTTCATTCCTCCCTGCTTAACTTCCAACGCTTTCGTCGGAACGATAGAAGAGAGAACGCGTTGGCAGCGTCCGACAAATCTTTGTAACTCCGCTCGGACAAAATGGATGCTTAAAATTTTAGCGGCGTTCAAGTCGTGAGGAAATAAGCTCTTCCAGTGAATTCATTACATGGTTACTTAAAAATGTGTTTCAGACCCCCTTTAATAACTCTTTCTAAAGACACTATTGTTGGCACACTCCAGTTGTAGAGTACCTTTTCCTACTGTAAATTGTTGAAGACTTGTTCTAAACGCAGCGATTGGTAGAGACGTGCAGTAGAGGAATGCATGTAGCTGGTTTGATAAGGGTGGCCGGCTCACCGTCTGATGACATCGTGAACTCGTTCACGCCGTAATTTTTGTCAACTCGGCCTCATCAAGGGTGAGGCCCATGGTAAGGCTTTATGATTTCCCATAGTAGAGTACCTAGTAATCTAAATCATTAACCAATTTTTTCAAAACAGACTTGCGGGTGTTTCCTGTGAGAATACAAAGTACTATAAACCGTTAAACTAATTTTCTAAACACACAGTTCGGTTCTGGCGGTTATGCTTTGTTGCGTTTGAGACTGGGACAGCTTATTGCTCTTCTATAGTTGAGTAAATCGAACGCTAAATCACCGAACAGAAGTCCTAAACACATTACTGAAGGGCTCAGCGCTGTTCCATAAAAGGGTACGTATACCACTTTAAGCAATGAAGCATTCATTCGATTAATAGCACTAGCGAACTCGGAGGCTCACGAGCTGCCATATTTTGGATGCGGAGCATCTAATACTCGAAGCTTGTAGTGCGGCGCCATCCGCAAGCTTCCTCCTCCTTCTTCCACCATCTGTGCATCCCTTCCTCCTCTACACACCGCGCGCGCTTCACTCCTCCACCATCTGTGCACCCTTCCTCCTCTACACACCACGTGCGCTTCTCCTCTTCACGAACATTGGCTAGCTGTAGAATGTAGCGCGCATGCGCCGTCACGCTTCGAGAACATCGGCAGCTGACGCGCGCGCATGCGCCGTCGCGCTTCGAGAACATCGGCAGCTGACGCGCGCGCATGCGCCGTTGCGCTTCTCCCCCTTCTCAAACATTCGACAGCTGACAGTGCATGCGCTGTCGCGCTGTATATATACTCAAGGTCGGTGCTCACTCGCTCAGTTGCCGCTCGTCGGTTGGTTTGTACGGCGCGTCGATGTCCGATGTACCTCGCGCCAAACCTCTCTCGTGCCGCCGTACAAAAGTACGTCGACGAGGCCGTGCAAGATTACAGAAAACAACAACCGCAACATCGACCGTTCATGCTAGTTGGCGACTTCAACGTCGACGTTATCAAGGACGATTGGATAGTCGAATACATGGCGTCGCGACACTCGCTGAAACGCGCAACGCACGACGACTGCAAACACCACCAGCCGACCACCATTCGCGGAACCTGCATCGACCACGTCTTTGCAAATTTCGACCTACGACCGCTGCAACCCCATCCACTCACTCTTCACTTTACCGACCAAAAAGCCATCGTGCTCAAAGTTCGTCGCAATAAATAAACACCGCCCTTTCGCATACGTGTCGTACGTGTTCACTCATTTAACACCCCTCCTACAACCACGTTAACCAATTTAGCCAGCGACCCAAGTAAGTCGCAATTTAACACCCCATTTCACAACCACGTTAACCAATTTAGCCATCGACCCAAGTAAGTCGCACTTTAACACCCCTTTAACCAATTATATGCTCCGCATCCTCCTCAGTGTTCCCCCGAGGGAAGCTGCGGGCAATTGTTTTTATTTTAATGCCACGTGGAGCTTCACTGTAAAGGTTTAGGCTAAACATAAAATTTCATCTTCGTACGTGTGATTATCACAAAAGGTTAGACACATTGGGCAATACATTATCCAAGTATACGCATGTTCCAATGTAGAATGCCATAAATATGTAATGTGGGGTTCCTATTCTGGTCTAGTATTCAGGAAAAAAATGTGCTGAAGGTTATAGCGATACGAAGTTGGAGTGCGTTGCTGTATGACAATAGCTAAAGTGGCCGGCTAACAATAATCAGCTTGTATGAAGCAAAATTCTTGGGTCTGCGATACGACTAGACAACGCCATTTCTAGTTATTTTTTTGGCCTCCACTTATCCAGTAAGATGACGACGTCATATTCCTGGGAACCAATGACAAAGAAAGCCCTCGGGAAATATACCCCTAAAATGGGGACGGGTTCAGAAGCTCAAGAAAAGAATGAATGAATAGACCTGATTTAAAGTCTGGCAGTTTTACTGGGCGAGGTGGGGGAAGAGGGGCTTAACCCCTGGCGGTCACCTGGCGTTGCCTCAGGTGACCGCTCGAAGTCCTTGCACCTGGGCGGCATCTTCAGCTTGCCGAATGGCCGAAAGCTAGTCGGCCAGCTTGTCCCTTGTTAGTGCCAAGCGAAACCAGAATAATTAAAAAAACAATCACAGCATATCCACGGAGTGCATGATGGTGAGTGGGGCGAAGCGTCCGTCAGTCCGTTCGTTTTTGCTTCCGTCCGTTTGTGCGTCTGCGCAGCCATCTGCGTGGCCGTCCATGCGTCCATCCTTCCGTCCGTGCGTGCTTTCGTTCATCTGTGCGTCCACCCGTGCGTCCATCTCTGCGTTCATCCGGCCGTCCGTCTACCCATGCGTCCGTCTATGCGTCCGTCCATCCGTGCGTGCGTTCGGCCATCCATCCATGCCTATGTCTGTCTGTCCGTCAGTCCATCTGTCCATTCATACTGTGAACGCTCCAAGTACCACCGTGTCACAGCTTTTCATCATATATTCATCATATAGAAGTACCGCCATCCAGCTGACCTTCCAAGGACTAAACGAGAGGTGGCACTCGCGCAATTTCTTAAGGCCTGCGCTTCGTGTCTAATTCCAACCTTTCACCGCTTCTACTTCATGGTTATATACTAGTTCTCTTTATTCATGGCGCTGCGGCCCAACCCTTGCTACACCTTGCTGAAACCAAGGAGGTTACGCTCAGCGGGTTCAAAGTGGCAAGTCTGTCGTGCTCGAAGTGCGTCCTTGTGATACTAGTTTTTTTTAGTAAGCTTCAAACTAAAGGCAAGTTTTATTGAAGATTAAGTCACCAATACTAGTCTCTGTAAGTTATTTCGTGATAAACAACTATGTTTTCAAGTATGATTTACGTGTGCGGGTTTCCTCCTCAAATAAAAAGGGTGCAAGCATGCCACTTCTCTAGCCCAGCCGTGGAAGTGGCTACCTACTACTTCTACTACTACGACGACAACTACTACTGCTACATACATCACGGCTTCACCTCCAAAAGACGCGTCCAATGAAACATTAAAGTCACCGCAACATGAAAACAAATGTGCGGTAAATGTCACGACTGAAGCACGATCTGAAGTGAGATGCACCGAAATTTCTTTACTATTCATTTTGGCCTCTATACCACATGTCTTATTTGCCACCTGAAGTTTACTAACGTGCTCACCAATGAGCTCCCTGTTATATATTCATCCGCGAAGAAACCATGCCTAATGCGACTCCAATTAAGATTGTCAGACTAACAAAACACCACACAAACATGAACACCAACGTTGCAACATGATTCTTAGTGGCTTTGTTGTACAGCATGTTTGCATTACAGTTGTTTTATTTAGTTAATATATTAAAAAAAGACAAGGGCCCTTATGTCGCGGGTCTTACATGGGGGCAAAAGAAATCTATTCCCAACCTCATACGTCTTTTTTTCAGCGCTTGTGAATAATGTTTATTTGTGAAAATAAAAGAGTTCAAGAGATGTTGGTGGTGAATTCAGCTGTGGCAATGGATAGATTCGAAACTAAAAAAACGCTGATGTTCGCGTATTCTTCATTTGACATTAATACTGGATTGAATTTTCTGTAATTCAGTGCCGGTGGACAGGCCGTGTACATCTTTTTAAAAATAGGCGGCCACTTTAAGCTGGAAATGTACCCCGTGGGAAGACGCCTGCTCAAAATCTCCCTCATTTCTAAAATTTCAAATGTTTTCCGCAAGATGAGGACTGGAATTCACATTTGTTGCTAAAGCTATGAGTTTAGTTAAAAACATATGGGCCACGGCTATGAGTGTCCAGACTCATTTACATCTTTCTCACAGAAGACTCACAGAAAACCAGCTGTTCGCAGGATATTTCCATAATCATTCAAAGAGATCTCTTGAAGTTGTTTTGTGAGCGTGAGGACCCCATAAACTGACCATGAACTATTACGCTAATAATGACTATAATAGTACGTAGGGCTTCGCGTGTCAAAACCATGGTACGGTAGATACAACAGTACTAAAAAAGTATTTGTACTGTTGTAAAGAACCTGTTTTTGCAAGGTATTGTGAATGGTGATTGTACCTAGCCATTCACAATATTACTAAGAGACAGAACAAGTTCGCGTGCAAGTAACGAGTGCCTATCCAGGCAAATGGAAATGACGTGTCGAATTGCTTATACTGGCTGAACACCGAAAAAAGCAATTTCGTTCTGAAAATTGTATGTCTTGAGAGAACATTTGCCATCGAACCGTTAAGTTATTGCAAGTGCTGGTGCGTATTATGATGGTGCCACTTCAAGCGCTAAGAATCCGTGGAGCAAAAACAATCGGTGCTTTACAGCCCAAATGAAAAACTTAGTGAGAGCTTATGCAATCACGAGAATACTAGTAACCTTGCTTTCTTCACTCGACACGCCATGCATATCATCAAGGAGATTGTCGTATGGTGTTTAACAGCCCACCCTCTCAATGTATCGTACACATTCACTGTACCCTATCAAGTTTTGTATGTTTATTGCTTCCGAAGGAATAATTGGGAATCTTAGTGGCTCGTCGTGACGCTAGAACGAAAAAAAAAGCAGAGATTTTGCATTGCTAAGCTAAGCAAATGTAAGAATGTATACATTGGGATAAAGCTAATAAAAGCAAGATAGCAAGCTCTGAAATAAATAAATCATTATTGAGAAACATTGATAGCTTATAATTTCTGTTCCTAAAATGTACACTATATCTGTATCTCGAGAAAACAAAAACAATGGTATGCACAAAGGCAGGCTGAACTTGGCGGTGCCGAAGTTAATTTTATTCTCGACGCATATGATCACAGCGGCACACATAATCGCAAATGTGACACTGTCAACAGTGAGAAGAGGTTCCTTGCAGAATTGATTGATTGATACGTGAGGTTTAACGTCCCAAAACCACCATATGATTATCAGAGACACCGTAGTTGAGGGCCTTGGAAATTACGACCACCTGGGGTTCTTTAACGTGCACCCAAACCTAAGCACACGAGCCTACAACATTTCCACCTCCATCGGAAATGCAGCCACCGTAGCCGGGATTAGATCCCGCGACCAGCGGGTCAACAGCCGAGTACCTAAGTCACTAGATCACCGTGGCGGGGCATTCTCTGCGGGAGAAAGAGACTGATAGATGGAAGTGGCGATACGACGCTTTTATGATTGTGGGAAGAACGAGCTGGAGGCCGCGCTTAGGCTGCGTACAGCCAAATCCAGAGCACGCATATACCCACCATTCAGCCATTACGCCGAAAAGTCCACGGCAGTCAGATTCCGACTACGCCTTCTTTCCAGCCTGTCTTCTCTCTTCGCGTACATCGCGCCTTTTTTCTTCTGTCCATACGAGGCTCAGAGAAAGGCAAATTAGGAAGTCCCTCTTGTGCGAAAGTGCAGGAGTGAGGACAGGCTGCAGAGCCATCTGTCAGGTTTCAGTCGCTACTGTCTCGGTTTTCGGAAGACAGGTTTTAGAATGATCAGACGTGACTTGAGGTGACTAGAATGATCAGACGTGACCAAACGTTGCGTTCATCTAGAAAGGCTGGCGTTGCTATTTTGGTAAGGGCTCTTTCGCTGTGGGTGCGCACAAATATTTGCTATTAGGTGACACGGCCTGGCTTTGTGAAAAAATATAGTAGATGTATATACGCAATAAGGAGAGGGCGCCAGAAACCACAATCTGAAGTTTCAGCGCAAACCCACGTAACGTGTGATAGACGTTATTTATCAAGCTACTAGTTCTCCATCGCGTAGCAAGATCAAGAAATACGTTCTTCAGATTTGACAGTCGACGCATGATAGTTGTTCATGGGTGGTGTTTCTCCTTTTAAGGTCTTTGGGTCGTCGTTTAAAAAAAAAATGAAACAGTAGCTAAGAGATATTAAACAAGCCGTGAAAATATTTCTTGCACCCTCATATAAACTTCTCTACTGGCATCTAGTACTTCCACCAGTATAATAGCTCATCAAAGAATGAAAAAAACAACGGCTATACACAACCTCGTAAAGAATTTTCTTTGGCTTCAGTGTGTGGAGTTAGCAAAACTGAAACACATTTGTATTCATGGACGTGTCTACAACTAATGGTCGTGTCTATAACTAACTAATTTTCATGGGCTGCATGTGGACTAAGATGAAATATTGGAGGCTGATTCTGTGGTAGCCAGAAATTCATCTCGTACTTCAGAAGTCACATGACAGCTAATTGCTAGTCATGAAGCAGTTGCGATATGTCACGCACTTTGTTAGAATGTTTCTCAATATTGTATCAGTAAAACTGAGACGATTCCCTAATTTTCCTAGGCTTTTTGACTTTTTCGAAAGGGAAATTTGATAGATTCAAACTTCTGCCTCTGAGCGTACTAAGTAGTGCCCTGTGCAACTACACATTCTTGCCTCCTGGTGCAACGAGAGCTCAAATTACGAGAACACTGCCAGGCTCGTGGAGCAAAAAAGTGGTAATAAAGGAAGAAGCATGCCACTCCTAGTGGCAAAATAAAGGCAAGATGGTATGAGTGTAACAAAAGAGTAAAGCGAGGAGCATAAATCGCGAAACTTGGAGTAATAAAAGAGGTCACGTGAGACTACGAAAGAAACAAGAGGTAGTTTTTGTTTGTGCAATGAGCTCGCGCAAGGAAGGGTTCTCATTTTGGTAGCGTTGAAGTGGAACTAATAATGTGCCGGTCCTCACTCACGCCTTTCCGAACACAGCGGGATCTTCATTTTCTTTTTGCTGAATATTCCATGGCGCGTGCTGTTTTCGATGCTCGTTATCTGCCAATCGTTAGGAGCTAGGAACGGTCTTTGGAGCTGGCAGCGAAAGCGTTGGAGAACAGAGCCGGATAGCAACAAAGCAGCCCCGCAGGAACTCATTCCTAGTTTATTTTTTGCTTTCGTTTCTGCTGGCTGTGAGAATTCATTCAGTTTTCAGATTTAGCTGAACCTTTTTGTTTACATGTTGTGCAATTAATGACTTAAATAATTTTTTGCTAGGGTTGCAAGCATTCCATTTCAGCATACCATATAAGTAGGTGCATCATGGCTCCTTGCGAAAGGAGGTGATGGCCAACCATGTTTTCAATTGTTGACAGGGGTGGGTTGTGAGCAAGCCTAAGGTACCAACCTGTGAGAGGCAAGAAGGAGACAGACTCGTCAAATCGGTGGAGATGGGGTAAAAACCAGAAGAAGAGAGAGAAAGAAAGAGAGGTATATTATGGAGAGGTGAGAGAATGAATAAATTGAGGGAAAGGCAGGAAGGCCAACCAGAATTGTAGTATCCTGTTTTGTACTCTGCACTGAGACGAGGGGAAAACAGGAAGAAAGATGAGAGAGGTGCAGCTGAACCAATTATCTGACGTGCTACTCAATATTAAGAAAGAGAAGAGGCAGAAAAGATGTCAGGCAAAACAAAAACGTGCATATAGAAAGAAACCTTGAATTTCCAGGAAACTATATACACTCTTTTATATAGCCCTGTCCGACGCAAAACTTCCTCAGATCTCTCAAAATACTGCGCTGATGACGAGATGTTGGTCCCATCAGAACTTTTTGTGATACTTGTTTCTAGGCAAAATTGAATAAAAATGTGGCCATTGATTTTATTTGTAGTCTCCGAATGATACCTCCCGTCTGAATCTGCTGGTTGTAAAATATTTAATGGTAACATCACAAATAAAAAAACAGCCGTTGCCTAAAGCTTTTACCAAAATCAATGTATATTAAAGCTAACAAGCTTTTTCTTGTGTGTCAGCCATATCAGTAAGAATTGATAGACGCATGGCAAAGTATGCATATGAACCACGCAGTTTATTACCTGAGGTAGCCTGTCATAGCCTGCTAAGTAACGTATATATCCCTCCAAAGTAAGTGCTATCCAATTATATATAGAGCTCATTCTGCATTCACAATGACACTTTACTTACGTAGGAGTGTTCGTGGTGGAGATAACAATGCTGCAATAGGCAACAATAGCCTGACAAACCAGGGTAGCACTTATTTGGCTTGAGTGATTTTTATAATTGAAGGTCGCAGATTCGGTACCGGCCCACAGTGAGTTATTTTTTCATCCAATCTTTTTTCTTGAAATTTATATTACAATTTTTGTTACCAACGTTCTCTATACTTTTCTTATAATATTTATCTGTCAATTCTCATTGATATTGTTTCAAACAAATAAAACAAGCCCTTAAAATTACCTTTCTTTCCTTCCTTCATAGCCCGGGCCTCGTTCTGGCAGACTTGTTGCTTTAGAGTTTTATGCGAGGAATAATTTGTCAGCTACCAGCTCATAATAAAATAACGTTCTACTTGGTGCTAATAGGCAAATAATGAGTGTCCGAGACTCGCCACCATGACAACAGGTGGTGCTGACTGACGCTCCCCGTTAAATGAACATACATACCTAATAAAGTGGATTGGGGGATAGACACTGTTGTAGCTCAGTTGGTAGAGCATCAAACACGTCATTCCATGGTCGCAAGTTTGGTGCCTACCCACAACAGACTATCTTTTCATTCACTTTTTTTTCTGCACAGTTACATTACAATTACTTGTAATAATAGCCCCTATACTTTCCTTGGCACATTCGTTTGTCACTTCTCATTAATATTGTTTTAACATCTATAAACGTCCTTAAAATTACCTTTCTTTCCTTCATATCTCACAATGTATCAGTCAAAGTGGTCTTTCATGAAACACGTAAAGGAATAGCAGCCACTTTCTTTGGTATTCATGCGCACACCTTCCCGAAACAAACCTCCTCACAGCATTTATGGGGAAGACCTCTTCTGTTGGTATTGTTCATTAGTCCCAGAAATTCGGTGCAAAAACTCTCAGAAAAGCATACTTCACTCAGGAGCAACCACGTACTTCTTTCCATGATGTCCATTCGTGACAATGATTTAAGAAGTGGTCACAGTTAACTCACTAGTTCCAAGCGGACACACTTAGCCTAGTAAAAAAAATATTACTGAATGGCAATTTTTCGACCAGTACAGGTGCGCTTACTTTTGATTACAAAGAGTAAAATCACCCTGCTTAAAAACAAATCAGCTACAACAGGAACAGTTATCAATCACTGTGAACCGACTTGTGAATAGAACTTCTAACACCTTTCCGGCTTTCAATTTCGTGAACCAGTGTGAAAGTGTCGTCACAGATTATCTCCTACACCATTGCCACCCACTACATAACACCAGCAGAATGCGCTATATATTTAGCATATGATTGATATATATGTGAAGTTGAACGTCCCAAAACCACCATATGATTATCAGAGACGCTGTAGTGGAGGACTGTGGACGACCTGGGATTCTTCAACATGCACTCAAATATGAGAACGCGGGCCTACAGCATTTTTTCTTGCATCGAAAAGGCAGCCGCTGTGGCCGGGATTTGGTGACCGTCGGGTCAGCAGCCGAGTACCTCAGCCACTAGACCGCCGCGGCGGGGCATATACTGCGGATATGGTGAACATGTATGCACAGTCAACAAAAAGAAAAAAAAAGCACTTGCCTGTTAATTTTTTATCGCAATAGCAATCATATGGACACTTTCGGCGTGTTTTTCTCCACCATCATTTTTCATTACCCCGCACATTGCATGTTCTCGCTAGTAGAAGTGTGCGAGCGTTGGGAATGAACACGGCTGAAGCAAAGTTTGAAAAGCGCATGCCGGCAGACCACCCCTACTAAAAGCTTGCCACCGATGGCTCCTTAATCAGAGAGGAAACGCGCCAACAAACTTTTAATTGGTGAGGAATGGTGAAGAGGCATCGGTGGAGTAACAACAAGGGCTGCATCACTTGAACAGCAACTATGAACTTTCATTACATAGGTGTTATCCGGCACTGTAGCACGTGCTGTCTTGGAAGACTCCAGTAGGCCTCTCATAAGCTCTTGTACGTTCTGTGCTGAAACCCGCTTGCTACTCGTTGATATGTCCCATAGTACGAAAAACTGTTCGCTTCCTGGAAGGGTCGTATTCACTTAAACCGGGGTTGGTAGAGATAGCAAGTTCGAATAAGCAGATAATTATTACAATTTCTCGCTATGGTATTCGTTATTTGGCATTTTCTGCGCAAGTTAGTTTTTTTTTACTTAAGGAGGTATGACTTGCCACATGTATAAAACTGATGATAGACACCATCTAAATCTATAAGATAGATCACTATACTTCTTTTGGAAAGTATTAGGAGGCACAGCTTTCAAATAAGTGACACCATCTCCCACGACCCACGAAAGGCAAACATGGTGGGGATGCGAAGCACTGCTGGTGCTCACTTGTGTTTTCATTTGTTTGTTTCCGTGTATGCCTCATTTGTGGGTGGAGTTCTGCATATGTTGTGCACCGCTTATATTAGCACGGTGTGTGTGCTGTGAACACCAAGCGCTGCTAGGAGATTGACAGAGTGAGCGCGCAGAGCATTATATACAAGCGCAGAGCGGTGGCCGAAAAATAAGTTGGAGAGGAGGAACGAAGTGGCGGCAGCACTCTGCCACCTCCTCCACTTCGCTTCCTCCCACCTTATCGCGCTCACACAAGGAGAGGAGGAGAGTTGGCGAATGTGCAATGAGAGAGGGGGAGGTTACCGAGGGACGAACAAAGCCCCGGGCAGAAGCTTTTTCTGATCTGAAAGCCCGTTAAAATATATGTCTTTGAAGACGTACTGCCTTGACAAAGACAAGTCCACTTGTAGAACCGCTGATTCTAGTGACACATACTGTTTTTTCGCGTCTTGAAAACCAATTATATATGTGGTGGGTCCGGACTCCGCACAAAAAAGATGGCAGCAAATCCACGGAGTGAATGATGGGGAGTGGGGCGAAGCATTCGTCCGTCCATTCGTTCTTGCTTCCGTCCGTTCCTGCGTACGTCTGTGTAACCATCCATGCGTCCATCCACCCGTCCGTGCGTGCGTCTGTTCGAGCGAGCGTCCGTCCCTGCGTTCGTCCATGCATCCGCGCCTGCGTCCATTCATGCGTCCATCCATGCATCTGTCTGTGCGTCCATTCAGCACTCCAAGTACCACCATCTCGCATCTTTTCATCATATATGCTCCATATAGAAGCACCGCCATCCAGCGGACATTTCAAGGACTAAACGGGAGGTGGCACATGCACACTTTCTTACGGCTTGCGCTTCGGGTTTACTTCCCACCTTTAACCACCTCGAGTTCATGGTATATACTATAGTTCACTCTATTCATGGCTATGTGCCCCAACGCTCGCTAAACCTTTCTAAAACCAAGGAGGTTACACCCAGCGAGTATAACGTAGCAACCCTTTCTTGTCAGATCGTGCTCAATGTAGATGCCAATAGCTGCTAATGGGGATCGCAGCGTGCGCGTTACCTAAAGGCCGAATGCTCCTCTCTCTCATTCTCCCTTAGCAGCCATTAACATGTGCATTGAGCACTATCTTTTATTGTTCAACAACGTACAGAAGAAATCTCTCACCGGTACCACCTTGAAGGTCAAAATCGTAAGGACCGCTATTTCGGGTATGTGCCACTGGTGGTTACGTACTACGAGGGATGCACAAGCCACGCCATAAGGAGCTTCGCCCCTAAAAGAGGAACGTGGATTATTTATTCTTTCTAAGAGTGCGCGTAGAGGGGTGTATATGCGGTTGATTTCATGTAAATCGCGCTCAACGGTCACGAAACGTGCCAGGAAACAATGTGATGGGTACTATTCAGCTTTAACGCTCTTTATGCCTCACCAATGGCTGGGAATTTTTGAAAGTTGCCTAGGGTATGTGGGGAGGGGGGGTTAGAAAAAGTTGGTAACGATTTAGAGTACCAGGTACTCTACTATGGGAGAGTTTAAGCCGTCCCTACCATACCAAACTAGCTTTTTTACAAACACACCTAGGGTATGTGTCGTTCTGTTGTCCAGTTGTAGTATGCTTAGAAAACAGAGTATTTGGTACGTATTCATTCTAAACAGACGGGATTGGGAAACATGGACACGAGAAGGAATTATGACACCACAGATGTCTAGGAGACAAACACCTAGTAATGTCCTAAGTTCTTTCATGTGTACTTGTTGGCGTGCACTGTCTTTTTAACATAAAGTTATACTACGCCTCAGCGATGTCAACTACGAGGTCATTGCTGATAGCTGTTTTTTGCTGACCCGAAAACATTGGCCAGAGAAGTGTTGCGCATTGTGTGTCGCTTTTCAAAAGATTTTCACTCTATGCATCGTTCAGTCCCACGTTTTTTCATGTATGTTCTGCTTTTCTGGGTTAACGAAAGAAATACATTTTCCTGCGTTGCAGATAAAAGAGAAAGACAAAGACAAAGGTGGCATTTAAAACTGGAGATGTTAGTCTGGTCATTGGCTTTACATGTTACTCCAGCTGATGGGCGATGATTAGAATATATACAATGATGAACACACACTAAAGCATTCAGCCGCAAAGACGCACAGACGTAGACTACTTATAAAGTTTTGTTAAGGCTCATGGCAGCCAAGGGCGGTATCGTAGAGAGTAGAGCAAGGATTGGGCTTTGCCATTCGCCCAGAATGTACCACAGCTCTAAAACTATGAGTCAAGTTGAACAGCTCCTAATTCTGAAGGTCTGCACAAAAGAATTTATCTGGGAACCGAACCGCTACGCCGCCGTTCTTTTCCGTCACGATCAGTCCCCAGGGAAATCCTTGAAAATATGGTGAAAATAACGCTGCTTCCTGTCGACCATCCCATCCCTAGAACTCAAGTATAGATGCTTCCGAATACGATTTTCTGCATGGTTCGTTCACAAGATAACGCAGAGAGTGCGTACCCTTCGTACTCCTTACCTGTCTCCCGCTTCTACTTTCCCTTATTTCTCATCCATTATGTTCTATCAGTAAGCGCACCTGATATCGCGACCATCCTCCATCGGTTCTGGCTTCGATCAGTTCATCAGGGCCCACTTCTTGCAATCTCTGTGGCGCAGCGCCGTCGTTGCACTTAGTTCATTTCAGCCCCTCTAACCTCGCTAAGCATCTTAGAACGTGTCTGTTTCGGTGTTTATATAATGTTCAACACGTGTACGCAATATTTCCGTTTCTATCCGGCGTACCGTTGTACTGTGAAAGTTACAGGAAATAATGTGATTAGATGGCAGCTCGTTTGGTTGAAGGCGCCCGCGTTATCGCCATAGGTGATTGCCTTCCGAAATTAGAATCGCAACAAGACGACTTTCTCTTCCCCTTCCCCGTATGAGGAAACGCATATGCGCTTAAACTTATTGGCAAGCTGCATATGGGCTTGTGCGTGAGAGCATGTGCTATTTGAGCCATAATCATGAATTGCCAAGTCAACCGCCAGTGTTTTTTTTCCTGTTTGAGGATATTATTTCAAGAACCTCTTTTTTAAATGACGGGGCATTAATAATCCACATATTGTAGGTGAAAACGTCACTCGGGCTTTATTCAGGCTTGCATCGTCGTGATGAGTCTTATCTATTGCGCAAAACTGTAACCACGTTTGAAATCAAAGAGCGTGAAATCAAGCCATACCTCTAAGGTACGGCTTGATGCCTTAGGACTTGTGATGCTTACCTTCATATTAAAAATGCCTTTAGCTATGAGCTATGTTGGTACTTCTGGTAGGCTGGTATTAAGTTGATACTTTGCGGGCCATATTTAATTACATACTTTAAATTCTCTGTGAATGTGAGCTAAGGAAATCTGCAGTGTTAGTCGGGTTGCTTATGTATTTTTTGTACTTGCGTTCACCTGCTGATCTGGGGCAATTATAATGAATTCCATGAGAGTTGACATAATGTGGGAATGTTTTCCGGCTCAGTGGCGGCAACACTTGCTCGACACATCGGTCGGCCTTTCTTATCTGGCACGTCCTTTGGCCTTTATCAGTATAGTGCTCAGTGCATCACAACGCAGGCGTACAAGAGCAAACGCCGCTTCTCACTACGACTAATTAAGCTATGTTTGGTCAATCAGCTACTTGGTTAACGAAACGCTGCATTAATTAAAGGCTCTTTTGGTGTAACTGCTGCCTTAGGAATAAGGGCATCCGTTATCCTGAAAACGGCATATTTTGCCTTCATAGGGCATTATTCGGCGTACCCCACTCCCCACAACGTTATCCTAGTAAATCAGTGCCCCTGCCTCTCTTTAAGGAGGCTTTTAGCGAAAGCAAGTCAGCCACTAACGTTTAACGGTGCAATTTTCTTCAGCTTTGGCAGCGAACGCTCTTTCGTTAATGTACGCTTTCCTCGAGGCAATGTATCACGCTAAGCACATCATTCAGTGTCTCGTGCACCTAGCGTGTGCTTTCGTAATCTTGTTTCGCTTATACAGCGTTTCTTCGCTCCCAAAGTGAACGGAAAACAGGCAGCCTGCAACCTCTCACTTACCTATTCGTGTTTATCTCTTAGTTTTCCCTCCTTTAGGCATACTGGAAGCATCCGGAAGGTTTTTTGTGTATATACGAACCGATTTTGTTTACATCCCTTTATTTGATTTAGTCCTTACATCTTTTCGTTTCTCATTCAATTCAATTGTTTATCTATGAACAGCGCAACCATAAATTGAATCAAATAGCAAGAGAGTTAGCGACCTTACAGACAGGTATGCTTTTCATCAACGAGGATTTAGGGCATAAGTGCGTCCGGAAGATTTACTGACCAGGGTGTGCAAACACATAAAGAGAAACACACACAAGCGAACACACAGACACACACGCACACATTGTGTTTGTGTCTGCCACGGCCGGAATTCGAACCCAATACCTTCGGGTCAGCAGCCGAGCATTGCAACCACCACCGTGGCCGGTGGCATGTAAACCCTTCATTTATTGGCTCTGTGTGGTACCATTTCAAATTTCGAAGTACACGTATAATTTTCCTTTCCATTGCTCACTGCATCGTCCGGAATTCAAGCCGAACATTCTTTGTCAGCCTCTAGGTTTCTGCTGCGTAGGTAAGTACCAGCAAAACACAATTTCTTCGCCATCTTTCAGCAGGTTCATTTCTATCTTATCCTCACCAGCAGCTAATAAATCTATAATAAAAACGCAAGCGATGTCTGTAGCAAACACATGTTTTATCACAGAATCGCAATATTCTTCAACTTTTTTTGAAAGAAAAAACACTATATGATTGTGATGCTATGGAAGGAGTCTCCTTAACGCATCTTATATTGCTTGGTAGAAGCGTAGAATCACGTCAGGCGTCAAAAAATGCCCATTGAGGAACGAACGGATAACTTAAAAGGCCCAGCAATTACAAAATGCCCAAGCACTAGCAATCATGATTCGTAGCGGAAGCACCAACTAAGTAAACAGCTGATTGGGCTCGCATGTAGCCCTGCCAAAGAGTAGGGGGGTTCTTGGCTGATTTGCAAAAAGAAATAAATATGGCGTAATGGACACTTGACAACTGTTGCTTACAATAGGCATTCAATTAAATCATGGTGATGATGATGCTCCTTGGACTATTGGCCCCTATTCACTCAGGGGAATAAGCCAAGAGTCGGGTGGATCACACATACCGAACTTTTGATTAATACTTTTTTACGATGTCACGCGCAGTTGTTCGTTTCCTCGCGACATTGTTGAGGCATGCGCTTAGATCTGAAGCAGATTCTCAGTGCAGTTCAGAAGGCGATGCGTTCAAGTTTGTTAAAACGTTATAGCTAAACGAGACTTACTAGCATACTCGATGCGCTCGAGTTCATCAAAATTGTATCGTTGTGTATATTGACCTTATCGAGTGGCTTTCCCCGTTTCCCCAACTGGAATGGTTAGTAAATAAGAAAACAGAAAAAAGCATGCACCAAAAAAGGAAAATAGAAAATGTTTTCAGTACTTACCGTGTTACATTTTTACGTTTTCACCTCCTTTCATCTTCTATAACTACGCAGTATTTAGAATAATTAAACTGACATGAGACTGAGCCACTCTAATGGCGTATGACCAGCGAAGCAATTTAGCACACGACAAAGAAATTTCAAGTTTTTCCAGAGAGAACTCATTTGCTGCACCTATTGGCGAGAGATGCATTCGGGAACATGGATGTGACACGTTATTCTGTCAAGCATTGGTCAGTAAGACAAGTCAAACTATGATTAAAACGCACGTTTGTCGTCAAAGCTTAGCAAACCCCATATTTTCATAGTGTGTACAATGCTCCACATCGGTTTTACATTTTTAATCGATAAGGCTTCTAATTATTGAAATGCTTTTTAAGTCATGAAATTATTTTCAAATTGGGAGCAAGTTAACCATACTTAGAGCAATATTCTGAGGTTTTCTAATGCGAGAAAAAATTGACTATAACAAAAGACATCGTACACTTAATGTCACTCTTCCGAGTTTTCACTAAACCATGCTAAGCGTTCAAAAAGAATGGTATCAATTCAGGTAGCCGCGGGTGTACCAGAACGCAACTTATCGTAATGCATACAGTCAAACAAAATAAAAATATTGGCAAATCACAAGACGTGCTTAAACACAACACAAAGAATTACGAACCACAGTAATCTGGCTGGTATGTCAACTGGATTCTTTTAATATTTCGCAAGTGTGTTTCTCTGTGCTGCATAACTGCCCCAGTAATGGCGGCACCTGTCATGCTTTAATAGGAGACGTGGTCGTAGTTCACCGTTGTCGGGTATCTCTACTATGCGAGTTTATATCAATAGAGCTAAATCTACATTGTCCACGTCAGAGCGTAAGTGGTCCGTGCTAGAACAGGCTCTTGACACTGATTAGCCACAGTTAACTGTTCATAATCACAGTGAATTCACAACTCACAGAAAAAAAACTAGCTTTAATATTTTGAAACGGGTCTATTGAGACCTAGTGACCGAAACAGTCCCCGTCACTTTCTGCATGACACGGGCATGTCTTCGGAACTGTCACACCTGCGCCCAGAAAATCTACAGTTGCTCTTTTGAAGCCAGGCTGATTTCCTCTGCGAGCTACGAGGCAAAACTTAGTCCAGAGCACAAACACTTATTTAATGCATGTTCCGTTCAATTTATTGGGCGTCCAGTTTGCTAATCAGAGGGGCAAGATTTTCTGTTATGTTCTTGTGCGATCATTTTTCTGTCTCAATTGCTGAGAATATTTTCTTCTTTAGTTTGACGAAGAGCTGGATCAATTGTTGCAGAACCACACCGGCCTCGTAAAATATCAAAATGCCTGCTAATTTGTTCATCATAACACAGAAGGCGTGTGACGACTTCGAAGTGCGTCGATATATGGATGTGTTGGTATGAACGGTTGCATCGAATAACTACTGCAGCTGTGAAGAGGACATTATTCCCACTCTTCAAGTCACCCTCCTCCCATATGATATAAAATACGAACAGATTATTTAGCTTCTACGTTTCAATAACTAGCTGTACATTAAGGTCTGGTTATGCTGAATACAAGCGTAAATGATTTTATAACGTTTTTAAGCAAGCTGTAAATCATATAATCACGACTGCCTGCCAAGGCAATGGGAATATTCAGCATTTTCTTGCGTGTCGTGGTCAGAAAACTTTGAATTTGACTGTACATAGTCTTTGATTGATAACAGTGGCCTTACTGGGCGATCGAACAACCAGTTAAGGAATCTGATTCGCAAAGGTTATCGCTTCCCCAATTGTGTAATCAGTGTAGTATTTATAATTCCAAATGTTATTATACATTGTTTATTCGGTTGAATAATTGAATGATTGATTAATCGGCTTATTGATTGCAGCTCGGAACCCAGCCCTTGACTTCATGCATCAGCAGCAAAACGTTAGCGATTCTGTTTGTCCCACTTCTGACTAATGCACTCACGCAGGGATGTCTCAGTCTCATGGAAAATTTTAGCATGTGCCATGTACCGTGTTCTGTTGCATCACACTTTCAAAATTTGGCATTTCTCTGCTTATCGAGCTCACACGTACTTTTGATAGGTAAACAGCAGTACAATCTAGTCTGGTGTCTTCTATAAATTTGAGTGAACAGTAATGCATGATTGAATTACAAACATATTTTTCAAAGGCGAGCTGACCAAACGAAATTTGACGTTTTCGTTTTGTCAACTAGGTTCCATGTTCTCGCATTTGTCTAATATTGTTTGTACGGTCTATTTCTCAAGCTACCAGTTAGAGCACTGTTCTTTGTTCTCTTCTCACGAGTGTTTGCTTTTGATCAAGTCAACACAAGAACAGTCACAACGTATGGACGCTTGTCTAACGGGAAACGTGCTTTAATCCCCAAGATTAGTGGAAGCGTTGCTACAGCTACTCTAGCTTGACCAAGCTTGGCATGGGTGTGTGCTTACGTCGGAGCATTCAAAATCGAATGCTGACTTCAAAGTACTGTAGCACGTTGAAAATTCGTGATGTGGTCTCATATATGTTTCAGAGGATGGAACACTTTTGTCCTCATGTAACTAATGCCACCACCATTCCGGAAATTCACTTTAACGAATTCAACCTAAATTGCTACCGGATATTTGTTGCTTCAATATGACCTCCTCTTTTTCACCGGTATTAGCGTCACTGACATTAGTAATTCTGTGCTTTCGCTATTATTATTTCTTTTTATTGTGAACAGCGTTGGTTGTTAGTGACGGCTAAAATCCGATATCCTTTTGTAATTTTTCTCTATTTGCATGAAGTGGAAGGAGGAATTGATTGGTATAAAGGAAACAAAAATTATTGCTTGGTGTGCTCGCTAACTGTCTCAGCTGAAATGAAAAAAAGAAAGAAATAAGTAAATAAATAAATAACTAAATAACTCAATAAATAAATAAATAAATAAAGAAAATCAGGCGTCGAATGCTATAGCGTGGTCCGGTCCTCTTTGCATCGTCTTCTCACTAGCTAGCCGAGCTTCATCACAAGGAAAAACCCCTCAAACTTGTTACGAGGAAAGGAACCTTAGCGAATTTTATGCTACCCTAGAACATTTACTGGAAGCACAATTACTATAACGGGTGCCATACGACGAATTTCATCGTTTTTCGAAATCGCGAAACACTCAGCACACGCCTGAGACGCAATTCGTGCACTTAATTATTCGCAAATTTTACCGATGCGGTTGCTGATAGTCCTCAACCTGAGTGATGATTATTGAGTGAGCTTCTACACAGCACAGTTTCTTGTGCAATTCAGATAACGTGGTGGTTGGCGCCTATTTACTCTCCTGCCACGCAACTCGAGCGTGTTAACGGGACTCCCCACACTGCATGACACATGCAGAGAGTTTTTCCGAAACCGATTGACGTAGTGAGACTATAGATAAAAGATTTTTGTGAATGCACTGCAGTGACTACCGAATCGGTATCAACAGTTCATCAAATGTGCAGACGTTCATGCAATGCTCGTGATTTTTTTGCTCCCGGACAGCACTGATTTTTCAATCGAAACCAATGGTGCTGATGCAGACACCATTACATTCGAAACGAGACCCTTAACGCTATCACTTCAAAATTTTCGCAAACTCACCTATTGAAACCTGACTTCTTCAGACGATCGTGTTTCTAGCATTTTCTCTCTCTTTCATTTTGCGCTTGCTTGCGAGCGTCTTCGGACCTTAAGTTCACTGCTACTGCAGCTCGAGGGCTCTTCCTCAGACGTCACAAAATTGTTCCTGTAATAAGAACTTGTTGACCGCTGTGCAAAGAGCTCCTCTTCATATATTTTGTATAGCCTACACACTAAACGCGTCCTAGAAGCAGTCTGGCAGCAGCTAAGGGACAGGCGTGAATTGCCTTTCCGTAATCTTGCCCTCAAGTGCACCATTGAAGCTTCTGCCGTCCAAACGAGTACTAATTACTTCAGATTGCATCCTCTGGTGACACCTCAGTGTCACCTTTGTTTCGAGAAGTTAGCTCTGAGCGAAACATTTAAGAGCATGAACCATGGCACAAAGCACGACTAGTATAAGCATGCACGCTGTCTGAACTAAGCAGCGTCTCCTTGGACACTACACCGCCTCATAACACTCACAATAGCGCCTAGTGTTTACGCACCTAAAAACGTGCAACACTGCGCAAGCTTTGTCATTGTGCTCACTGTATAACCATTAGAGTGGTCCCGCGACTACACTCTCTCTTCACAGACGATGCCTAGTTGGGGACGTTTCTAATAATGGTAAAAGAAAAACATCCCGATGAACAGTAGCAAACGACGTTTGGATGAACGTAGACACCATTAGAGATTTCGAAGGATTTCGGAAACATGTAAAAATAATTGTCGCAGTATTCCAACCCTGGTGTCAAATTTCGCCGGACATTGCTCCTATATAAGAATGTGTACAGTGAGAACTAGCACGTATGCAACGTTACCTCACATCTAAAAATATTGTACTTATGTTCTCGGTTCTCCATGCAATCATTTTTTCATATTTGTGTGCAGTTATACTGTGCAAAGTGCAATTGATCCTTTAGTCCCTTCCACCATGTTTTCTTTTTGCAATAATTTCCACACCACTGAAGGAAATTAATAAAGTTTCGCACTTGCGTAAGGACTAAGCTGACAAAGCAAACAGCCCATTTCTTGGTAAACGAGAACCGCTGAGAGACGCCTAACGGCATCGTTCTTGACTCCATGTGGCACCGACAAAAGTTCGCAAGCTTTGCTAATTTTCCTCACGTTTCGTCGTAGTACGAACGGCCCTTAGGAGTAATTGTTTGCTCACACGTGGTTTGCAGTTTGCGTTGACGGCAGATGCCATAGTGTACATTTTCTCCTCTAGGCATGAGAAGACAAGAAGAAACAAATGTACGAAGGTCGGACAGTGTAATAGGACTGACTACTCTCAATAAAAAAAGTGGAAAAGTTATCAAAGATTGAGAAAAAAAGTTCTAAAACAAAGGTGCGCTGCAATCCCCTAGAACTTCCGTTGTACGCTACACACGCTACAATAAAATGTATGTGCGTGTGCATGCATGTATGCATGCAAGTATGTGCGTATGTATGTAGGAAAAGCTCGTAAAATGATTTCACGAACTACTGCTGTATATACTATAGGTGCAATTCATGTCATTGACCTATATGAAATCACGCGTCCCGCACACCCTAGTGGCTCCGATTGTACGACTATTCCTCGAGCAGTGACGTAGCTATGAGAAAGCTGATGAAGTACTTTCAGCTACTTCAAAAGTTATCGCATGGATATATTCTTTACAGAAACTAAAAAAGTAACGATTTAAACATTCAATCAAACAGTAGTTTTATGGTCAATCATCTTTACTTTGTAGTTGAGTTTGCAAATGATGGAGCAAGTGAAGCTCACATTATTCACAGTTAGACGTATGCCCTTATCTTGCTCCCTTTGCGCGCACACTTGAAGGCACTTTCGAACTTGGGGACGTGTGCCGCAGGCGAGTTGAAGCACTTCGTGTCCGACCATCTGATACTCCTGCGCGGGCAAGGGCCCAGTGCTTCTTCCAGAAAGAACTGCACGTGTGAGAGCCGCGGCAATGAAGCTTCCGGTGCAGCACCACGACCACCTTTTGCAATTTGGAGCCCCGTGTGCTGGTCCTGTACGAACGTCGACTTCAATACGCTCCGCCGAGCTATCGTTTTGGCAGCCAGGTGGACGGCAACCGAGTGCTTGTCCATGCCTACCAGATGACTGTGACCCCCGTGGCTCGCAGAGTCGTCGAAAGAGCACAGCAGAGAGTCTACTTTGGCCCATGCTTCACTGGACCACTTTTTCGAGTGGAACGACACGCCAGAGGATCTCCGCTATGCTAATGCCCAACGGGGCCATGTTGAGTGGGCTTATTCCTGGGAGACGTGTATGAAGCAGCAAAGGCAGCGGAAAAAATTTGGAACCGGAGCACGTAAGGCGTGTATAAAGCACTAGTCTTGTTACAGATGAAGGGCGAAGATTCTATACACCACTCGTAGCACTGTTTGCATGAATGAGGACGTCTACAACTACTTTGTACACACTGCTTTCTCAATGTGGAACTTCAAATCGAACATTACCATCCTATAAAAGTGTGTTCATTGAAAAAAAAAAACGGGTCGGTTCTAGTTAGGCCACATGATTTGGTCTTTTTCCTAATATCACTTGTCACTTTGGTCCCGCGGTCAAATATGCTTGTATATTTGTACGTTTAAGAAAACCTCAACTACCACAGCTGTAGCCAGCCTTCAAGAAAAAGATAGTAGCACTAGATGTGATTGTAACAGTTTTTTTCTGCTAGCCCAGATTCTAGCGCAGCTGCTAAAATAGAAACGAAGTACTAAATGACCGCGTTATAACATATCCTTTTATCACAGGTTCTCACTTCTCACCTGTAAAAGGATGCTGGCACCTCTAGGTACAGTCGACGCTTCGCATAAAGGACAAGTTTCTCCTCGGTGAGCCAGGAGGACAAACCAGTGCCATGCGGTCCTTCTAAGACTTGAACGCAAACGATCTGGTGGCCACAAGACCTAGCGTGAAGTTTCCGGTCACGTCTTCTTGTATCTCGACTACCTTTTCAGTGATCAAAATAGCAGTGGCAAGAGTAACGGTGTCCGTCAACTTTCTCAGCCGCATGCACGCCTCTTTTTTCTTCACTTGAAACAACAAGTCTTGAGGCGTCAAGGGTCACTTCGTTCAGAACACTCCTATAAATGTAAAAAATTACAGCTCCTTTCTCCGACGTTCTGTGCAGCTCCCAGTACGTGGTGCTCAGGAGATGTTTCAGCCCAGCGGTCAACTGAAGGCAACGAATTTCTTTGACAGATCCTAGAGTAAGGTCCACATATACTCGTCGAACCGTGTGCGCGATGACATACACTGCTCCCACTGCCCAGTTATACCTTTTTGTCATGTTGTGCCGAAAAGAGACAGTTTCAAAAAACGCTAACGACTCGTCTTTGGCGTATGTGCCTGAGTCAAGCCAAGGCACCACTTCGAAAATTTGGATAAAGTCTTCGGCGGGTCACCAGTGACATATTAGCCATCAAAAAGTGTTCCATGATCTTTCTCTCCAAGTAAAGCCTGTCAACGTGCGTGACAGAGGCGCTAACATGACCTAATGTTACCCTCGTCCAATTGGTCGCCTACTGGAAGTCATTGTCAGCTACGCTGCTAGCGTTTACATGTTTACGGCAAGCCAGGAAGGACGCGGCAACGCATTCTTCGCACACAAGGTGAACCTTGCAGTAGTCGATTTCCACTACCGATAGATGTGGTACCTCAAATTCGTAATGAACAGGTACGTGAGCTAATTAGTGCCGTTCAAATGGCTCAGCAGCTGATTGCATATGTCCCAGAGGGATACTAGCATCTGTGATCAAAGGGCTCCCGGCCGTCCTAGTCTTGTTGTGCCTTCGTTGCCGTGGCAACCAAGGAGGTTGCGTAGAGCTTCTGGACGAACGTACCGGCTCGACTTTTCGACAACGAGTTGGCGGAGGAGGAGCTTCAGGGCGTTGCAGCGGTGGTGATTATCGCTTCGAGGCTTTACAACAGCGGTGTGAAATCATATTTAGCGGTGGTTACTGCAGGGTGCAGATGTAAGGTCAGTGGTCGTCGCAAGGGTGTACCGAGTCGTTTACGACAGCAGCAATTCAGTAGCCCCCAGCAGGGCAGCAAAAGGGCTCGGGTTCCAGGCCGGTCCCTTCGTGTGCTAGTCTCGGTCCTATCGCAAGTGTCAGAAGCAGTATGATCAAGAGGAAGACACCCGCCATCATCACCATGAGTGCTCAAACAAGGAGTACCTTCGGAATCCATACGAAGTAGCTGTAGTGAGCATAGTCCTAATCATTCTCGTTGGTTGGCTTTTCTTCTTTTGGGGCGAACATCGCGTGCTACATCCTGCGCTCCCTGCGTTTCTTTTTATTTTTTTCCTTTATATCACGACTTATACCCAATGCAGGGTATTGACCGAGTAGAAGGTGAATTTGTTTCAGTATTTTTTGTTGTATTACTCGGATAAGCTAGAATAAAGTAACATAAAAATTTAGGTACGAATTACTCGTCATGAAATATTTGAAGTATAAACAATTTATCCAGATAATGTTTTAAACTTACTAATGAGTTCCTTAGTGGCAAAGAAAGCATCCCTGTGACAGTAGCTCAGAGTAGAGGCGCCAAAAGAAAGAATAACTGATTCTGATACTTCCAGACCTAGATTTCGAACATGTGGTACTATGACCTTTACACAATTCTTAGTAAGCATAAGTTTACTGTGTAAAGACGATTGTTAATAGACGGTATCAAAAATACAAAAGTGTATACCAACTGTCTTTAGACTGCTAGACTGTAAACACTCCAGTTGCAGTCGGGCACCAACTTTGAACACAACCGTCTTGATAGGCTGTCTGTTGACGGTTTGTTGCTTTGTCTATTGTGTTTAGCGTTCCACAGAGACTCAGGAAGGCGTATGAAACGCCCTGGATGACATCGCCCATCGGCGCGCCTCCAGTATTTCTTCTCCACTGAAATTCGACCTGAATGCCTAAGTTTGAACACCCATCTTTCCGATCAACAGTCAAGAACCATAAACACTCCCTCGACAGTCACGAACGCTGTCTTTCATCCCATGCCTTTCGGCAACATGTATGCATGTATGCGTGCATGCATGCATGCATGTATGCGTGCGTGCATGCGTGCATGCGTGCATGTGTGCATGCGTGCGTGCGTGCGTGCGTGCATGCGTGTATGCGTGCATGTATGCGTGCATGTATGCGTGCATGTATGTATGCGTGCATGTATGTATGCGTGCATGTATGTATGCGTGCATGTATGTATGCGTGCATGTATGTATGCGTGCATGTATGTATGCGTGCATGTATGTATGCGTGCATGTATGTATGCGTGCATGTATGTATGCGTACATGTATGTATGCGTGCATGTATGTATGCGTGCATGTATGTATGCGTGCATGTATGTATGTGTGCATGTATGTATGTGTGTATGTATGTATGTATGTATGTATGTATGTATGTATGTATGTATGTATGTATGTATGTATGTATGTATGTATGTATGTATGTATGTATGTATGTATGTATGTATGTATGTATGTATGTATGTATGTATGTATGTATGTATGTATGTATGTATGTATGTATGTATGTGTGCATGCATGCATGCATGCATGCATGTATGTATGTATGTATGTATGTATGTATGTATGTATGTATGTATGTATGTATGTATGTATGTATGTATGTATGTATGTATGTATGTATGTATGTATGTATGTATGTATGTATGTATGTATGCATGTATGTATGTATGTATGTATGTATGTATGTATGTATGTATGTATGTATGTATGTATGTATGTATGTATGTATGTATGTATGTATGTGTGTGAACGAGTTTGTAATAGAAGCTAACACAGTCTGCGAAATTTGTGAGTGCTAAAAACTTCGACGCAAGTTTACAATAATATATGTATTGTAAATAGCGGATACTAGTGGTTTAAGAAAATATTCACGCCCAATAATAGTCACGCAATTTACCCAGTAAATTCATGAAATTCACCAAAAAGAGCATGAAGTGAGCACATTTGAAACGAACGCGCGATTTACCCAATATTGTGAACACACAAATTGACATTATCGTTGAGACACTGCCGATATCACAGTAAAATCATATATTAACTTCAAAAAGCCGCATAAAATAATAAATTAGGATATTACAGTATACTTAGGTTTGCCCAAGTTAAGTCGCTACATCTGGAGTTTTATCCCAAAATATGGCATGACACTACAGGTGAAAAAAACAAAACACACACGCTAGGTTTGACCGAAGCGCGAACATGCACTTCCAAGGTCGAGATAATATTCTAACACACATAAACAATCCCGCAAATTGTGCATGATAAACTTACGACGTGTGACTATTTGATAAAAAAAAATGAAAATATTAGAGCGAATAAAAACGTAATACGACCATTGTAGCAAAATAAATAAGATAGTGTGATCAATAAATATTGTTCAAAATAGATTGGGCGAGGTAATAAATGTGCGGTGAAGCCTAAGTGCAGTTAACGCGCAGTCATATCTGTAGCGCATGATTGGGAAGTCCACTTCGAACCACTGGGCTCCTGGCTACTGATTATGATAATCTCTGCAAACGAAATGGCGGATTCTAGTCACATGTCAGTGTTCTTGCCGAGAGCACTTCTTTCGCAGTTTTTAAACTTCACCTGACGCCTAGTCACGTCCGCAATCGCCAACATTTGACGATTTCTGCCGTTCGGAGTGAAATGACCAGGCTGGCTCCCGCCGCAACAACAGCGCCCAGGTCGCAAGAAGTACACTAATACGAGTGGCTCACACGGGGGAACTTCCACACCGTTTCACTCTGCCACACACAATGATTTGTTATCACAAGACTACCACTGCGTAGCGTACTGTTCAATCAAATAGGTCAACAAACGTAAATGAATGTCTTCAAAAGCAATCGAGAAATTGAGAAAAGCGCGAGCCCCGTGCTACTTCGACCTCTAGTTACAACAATAGTACTGAACCAAAAAAAATGTATTAGCGTTATTGTTAACCAGTATGTCTGAGAACAATATCGTTGTGTTTCACTACAATATCTTTGTGAGAATCTTTGTGAAGATTGTTCAGCATTTAAGAAACATGATCACTTTTGGCATTTGACACTGACATTGATCACCTTTGGCATTTGCTACGTTATACTCGCTGGGCGTAACCTCCTTGCTTTTACAAAGGTTTAGCGAGCGTTGGGCCGCAGTGCCATGAATACAGTGAACTAGTCTATACCATGAACTTGAGGTGGTTAAAGGTGGGAAGTAGACACGAAGCGCAAGCCGTAAGAAAGTGTGTGTGTGCCACTTCTCGTTTAGTCCTTGGAATGTGCGCTGGATGGCGGTGCTTCTATATGGGGAATATATGATGAAAATATGCGAGATGGTGGTACTTGGAGTGTTGAATAGATGGACGAACAGACACACAGACAGATGCATGGATGGACGCACGGATGGCTGCATGAACGGATGGACTAATGGACGGACGCACGAACGGTCACACTGATGGACGCATGGATGGTCGGAATCAACAACGAATGGACGGACGGATGCTTTGCCCCGCTCTCCATCATTCACTCCGTGGATATGCGGCCATTTTTTTTAAATTTGTCGAGATTGGGACGTCATTATGACTCATAACCTTCTCAAGCGTAAAATTTTGTCTGGAAAATAAAAGCTTGCTTATTTGTTTCTGTGTGTGTGCGTGCGTGCGTGCGTGTGAAAGAGAGACAGAGACCTTGCATGCATGGGTGGTGCGTGTGCGAGCTTACACATCTGCTGTTCTCTTCTAATTAGAAATTACGTTCACGTGGGTGCCTTTGTTTCACGATGTTTCTGTTTTTCACTTTACATTATTTTACTACACCGCTGATCAATAAACAAAACAGCATATTATTACGACACTGTTCGCTTACATTTTCTCACTCTATGTGAAGAAATCCAACCAATAGTCGAGTGGCCACAGACTGCTAGTAAATGTGACATTTACGCTTATCAAGCTGTGCACTTGCTACAGTAAAAGGCCACAAACCCGCTGACTTATTAAAGCTTCCACACGTTCCGTTGAACATTCTAAATTCTCTGAAATCACCGGCGCACCGAGCCTCAAAACCCTTCAAACAGGATATATATTTCATTAATGCCTATTAAAGAAAACTCAGTGAAAAAAAAAAGTAGAGCACATCATCCACAGGCAGAAAACCACGCTCCGACCGCTTTAAAATTGACGTATTAAACCTTCAACCGTCTGTAATGCTCAGTATGATTCAAGTCATGTATGTATTTCTTTTATGTCATGATCTAGGCCACGTGTCAGCGTCTTCCTGGAGACAGAATCACCAGCCGTAAACCGTCTTTACGACAACGGCCACATTTAACCGGTTTCAAGGCTTAAAAAGCTCAGATGGCCGTCCAACAGCGCTGTCCTCGTCTGTATATGCGTTTTTTAACCTGTCTCAAACTCATTCCTTTCGATATCTTGTAAGGTTTTGTTGCCCCAGCAATCCTTTCTATTGCGTCATACACCCACCGTTGTTTTATTTTATTAGGTTTTCACGTGACTTAGTACCCTTTGCCACGCAAAGCCATTCATTTAGAATTTTATAGCTAATACCGTTATAGCCTTCAATGTTTAAACGCGTTTCAGTGTATTTTTCATCAAACATGGAAGTTGATCAAATATTAGTTCGATTTGTATTTCTATTTGTATTCAGGGTAAACTAAACTCTTTTCAGCGAATACGGATCAAATATTTTTTGTTACTGTTTCGGAAGATTCCGCATGCTTGGCAAACTGAATTGGACGTAAGGATAGGTGGTTTCTTTTATACACATACATAATTAACAAATGGTTTGCCCAGAAGTAGGCAGGCAGAGAACGTGGCGCAAGCAGGGAGATTTCATCTCATCATCGCATACGTGATGGCGTGACTGCAATTCTCTCGTATCCAATTGGTAAGGGGGGCATACGCAGTCATATTGAAGCGAATTGCTTTTAATGTATACTATACTTGATAACGTTATTTCCCTTTCCAATAACATGCCCCCTTTGCCACCACGTGTCAGAATAGTGAAGGAAAAACTCACTACACTTCCCTACAATAATTACTGCAGTGCCATGGCAAATGAAGGCCTTCTTTTTGCCCTTCACAAAAGTACATTTTAACGCTGAAGTCTTACAAAAAGAGTCCCTCCCCACAGTTATACAGGACTCGCACTTCAGTGGCAACAACGCTGCCGGAAACTGGTCTAACATAACCAGTATACATATTTACGCTGCTCTGTTGAATAAACTCGACAAACTTTGTGTTACATTCCGGAATTTTCGAGCCATTGCCCTAGCAATATTAGCTAAAACGACTCTGGAAGCACATATAAGATTACCGGATTATTTTATCGGCACTGAGTTAAAAACACTCGGATACACTTATTGAGCTTGTAATGATCATTTTATTCATACCTAATCTCTCGCTTTTATGCTATTTCCCATCGTTTTGTGCAAAATTGTCAGTCAGTGGGTTACTCGGCTTCAAAGTTATTACACAATTTTTTACTGCTCAATTGTTTTTTAGTAATTTACTCTTCGTTATTCCCGATGTGATACCACACACAATTTTAATACGATAGCATTAAAGAGGTTTTATTTTGAACGAAACTCATCATCAACTAGCCTTAACAAGGAAAGGAGCAAAGTTAGTTATAAAAATAAAAATAAATTATTGCCGATTGCGAAGCGATTCTCGCAGAAGGTGCTATAAGATTTTGACAATAATGCGAATTTAACAACGATTTATGTTGAAATATAAAACTGCTGTTAGCTAACATGTTGACGTTAAGGTCTCCACATAAAATTAAGTGTTATATTGTTTTTTTTGAAAAGTTCCAACAGACTGCATAAAGAAAGCAAAAATAACGAACAGGTACTTTTTGAATGAGCCTGCTAACATACACAAAACACTTCACAACTACAATTAACAGTAAGCGTTTTATTGAAAAGAAGGAGAAATATAGCGAGATTTCGACACTAACTGCGTGTCCCTTGAATTTGAAATTAGCATAGCTGCGCCCCCATTCTTTGTGCCTCTGTGGTTCATGTGGCACGATTCATAAAGAAGTGTAAATATTTTGTCTTTCAAATCAAAACGCAATGTTAACCATAACAGCGTCATGGCATACCTGCGGTTTACTAAAAAAGTATTACAGTTCACGCTGTTTACTTTTACCTGATGTCACGTTTAAATGAACACAACTATTTTTTATCGCAACAGCGAGGCGTCATAAAAGTTTTGAAGATCCATGAGGTCTCTCGGCGCAATTAAGGGAAGTACTATAAGGAAAATATAAAAAGATTATTAGAGAATAACGTTATTAGTGCTTATGAAGGTCAGCTACAAAACAAATGACACTCAAGTTATGACCCTCGCGTTCGCTGACGAGAGTATTGCCGCTGAAATGACATATAAAAAATATATTTATTATTTTGTCCTCAGTCTCTAGCACAGTGTAGGAGCTCTTTTTTGTTGTTGAAACATACTCTCAGTGATCGACGCACACGATGAAGTATGGCTTAGGTATTTCCGCTTTCACAGCACTGATGATTTGAGTGGTAGAAAAATCATACTTTAATTACAGACCTACATTTTAAAGACAGGGCATGCAAACAAGAATACAGGAAAAAAAGAGAAGACACCACAGATGCCAACTAACAAGCGAAAAGGCGTACAACAGTGAAAAAATAAAGCATACCTCAGGACTTCAAATGAGCTTTTGCATCTTTTCATTCATGAACATTTACATGCGCAATACAAGTTTGCGTTTTGCCCATGCAAAAAGTGAACCTATATCAATCCCGAACGCGGGCGGGTCTACGTGACAGAGAACTGTTGACACATTTCATTTGTTCCTTACGCAAATTAATTGACAATTGACTGACGCATGTGCTTCCACTATTATTGATATGCGAAGCCTCAAACGTTAAACGCGTCTTCGTCCCTGTGACGGTATACAAGACACGACGCATTCATCCAACTTCAGCGTGCACTTACACTTTCCGCAATGTAAAAAAGCTAGAAAAAAACATAAGGTCAGCCTTCTTATTATGGTCAGAGAATTTGTGCCTAATACAGCGCTCCGTTCGTCATACGTAGAAGGAGCCGCAGCCAAATATATCCTTAAACACCACACATATACAGCCTCGACAAAGTAAGTCTGGACGCCCGAGTGGTGACTGCAATAAGATAAAACTGCAACGTCACGCCATCTGACATAGAGCGTCTGTTATCGAGACAATGCATTGCGCATGCTCATTTTTTTCACACTCGCAGCCATGTCATTTTACTCAATAGCAAAACGCTAGCTGTTTACATGTAGCGTTACGCGGTAGGGTTTGCTTTCTATGTTAAACTCACCGCGCACTCAGTTCGATGGGGGCACGCTGGTGGTGGAAGGCATGCCACTCATTTTACCTTTATCAGACAGAGAGCATGAAACAACCATACGTTCTCATATTATAAGTTATCTCAAGAATTGGCTTGCTCAGCACCTCTTCGATAGCAGTGCGCTCTTTCGTATTTCACTACTACATGGCAAGTCTTTACACAAAATGAACATGCACGGAAATCAGCTAATGCTGTATGGGACAACACTACTTACCGATACAATGTACATTATTTTCAATTTGATAAAACGAGCACCGTACTGCTCCCGCCAACCATGCCCCCGACGAATGAAGTGCGTCCTGAATTGAAAAAAGAAAGCACCCTACCAAGGAACGCTACACGCAATTCGCTACTACGTTGCAAGGAAATGAAAAAAATGGCAGCATATCCACGGAGTGAATGATGGACAGTGGAGTGAAGCATTCGTCCGTCCATTCGTTCTTGCTTCCGTCCGTCCATGCATCCGTCTGTGTGACCGTCCATGCGTCCATCCACCCGTCCGTGCGTGCGTCTGTTCGTGCGTCCGTCCCTGCGTTCGTCCATGCATCCGCCCCTGCGTCCGTTCATGCGTCCATCCATGCATCTGTCTGTTTGTCCGTTCGTACATCTATTCAACACTCCGAGTACCACCATCTCGCATCTTTTCATCATATATTTCCCATATAGAAGCACCACCATCCAGTGGACATTACAAGGACTAAACTAGAGGTGGCGCACGCACACTTTCTTACGGCTTGCGCTTCGGGTCCACTTCCCACCTTTAACCACCTCGAGTTCATGGTATATACTAGTTCACTGTATTCATGGCACTGTGGCTAAACGCTCGCTAAACCTTTCTAAAACCAAGGAGGTTACGCCCAGCGAGTATAACGTAGCAACCTTATTCTGTCAGATAGTGCTCAATGTAAATGCCAATGGCTGCTAATGGGGATCGCAGCGTGCGCATTAACTAAAAGCCGAATGCTCCTGTCTCTGATTCTTTATTAGAAGCCATTGGCAAGTATATTGAGCACTATTTTTTATTGTTTAACAACGCACAGAAGAAATTACTCACCGGCTCTACCGTGGAAGTCAAAATGTTATACTGGTTACATACTACAATGGCTACGAGGGACTAACGGGTACCGCTATAAGGAGCTTCGCTCCTAAAAGTCATAGCTTTGCCGCAAAAACGAAGCAACGAATGCGATAGCAACAAATAGGAAGGTAACGCTCAGAACAGAAAGCAGATCGAAACGTGCTCCGCGTTTCTCACGCACAAAAGACGCACGAAACGTACTCACAGGTACAGATGAACGCGAATAAGCGTCTCAGTTGTTACTTTACATTGTCTGAAAAGCGCGCCCTTTTCGCAAACGGAGGATGAGAAACAATTGCAGTGACCTTTGTGCGCCCGGTAACTACAACAGAATCGTTTCGGCGAAACCCAAACGCTAGATAAGCCGTACGACTCTCCCCACTGCAAGGCAAGGGCGTGCGATCGAGCGTACACCCTCTTGTTGTCTACGTGGGCCAAACTACGCGTGAACGATGAGATCTGCCACGCGCTCACTCCACCATCTTGCTGACAATGCTGAAAACACGAACCATGGTACTGGGTTGGCGAAATCGACTTCTTCAGACATTCAGCGACAGTTGCCACTGCAACATGAGGAGCATACTAGTCAAAGACCCGTAACCTTTGCTTGAAAACTAGAACAAGGTGTTGTGTTTGGCTTTGGTAGAAGCCTATGAATAGCGCAAATGTCCCTCACTGACAGCTGTGGCCGGTTAGAAATATTGGCCATCTCATTCAACACACTCAGAACGTTTCTGTTTGGAGTAGCTAGGATGTCAGTAATATATATTACTGATCTCCGATAATGAAACTCAGGATCATTCACAGTAGCCTCCAATTGTAGAATGTCTCTTGAAGAGCAGTTTACGTCTAATTTTCCTTCACGTCTGCTTAAAACTGCTAATGTATTTTTTTCTTATTTAGCTGGACGGCTCAGACTGTCGTCGTTTTATGCGACAATAGCTAGAATGAGTTCTTGTTCTCCCTAACCTGAACACGCAGCCTTATCAAGGCATCAAGCAACCTAGTTATATCTGCCCAACAAACGGTGAACAGCGAGTCCATGTTAATTTTTTACTCATCTTTCAATTTTGAAGCGGTAAATTGTCATGGCATGTGACCACTCTGGCCTTTATTTTTAAATGATCGCTCCGACTAGCCAGAGCAAAAATCGTCATGGCATGTGACCACTCATGCCTTTACTCTTAAATTATCGCTCCGACTAGCCAGAGCAACTAGCGACATGGCATGAGGACTCACATTCGTTGCACATCAAGGCGCGTCCATCACATGGTAGGGGCTCATCAGATGACCGCCATGTACCTTCCATTGTGCGTTGTCTACGACAGGAGATTCACAGTTGCACTCAGTTCACACTCAATTTGGCCCACTTCAGTTCGGGGAAAAGGTACACATCCATTGCAGCGGACTGGACGAAGCAGAAAGACACAGGGGCAACAACGTTAGCGGTAAGGCAGGGGCGCTCAGAAAATAAAGAATTTTACCAATCTGCGTAAGCAAAAAAAAAAAGACAGATTAAGTGAACGTTCTTTCAGTACCGCTGTCACCCATGTTCCCAGGCGGGATATCAGTGCCAGAATTACGATAACGCTTTTGCGGGGTCAGTGACATCAGGATGCGGTTACACAGCCCTGGCAGCAGTTTTCAGGTAGTCTGACAGACTAATAAAAATCGAACGCAAAAAAGATTATCGCTTCGGTAGATGGCACCAAGTGCGACGATTCAAGGGTATATACTACTTCAAAATTGACAGATTTTTGTTTTTACTTGCTTTTTCTACTTAGTTTCTCTACTTTTACGACAAAAAAATTGAGGTTGTATGTAAACTCAAGCTACGGGAAAATCGCTTTTAAAATGCCTCTAAACCACCCCGTTTGAGGCTTTTCTGTTTTCACGTTTTTAATGAGGTCATTCTTCTTTTCGGACTGCTTGCTAGTGTGTTGTAACTACCCTACCGCCCGCTTACACTGCACACTGTGATGGTATTCGTCAGATTTTCGTTCATTGCGTAAACGCTAGGGCCGGTTTCCTCTATAAGAGCTGAGTATCTGTTCTGCAGTGAGACTCTGAATTCTAGCACTTTTCCTCGCAGTGCTAGCTCATTGATTGGCTCTTGCGTGTCAGTTTATGTCCTTTATTTTTTAAGCCTATAGCAGAATCCGAGACCTTATCATTCTATGGTCACTGCATCGTACCTTGCCGAACACTTCCATATTATAAACGGTGTATGGGCGTGCACTCACTTTAAAGTCTATTTCGTTCTTACTTTCGCCATGAGGGCTTCTTCATGTGCCCTTACAGTTCGCTCGGTTTCGGTAGAAGGTATTCAAGAACCGTAAATCATTGCGTCTGCGAATTCTACTATTTTAACTAACCTCTAGCTTTTCTAGTACCGATGTCATTATCCTCAACTGCCAGGTCTCCAGCCTGCTTCTTCCGTACCTTGACATTGAAGTCACCCATCAGTATGGTGTACTGTGTTTTTACCTTACTCAATGCCGATTACGTGTCTTTAAATCAAATCAAATCAAACCAAGCTTTAATATGCTATAAGAAGATGTACAAGAAAGGTTATACATAAGCTGGTCCCGTAGTATACACTGAAATGGGACCTCCTATGAAATGTAAACTGAAGTATTTGATTGGCAACAACAGTGGCAAAAATAGTAGAATACAAAGTTACAAGAAATGAACTGCAGACACGAATAAATGATGATGCTCACATCAACTATATGCAACCGCAAATGTAAACTTCCACTTTTCTTTCTTCTTATTTATATTCCATTGATTTTAATAACTTCCCCTGTACATTACTTGGCATTACTGTCTGTTATATCTCATTAATATTGTGTTAAAAACACGGAAAAACGAGCCCTTAGGTATACACTGCTTTCCCTTATATATATATATATATATATATATATATATATATATATATATATATATATATATATATATATATTTATTTCCCAACAGTTTCGGGAGGGGTCCTCCCTTCATCAGGGGATGAGTCCCCTGATGAAGGGAGGACCCCTCCCGAAACTGTTGGGAAATATATTTATCCTTGTTGACAACGCTCCCGTTGTGACATATCCCATACCTTCACGAAGACTAACTGGCCCATTGAATTATTACTCCCCCCGTGTGCTCAGATTTGGGGGCACGTTAAAGAACCCCAGGTGGTCTAAATTTCCGGAGCCCTCCACTAAGGCGTCTCTCATAATCATATAGTGGTTTTGGGACGTTAAACCCCACATATCAATCAAATCAATTATCACTCCCACTATATATATATATATATATATATATATATATATATATATATATATATATATATATATATATATATATATATATATAGCATCACGTGATAAATAAGAAAAACAAGCAACTGAAAAAAATAACATGGCGAGGGAGAAATCGTTTAGGCAGAAGAGTGAGTGATGCATAACAAAAACTTTTTCAATTCATGACGAAATTTATGTGTTTTTTTAAGTTTTATTAAAGATGGCAGAGTATTCCATAACGATATGGCCCCAAAGTGAACTGTCTGTTTGCAATAATTGGTTCGTACTCTAGGCAGAATAGAATTATTATGCTGTGCGAAACGAAATGGGTTAGTATTTAGCAAAGATGATTGATGAATTGATCATGATGATATATTTTTATTCAGTAGTTTGAAAATAAAAGTGGCGGGATTGATTTTACAAGGGCGGCAACATAGAGAATTTTATTTTCTTGTAGAAACTGTTTAGCATTGTGTGTGGGTAAACTAAATGTTATTGAATAAATGTTAGGCTGGGTTACTACTGCTGATAGATCTTCGTTAGAATTCATAATTTTAGTGTCATCAGCATATAAGAAACACCAAAAGAAGGTAAGAAAATTAGGCAGGTCATTAATAAAAATAAAAGCTTTCAACTTATCAATCGTCATGGCTGGATGTCGGCTCGTAGGCCTGCACCACCTTCATCTTGTATCTTTTATTAGGTTTAATTACGATACTTGCCCGCCTTTCATTGATGATAGAGTAATATGCAATGTTAGGAGCTATATTTGTGGATAAGTAACCCCACGACCAGTTCTCTGCTGCCATCCAAGCGATGATAGCAGGCTAAGGTACTCAGCTGCTGAACTGCGCGTCGCAGGATCGAATTACGGCTAAGGCGGCTGCATTTTTGACATAGTTTTCACTGAGTCCTACTAGATCCCAGTTAACCCCTTCTAGTTACTGAAATAGCACAGCTAGACTTGCTTCACTAGAAAAAGTTCTAGCGTTAAACTTTGCTAAATTCAGGTTACAATGATGGCCTGTCCTAACCCAGAGATTCTTAGCACCTTCATCCCATGAATTGCAATGGATGATTACTAAGTTAGACAAGAAGAGCAGAAATGCAGGTTTTAAAATAATCTTCAGCAGTATTGTAAAACAACCTCTGAAAATAACTGTGCTTCAAGATAGTATTGGTTCACTTAAAGTGCTAAAAAAACCACGTCTACTTTGAACAGGTTGTAACCGCGGAGCCGAACTACGAGGTTGAAGTAACTAGAATAATCCGTACGGGGTGGAGCGCAATCGGCGAGCATTCTCAAATCATGAAAGGCAGCTTTTGTCGATACGTTGAGAGGAAGGTAAATAACAGCTGCGCCTTGCCGGTATTTATCTACGGAGCCGAAACATGGAGCATTACAAAGAGGGTACAACTTAGGTTGTTGACGACGCAGCGAGTGATGGAAAGCAAAAGGATAGGTGTAAGTTTAATACACAAGAAGAGAGCAGAGTGGGTCAGGAAACAAACCGGGTTGAAAAATATCATAGCTGAAATCAAGAATAAATGGGAATGAGCCGGGCAAGCAGAGCGTAGGCAGGATAACCGCTTGCCATTAAGGGTAACTGACTGGATTCCAAGGGAGGGCAAGTAGCTGAAAGGGAGACGGAAAGTTAGGTGGCCAGATGAGATTATGAAGTTGCGGGTATAAAGTGGCAGCTGCAAGCACAGGTCCAAGTTGGCGGGCGAAGCATGAGAGACGCCTTTGTTCTGCAGTGGGCGTAGTCGGGCTGATGAGAAGGAGAATGAGAAGAAAACCACCCCGAGCTTAAACGAGAGACAGCAGTTTCTTTCTCACCTTCACCACCGTTCCTACAAATGTTATTTCTTCCCGGCCACTTACTTATTCATAAAGCACATGGAATGTCCGCATTAAAGGTTGAGGCAGTTAGGATTTCATTATTTTAAGCTACGCATTGCTATCTCTGTATGAGCAGCCACAAACGCAGAATTCGAAGTGATATATATTTATTGCGAATGATACTCCTGTAATACAAAACAGCGCCGGAGTGGGACTGTATGGTAAAACAGTGTACGAAAAATTCACAAAAGGTATCTTTCGTATACTGATCAATCGAGAAATTATTGCACTTTCACGTCACATGAACAAGCTTTTGACGTCACTAATTAGGCTGCGGAACGGGAAAACGCTAGGAGATAATAAAGTTCTCGTTTTTTTTTTGCAATTTAAGAGGCTGTTTAGAGGCCCTTTAGAGAGCTCAAGGTGGCTCATAAAAACTAAATGCTCACTGGAAATAGTACTCTCGCTGATTGTGATTGCAGTACATATGTGGAGTTTACCAGAGTCACATGCTCAAGGTAAGCATAACTTTCTAGCTGTCACAACAACAACAACAACAAAAAATCATCTGAAAATACGTTCGCCATGCAAGCAAGCTTTTATTTCTTCGCATAAGATGTGTCTTTCTTGAGACGCAGTTTGGGCAATTTCTGGAGGTTCAACAGTATACTTTAGGTGTTTCTGATGGCCAGATGAAGATAAAACCTTTTTCACACAACATTTAACATGAAAATAGCGCAATTTTTGTTTGATAGTGTAATATCGCTTACATAATCTTATGAACATAGAGTCAGGAATTATTATGAGCGGAGTGTCTTAAAACTTCTTACATTATAGTTTTGTAACATTTTTGAGAGTTATTTGCATTTCAAAGTTCACGTGGGACAATACTATAAAGTAATAGCTCATAATTATAAAAGGGAAGGGCATAAAAGGTATGTCCAGAAAGGACTATACTATATCTTACACAATGTCATGTTACAAAACGAGAACTATGCAATTTATATACTCGGTGACAACTTTTCTTGGCATTGAAGCGAAGGCTACAGAGCCAAATCGAGGGCTTCTTACCGCCAGTGAATATAGTTCCCGAACAGCGCCCGTATTCTCACAGTGAAGTATAGAAGTTCCTTCTTTATTCTCTACGTGGAGCTATTTAAGGCAGGAAGCAGCTCACACTGTTAAGATAGTCGTATTTATTTTAAATTTATTTATCCCTGACTTCGTGTTTATGAACGCGCGAGAAATTCCCGCCTTTTTACGTGCACCTCAAGCGCTAGGTGGCGTCTACGTCTACATGAAAGGCTGATGGTGCGCCCCCATCACCTTCCATAGCCTTATGAGACGCGTGGCAAAACGGACCACTTCACGTAATGCTACACGTTCAAAAGCTCCACCTCCGTAGCTTTCCCTTAAGTGCCAAGAAAAGTTGTCGCCGAGTATATAAGACTGATCACATACTTGAAGTCAGCATAAATACTTATGAATATTTATGTCCTATGCTAGAATGTAAGGAAGCCATTTTTTCTGCAGCATCTGCCCTTCAGCAAAGCATGAATCTGAAGCGCTACCATCCAGCTGCAGTACACCATAATTTGTTGTGACAGCCCCGTCTATCCCAAAAAGATTTACCACTTACCCCTTTTAACGCCCTTGTACCTTATACTGTATGGACAGTAGATGCGATGGACAACTTTGCTCCGGTGGTTCTAAGCACATAGAAAGTTCAGATCTGTGCAGAACTCTTCGGTTATCTTAAGCTTACTTTTGTTTCCTTCTTATACGCTCTGTTTTGGCTGTCTTTCAAATGTGAGGCATTTCTTTGCAAACTTCTGCCCCTTTGCACATATGCTTACCTGCCTGCGATAATGTGTAGCCCTGACCGTTTCGTTAATGGCACATGTGCCAAAACTGGTATAGCATAAAATGACTTCATGAAGAGCTGAACTGAAGGGGCTAACACGAAAATTCTGACACGCTCGTGATGAGCGGCATGACTTACATGACATGGTCTCAGGGTGGTCACGGCAGTTTAATTAGGTTACTAAACACTGAAGCTGTTATGGCGAGTTAACACTGCATAGCGAACCTAAATGAGAGGTGGTAACGTAAAGTTTATGATAGGCATTTCGTGCATATGGAATCACTTACATATCACACAAATGGGATGGACTCGCGGCCCTTGGCAATAACACGAAAAAAATGACACGCATCCCATGCACGGCATGGTTTATATAATGCTGCCTCGGGTCACTTCCAGTTGTTTTCCTTGCTTGATATGTACCAAAATTGAACGGCATGACACGAGTGCGTGACAAATGAAAATGGCAGATGGTGAATTGTATACACTCAAAAATACGCTCCATTAGTATTGTACATACCAGATTGTACATGCATAAACAGAGTGAAGAAAATGTCACATGAAAAATGACTTCGTTGGCCTCAAAGACAGACAAGGAGATCTATGCAGCTTTTTACTAGCTAGCTGCCTCGTAGTTCATGAATTTGCAAATAGCGTGGAACCTGCGAAATTTTATTCAATTTTATATCTGTCGGTCTCTTTTTCTCTCTATCTCTTTTTTTTCTGTGTATTTCTGCATTTTTTTCACCCTGTTTCTCCCTTCAGCATTCTTAAACTTGATGCTTTACTATTTACCCTCCACATTTCACTCCTCCCACGCTGGAATCTCTCCTTTGCAACATCGCGTCTCATTTTATCCTTTTGCTATGCAATACTTTACAAGGCTATGCTATGTTTTTTCACTGCACTTTTGTAGTCGAGTGGTGAAGACGCACCCAACCGGATCGCATGCACAGGCGTTCTAATCCCACTGCTTCATGAGAAGTGTTTTTTCAACGAGATTTTTTCTCCGTCCTATTTGTTTACAATTCTTTATTTTTTTCCCCTTGTTTTCTACCCATCGCTACAACATGCACAAATCGTCAATGCGCTCTGGAAGCGAAGCAGATGAAGAACAGGACGAAAAGAGCGCATAACGGGTCACGACAGAGATCACGGCATAACGGGTCACGACACCAAGGTTAACAATTTCACCGTTCAAAAAAAAAAAAACACTATCTATCCTGCCGTTGTTAGTATCAGCCACAGTGTTCTGCATATGTGAACTTCGAGTAGTTACGTCAGTATAATTGAATCCCACCAACACTACGCAAACAACAAAAATATTTTACAAAGGGCTCTAATCTCTCTACCGTAGAGAGATGTTTGGTCCGTTTTCATGTGATGAAATGTAGAAAGGTTCTGTACCTGCTGATCTCCTGCACACTGGTGACACTTGCCGGTATGATATTTACGTTTCAGTTTAGTCCTTGAAAAATGCAAACACTCCTACGGTCAAAGCAACACAAAGGCAATATTCCTGGGAAAATTATGTACAAGAGCAATGCTGGAAACTCGAACAACTATTGATCTCATAATCAGACCAAAGGAGACTCTTCAACCGGAACCATTCCTAGCCGCTGCTCCTTCGGTCGAAACAAGCTGTCTCCCATCGAGACTGTGCTGCACCTGCAGAGAACAGGTCCCCGCTTCATCTGCCCTTCTCCACGTAGAAGCTCGTCTTCCCCTCCTCCTCACTGGGCCAGTCGCTTTGTGGCACAGCGGCAAGTGCAGGGTGCAAGCTGTTCATCGTTAACAAATTACCTACTTTCGTTTTTTTAGAAAGTAAGCTAACTACACTCTTTTCCGCCCCCAATTTAGGTTAATCGATTTCAGTTGCCCGGTTGCAAAAGCTCACACTTGATGGAGGCATAGAATGTGCCACTCTTAGTGAAACGACGCAAACTATAGTCAACCAGCATTCAAGCTCAAGTAACTTTATAGTGGTCCTGCTAAAATTATTTGGCAGATGTTTGCAATTCTTGGCAAGAACGTTCAAGCTGGCACAAATGACAATGCAAGAGGGGAAACGAATAACGGTCGAGCTGCTTGACAAAATGACTAACTAAAGCCGATCGAACTGAGCAAGCGTCCTCTAAGTCACCCACTCACCAGATTTACACTCGCAGCTCACGCCTCCTGAGTGACTTTCTGAGAGTGACATCATGTACCAGGCCGTTTAAAACAGTAACCTGGGCTAGCTCTTGGATGGAATAGCCCATTATTCTGAAATACTGGGAACGGTATATAAATCTGAATACTGCAAGTGAAGAGATGGAGGCAGAACACGCTGTTTATCATAGAGGTTGCACAAAAAAGAATAGGCTCGCTGATGTTTTTATAGGTCAAGCGTTCGCGAAGGCCCCTGGTCATCAGCGTGTTCGACACAGACAGGCGTATACATATGAAAACATTGGTCAGCTTGCATGAGACCCTCTATATTTGGCCACTAAGTTTTCACAGCATTGTTGTAATAAATATGAGAGGAAGATTGCATTGTTTGTGAGAAATGGGTTTATGTTTACTGTATGGACAATAAGAAGCATCTGTAATCGACATTGCCAGAAGCACAGAAACTTCTTTAAACTGGAGATTATACAGACAGTTTCAATAAATGTGTCATTTCGCTTTCTTTGTACCGGCAGGCATCTCCATTGGGTTAAACACATCGTTGGTGAGAGTTAATAAAAAGTAAATAAAAGATAATTAGTGCTGTTAGACGTCCATTCTTTCGTTCAAATGTGCGAATTGAAGTTCATTCGAAGAACCTATCGCAGCCCTGAGATAGAGAAAAGGCAGCCTCTGGTAATTGTTGTAACGTTATAGGATTCAAACAAATTCAATTATTAAACCGAAACCATTAGGGCAGCCAACATCTCATGAGTGAAACAAGCAGATGACTATAATGGCGTCACTCTTGAACGCAACAATAACAGATGTGTGCTTCTCCTGCATTCGTTAACATATGTGCACTATACACTCTGCAACTGCAAGTGCAGCCCGGACACCCACTCAGTGAAGTCGATTGATCGCTGATATAATGACGCTCACACGTTGTAAACATGCCAGAAGAAAACGAGAGTTGCGTTCTTCAGCGTTCCGGCTTCGTCGCTGAATATGGGTGAATTCAGTAACTTCGCAATTATTACAAAATGCCACTTTTTAGGAGCGAAGCTCCTTAAGGCGTGGGCTGTGCGTCCCCTATATGTAGCCACCTCTCGTTCAGTTCGAAGTATTACGCTAGCCACCGCCCGATCTAAAGAGTACAGCCATATCCATCCGTCCATCCGTCCGTCCGTCCATCCATCCATCCATCCATCCATCCATCCATCCATCCATCCATCCATCCATCCATCCATCCATCCATCCATCCATCCATCCGTCCGTCCGTCCGTCCGTCCGTCCGTCCGTCCGTCCGTCCGTCCGTCCGTCCAAAAGATGCAAGATGTTATAAACTAGACGGCGGTACGTGTAGTTGATTATGAAAGATGCGAGGTGTTATAAAATAGGAATGATGCCACATATGGCGAGTGTCATCGTTCGATATTGTGCGGCGACGTACGCTAGGGGGAGTGTTGCAATAAAATCGAGTGGGCAAATTGTACGTAGGATTCATGGTTTACCAGGTTTACCTCCGGAGCTTCGCCCACTCATCATCATTCACTTCGTGGATATGGCGGCATTTTTTTCAACATGCCGATACGGAAATGAATTCTTCGCATGACAGACTTCTCAGGGGGTCCAGATCAAGAGATCCTAATCAGAATGTTCAGATCTTCTCCTGATTGTAGATTTCGAGGGCTAAATAAATTTTTCTCATTTTTAATAAAAAGAAAGACACCTGCAACGAAATACTGCAGGGACACGCTTAGAACAGCACTGCAGCGGGCGTGACGAGTGACGCAACGATAGCCGCTGCGAAGTAGCACGTCTGGGTGCCAGTGCAAACATTCGCAGACACGTCCTGTCATGCTTTTGCTCCATTCATCACATTGTTCCTCAACCTCTTCCGATGTTGCCTGAAAACAGCTCACGTACAGCAAAGCTTACGGGAAGCATTTTTTCCCCTTTATCTGCTTTGCTACCCTGTGCTTTCTCTACTCAGACGAGAAAAGCGGATGCGTGACAGAGGGTGAAACGTGGAAGTTTTTTCTCACTAAAACTTCATAAGGATTTTATCTTGGTTGCTTTTTTTACTTGATAATAGTCGCTGCTATTTTGTTCCAGAATGTTTTAAAAACGAGAATTTTTTGGGGGCTGGGGTAGTTCGCACGAAATTTGTTCGTCTGTCTTTTTCCGCGTCTGTCACGCGATTCAGCGCCCGGTGAAAGTTTAAGACTTTGATTAACATCCAGCCATGTTGATCTGGTAGCTGCTATCATTGTTAGAAATAAGGTGTCACAGTATTCCACTGCTTACACAACTGCTAGGACTTGGGTTGCGTGGCCGGTGCGAACCCTTGTAGCCCTCGTTCTTGGAGCAGTCTTTAGGACGAATTCAAGACAGAAAAATATTTTATACATGTAAAATACTTCATACATGTTGGCGGTATAAACTCTCGAAGAATAGGCAGGGTACTCTTCGGCGTTCCCGAATAAATGGTAACGCTGGTGTTCACTTTTATCTTCTCTCTGCATGGTTGCAGAAGTCTACCAGTCCAGCACCCCTTGTTGGCACCTGATAACCTCGGCTGGGCTTCCAAGAAACAATGCCAGGTTATCGACATGGCACCACACGGTGAGTCATTGACTGCTCCGGTGATCCTGTTTTGGAGTCGATGGATCACTGTCAGTTCCTCTAGTGACTGAACGGGGCAAGTCCGGACTGACGAGATCAGCATGATCTCGTCAGACCGGAACAGGCAGCTCTACACGTGTGCGGGTATTTACTGTTCACACCACACAGAGATGTTGCTCCGTGGTCGTCGCACTCAGCTTAGGAATGTCACTTTGCGTAGAACGACTGCCGGTAGTGGCCGGCCAGGCAGTTCCACATCAACATCACACTTGGGAACATTGACGATCAAAAAGAAAATATTACGCATGTCAGAGGTGCAACATCAATACGTAAGTATTAGGTAGTGTGTTTATTTACTAGAAAATACATAGAAGCGTAATTCTGGAGACCCCCGTGTTTTCTACGCTGCGTTGAGAATTCAATGCTATGCCCGAAAAATTGGGTGTTTCCTACGTCTCGCTAGGACGATACTGTGCTGCCACCTACCAGCAGCTCTGCGTTCTACACCACCTTTTGTTTTTCGACATTACTGTCAAATAGAGTCTGTATCTCTAGACAAAAGGCTATTTTCTTCCGACAACATTTGCCGTAAGACACGATGATACGTGGCCAATGTTTTCGTACATAAGCTGTCATTTTCCCCGTGCACAGGTTTTAATCTGTCATACTACGTTCTTTATAGGTCACACATCTCAGTGAATCAGAAAGGTCATTTTCACATGCGCTTCACCAGGAAGGAGTCCGTAAATGAAACGATATTATCTTGTACGCCTCTCAAGGTTTAGGAAGGTTAGGATAGGCACGATCTTCGCAAATTGGTATTTTTGAAAATTGATGGTGTTCTGATTCCCGTACTTTTTACTGAGATTGTGTGCATGTGTGTGAGTTTGTTGGGGAAGGGGTGAGGTTAAACGAAATGAAGAGAGCTTGACCACAAAAAAAAAAATCATCCTGTTTTCTATCCTGCACTGCTAAGCTGGTACGGTGTGACAGAAAGTTGAACATGTAAAAAAAAAAATCAAAATTGTTATGAATATAGGTAAAAAAATAAAAAAAACTAACAGACGCTCACACTCAAGCATGGGAACGTTATTGTCGTTCGGTGAGGCTGGTTTACAGCACAAACGTCAGCGGGGATTTCTCCCCTTTCTGGTTGTTGGTGTAGCCATGTACGCAATAGGAAAATAATACACCTTTATAAATGTACAGCAGGAACAAAAAGTCACAGCGTATCCATGGAGTGAATAATGTTGAGTGGGGCGAAGCATCCGTGCTTCTGTCCGTTCCAGCATCCGTCTGTGCGTGTGTCGTCCATCCGTCCGTCCGTATGTGCGTCCGTCCGTGCATCCATCCGTCCATTAATGTGTCCATCTATGCGTCCATGCGTCCGTCCGTGCGTCCACCCATCCACCCGTGTGTCAATCTGTCCGTCCGTCCATCTGTCCGTCCGCTGTCTGTTTCTGTGTTGATCAGCCCCTCTGTCAACCCGCCCATCCATGCGTCTGTCTGTCTGTCTGTCTGTCTGTCTGTCTGTCTGTCTGTCTGTCTGTGCGTCGGTCAATTCGTCCGTCTGTCGATCCGTCCATTCACCTAGTGAACACTTGAAGTACCGCCATTTCGCATCTATCATCATATATTCATCATATACAAGTACCGCCATCCAGCGGATAATCTAAGGACTAAAAGAGATGTACTACTACAACGACGACACGGGACGTATTACCCACCGCGTGAGAAGCTTCGCCTCTAAAAGGGGTGAAGATCTCTAAAATAATAAAATTATTTGAGTAGAAAGAAAAAATTGCCAGAACTCTCAAGGATGTTAGAAGTAAGCGGTTCATTACACTAGCACAATTATTACAATTCTCGATGCTCTCTGTTATGCTAAGAACAGAAACTGGAATAATCTGCGTCTCTATGTGCCTGAATGGCAGTTTAAGAGCATATTAAAGAAATCTAAAACCACTGAAACATCCTGCCCTCAGATAGTATACGTTTACACCATATTATGTCTGCTTTTGAGCTTCAGGATGATCAGTATGGCGTCCAACAACTGATCTCCTAATACACGTAATGCACCCTTGTCAACAGGCATTAGGATTAAGCGCGACAAGCGGAAAACTAATTACATTTGACGGCGCACAATACGGGGCCCTGACTGACACAACCGAAACTGTGGTACTTCCTCTGAGTGAGAATAGTGTAGTTGATTAGGAAAAGCAAGATGAATAAATAGAAAACACCGGCTGTCAGAGTCTGAGCGACACCTGGCGTATAATGAAGGCACGAGCTCACCAAGCATTCTCAGAAGTACTTATGAGCAAACGTTTACAGCGGCGAGACGCTATAGCGTAGGTGTTTTATCTTGCAGGCAGCACTAGCCTAGGCGCTTAATTAACTGCGCCTCGTCAGGCACTTCAGCGCAACAGCAGCAAGAGTTATGCCGTAAACACTGTTCCTGACAACTCACAATATATGACACTCTAATCTCCCGAAAGGCTATGAACAGCGTTATTTAAGTGCATGCGGCAGCTTAAGTGATGTCGTAGAATAATTGCGGCCTGCTATGCCGACAGCACCGAGTGTTTCTAAGCAAAACGAAGAATCCGTGGAGGTCGCTGCTGTGGGCTGACGTGCAGAGCTCAGTTTTATATCGTCGAGTGTGTTGTAATCTCTCCGCTCATGTTGAGTATTAGTGCAGGGTTTCCCGCAGAAAATGGCAAAAAAAACAATAAATGAAAATGTCGTTCACTACTTGCTCGAAAGTAATGCATTGAGGAGTGCGTTACGAATGCTTCGAATGCTTATAAGTTTCTAACTAGCAAATCTAGGATAATCATGAAAGCTTCACGTCGGCGACTGTACTTTTAATGGTGCTGCTTATCCGACATTAAAACGCGACATATGGTTCAGTGAGTGCGTCTTTGCCACGTAGTCAAACCTGGTAGTAAAATCTAACTGAACTACCTGAAGTTTATGTGCAGAAGTGCTATAGTTGCGAAAACCATGATCCGGTTTAGAGGCATTACACGGTAGCTTATCTCCTGTCACTGCATGACTGGCGTGGTTATTTATGTGCCCCTAAAGATCAGCAAGTGAGTGAAGAGACATTAGGAAACACAAGAATGGCGCGCCATACGCGGTTAACGTCCTCATCAAGCCACAAACGTCAAACGATGTACTACTAACCATGCGCTAATGCATACCGCAGAATAAGCTCTTGAGAAGTCGACTCCTAATCGTAACGAGCACAGCTTTTTTTCCTCGCAGGGTTACTATACAGGCAGAGATACTAGCAGCGGCAGCGAATGATATGTGTGCAATTTACTGCACCATGCGCTGCGAATGCTAAAATCAGCCAGCAAAAGTGTGGAAGTCAGAAAGTTATGATTGATCGCAGCGTCTACGACAGACGATGAAATGGCGAACCACGCTACCAATTCGAATGGTATTTCAAATTACCTCTGAAGAGAAAGCCAACGAGTGTATTTATCGTCACGGAGTCATGAAGTGGACCGAGGCAGTAGTGGTATGTCAAAGATGGAACTCTTTATTTGGTCGAACTTGTAGCCGGCAAACGCAGTCAAATTGTCACTGGTAGCGGCAAAACGAAAGTCTGCCATCGATGAAACCGACAAGGGGCAAAGGAGTTCTGAGTACCGCACAACGAGCTGAGAGTCCTCCAGGCAGAGTAGGCTTCACCACTGGGCGACACGTCACAGCCCCGAAGCTAGCCTGTCCCCTGTTTATAAGCCGGTGGGTGGCCGGCTGGCACTGGCGATCGAACCCCCGCACCTTCCGTAGTTGAAGTGGACGCGTACATGCAATGCCACAGCTATGGTGGGGGGCGAAGCAGTTGTTAGTGGTGTCAGTGTCTAAGTGTTTGCGATAGGGTGAATTCTCTTTGACGTCATTGTCTTGCATTATCGGGGATTTAAGATATTTTTACCTTTTACTTTCATATGTGGTTTATCAGGGCGTTAGAATCAAGTAAGGTGTTTTTTATATAAATGCGAGACTGAAATCATGAATTTCTATCAAGTACTTGGCATCAAAAAGACCGAAGAGGGGCAGGTCAAGGCATTTCAATACTCAAGTGTCTAACTCACTCCTATAATCAATAAATGCGAGACTGAAATCATGAATTTCTATCAAGTACTTGGCATCAAAAAGACTGAAGAGGGGCAGGTCAAGGCATTTCAATATTCAAGTGTCTAACTCACTCCTATAATCAATAAGTATTGCTGTGACATGAACGCAGTTTAATTACTTGTAAGTAGCCGTGAGTACAAATGCGAGGCGAGAAAAGATGACAGCAATACGGTCGCAACCGGTAAAGTTGAAACTCATTATCGGGGTGGAGATGTGCCCCGAAAAAAGAACGACACTCACAATGCAACAATATCGGCGCAGACAGTTGTCGGTCGTCGAATAATCTGATCAGCACAAAGATGGGCTCGCTTTTGAATATGCCGAATCTAAGATCCCGGGTTTACCCTCGCGGTGGCGTTGATGATGATGAAAAACATTCTTTTTATACCCTAAAATGTTTCTGAGCGAGTGGGTGGCATCCCCAGCTTAGGGCCCCGCTGGCCTTTGTGGCTCGCGGGGCTTGGCTGAGAATGGCCAGCTTGCGTTCCCAATCTTTGCTAGCAAGCTAGGTCTTCCACCACTGCCTCATTCTTACTATCCCATCAAGGGGACAAATTCATCATCATCATCATCAAGACTACGTCCACGGATGGACAAAGGCCTCTCTCCTGTTCCGCTAGTTAACTCGGTCCCGTGCTTGCTGCTTCCAATTTATACCCGCAAACTTATTAATCTCATCTGCCCGCCTAACCTTCTGTCTCTCCCTAACCCGCTTACATTCTCTGGGAATTCAGTTAGCTACCCTTAATGACCAGCGGTTATCCTGTCTACGTTCTACATCCCCGGTCCATGTCCATTTAATCTTCTTGATTTCAACTATTTTATCCTCAACCCCCGTTCGTTAATACACTCTACTCTCTTCTTGTCTCTTAAGGTTACACCTACCATTTTTCTTTCCATTGCTCGCATTGTCGTCCTCAATTTAAGCTCAACCCTCTTTGTAAGTCTCCAGGTTTCTGCTAAATAGCTAAGTCCCGACAAGATGCAGCTGTTATATACCTTCCTCTTGAGGGATAGTGGCAATCTACATGTCATGATTTGAGAGTGCTTGCCAAATGTTCTCCACCCCATTCTTGTTCTTCTAGTTACTTCAATCTCGTTGTTCGGCTCTGCGGTTATCGCCTGCCCTAAGTAGACATAGTCTTTTACAACTTGAAGTGCCCTATTACCTATCTCGAAACGCTGCTCTCTTTCGATTTTGTTGTACATTAATTTCGTTTTCCGCAGATTAATTTTAAGACCTATCTTTCTGCTCTCCTTGTCTAACTCCCTAATCATGAGTGGCAATTCGTCCCCTGAGTTACTCAGCAATGCAATGTCATCGGCAAAGCGCAGGTTACTAAGGTACTCTCCATTAACTCTTATCCCTAACTGTTCCCATTCTAGGCTTCTGAAAACCTCCTGTAAGCACGCGGTAAAAAGCATTGGGGAGATTGTGTCCTCCTGCTTTACACCCTTTTTGATTGGTATTCTGTTGCTTTTTTATTAAGCACTATGGTAGCAGTTGATATCCTGTAGATTTCTTCCAGGATGTTTATATATACTGCATCGACGCCCTGATTCCCCCGTGTCTGCATGACTGCTGATATTTCTACAGAACCAAACACCTTCTCGTAATCTATGAAGGCTATGTATAGTGGTTGGCTATATTTCGAGCACTTCCTAATTACCTGATTGATAGTATGAATGTGGTTGATCGTTGAGTAGCCTGTTCGGAAACCTGCTTGTTCTTTTTGTTGATAGACTTCTAACGTTTTCTTAGCTCTGTTACCAATTACATTCGTAAATAGCTTGGATACTACAAAGAGCAAGCTGATCGGCCTGTAATTATTGCAGTCTTTGTCATCTCCTTTCTTATGCATTAGGATGATGTTAGCATTCTTCCAAGATTGTGGTACTCTTCCCGTCAGGAGACGGCTCGTGAACAGGGTGGCTAGTTTTTCTAACATAATCTTTCCCTAATCTTTCAGCAGATATCTTGTTACCGAATGATCACCAGAAGTTTCGCCTCTTTGCATGCTCTCCAAGGCTTTCCTGACTTCTAATATTACTGGTGGGGTGTCATCTGAGTTACTGTGAGTTATTAAAGTACTGAGGTCGTGGTTGTCCCACTTACTCTACAGAACTCATTAAAATTCTTCCTCTATTTTAACTATCCTATCCATATTGGTAGTTACTTTGCCTTCTTTGTCCTTTGGTGCATACATCCAATTTTTGCATATCGCAAGTTTCTTCTTCACTGCTTTGACGCTTCCTCCGCTCTTGAAAGCGTCTTCAATTCTCTGCATGTATACCTTTTTACATCGGATACATTACGCTTAATAATTAACTTAGAAAACTCTGCCAGTTCTATTTTGTCAGTTGTACTTGAGGCTTTCATCATTTGATGCTTCTGAATGAGATTCGTCATTTTCTGGAATTGCATGCCAGTGTCCTTTCTCACTGCCGTACCTCCACCTTCCACTGCACGCTCCGTAATGATACTCGTGAGATTATCATTGATTGCGTCAACGCTACTGTTAGTTTCATCAATAAGAGCCGAGTAGCTCTTCTGAAGCGAGACTCCGAATTCCGCCTTGTCAAGCACTTCCACATCCTGTGCGATGCCTGAGTGTGCACTCATTATAATGTCTATATTGTTCTCATTTTCGCCATTAGAGCTCCTTCATATCCACTTAAGCTTCCCTCGCTTTCGGAAGAAGGTATTCAAAATCCGTAAATTATTGCGTTCTGCGAATTTTACTAGTAGCCCTCCTCTGACGTTTCTAGTACTGATGACATAATATCCTGCTGCCTGGTCTCCAGCCTGCTTCTTCCATACATTTGCATTAAAGTCTCCCATCAGTATAGTAAACTGTGTTTTTACCTTGCTCATTGCCGATTACACGTCTTCATAGAAGCTTTCAACTGAAGCGTCATCATGGCTGGATGTAGGCGCGTAAGCCTGTACCACTTTCATCTTGTATCTCCTATGGAGTTTATTTACGATACTTACCACCCTTTCATTAACGCTATAGTATGCCTCTATGTTGCCAGCTATGTTTCTTTGAATTAGGAACCCCACTCCCAGTTCTCTTCTGTCAGCTAAGCCCTGATAGCAAAGGACATGCCCATTCTGTAGCACCGTATAGGCCTCATCGGTCCTCCTAACCTCACTGAGCCCTATTATATCACATTTAACGCCCTCTAGCTCTTCGAATAGTACAGCTAATCTTGCCTCACTAGATAAGGTTCTAGCATTAAACGTTGTCAAGTTCATGTCACAATGGTGGCCTGTCCAGATCCAGAGATTTTTAGCGCCCTCTGCTGCATTGCAGATCTGACCACCACTGTGGTCAGTTGCTTCGCAGCCGCTGGAGACTGAGGGCCGTGAGTTAGTTGACGTATGCATGCGGGAGGTAGTGGCCAGTACTGCATCAGGGTGGCCAATCTTTCTCTGGTGAGAGAGTGCGTTACGAGCAGTGGTCACCGGTGAGGCAGCACCCCAGGAGAGTTGGTTCCAGAATAAACTGTATTGCTTGCGTTGTGCACTCTAGTTATCACAACATTCTAAAAGAACTCACAGGCGTTTTCAGCTGCTCGAGTGCGTTTACACAAGAGGCTGGTTATACTATATTTTAAAGAACCGGTTATATAAAATAAAAAAGGCGAAGCTTTGGCACAAAGGCGAAGCAATTAACGTGATAGCAACAAATTGGAAGGTCACGCGCAGAATGGCAAAGCAGATCGGAATTTGCCCCGCGTTTCTCACTCACAAAGAACAGACGAAACATACTCACAGCTACAGAATAACGCGAATAAGCGTCTTAGTTGTTACTTCGCTGGGCCTGAAAATTGCGCCCTTTTCTCAGATGGAGGCTGTGCAATGATTGCAGTGACCTTTGTGCGCCCAGTAACTACACCAGAATCGTTCCAGTGAAAATCAAAGGCTAGCGAAGACGTACGATTCTCCCCACTGCAAGATAAGGGCGCGCGATGGAGCGTACATCCCCTTATTCTCTAAGCAGGCCGAAGTAGAGCCGGCGGCGGCTCACTGCGACATCTTGCTGATAATGCTAAAAACCTGGTACCCCCCCCCCCCTGACATGCCCGCCAACACCAGTTAGTAGTAGATATGAATAGCTTGCCGTTTGAACGTTGAAGGAGGTACTTCTCGGTGGCTCAATGGTTAGCACCTCTCATTCACGACACGAAGGTCGCACATTTGATTCCGCGCGCCGGAGTCTTTTTTTTCTGGGATTTCTATCTTTCTTGCATTTTCATACATAGAGATACGTATAAATATACGGTGCATGACATCGACGACCACGCCGGTGGTGATATCCAGCCGAGAGTGTCCATAAAATTGCTATCGCAATAAAAAATAACACCATATACACAGAGTGAATGATGATGAGGGGGCAAAGCTTCGGAGGGTTTTATCGGTAAACCTTGAACCGTCTGTCCGTCAGGTTACGTCTGTCTACCCATCCGTCTGCCTGTCCACCTAGTGAACACCTCAAGTGCCGCCACCTAGTTTAATAACACGTCATATCTTTTCATCATCTATAACTACAGCCATCTAGTGAACACTACAAGCAGTAAACTAGGGGTAGCTACCTACAGCTACATACCTCGAGGACGTAGAGACCCACGCCTTAAGAAGCTTCGCCCCTAAATGAAGCATGCGTGACCGTGTGAAGCCAAGGTTGGTAATTAGTCACTTTGATGAAATAGTGAGAACCTGAAAAGTAGAGGTATAACACGTTTAGGTTTGCTGCGTAGTTCTCCTACGAACCTCAAACCAGTGTCTCTCAAAAAAATTGGAAGTGCTGCTTTTGCTAGAAATGCACACTTTGTGGCAGATTTCGCACAAAACTTCTGCGTCTGTGGTAATATTATAATTGGTCCAAGCTGATAAGAAACTCGCAATACTACTGACTCTAAATGCAGCAAAAATAACATGGTGCAAGGTTTTAGATGAACAATAAATTTCTATAAAATGTCGAAGCAGTAACAGAAGAAAACAAAACTTCCAAAAAAATGCCAGAACAAACCTTCATTGAATAAGAATATGAGCAATTCACTTGCGTAAAAAGCATAGCATAAAAGCAGTGCTCCTTAACGACCAGCCGTTCTCAGACGACCTATATATCAACCAAGGACTCCATTTAGCTTCGGAAGACCCTTTTAGGGTGACACTGCGCGAGTGGTTCGTGGGGAAGTCGCCTTCCTTTGCGAAAGAATAAAAGTGCTGTGTATCATAAACAAATTGTTTTTTGCTTTCTGTGTGCTGCTTTTTTCCCGTTCCTGCGTAGTGATTTAAAAAGAAAGGCAGGAATCATAAGTTTCGCAGTGGATGCATGTAGGCGCACACATGTGCAGTCAGCGTAATATAGTAGTAAGCTCAGATCATGATCTCCGTTATGCCACTCTCCTTCGTGAATGGATGAAAAATCTTCGCTCTTTTTGCCTCGTTGGCCGTAATGATACTGCTGCGCTGCTTGCCCGGACTAAAACTTGCTTAATGGTGTTTTCTGCATTTCGTGTTCACTTCGTTATTTTATTCTTGTTTTGTGTTTTTAGTGTTTTTTATTTTCTTCACTTCGCAAGCAACGTAAGTAAACATGAGCGATAAATTATACCGGCAGGGCGGCGAAGTTGAATACTCACATATGGCACAAGGCCACTAATTAGCCCCAAGTAACCGCGCTGAGCACACTACACTCAAGAACCAGGCTCCGAACCATTAACGGTATCTCTTTATATATTTTTAAAGGACGACAGTGTTCCTTGGGGTACTTCGACAAAAAAAATTCGGTCTGTCTGTCTGTAATTTTGTCTGTTTGTCTGCCAAAACGATACCCTAAACGGCCGCAAATAGTACCTTAAACGGCCAACTTCATTCGCAGCGCCCAAAAATATCGCTGAAGTTTAAGCATTCCTACTTGTGCGATTGCCACTTAAAACTCAAATATTTCGCATATCTGAGGCACCATAACAACACGTCAATATTCTTTATGTGTGTATTCATACTACAGAAAATGCATACATATGTAATTACACAGACCGTAACGTTTATCACGTTGCACTGAAAATGCAACGCTATGCTCAAAAATGCAAGTTTTCCAACGCTTTGTTAAGACAACACGGTAATGGCACCTGCCCGTCACTTTGCGTTCTGCTCCTTATCACCTCCGAGACAGGCGCGCACGCATTCTTTCGTTTTGGAAGATGACTGCCAGATAGCGCTCGTGTCTAACATGCCTCAATACGCTCGTTCACTTTCGCTGCACGCATCGAGGCACCCTAACGCAGCGCCTACGGAACACAGCTCACTAATAGTTTCGCGCAGGACACCAAATAAACGTCATGTTCACTCCCTCCAAACGCAAGACTATCGTCTATCGACGAAATTTGCAGTGAAACATGCAGATCCGGGGCCAATTTTTTTTTCAAAGTCAAAGTTTTTCATTATATTTTTCATCATATTCATTCATGTAACGTTATATACTCGTAAATACATGTAGGATTTTCTTGTGGAATTGTCGAAGGCATGCGGGTATGTAACATTTCTTTGTATACGTAGGTTAGAGTCTTTCATAAAATGTTGTTTTTTGGTGGCATCAGCATGGTATCGTTCATCTTTTTTTCTTGCGTTCATTAGCACCTTGAAAAACCCCACAAAAAGCTCCTCTCGCGATATTCACAAATGTTACGCGCCAGGAATCCTGAACTAAAGGTTAGTCTTGAACAAAATTGAACTGCTTTTTAGCAGCCTGTTCGCAGCTCTTCAAGAAGCTCAAACTCCATAGTTTAGGACCCGAAGTGACAAGCTTGACAAATGACAAAGGCTTGCGCGAATACGCGAAGTTCGTTCACAAGTTCCTGCCCATTTACTTGGCTCCGTATATTCTGCATTTTAAGAATGAAGCGCTAATGGCAAAGAAATGAAAGAAAAGCTGTGTCACATACACTTGTTTACAAGCATGTACAAAGAACACACGCAGATGCAGTAAATGCTTACCAATGGCTTTGAATTGATGAAAAGGAAAAGTAACGTACCTATCACGTTATTTAGGTTTAATAGAAACAATCACTGTCTTTATTACACTTATGCTTGCTTACCTACAGTTGTTTCTCGGAGTATTGCTTCATGTAAACCCATTGTAGACGCATGAACAAGTTTCGCAGAATGTAATGCGAATAAATACAGGTATAAGATATGAGAACAAGACAGATTCTCTTGTTTTCTGCCCTTGTTTGTACCCCTTAGTTTCTTCCGTTAGAAATTAGTGCCAACTAACCTATAGCTTTCCATCGTGTGTCTGAGTAGGCGCTAATAATTCCCTTAAATCATCGAAGAAGGGCGCCAATTGAGCCCAGTATCTTTACTTAGGTTTGTCACTGTTCAAAGAATTAAGATTATGAATGCACAGTCTTCTTACGACAAATTATGCCGAGCATGCCTCATGTTTCGTCACAAAACCGGTTGGCGTCCCGCCTTCATTGCCATAAATATTTAGCCCCGTACAAGCAGGGAGTTGTGACCAGATGGTCGTTGCTTCAACAATTCATTTTCCTTTGAGATCTGTCGCGAAGCTCGCCTTTCGCCCCTTCCCCCCTCGCCGCACAGGTGTGAGTGCGGGGAGGAGGGAAGGGGCGGAGTTGGGACTGTGGCTTTCTGGCGTACCAATCTTTTGCACGTTTACGAACGGCAGTTGTATGTAGATATACTTTACCGGTGTTCTTGAATTGTTTTCACAATACAGCTCTGTGCGTCACTCACCAGTGAGTCCGACTGGGAGGAGGCACTCAGGAGCCCCAATCTCCGAAACCAACTTAAGGCAGTCCAGAGGGCCCAAGAACTGGCGGAACGCCACCACGTTCCCGCCCCGACTCGGGCGTCGCCTACGGTAGCGACTGCTAGGATGTCCCACGTGGGCACCCTGGTGGCTTAAACTCCTCAGGACCATATATTAAAGTTCTTGACTGACTGACTGACTGACTCTGTGCGTTCCTTGAAAATCTGTTTCAAAAACTTTCTTCAAGATCACTTTTGTTGTGAAACCGCCCTTAAGAGCTGTTTACTCACAAAAGTGCGTCTTGTATTTCCCCCTCCTTTTTTTGTTCCTGCAATGCCCACTTAGTGTTCCGAGGTTTAATACTAATGTTAGTGCGAAATTGATTCTTATAGACACTTTCTGTGCACCTTTCATCACTCTCAGTAAACGGCAAGCCTTGGCACATGGCATGTTCACTGTAGCTTGGATTCGCCCAATTGGTGCCAGTCAGCCAACATCCAGGGACTCTGGGCAAAGTATTTGACACTCCGGATGTTTTTGTTGCAGCTTCACAGCGTAGAAACGACCTCGCAAGAAAAGGTTCAAAATCGCTTTTTCTTGAGATCTCTCGAAGCTAGTGAACATGGTAAGTGTAAAAATTTTACGCTGCCAAATAAACTTATTTTTTGTAGTAAAACAAACGAATAGCGCATTCATGACATCTATTTCTGGCAGTGTTATTAAAAAAAACACAGCGAGCAGAACTCGAGAAAAAATTGTCATAATATAGAAGACGTTGTTCTGCGCAAAAGTATTTGTCATGCCATTTTTAAAACATATAAACATCACAATTTACTGTCCTAGCTTACACTCAATTTGTCACATTCGCAAATTGAAAAATGTCACGTGGCGGGCATTTAGAATATTCAAGTCCCCACAACTCGCCACTGAAATTTAAAGAGCTGAATGTGCTGACATACACACTCATATTTACCATTGTTTTTCGAATGCATAGCTAAATTGCAAGCTTTCACTGGAATAAAATCGCTAATGAACTAAGTCGTAACGGTGGTGCGAGGTAACATAAGTGGGATTGTCAAGAACGCCTAACAAGGACCTTGTCGGAACATAAACGCAGCGCATCTACGTAAGGTAACCCCTCTGTGTTGCAGAAGGCGAATATGTAAAAGAAAGGCGAAGAAAGACCGTGTAGTGTGGTTCGGAGAAAATAACTAAGAAAACAGCAAAGGAGAAAACGTTACATGGAGTACAAGAAGCAAGCAGAAAATATCGAGGGATGAAGAAAGAGTTAACATTCTTGCCACTAGTTCCCTCGAACACGCAGACTGCGGTGAGCTGCCGGTAAGGACTGGGGAGGAAATGGAGCGCTTCCACCTCTATCCTTTACGGAAGCTGTATGTGACGCTTGCTGAAACAGCCTGGAGCGTTTCCGCTAGGTTGCGATGAGCGAAAGAAGACACATCCGGCTCACTATGAGGCTGCAGTGAAGGTTTCTGATCTCGCCAAATTCCTTGTTTATTTCATTTCTTGTTTATTTCATTTCTCTGGTTCACTTGATGTATTTGTGCTTTGTTTCGAACTGTAGAACGCGCAAACAGGAAGACTGTTCCGCAATGTTCCCCACATGCGTTTTCACATGACGAGCGAGTCATCTTTTTGACGGAGAACATGTCATTGTCGCCTGAGAAAGAAAAATAAAAGTTTCACTGTATATGGTGGTTTCCGTCTTCCCAAGTCATTTAACGTTGGATAATTAGCTTCAACTAAGCTGACATTGACTACTGTCTACTGTGTTTTGTGGCCACCACTGCGACGCACTTGTAAACCAAAAAGCATAGATACCTCTCAGCTCTTCTTATTAGAAAATTTTACAGCAGCGTTGGCCCCAAAATTCACAGTTTACGGGCACTCCAATTTTTAGACGAAGCAAGAAACACGTAAAAATGCTAGAGACGAAGCATTGTGTCAGCATGCCTGAATAAGTCATCCTTTCAAGTGAATCGATCCTTTAGTTATTTTATAACATTGCGTCAACGAATAATTTCGCTTATTCTAACTGTGAGTTTCAGCTTAATTCATGACAACTTACATTATTCAAGTGCAGCTACCTATCCTAAAGCGGCAGTGCAATGCCTTTCAATGCTCATGTATCTAAAATTCTTCATTCCTCATTTTTTATTATTTATACTTAGTAATGCTTTCTTTAAACTGATGTGATAAAAAGATAGGTCAAGAGAGAGAGAGAGATAAAGATACAAGGAAAGGCAGGGAGGTTAACCAGACGCACATACGGTTAGCTACCCTGCACTGGGGAAGGGATAAAGGGGAGAACAGAGGTTGCAGAAAGATGAGAAGGTACACACAATCACGAGCACACTCGGGGAGCACACACAGTTTACAGGCGGTCACTCAGGTTTGTTGACTTAAGGTAAAGTAGCAGTGCTTTAGTTGCTTTCTGCGCAACTGAGGCAGATGCCCAAGGTCCTAGTATCTTCTGCACACAAAATGGTCCGGGGTCAAGTCGATTCAAAACCATCCGTAACTGGCATCGCTGTGTGTCGTAGCAAGCGCAGCTGCACAGGACGTGTTCGATGGTCTCTTCATCTCCGCAGTAGTCGCATGTAGGAGTGTCTGCCATACCAATGCGAAAGGAGTACGCCTTTGTGAATGCAACACCCAACCAAAGGCGGCATAACAGTGTCGCATCGGAGCGGGAAAGTTTTGATGGTAGCTTTAGCTTGAGCGAAGGATCCAGTTCATAAAATTGACACCTTTGGAAGCTGGTAGACGACCAGAACGTGCTTGTGAGATCTCGAGCCAGCAGGTAAAGTTGTCTTGCTGCATCATTCCTTGATAGAGGAATCGGGACTACACGGGTTTCTTCATGGGCTGAGTGAGCTGCATCATCGGCTAATTGATTTCCGGTAATACCGATATGTCCAGGCAGCCATTGATGTATAATATCATGCCCTCGTGCTAGAGCTTCATGATGGAAATGTCTTATTTCTTGTACCAGTTGGTCATGGCTCCTACTACGCATGGCAGACTGCAAAGTCTGAAGCTGCTATCTATTGTGCATATCATGAAATTCTTGTGCGGTAAAGCATGGGGAACTTCTGTGGCCTCCATGCTACAGCAGTACAGGGCCCTAATTTTGGGTCTATTGCGCTACAGCTTGCCGGTACTGACTAACACTTGCAAATCAAATACTCATTCATTGGAGAGTTTGCAGGGTCAGGCACTACGTATCTGCCTAGGACTGCCCCGATGCGCTTCTACTTATGCCACAATCATGCTTGCCAAAGACCATCCGGTCAGGACATATATAGTTGTGGATTGCCTCAGAGCGCACATTCGACATGCTAGCCGTGTCCCCGACCACCACTTGGCCCTTCTACTTTCCGGAAGACCACGTGCTAAGTTTTCAGACGTCATAGCCAAGCACCTAAACAGCATTCCATCAGGATATACGCCAGCTGCGAGAACGGCATGCCCTTTGTGGTGCCTCGACCAGCCGCAAGTACGTCTAGAAATTTCGGGAATCAAAAAGAAAAGCAGTCACTCCAGAGTAGCATTGAAGCAAGCAACACTGCTTTTATTACATGAGTTGTACTTAGACCGAACGCAGATATACACTGATGGGTCCGTCTCATCCAGCAGCTCATCAGGTGCCACTGTAATTCCGGCTGCAGAAATGACAATCAAGTTTAAGTTGTCGCATATGACTACATCTACGGCATCAGAGCTTGCTGCTATAAGGGCTGCTTTACAATATCTCGTTCAAGAACGTCCAGGAAAATGGGTCATATTCTGTTATTCAAAGATAGGTCAATGTTTAAGCAAAAGCATATGCTGCGACAATATAAGACGCGTTATGTTCACTCGTGTATGTGCTTGTCCTCTCTTCTCTTTTTTCTTCTTTGTTTTTGGTGCCACACTTGCCTTTACCTATTAACAATGAACCCAGGAGTCCGGCAAGGAATCAGCGGATATGAATAGAATGTACTCTAAGAAATCAAACGTGAACAATTTTCACATCACTTGTTATTCAATAGGGGGAAAATTTCAAAATGCGTGTGACATCACGGATTTCCAAATCTGCTCTTCCTAATTTGAGTACATCGGCTACACAAAATTTCCAGAAAGTTGCCATATTAAGTATATCGCTTCATTCGAGGGCTACGTACTTATTTTTTGTGATTACGAACCATTCACGCCGCCATAGTGTTTGGTGCGGGAATTTCAAGGTGGCCTCGCCACACATTTTTTTTTAACGTTTTCTGTCTTAATAAGCGTCTCACCTGGAAAGCGTGGTGATTTCTAAATAGTGCAATTATAATTCACTAATTTGAGATAAAACGTTTTTCTCTGTTGTTGTCAACGCCGACAACGGCACCCGCGCTGGCACCGAATTTTTGTTTTTATATTCAAGCTGCTTGACGCTATCGCATTATGATTAGCAATGCCTATTTTAGGTGTTCCACGACATCAGAAAATTCAGCAGATCCCACGCGTTGTCAGAATCAGTTCTAAGGAAAGCAGGCGGTGTGTAATTTAGAATGCTGCATGTTTTGCTTTGAACTAAGCAGCCCGCAGTGAATCGATGTCTTTTTATAGGTAGAGTAGTTGTGTGCAAATCGTGGAATTACCAGGAATATCAGATACATTGGCATTTTAAGAGTAGCTCATGGTCTTCATCATACACTTTGTAGCAAAGACATCAATATTATCGAAATAAAACTATACTTTACAGATTCATGATGTGAGTATTATACGGAACTTTTGTTAAAGCGTTCGTGCGGTGTCGAGCAAAGTTTAAGTATAGTTTGCTGAATTACAGGAATGCAGCAGTAATGTTTATTTGACTGCTATGAAAGCAAAGTCAACACCACAATTGACGTTAGGCCCACATGACGCCTGCATCATAGCTCACATGTAATTCTTTGCTTTGTTAAAAACTAGACAGCAAGCCCTGCATTTACAATTGACGTTGAACCGACAATATACACCTGCAAAGTGAAATTGACGTTGGTAGTTACTTTGCCTTTCAACGCGTGGCCTGGCTCTGTGCTAGAATAATATAATTCCACGCAAAATGCCTGCGTTCGACTTCTACGGTGATAGCTATTCTTATTTGTTGCATTCTTCAGGTCAGCGCGGCTGGTGCCGTATTTACTTGACGCTCTCTGTTTCAGCTCCAACGTTCCAACGTCTGTTCCAACATCTGTTCCAACGTCTGTTCTCGACTTTACTGGATAAATATAAAGTTTAATACCATGTGGTACATATCCGCATTACCGCGGCCCCTGGTATGCGGGTGTGTTCCTCGCATGACTGCTGGAAAGGGATATTTAACATAAGCCCCGGGATTTTCGCTATATTGATGTCATTACCACGCAGTCATGTTCATCATGCCCTCATGTCCTCCTATGCCAATTGTTGTCAGTACCAAACTGAAGAGGCGACCCAGACATAGGCGGCAAAGTAGATAGATAGATAGATAGACGCAGATATTTAGTCGTAATGACTGCAATCAGTTCCTGTACTTTCACAGACAAAAATCTTTCCACAGTGGCTGCTGGAATAAAAAAAAAAACAACGCACTAGTTTTCAGATCATGCAAAAAACAATGATGCCACTGGGAACATTCAAAAGAAGACCAATTCAGTAGCATGCAGCGCATCGATCTCACCCAGAAGCATAAAAAAAAAAGTATAGACTGTGATGAAACAAGGAATGAAGTGAACAGAAAAAAACAACGTTTTTCTGACGTTCGAGGAAGCAGCCGCAAGCATCGTTCGAGAAGGGCCCAACAAGAGGAGAAGCAAAAGTGAATAGCGGTTAACATAGCCCACACTGCTGGTGGTTAGAGCACCTAATTGCTCGAAGCGCTGAGCACGACTAGTGGAAGAGCACTGCCGAGTATATTAAAACAGTAAGAAGGCTACGTGCTGCTTTCTGTGTTGGCCATAAGCAGCTGTTGGAAACTAAAGCCAATGTTTGGCCGGGTGCCCAACTCTAGACCACGTTCAGCCATTATGCTCTTGAGCCCATTAGGAACACATGTGACCTTAGCCACTGCCCTTGTTATCCGCACAAACTTTCTCGCTAGCCGAAGGAAAGAAAGAATGAAGATTGCAAAAATATATCAAATATAGTGCCGAAACAGCTTCAAGAACTGGTGAATAGAAATTACGCTGCCCCTGATGCATTCGTTTAAGCCGGATGGATGATAAAATCACTCATCCTGTTTCTTCTCAGTAGATTGCAATGATCCTTCAGCCGTTTCACCGCAGAACCATTCCATACGCAACGTAAGCTCACACTGCCTCCGTGTTCCATCGGTCATTGACCAAGCAATATGACGTCATGATGATGTCATAGTGACGTCTTAAAGTTTGCTATCTATGGTGTCACACGCGGACATCGTGATGTGGTGTCACCACTCCGATTGCTACCTGGGTTTCTGATAATACCTTACGAGACCTAAATTCACAATATGGCTTCGCAATGTCTCGCGCAAGTCTCGAGTGGTATCACCGACATAAACCCTTGAAATGCTGGTCTAGAAACTTCTATCCGGAGCACGATACAGAGTTTGCCATTACGAAAACTACCAAAGCCTGAATAAATCAAAGAACACCGAGGAAAAGTAAACTATGCATATTTAGATATTATTTTACGTGCCTGATAGACTAGGTCCCTGTCCACAAGGAAATCACAGCATATCCACGGAGTAAATGATGATGATTGGGACGAAGCATCCGTCCGTTCGTCCGTGCTTGCGTCCATCCGTCCATCCGTTCGGCTACCCATCTGTGCATTCGTCCGTTCATGCGTGCATCCGTCCATACGTCTGTCCGGGCTTCCACCCGTCTGTTCGTGCTTCCGTCCATCTGTCCCCCCGTGCTTCCGTTTGTCAGTCGGTCAGATGGTCGGTCGGTCGGTCGGTCGGTCAGTCGGTCGGTCGGTCGGTCGGTCGGTAGTTAGCCAGCCGGCCAGCCAGCCAACCAGCCAGCCAACCAGCCAGCCAGTCTGTCTGTCTGTCTGTCTGTCTGTCTGTCTGTCTGTCTGTCTGTCTGTCTGTCTGTCTGTCTGTCTGTCCTTGAACTGTCTGTGTCTGTCTCTCTGTCTGCCCGTTTCTCCGTCAGCTATACGAAATCGTGAAATTTACGAAAACTACTAGCGCCAGGACCGGGTTAACTGGCGGAACATGGGAGAGGCCTTTGTCCTGCACTAGACGTAGTCAGGCTGATGATGATGATGATGACTAGCGCCATCTAGCATTATTATTTACAATAAATATACACACAACGCCACCTACTGACCAATTTACAAACTAGAGGTGGCTACATAAGACTGCTACTACTACTTCTACTACTACTACAGAGGAGGCAACAACCCACAGCCTGAAGATTCGCCCCTGACTCTTTCGTATGGTCGCTTCCATTAATTGTCCAAGGTTGGTGCCTTGATTCGTCTCAATGCGTTGATCCGAGCACTGGGTCTTTTAGTATGTTCGCTAACCGCGATTGGATTACTTGTGCTGAGGGTTTTTATTACACCATAGCCGAAGCGCCAGTGGAGTGTCAGTGCAGATTTGGCTTGGTGGGCATGAATCAAAGCACGAGCGTTAGGAAAACGAGTGAGCACATCAGAACGTTAGTGAGGTTGTGACAGTGGTGTGTCGATTAAAAAGCCTAATTAGTGAGCCTTTCCTATAGGTCTTGTAGCTAGCACTACCTCAGAAGAAACAAAATTTATGATCCTGCCTGCTCTCAGTTTGCTTATTCCTTCATGTTTGTTAGTTGCAATGCTGCTCTTGTTCTGTGAGGGGACAAAAGTGGCTTTGAAAATAACGTATGCAAAAGGTACGTCATCGAAATGAAGTTCGAGCACTGTGGAAGTTAAGAGGAGGATGGAGGAGAGTAGCAATGACAAACTCTTACGACTTCCGTTAGAGCAACTGTTTCGACGAAGAGAACTTCCAACCTTAATGACCTGACTCATGGAAGTGAACACATGGAACGTTGGTTCTAGCGGCTTACCCTGTTTTATAAAATCCAATCGATGTTCTCACATGTATGGTAGTGCCTTTTTCCTAGCACATTTTTTGTTACTATTTGTGGTCAGTGGTCATACGATTGGGTCGATGGTGACCGGAAAAGTATTGCCACGCGCCGAAAACAGAAAATGCCCAATTGAGTTTTTTGATGCAGAAAAACACAAAACGTTGTGAGAGCTGGGTCGGCAGGTAGCACGCACAAATAGGCAAGCGCAGATCCTTTGCAATGAATTGTGTCTGTTGTCAAGCGGTCGTGACGGGTATGAAGACAGCAGCAGACTGTATGTTCAAGATGAAACTGTTTGTTTGGCCACGCTAGGAGCCGGTGAACGGAAAGTCAGATGAGAGCGATGCACACTGGCACTGATAGCGGCGAAAAGAGCATTGGCCATCGATAGAGTGATAAACAGTGATGCACATCGGCATTTATACATGTGCCGTTGAACGTCCCAGCGTTATCGCTAGCGGCCACGTAGGTTCCAGAAAAATCTGTAATATTCGCCTTGTGTGCGTAATATCATCGGAAGGTTCTAAAATTATTTCGGTAGTTCTTATTTCATTAGCGTGGTCTGCACAAGGCAGCAATCACACGTGTAATGGGGTGATAACAAAACTTGGGAAAGGCGTGTGGTACTATACTGCCACTACCATTTAAAGAGTTTTGTTATCGCCCCATTCAACGGGCAAAAAAACTTCCGCTTGGGATCATGAATACTCCGTCGAAAGTTCTTCTCGAACGCTCCATGTAATTTCTAGTTTTTGTTTGTTTATTTCTTTTGCCATGGTAACTGAAATATACAGCGCTTCTCTAATGAAACATTTCTAGCGCGCATCATCTGGATGATATGGCCAACAACGATTAATCTCATGTTGAAATAAAAACAGGCAGGCTTATCCTGGGGCGTGCAACAAACTCCACCAAACACACCCTATTATGTTTGAAGAAATGCACAGTTTTATGAGCAGCAAAAAAAAAACACGTCGGTGCCTGCTTCTCTCTTTAATGCCGAGGTTTACGTTGTCGAGGGCGAGCTTTACCGAGTAATATTTGTGAAAAACATTTCCATGTAGCGGTGACCAGTAGAATAAAGAGGACATAATGAAAGATACTCAGCACTGTTGTCGGTATTTTGTTTTGATGGCTTCGAAAAGCACCAAGAAAATATTTCACTATACTGAATCTGTTCATTTAAACAAGCCGTGAGAGCCTTTTTATGACAGTTTTTTCTGTAGTTTTAGCATTGTGTTTTAGTAAATATGAAATTGAATCGTAAATGGTCTGCGTGTCGTTTAATGACTGGTGGCATTGTTATTTGAGGCCGTTTTTGCGTCACTTCCAAAAACTCATCTACAAACCATAAGTAATAAGACCCATGCAGGTTAGTAGCGAATATCCCACGTATGAAGCTTCACTCACGCTGAAGTGACAGTTTCCAAATCGGAGGGGGGGGGGGAGTGATAATAAATGAAAAGAAGGGAAAAGTAAATCCCATAGCTGTCTCTCAGGGGGGGACACCTCAACAGTAGCTCAACAGGGAGGGGGGTAGAGAAGGGACTGAAATGATAGAATTGAAAGGTAGAGAGATAGAAAGAGAGGAAGGAGAGACCGAGGCGCAGGGACAGCGAACGACGGAAGTAAGGAGAAGACAACAAAGATGCACACGGGTGCTAGAATCCGAAGACGGGGCACCACTGGCGAGAGCTCTTGTCGGTGACAGGAGATGGCGTGGGGCTAATCCAGTCGGCCAGAGCTACGCTGTCATCGGCGTCGGGGACCGGCGTCAGGAGGTGGCATAGGACCAACCCAATCGGCCAGAGCTGGACTGTCGTCGGATATCTCGAGGGCAAAACCGGTCGGCTCGGAATCCGGCGAACGAAAGTTTTCAAATCGCGGCCCCACGCGTGGTAGGTATTGAAAGGATATGGGTGCCTAGTATGAGTTTAATTTGTTAAACGTGTGTCTTAGAAAAATGACCCCGGGAGACGCCCGATAACCGAACTGTGGAGGTGAAAAACAATAATTCTCACGAGATGCCAGTTGCGGTATTGTGCACATCCCGCAATGTGCTCTGTGGTCCCCAACACTTCCTTTACTCGTGCAACGTCACATGTGGTGGAGCCTCTACCTACGTCATACCAGGGGCGAAGCTGTGAGCTACTGCCAACTCAGATGAGCACTAACACCTATTTTCAAACTGAAATAAAATACATCAAAGGCCACTAGTGATAGGTCACAAGAGTTCACGAATCGGGCAAAAGTGACCCATATACAGCCGCCAAACAACGCAAACATCTTGAGCTTTCAATTTTTGTGCCAGTGGTTATCACACTACCAACTAAAATCCTGGCGAACGGCATTTACAGAGAACTCTGCAAGTGTGTCAAATTGACACACCATTGCTATAAAGCGCTCGATATTGTATTTTTAAAGAAATATGTTATTATACGTTTAATATTGAGTGTATATAATGATGAAGCCTCATTAGGCTGTAAATAAATAGCTCTTCAATTGAAAGCAATCTAGCTGTATTTTTTGTATATATAAGACAGCTCATGTCAAAAATTCAGCGTGAATTCACTTTCGGTTATTTTCATTTGGAGCAAAGAATACTATATTTTTGTTGGCCCGTCGAACTACTCGACGAGCATGATAGTGTCTCCAGCAAAGCGACTGTACCAAACAGTCGATTGAAATATAGGACTGAATAAAGTCTCATTTATTACGCAGGAAGTTCACTTTATAAAAAGGTCAATGTATCTTGCTTTTTCTAAGCCACAAAGTGATGGCAAACCTAGCAGTGGCAAAAACAAATGATGTACGAAACTGTGTGCCAAGTGTCTTAAGAGATAAACTATGCATGAAATGATTCCCACTTACAATTTGCGACCACAAGATGCCGTATTTGGGCATTCTCGTGTGCTGACATTTGGGTGCATGTTAAAGAACCCCGGAAGGTCGACATGTCGGGAAACCTCCACTACGGCGTCTCTCATATACATATTGCCACAGGCAAGGAACGAGGTTGAGCCATGCTAATGCGAGTATGCGCCATTTTGTGAAAAAGAAGAGTACTGTTCGTTGTGCTCGTGGTCTAACATTTGGTTCGGCTCGACGTCCAGTGCTGCTGTTCTTGTGACCAGACGTTGTGGTCTTTCTGTAATCACGTGACAATTTTTGGTGGAGGTGCTGGGTAGTGTTGTATGCACTGCAATGAGCAGCAAGATCCCGACACTAGTAGCGACTTGGAAGAACCGGCTGACCTACGGCATAGCAGGCGACAACTAGGCCTACCACTTGAATTCAGACCGCTTTCATAACTCGGCAGTACTATGGCTAGTGCGGGAACGCAGACCGAAGAGACATCGATGCTGTCTCCTCCATGGTTCTTCAACGCTCCGCGAACCCCAAAGCCGTTCCAAGGTGATCTTACGAGGACGTCGACGACTGGCTTGACGACTACAACCGTTGCGCCAGCGTCAACGAGTGAAACGAGCACCGAAAGCTTCGGTATGTGTACTTTTACCTCGAGGACTCTGCGCGGATTTGATTCGAAAACCATGAAGCCGCTATGACAACCTGGCCAGAGTTTCGCAATCAGTTGCGGAATACCTTCCGAAGCTCTAACCGAAAGAAGCAAGCGGAATGGCTCCTTGATTCCCGAAATGAGCGTCCGAACGATAGTGTTGCCATGTTCGTTGAGGACATGTCGCGGCTGTTCAGGCGAGCTGACTCCTCAAATACGGAAGAGAAGAAGGTGTGCCTCTTGATGCGAAAAGTGAAAGAGCAGTTGTTCGCTGGACTAGTGCGCACCCTCCCAGCACTGTAGAGGATTTCCTCCGCGAAGCCATGACGATGGAGAGAATGCCAAGGCAGCGTTCGTATCAGTATGAGCATCCTGGCAGTCTTTCGTCAGTGTCATCAGCCCTGCCAACACCCGACGTCACGACTATAAGATACCTGATGGAGCTCATGCGCAGTATTATGCGCGAGGAGCTGCAAAATCTGCACGCAGTGTCTTTCCAGCTCCATGTTGCTGCTCTAATGAATGTCGTCAGCGAAGAGGTCCGGCAGCTGGTGCACCCCATGACGACTCTGCGTTCAGCCGAGGTCCAACCCATGACGGCCCCGCGTCCAGCCAAAGCTCCGCTATTAACTTACGCAGAAGCACTACGTACTCCACACCGGTGTATCTACACCAGCTGTTGGCTATCCGTTTCGTCCGTCCACCCTGCAGCGGTGCCATCATTCTACTCAAGACCACCGCAGTACGGCAACGCAACCTTTACGCGGAAATCTAGCATATGGCGTGCTCCCGACAACCGGCCTCTCTGTCATCACGGTGGTGAACCAGGTCACATCTACCGTGAGTGCCCATAGAGGCACATGGGTCTTCCTGGTTTCTGTCCGGATGGCCGTCGACCCAGAGATGGTGAGCGACCCCGTGCTATCGCCGAATACTTGGCAAACCAGCAGTCCCCAAGCCTTCGGCGTCGCCAATCCCGTTCACCATCTCCACGGCGCTCCACGTCACCTGGCCTACAATCGACCTTTACGAACGTACTTGCTGGAAGATCACCTAGATCCACAAGCCCGCACCGGGGAAACTAAGAACAGCGACCTCTGGGGGTGAGGCCGCTGTCGATCGACCGTTACAAGACCGTCCCCCGAACTGCCTGCCGACATCCGATGACATCCTTTCACCGACGTGTGCCATCGACGACAAACGTGTCTCTGCTCGCATCTCTGTCCTTGTCGACAACCACCCGATAACCACTCTGGTAGATACGGGTGCCGATTATTCCGTTATAAGCGCTGACCTCGCTGCATAGCTAAGAAAGGTAACGACGCCTTGGGGAAATGGAACCAACCTCCGGATGGCGGGAGGTCACCTATTGACACCGCTGGGAATATGCACTGCCCAGCTCCTAATTTGTGAGTCGACATAAATTGCTCCCTTCGTCATATTGCGCGAATGCTCTCAAAGCTTAATTCTCGGAATGGATTTCCTCTGCGAGCATGGAGCCGTTATTAACCTTCGCGACCTGCTCATAACGTTCTCTAACGACCATTCAGCCAGACAAAAGGATGCAGTTGCGTAGACCACAACACTTCGAATTGCTGACGACACCATCGCACTTCCGCTGCGAGCCAGTATGTTGGTAACTGTGGAGAGTGACTGTGACAACAAGAGTAGTGGCATTGCGGAAACTAACCTCTCGGTGCTCTCGGCTCGGCAGATTTGTGTCGCGCGCGCTATCGTCCAACTGAAACATCGGAGGACTCAGCTTCTGATCACCAATTTTGGCAGCCAGTACCAACACTTGGCAAAGCGAACAGTGATCACGAACTTTGAAGCCATTGGTGACGAAGAATGTTCCACTATCGCTCCGATCGCCACTGCTGCCGAAGATAACACTGCATTAGCCAGTACAGTCGATGTGACTTTCCAGCTATTTTCTGCGCAGCAGCAGATACGCATGGTTTTACGTACGTATAATGACTGCTTTGCGTCCACCTCCAAAATCAAGCAGAACCCAACCGTGAAGCACCGCATTATAACGGACCCTACCGAACCGCCTGTACGACAGCACGCCTACCGCGTGTCGCAAAAAGAACAAGAGGCAATATGTTTTCAAGTGAAACAGATGCTCGACGACGACGTCATCCAACCCTCGAACAGTCCATGGGCGTCACCCGTCGTACTTGTTAAAAAGAAAGACGGCACTCTTCGATTTTGCGCCAATTACCGGACCCTCAACAAAGTGACGAAGAGAGACGTCTACCCTCTCCCACGCATAGATGACTCACTGGATCGACTTTGACATGCCCGATATTTTTCATCAATGGATTTACGCAGCGGCTACTGGCAGATTGAGGTCCATGAACGCGACAGGGAAAAAACTGCGTTTATAACTCCCGATGGCCTCTACGAATTCAAAGTGTTACCGTTTGGATTGTGCTCTGCACCGGCAACGTTCCAAAGGATGATGGACACCGTCCTGTCCGATCTGAAGTGGAAATCCTGCCTCGTCTATTTAGACGACGTCGTTGTTTTTTCCCAAAACATTTGAGCAACATTTATAATGACTTCAGTCCGTCTTCGTCGCTATTCGATCCGCAGGCCTATTGCTAAAACTGGCTAAGTGTCATTTCGGCTACGACGAACTAAAGTTCCTCGATCACCTTGTCAGTCACGATGGCATTCGACCAGACCCATAAAAGGCCATGGCCGTTGCTGCGTTTTCTCCACCTTAGAACAAACGAGATTTGTGCTGTATTTTGAGTCTCTGCGCGTACTACAGGCACTTTTTGCAGAGCTTTGCTAACATCGCTGAATCCCTTACCCGCTTAACGAAGGAGGATACACCTATTGTATGCGGTCCAGAGCAGAGCCGCTTTTTCAAATCTTCAACAGTGCACTCAGAGTAAACCCTTACTGGGGCACTTTGATGAAGATGCCGCCACCGAACTTCACACTGGCGCAAGCAACATCGGCCTTGGTGCAGTGCTCGTCCAGTGGCAAGATGGCGTTCGAACGTCCCATCGCTTATGCTAGTCGCATTCTGTCATCTGCGGAAACTAACTACTCGACCACGGAGAAGGAATGCCTTGCTGTTATTTGGGCGATATCAAAGTTCCGACTGTATCTGTATGGCCGTCCATTGAAAGTAGTTACGGACCATCATGCGCTCTATTGGCTGGCTAATCTGAAGGACCCTTCAGGGCGTCTCGCGAAGGGGAGCTTGCACCTTGAAGAATTTGAGGTTGCAGTCACTACAAGTCGGGCCGCAGGCACACTGATGCTGATTGCCTTTCGCATGCTCCCCTCGAGACGACATCGAGCGTTGATGATACTGATGGCCATTTTCTTTGTGCAGTCAGAGAATCGGACTTGGCCCAACAACAGTGGAATGATTTAGAGATCCGACAACTTATCAAATACCTTCAAGGTCACAGCTCGAATCCACCATCGGCATTCGCACGTTCAGGGTCATTTCGTCTCCGCAATGACATCGTCTACAAAAAGAACTTCGAACCTTATGCGACTGAATACCTCCTCTTCGTTCCACCAGGGCTACGTGCTGACATTTTGTCTGCCTGCCACGACGAGCCTTCCTCTGGCTTCTTAGGATTCGCACGTACCCTTGCCCGAATTCGGACTCGCTACTACTGGCCAAAGCTCACCTAGGATGGCAAGCATTACGTTGAAACGTGCAATCATTGCAGCGCCGTAAAGCCGCACCTGTGCTACCTGCTGGTTTATTGCAGCTTCTTGCACCCCCGTCACAACCGTTTGAACGAATTGGCATGGACTTGCTTGGGCCATTCCCGAAGTCACACGGTGGCAACCGCTGGATCGTAGTCGCTACTGACAATTTAACAAGGTACTGCAAAACGAAAGCCCTACAACGAGGCACCGCCAACGAGATTGCGTATTTTTCATCAACAAGGTCGTCCTCCACCATGGAGCGCCAACAGTTCTTATCACTGGCCATGGAACAGCCTTTACAGCTCAATTGGGGCAAGACGTCATGAGATTTAGTGGAACAGTTCATCGCAAAACGACCGCATACCATCCACAAACCAATGGTCTAACGGAGAGATTAAACAAGACGCTCGCTGACATGCTATCTATGTACGTTGACCGCGATCACAAAAACTTGGAAAAAATTTTGCCATACGTAACGTTCGCTTACAACACTGCGGTTCAAGATACTACGGGTTTCACTCGTTTCTGGTTGCTTCACGGCCGAGAAGCAATTACGATGCTGGACGCCATGCTCTTGCCTGACATGAGTGATATTCCTACTGATGCGAACGACTTTATCCGGCTCGCCAACGCGGCCCGCCAGCTTGCACACGAGCGTATCCAACAACAACAACAAGGCATCAACTCGGAGAGGTACAACTCCCGTCGTCGCCATGTTATTTACCAACCTGGTGATCTGGTGTGGCTGTGGATCCCCGTTCGTCAAAGGGGCTGCTCGAAAAAGTTACTTCACCGCTACTTCGGTCCCTATAGAGTACTACGGCGCCTCACAGATGTCGACTACGAAATCCTGCTTGAAGACACAGCTCGGCGATCTCACTAAGTTCCCAACAGACGGACATTGTTCATGTGTCACGGATGAAGTCGCACTACCCACGAGCAAACTGACACTGATTCATCATACGTCTTTGTACGTGTGCGCGATTACTTTACCTTTAATTCAGCATTGAGCATCAAGGCAGTACTTTTTTTGGAAGGGGGTAATGCTTCAGGCATGGAACGAGGTTGAGCCATGCCAACGCGAGTATGTGCCATTTTGTGAAAAAGAAGAGGACTGTTTGTTGTGCTCGTGGTCTAACATTCGGTTCGGCTCGACGTCCAGTGCTGCTGCTCCTGTGAACAGACGTTGGGGTCTTTCTGTAATCTTGTGACAATATGGTGGTTTTAGGACTTTAAACCTCACAAATCATGAAAATGACATATTGTTCTCACGATCAAAGCACTACCTCACGGGTTTTGTTTTAAATTCGAAGCATTTCTTAGTGAACTTCAGCGACTTAGAATCTATCTATCTATCTATCTATCTATCTATCTATCTATCTATCTATCTATCTATCTATCTATCTATCTATCTATCTATCTATCTATCTATCTATCTATCTATCTATCTATCTATCTATCTATCTATCTATCTATCTATCTATCTATCTATCTATCTATCTATCTATCTATCTATCTATCTATCTATCTATCTATCTATCTATCTATCTATCTATCTATCTATCTATCTCTATCTATCTATCTCTCCGCTTACGTTTGAGTGCTCTCGTGGTCACCCCCTTAATTGGGCGTGTACCAAAATTAGCATGGGAGGATAATACAGTTTCTGACCCGCAGAGCGCGGGTTCGAATCCCGGCAACGGCGGCTGCATCTCCGATGGAGGCGGAAATGTCGTAGGCCCGTGTGCTCAGATTTGGATGCACGTTAACGAACCCCAGGTGGTCTAAATTTCCGGAGCCCTCCACTACGGCGTCTCTCATAATCATATAGTGGTTTTGGGACGTTAAAGCCCACATATCAATCAAGGATAAGACAGTTTGATGAATATGACGCTCTGCTCAAGACATGAATAATGTCACAATGCCGTCACGTACGTCGTCAAACACTTCCCGCCAGACAGTGGCACATACCCACGGGGGGGTACGTGCCACCTGTGGCAGATAGCCACAATCACCTGTGGCACATAGCCACATACCAGCGGCACATACACCGCCGTGGGTATGTGCCGCTGGTATGGGGCTATGTGCCACAGGTAATTGACACTTAGTATACCTAGGAACGACGAGAACACGCATGGGCAATTTTAACGCGTGAACAATGAGAAACACCCGACATCGGTAGCAGTGATCCGATGAATGGAAAGGATAAACATCAGGGTCTCAGCTGGAATCCAATCCAAGCATTCTGCGAGGCAATGAAGCATTTTACCACAGAGCTATGCAAGGTCTCGGAACTACATTCCAAACAGACGGTAATCTTCTAGAAACGTCAATAGTGGTTACTGCCTATCCAACTTTATAACTTTATAAACATTACATATGTACTCCTTTGATACAGCCGGCTCGTCGAGTTAACGTCAATTGTGGTTAGTTGCCATGCACTGAAGATGATTTATGTAGGAGTATCCAGGGCCAGCATTCTCGCGAGCATCAGCGCTTCATATCAGCTTCTGGTGTTGCTAAACGCATGTTCCAGTTGGCATCGTTGCGCAAGTGCTAATAACTGCTTATATAAACATCTGCAACTCTTTCACATATGTCTGTGCGTACAATATTTGTACATATATTTAGCGTCTATTCATGACGTGTCGCTCAACAAAAACTCCCAAGCATTTCCCCGAGGGTGAACATGGTTAAGTATGAATACACGGGGTGATGCTTTGAGGGGTATTTATCAATCCGCAGTATTATATTTATTAATCCCACTATGGTGCCTTTATGATGTAATGGTTCCTGGGAATCGCAATTTGATCACACGGGGGAGTTTACGTTAACTCACTGGCGAATGCCAACGGATTTAACTTTACTCCCCCTCACGACCCGCTCTCGACGGGAGACTGAGAGAGAAGGCGGGTGCGCGAGAGAGAGGGGTGCGCGCGCAGCTGCAGCGAATGAGGAGAGCGGAGGAGCGAGCGAAGGGGGAGGGGATATAAGGCGCGTTACTGACACCGATATTAGCGTCGCGTCCGTTGCTTATTCGATAGAGCGTCGCGCTGCGGCCCGCCAAGTCCTCTTTCTTTTGAAGATAGAGGGAAGACTGCGGACGCCGCCGACGGCGGTGGATGGTTGGGGGTCGCTTATAAGGTGTATTCACACTTAAAAAATTGCAACATCGTCCACTTCCCTCGAAATGCTTCACATAAATTCAATTCCCAGGTACGTGGTGTCTGCCAAATTTTTTAAAATGCGAAGCATTTCTTAGCAAACTTCGGCGACGTTGAGCGTATCTATTTATCTAGCCGCCTAGGACATTTTGCTCTCTTGGCCGTTTGGATAATGGTATCGAAACCAAACTTTGTACGGCATACCATGACAATATGACGAGAGTGTTTGATAAGCCATACCATGAAAATCATGACATGTATTACATGAATGTCATGATTTACATTTCATGCTGTTGCTGCTCTTGCGGTGGTTTCGTTCACATGACATGTTGCGAAATTCGTATGGTATGAGATTATTTCATGGTGAACACCAGAAACAGACCTTAACGTGAAAATCATGACGTCCGTGTCATGTAACAACATGACTACATGCCACGCTCATGATGCGTTCTCGGCCATTTCGCTAGCGTCACATATACCAAATTGCGTATTACGATACGTCAATGAATGACGAATGTATCTGACATGTGAAAACAAGATAATCATGAGGTGCGTGTTATGTAACAACATGACTACATGCCACGCTCGTAAAGCGCTGGCGGCCATATCGCTAGCTTCACTTATACGAAATTTGGTATTACTGGACGTGAATAGATGACAAAGGTATGAGACTGGCGCAAGCATGATAAACATGAGATGGGTGTCATGTAACAACATGACTACATGCTACGCTCATGGTGCACTCGCGGTCATTTCATTAGCTTTACATGTACCGAACTCGGTATTACGTAACGTGCATGGACGACATAGGTAAATGACACATTCAAACATGATAATCATGACATGCATGCCATTTAACAATATGACTGCATGCCACACTCATGATGCGCTCGCGGCCGTTTCGCTAGCTTTAGGTATGCCAAATTTGGTATTACGTGACGTGAATGGATGACGAAGGTATGTGACTGGTGCAGAATAATAATCATGAGATGTGTGCCATATCACAAAATGACCACATCCTACAATCAAGACGCCAATACACCTCGACGTGACTTGGCGCGCGTGCGCGCCGGCATTCGTTTCGTCGCGTCACGCCGGCGTTGCCACGCCAGACGCCGGTGCTGCCATATACTCGCAGGTGCACGCCGCATTGCTTTGACGCATGCGCGTTTCAACGCATCCGGCGTCCCTCCGTCTTGAAAGTAGGAAGATGTAGTGCTGTCTTGGTAACGCATTGGCGCAAAATGCAGCATGTCGGATCTGGTGCTGGTTGCCGTTGGGAAACGATGACAGACACTGGTCGCGCCGGCCACGCTTGGCGTCAGCCTATAGAGTGCTCGCGTTGAGCTAACGTAGCGTCGCTGTGCCCAGCGTTGGCGCGCGCCAACTTTACGTTGGAGTATATTGGGCCCTGCATGATGCACTCGAGGCCGTTTAGCTAGCTCCACATATAAAAAATTTGGTGTTACGTGACTTCAATGGATGACGAAGGCATATGACTGGTGCAAACATGATAATCATGAGACGTGTTTCATATAAAAACATGACAACATACCGCGCTTATAGCGTGCTCGCGGCTGTTTCGCTATCTCCACATGTACTAAATATGGCATCACGTGACGGGAATAGACGATGAAGGTAAACGACAAATCCAAACATGATAATTATGACACGGAAGTCAGGTACGGCATCATTTACCTTCATCACATAATTTTGTGCTGATTTTAAAGTGACATTCCAACATATCTCATTCGTGCTTCGCATGTCATCGATTCCTACTGTACGTGAGATCTGCCAATTTTCTTCCCTCAGAAAATGTTCTTTTTTGCAGTTGATATTTCATGTACTTTTTCATTAAAAACATCGTCCTTACTCAGCACATAGCTCTCTTTGGCTAGCTCTATCCATGAACTGAATATATCGAGGCTGCCCGAAAGATGCCATCTTGAAAAAAGAGACACTGCAAATTGCAACGCGAAAATGCCGCGCTCACTTAAGCTAAACTACGTGTTTCTGGCACTCCAAAAGTTTTTTATTTGTATAATATGTAGCAAGACGTTAGTGCACAAGTAAGGCACCAGCTACTCCTTAGCTCTTGAGTGAATGTTGAACACATAACTTAAAAGAAAAAAAAATAAACAGTGGTGTATATACACTGAACATCTGAGCCCGCATGTGCTAAAACACAGTCATATGCACATATCAAGCAACACCAACAGAAAGATGATGAAATGTTCGTAAGTCAATGAATATTGTCTCTGGTTAACATTTGACTCCACCGGCACAATATAGCAGTGCACACGTCTGGCCATCATCGAGTTGTATTCGCTCATGTGTACATAACAGTCGACACGCCTTGCACTTCAGCACACACATAAGATAAATGTCATCTAATACTGCGCATAGTAAGTAAAAGGTACTACACAGATGAAAGTTTGTTATTCGTTAAAGAACCCCAGGTGGTCGAAATTTCCGGAGCCCTCACTACGGCGTCTCTCATAATCAAATGGTGGTTTTGGGACGTTAAAACCCCACGTAAAAAAAAGAAAGTTTGTTATTTGGTAGTACTTGTCATCGATTCCGCCGACTTTTAAAAAGCGCTTTTAATGATTTTGAAGCGTACGTCTGTAGAGCTCCAGTTGACCACGAGCCCAGAAGTTTCTTGATACTTAACGGTTTGTGGTCTAATGCCAACAGTTCCAGTTTAAGACGGCGTCTCGGCCTGTCAGGATGTGGACGGTCTATAAGAAGGTGGCATAAGTATTCACCTACCAATACACATTTACAATCGGTAGTTTAAAATTTTCCAATTCTGTGCAAAGATTATTTTCTGCATATGGTGCCTAGCCTTAGCAGGTGACTAAGTGTTTCCATACTTCTATATAATGCTAGCGTAATTTTAGACTCAACGAATAGATTGATGTGCTATAAACCACAGCTCTTTGTACTTTGGCGAAAACAAGTATTGTTGCTCATGCGGAAAGCCTTTATACCATTACGCCATTCATATTTAGAAATTATTAAAGGAAAAGTAACCACTTGTCATGCCGCTTCAACGGCAGGTGAGTTACCAGGAATGTTACAATGGCCGGGTATCTACTAAAATTTGATTCAATGTCATTCCCGGCTTGCTTTTACGAGCTTTTTAAGCGTTTTGTATGTAATAATAGCACTAATTACGGTTGTGTTTGTACCGAAGACTGATGTTGATGTAACCTCTAAACCACTGTAAGGTACCCATGTTTTTCCCGTCTGCTGCCGCGTTGATAATCTTAACAGCACACATAATAGTGAATGGCTAATTGAAGTGTACTCACTGAAAAAGACATTCACCTGTAGCTATAGGCAACAAAAAAACAACAACCACGGAACTCTAGAACAGATAAAAAGAATAATGTCTGTATTTTCTATGACAGCAGTTTCGCCGAAATGTCCGTCGAAACAAAATTAGTAATGAGGCAGTCACCAATCACTCATCCGTGGTGTACGGAACCTTCAGAGTAATTCTTTTCCCGCTGAATATTCGGTGTTGCTCCAACGTGTATAGCGTAGATTATCTCCAGGTCGTTAGGTGCCCGTATTTCATCTAGAACAGGAAGCCCATGATGGTCGGGTCTTCTACTGAAGAGGCTCACGAAGGCAACGAACATATTTTGTAGAGGGAAAGCTTCTCTTAGTCTAACCTTGTAACGCGTAATGCGTAAACAAGCGAAGAAGTGACGAGAAAGAAAAGAACGCAAAAGGAATGAATGATTGTTTCTCGTCTCATTTCCAAGATGGCGTTGCTCTGCCGCTACTCCCCAAAGTTCCGCAACTCCCCGATTGGCTGCTGCGCGCGCTTTTTCTCAGTGCCTCTCTCGGTCTCTTGGATAGCCACGATACTTGACGGATCAGTGGTGGGACATGGACGAAGCAGAGCGGCGGGTGCATTGAAGACGCTTGCGCTCGGCTTCCTCGGCTCATGTCTCGTCGGTGTTACCCACACACCGTCTGCATTCTCGAACGCTATATCGGACGCATGGACACATGCACGGACGGACGAACGCTTCACCTCACTTATCATCATTCACTCTGTGGATATGTCGTGATTTTGTTATTCGCCCAGGCAAGCGTGTTCATTTTTCTTTCTTTTCGTTCGCCCCATCTTGAGGGTACATTATAATAACTTCATAAAGTACACCCTATATTAATGACCTCATCCTTAAAGTATTGCTTACGTCATTAGAAATGATGGCATGGAAAAGCTACCCGTACAATCGGCCTCACAACCCTGTAAATTTCAGTGTCACTTTCTGTCATATGACATTGCGAAGCATCATAACTATCGGAGAACAACAATTTGCTGTCGGCTTCAACCTAAAGAACATGTGACGTGGTATACTATACATACGTATCCTTATCTGCTTCTACATTTCGTATATTCCTGCTTGAACTGTAGTCGTGTGAGACATAACTTTGACGTTGGTCATCGTTAAGAATCAACTTCACGAGCGCGTTTTCGGTGGTATAATTAACGCATAGCGAGTAGTACTGCATATCGTGTCTGCGGCTAAGGGGAGAACGTCTTCATTTTTAAACGCCAATGCAATAACTTTACAATAACAATGAACCTGTTTATTAAGGTTGGAGTTCTCATTGAACAATCCTGAAAGTTCAAGAGTTATTTGAAATAACCGAGTTTGGCGTGTGTCATAACCATATCGTAGCTTCGGAATCTAAACCCTGGTTTATAGGTTTTAAATTATTTGAATGAATTAGTTTACAATGATCGGCAACCTCGTTTAGACCGGGGCCAGATGTGCCAGGCTAGATTTGTTTTCATCTCGGCAAGAACTTCATCGGGAAAAGTAACAAGGCTGCCATAGCTTTCTGTTGATCGTGCTTTTATGAATTGTGTTGTGTATAGGTTCCAAAAATGTTAAGTTCTCTACAGGAGGCTTTAGTTTTGAGCAAATTTCGACACTCTTTGCGGAGAAAATATGTACCAATACCCTGAACTACAGCTGGTAAATTGCAATACACTCAACAGGAAGAACCTTAACTTTTCCTGGCAAAAACTCAAGTGTACAGCTGTTAACTTGTCGGCTTTCCATGGTAGTTTAGGACAATAGCGCTCGGAGCTGTCAGCACAGCAGGTTGCAATTACATTGCGATGCCTTTTTAGCTGCAACGTGCACCTAAATAACATAGCCTTCCCGGAGACTCACACGGTAAAGCAGCATATTGTGAGTTTGCGGGAAGAGTGTTTACTGCATAACTCTTGCACACGTTGCCCCAAAAGACGAGTGAGGCGACGTAAATTAAGCATCGCTTCGCTAGCGCTGTCTTCAGAAAACTGCATATGCTTGAGTTTGCCCGTTGTAAACGTTTCTTTATACGAGTTTGGAACGCGTGGCAAGCTCGTGGCTTTAATATACTTCAGGTGTCGCTCAGGCTTTGACAGAATGTGTTTTTTATTCACTTTGTTTGGGACAAGAAATATGCTCTTTTTACTTAGGGGAAGTATCACGAATGAAGGTGTCAGTAAGTGCGCTATATTGCGCACCATTGCATGTAATTAGTTTTCCGCTTGTCACCTTTATTCCAACTAGCTGGTGACCAGCGGGCATTACGTGCATTAAGGAGATGAGTTGTTTGACAATCAAGTCCGTATATTGCCACTCAAGAACAGATATATCACGGTGGCAACGTAACTTCTAGGGCCAGGATTGAGGAATAAAACACGTGGTTTTAGTCACCCATAACTTTAATTAAAAAGTTTACTACAGGCAGCTACAGAAACAGCACTTCCGATTTGTGTTCTCGCTACGGAAGTGACCACTGAAAGTCGAGCAATTTATAATTCAAAACGTTTAAGTGTTTACTTGTGGTATGAATTAAAGTGCGGGTCAACATTCCTTTCAACACATTCATTTTTCTGAATGCTGATCACTTTGGGATCCTTTCAAATAATGGTATACTTGTAAGCAGACGCCTCATAAGTAACGCATTACGATAGAGTGCCCGAAAATGTATCAGATTTTTTTACCATAATTCCAAGGCACTCAATACTTCATCCCAAAAACTAAAATTGGGCACCCCGTTTTCTAGTGCAACTTCTCGTAAATAATGTTCAATATAATTTAACTAAATAGCCTACTACCACGCAATCTGCCAGCATAAACTCTCGCACAAAAAAATAAACTCAAAATGCATGCCTAGTTTTATTGTACTGATTTCGAGTAAATGAAATTATTACACTTCACGTTACTTAAACGCGACCCGCTGAACGATCGTCGAACATGGTAGTGCACGCCTCCAACAAAGTGGTCCTGTTCATCAATACGTAACAGAATGAAATCAAATGACCAATAAGTGTCCACTCAAGAAACCAGTACAACTGTGCTCGCTACACTGCAAATCATTTGAAGAAATAAACGGCACGACACGATTCCTCGATTTTTTTGCACAATTGCACATACTGCTGCTGAAGGGGATATACTATTTTCTAATACATACATACATACATACATACATACATACATACATACATACATACATACATACATACATACATACATACATACATACATACATACATACATACATACATACATACATACATACATACATACATACATACATACATACATACATACATTTATACATACATACATTCATACATACATACATACATACATACATACATTCATACATACATACATACATACATACATACATACATACATACATACATTTATACATACATACATACATACATACGTACATACATACATACATACATACATAATGAAGAAAACATCTCGAAGGGAGAAAAAACTAGCGTCAATATAAGCAGCCAGACAAACACACAAAAAATGTCAAGGACTCGATAACTCCGTTCTGCGTTTCCAGATTCAATATCAACAGTGTGCGCTCAACGTGCCGATACTACGTTTTCTGCCGAACGAGCTAATAGAAAACATTTTATACTGTCAATGTCGATGTTGTTTTATGCAAAGAACGTTTCCCGTTTAGCGAGTGGTATGAAAAGCCTAGAATGTAACAGGTCTGGTGAAAATTTGCACAACAATGAAAAGTACAGCCAGTTATGAGGTATCAGCGGAAGAAATAATGAAGAGCGATATTGATATGAAAACAAATGATATTATGCCCAAGAGCATCCCATCTTCTCTACTGGAACGTGTCGCGAAAGCTTTCGTCTTTCATCCTCCGACACGCACGCGCATTCCTTGCTGAAAACAAGAACGGACATTGATAAGAAAAGCTGCCAAAAAGTTTACGTATACTGGTCTGTACGTGAGCAGCACGCTGAAAACTTCTGAAGAGGAATCGCTGCACAATGTGATGAATGGAAGAAAAGCACGACGAGACGTGTATACAAATGATTACATTTGCACCCAGACCTGTCACTGCGCATCCGCTATCACTGTGTTGCTCGCCACGCCAGCTGTTGCGCGTTCTTCCGTGGATGTCCCTATAGTTTTTTTTGTTGCATCGTGCCGCTATTGTCATGAATAGAAACCGAAGTTTAGTTAGCCTGTCAAATCATTCATAAAAAAAAAAAACCTTCGAACTCTTTATTATCACAAAGTGTGCGGCCTAATACATTTGCAATCCAGAAGAAAGCTGCATCTTGGTTCAATAAATGGTGAAAAAAGGGGACAGAAAAAAAAAGGTTTAAGATGCTCTCACGTGTCACTTGCTTCTTTTGTCCTTGTATTTTTCTTGCATTATTCCATGAGTCAACATGCAAGACGAAATGCACCTTCAAAGGCCTTGAATCAATTTTTATCACGTGCCGTTTTCCTGAACATCGTCCTGAACGAGTCCAGTGTTTCTTTTCATTAGCCTCGGCTGCGTCAGGATTATGACCACCGCCACGATCAAGTGTTCTGTAACTGCTAGAAACTCTGGGCCAGGATAAGGTTGCAGACACCATATGAAAGACAATTACCTTGTGTTGTACTATCCAGAGCAACTTCATTTCTTGTGAGGAGGTTGTATTTTGAAGTTTGATGGCAACCCGTGGTGTGGGTTCATATTGTAAACGCGTAAATATACACCAAAAACAAAATAACTGAATGCATTTCACATTTCGCCCCCCCCCCATACCAGAGCCTTGTTCACAACAAAAACTATAACACTGACACAAAGTATTTAAGTTGGTCTGAGTACGCTACGTACACAGCGCTAGTAAATTGTCAGAAGCGTCCCATTGCTCCTGTTTATCGTGTGCACGGTCATCTTTATAAGAAGGGGTTCCAGGTGCAGCCATAATGCAAGCACCTTTTTTTCGCCCGAACACGCGCACTTGATTCTACGTGCTCACTAAGGCCATTCGACGCTACGTGCTGTAATCGGACGTCGGCGTAAAAGAGAAGTTGCAGAGCGAAAAGTTACCAGCTGTTGTTTACGCCATAGGCTGGCATGATTGTACCAATCAGTACATTGGTGAGCGTGATGACTACAACAAAAGAATAAAGCTACACGAATATGGTGCATAAGCCATATGTTGGTCCAGGTTAAAATGGTAAACCTCTTGGCACATGATGTGAGTCTCAGAAAGTTCCTCGGTCGGAAAAAAAAAGGAGCGAGCCATGAGAGCAAATATAACTGATGGGCAGCCTATAGATGGTCCTCACTCAGCGTGAAAGTCTCCCATTAGGCATTTATTACGTTTATGAACTTAACCAGTTTTGCCCTCTTTCATCGGCATTCGTGCCAGTTCGTGCATTCGTGCCAAGTTTTGGGAGCATTGGAACAATTGCTTTTAGTGGAGCCACCGGGAAAATACTTGGACTCCATTCGTAGTTGACTAGAAAGTTCTCCGCACCGTTTCGCCGAAGGCAGCTTATTCTGTGCCTTGCTCAAGCACGTGGTTGTAACAACAGGACAATTTCACTTGATTAAACTAAATGGGTGGTAGAAAAGAGCCTACAAAATTTACTTGCTAGAAAAAACAGAAGCATACTCTTTGCTAACGACAAACAGCTTCCGCTCAATACCTGTGTCTGTGCCACACCAAGAAATAAATAAACATAACTCTTCACTAAGGTAATGAAGAGGAGGAGGAAACTAGCTTAACTGTGGAGAAGAAGGGATGAAGTCGGGATATATCGGACGCAGGTGCATAGTAGTCTCGGTAGGAGAGCGCTTAGTAGAGACCGCGTTCTTCGATCCAAAGAGAGCGGGGAAAGATCCTCCCGCTCCATGAGTTTCAATTAGGTCTAATTACCAGATCAATACATATCGGAGTTTCTGGCATTGCACTTGTGCATTTTTAGCGTGCATCCTGCTCCTGTGTTGTTTTTGCCTCTTCAATTTTGGCATACACACAAAACTATATTCAAGTTTTGAATAACACACGAGTGAATGTCGCTAGTGCGCCACTAATGAGCAGATTGCTGCACACTGCTGCACTCTGCACGGCACACTGCCTGTCGCCGCTAGTTCCAATGACACGCTCTGATACGGGAACGTTTAGTGACCCTCGCTACAAAGCGCTATTGCCGGCGAATGTGTTCGTCAAACTCACTTCACTGTGACAGAGTGTCTAAGTTATGGAGCAATTTCTCGACAGTAAACAATTTACTATCATAAACCGAGTTGATAAGATATTTAAATACTGTTTTTATTATTAGGAATATTCTGATGCACGAGACCGCATACAGAACAAAATACCCTCTGCTAACCGACGTGACGACGACAAAATACCCTCGACTTACCGACGTGCTAACCCGACGTGACGGTAGTATCAAAGGCGTACATATGTAATGTTTTTAAAATTGGGTAGGCAGCACTGCAACCACTATTATCGTTTCATTGTGATAAACGTGTATTTGAAAAGTAGTTTCGAGAACTGGCATAGCTCTGTGGTAGAATGCTTCATTGCCACGCAGAAGGTTTGGGTTTGATTCCAGCTGGGTCCTCGACATTTATGTTTTGCATTCGTCGGGTCGACGCTACCGATGTCGCGTATTTCTTAACGCTCGTGCGTTAAAACTGCCTGTGTGTGTTCGCGTCGTTCCTAAGTGCCAATCACTTGTGGCCCATACCCGCATATATGCAGCACATACCCGCCCGTGGGTATGTGCCAATGTTTGACGGGAAGTGTTTGACGACGTACGTGACGGGATTGTGACATTCTATATGTCTTGAGCAGAGCGTCATATTCGTCAAACCGTCTTGCCCTCCCATGCTATTTTTGTTGACGGCAAGTTTAAGGGGTGACCACGAGAGCACCCAAACTTAAACGGCTGGATAGATAGATACGTTCAAAGGCACCTAAGTTGGCTAACAAATGCTTCGCATTTGCTGCAAGAATATGTACGAGAGAAATTGGCCAATACATAAGAAAATGACAATCATAATATTGTTTTTTTAGCTGTTAAGGATGAGATACGCTGGGACACATGTGAAAAAGTTTGCAGTGCAAAGCTGATGTTGTCTTGCTTAGTCCACAAGCAGTACAAATTGACAGGTGTTGTAGACAAATGTTTGGCTTTGCGGTTGCAAGCTGGCATGCAGTCCTCCCAGAGTTACTCATTTTGTAATATTTCAGCTTGAAAACATACATTTGGGAAGCGCAAATGTGAAGCGATCATTGTAAAATGCACTCGAATTAATACACGAGTGGCTTTTAGTCATCGTTGCAATTGGAATTTTGTGTTGCCTTTCTGTGAAGACCAGCCACATCGGTTTTGCAGTGATGGGGCCAGACTATAGGCCCGAAGGTCATGGGATGGATTCCCAGCAAGACTGCCGAATTTCTACGGATGCAAAAAACTTGTGTGTTTTCACATGTGTGCTTTCACACACATGAAAGCACACATGTGTGTGTGTGCTTTCATATAGGCACATGGTAAAAAACCAATGGGTCAGAATTTCCGGTGCTCACTACCAATTTGACGTAATCGTATAACAATTTCAAACATGAAACTGCAACACATTTTTTTTTTGCTAAGGTGGTACACGAAAAATACGATATGCCTTAAGCGCAATTCACTTCAGTGAAACTCGGTCCATTGATTGATTTGTGGGGTTTAACGTCCCAAAACCACCATATGATTATGAGAGACGCCGTAGTGGAGGACTCCGGAAATTTTGACCACCTGGGGTTCTTTAACGTGCACCCAAATCTGAGCACACGGGCCTACAACATTTCCGCCTCCATCGGAAATGCAGCCGCCGCAGCCGGGATTTGAACCCGCGACCTGCGGGTCAGCAGCCGAGTACCTTAGCCACTAGACCACCGCGGCGGGGCGAAACTCGGTCCATCCCACTCAGTTAGGTGAGAGTAAATTGAAATGCGGCGATATGTACACAGTTATAAGACAGGATTTCACTTCTGTAGTTATTTTATTGTTGCTTAACTTCTCAGTATACTTTCTGTAAAACTTGTATGTGTAGAAAAAGATAACTGTTCATGAATTGTTGTTTTCCGAGCATGTTTAAATGAAACCACTTGTTCACCAAAACATAGCAAATAGTAATCTGTCTCATCTCTATTCGTTGAAACAGTAGTAAAGTATACACTAAAAAGACAATAAAAATACAATCAGTTCTAACTTTACGTTAGAAAGTACCAAAACGAGTCCAAACTTTTAAATCGAAAAAGAAACAATCATTTGCCGTATTTCTTAATAAAAGTTGAAGTCCGAGGCAAAAGGGTACTTGGTCACATGGCAACGATCGCAAATAAAAAAAAAGTTGAACATATGGCGGAAAGGTAAAGACCAGAGGGGTGAAAAAAATAAAAAAAGGAAACGTAATGAATTCAAGAGAGCTGATGGAAGGTTAGAAACCAGGCCATCATGGTTTTACGAACGCGTGATCTTCCTAAGTCTAAAACCGGTTAATTATGGCCGATCTCGTAAAAAGGGTTCATGGCCGGTGATTCCATCCCCAAAAAGGCGCTGATACGTGGCCCAGATAGCCACATAAATGCTTACATATTACACGGATTACAGCGGCAATCACAGGCTTCAAAAGATAAGTTGTCGATTGTAACAAAGCCAAGAACGACTCTGTTCGCGACCTTTGAAAATTGCGGTGAACTTCAGTTGGATAAGCCCTTCTAAAATGTGTTTCGTGGTGAAGTTTTCCATACTTGGAGAGTCGGCTACGTCATAGAATATGCAATGATCAACTCGACGTATACTAGCGATACCATGTGAAGTTTGTGGAGTTGTAATGTCCCAAATGCGCATTTTAAAAAGGGCGCAAGAGCAATATTCACTCGTAATGTTTAGTCACTTCACTATGAGCCTTGAAAATTAAAGAAGAGACAATAATTATGTAAGAAGAACAGTCCAGTAAAAATTCGCTGCCGCATTGGCTAGCGAGAGCTGCAAAAAATATATATTGTTAAAAGAGAAACTGTAGAAAATTAAGGCACCAGTCCTAATGTAATAACTATAAATCCCCGCAGAGAAAAATGCATGAGATACAAGCCAGGAAAAAAAACAAGAAAGTAAGCTTTATGCTCAAGAAAGGCAAGTCATGCTAGAAAAAAAAAGATTGGTCAAAATGACGTCTTAATTTCCTTAAATTGAAAACGTCACACCGTTTTTTGAACTGTGACGTTTTTCTCGACTCTTTTTCAAAGGAGCATGCGAAGGTACAATTAAACAATAGCGACGGTTGACTACTCTTTCGCGATTGCTCCCGAACTAACACACGCCGGTAAATTCTCGCGTGTCCAGCTGCAATGAAAGAGAGTATTTGTTTGCGTGTATGGAGGAACGAGAACTTTCGTGAGGCTCCAGCACAGCGGTGCCTGAGCGAGATTCTTCGTGGCCATAGGTGCGTAGAGCATCTGGAGAAGTTGTGTGCATTTAATCAGTCACTTAGCCCTAATGAAAAACGACGCAATTCGTATTAGCAAAATATCAGCAAATAACATCGAATGGTAATATATTAACTAGCACTAGGCAATAATTAATAGATCCAAATAGCGATAAGAAATAACCTGCTATGAATGTAGTGCTCGCGATGACCTAGCTTGAGTAGAACGTAGAAAATGGTAATAAAGAAACCGGAAGCAGAATGGCGATGATGCAGAATAGGTGCATCACTAAAAATTATAAATGTTTATATCTCTTCAAGCAATTTTCAAACGAAAAAGTGCGGCGCGAAACACGTTCTCCATGATGAATATGCTCGGCACTCCGGGGTCAAGCGAAGTGCTTAGCATGATGTATTACCTACGGAAAGCGTCCGTCTAGCAATGAGTTCCAGTTTAACAAGTCGTCCAGCAGAAAAGCAGTTTTCTTTAGGGTCTTGCTGGCTGCGAATGCTCTACGCTTGAGCAGTAATTGCACAGGACTTTTTTATACACATGATGTTAAGAGATATTGGTACACAAACAGGGCGCCGGCTGCTCCTTATCTTCGTCGTGTCTGGCATAATGCGCAAAGGGTACAAATATTGAAGCGTAGCATGCTTTCAGAGTATACAATTTACCTTCATGAATAACATTTCTGACATGATATTGCAAAACAGCCTACTCGAGAATCCCATATATGTGCAGATAAAGCAATGTTATATAAATTTAAGAGCCACCGTTACATACAGTGATTGATTGATATGTGGGGTTTAACGTCCCAAAACCACCATATGATTATGAGAGACGCCGTAGTGGAGGGCTCCGGAAATTTTGACCACCTGGGGTTCTTTAACGTGCACCCAAATCTGAGCACACGGGCCTACAACATTTCCGCCTCCATCGGAAATGCAGCCGCCGCAGCCGGGATTTGAACCTGCGACGTGCGGGTCAGCAGCCGAGTACCTTAGCCACTAGACCACCGCGGCGGGGCCACCGTTACATACAGTGAACAGTCACATAATTACCAACATGATAGTCAACATAGTAGTCAACAGTCGCATAACTATACACTGTGATGTAAAAAAAAAACTGAAATGCACTAGCATCAGGAAAGAATGCCACCGCCTTCGGGAAAAATTTTTTGTGCTTTTACTGCACACACCTGTATACCTTTTGTTGGCCACAGACCCTAAGGTTTCCTCAAACTGAATGGTCCGTCATCTATAGTCATGTCTTAGTGCGTACGCTGGCCGCGTGAGGCAGTACTTTATTTATTTATTTAATGCATACTGCAGACCTTCACAGGTCCAAGCAGGTGGGCACGGTACAAGTAGCAAGTACATGTTACGCACTCAAGTCACGTAGAAAAGGAAAAAGGAAAGAATTCAACATACAAGTACAGGTTTACACACCCAACACACTGTTTACACACAGTAAATCAACCAAAGTGAATCTTTAAACAGAGTCTTTTAGAAGGTTCCATTCTTCCACATTTCGTGGAAAAAAAGAAAATTTAAATGCATCTGTCCGTGCAAAATAAGGTGTTAGGGTTCCGGGGTGATGGTGTCTCGTATGCCTTGTCGATATGGGTGTCAGGTACTGTGTAGGGTCAAGTGCTGTTTGTCTTTGAAGAAGTTGGGAAAAAAATTAAGCCTAAATGTCTTCCGTCGTGACTCAAGGAGTTCAATGCCATTAGCTCTAATTAACTTAGAAGGTGAATCAGTGTGACGAAACTTAGAGTATATATACCTTACAGCTTTTCTTTGGATTCTTTCTAGTTTATTGACGTTTTTCTGTGTGAACAGGTCTCATATTATGCATGTATATTCTAACTTTGGTCGGATTATTGATTGGTAGGCCAGGAGTTTGACATCAAGAGAAGCGTTTTTTAATTTGTGTCGTAAGAAAGACAGTTTACGGAAGGCAGAAGCAGAGATATTGTCAATATGTTGATTCCAAGATAAATTACTTGTGAGTGTTACTCCTAAATATTTGAACTCAGGAACTTGCTGTAGAGGTGACTCATTTAATGTATAAGTATATTGAAGTGGATTTTTCTTCCGGGTTATACGCATGCATACAGTTTTATCTAAGTTTAAAGCCATCCCGCAGCGATTGCACCATTGAAAAACTATAAACAAACTGTGATTAAGGTCATGTTGATTTTCCGGGCAAGTACTTTCATCATACAAGACACAATCGTCTGCGAACAGACGAATTTGCACAGATGAACATACCTCCCTTACAATGTCATTTATATACACCAGGAACAGTAGAGGTCCCAAGACACTCCCCTGCGGTACTCCAGAGGCGACAGGAAGACAACCCGATCGCTGATCCCCAATTTCTACGTACTGAATTCGGTTTTTTAAATAATCAATTACCCAGAAAACTAAGATGTGAGAAATATCAATATTGATCAAACTGTTTAGCAGTAAAGCACTGCTAAGCAGTTTCTCGCCCACCAAAGCTTTAATCACATCAGATGGTTATCGTTGCTGAACTATATGTGATAAAAGTAGCCGTGATATTGCTGCTGTAGGCATACGTGTGTCTACAGCTTAATCTAAGGGGGTCTTCAACCTAATATTTTGAATAATGATGAAAAATGAAAAATAATATTGAAAAGAAAGAACTGTAAGAACTGGTGATATTTTCATATTTGTTCTTTACCTCGTGCATATGTTGTTTCCCTGCGTTTTCTTATTATCTCACTAATAACACGCTCATGACAACGATTGCAATAAAGGTGAGTGTCACCGATTACGTACCGTGTAAATAAGCCCATTCTCACAATTAAAAAAAAGAAACTTGAAGACAATGGAGATCACCAAAAGAAATATTGCCTGTTTTTTTGCCGGTAATAGGTAAATCGCATGTGTTCACCTTAAATGTCATGTTTCTAGCACTTCGTGTGGAGACAAGGCATAGCGCAGATGCACAACTGATCCTTCAACTTCAAGGCTGAATATAACAGACAAACTTTAATTTTGAAGTAGCCCCTTATTAAAGAGAAACTCCACTCTCCCTCCCATACCTGTCAGGAAGACACCGCAGTTAAACCACTATAAGCACATCATACTTCATGCAAGCGTATTAAATACTTGACAGGTTTCCTGCATTAACGTCTTCGTACTGAAACATCAGCACTGCGGGGAGGTGTCTGCTGCACCTAAGATGATATTGCTATATGCGGCAACGTTTACGATAGCTAAATGTTAACCGGCCACATGAAAAAGGGCCAAAAAAGGCAATAAAGTACACGGTTTGAGTGTGCAGGCGTCAAGCGATCGTTAAGTCTGCACGGCTTTCTCATTTGCATAACTCATTATGCACGCGTCACCGTCTTACTGCCTCACCCATCACGGGCATCATTTATGTCATAAGTTTTATTACTCATTTCATTTTTATTTTCTCCTCATAAACTAGTTTTGCTGACAAAGCCGGCTCTGCGCGCTGATGCAAGACATAACGAAGGGTCGACACTTAGCCGGGGTAAAAGTGATAAGCAAAAACGCCAGTATAGTGTAAGGTTCATACGAATAAAAAAGGTGAAAAAGCATATTTAAATAACTTACCAAAAAAGGGGGCGGTACGTGAAGGGGGGTGATTTGTGTACCAGGTTCTGGTGTGAACATCCCTATGAAGAGAAGCCACAGCAAAAATAATAGTTACACAAGTGCATAATTGTCTGTTTGAAATATCAGAAATATCAGAAACGGTTGTCTGTAGAAATTTCTCGATTGGGTTAGCATAATTTGTATTTATATTTTGCATGTGAAAATGCAACCGCACCTAACACAAAAAAGAAAACAAAAATACACAATTGCGCATATGCTGAACACATAAACAAGGTGACTACACAGTGAGCATTGGGTCTCATATATATAATAATGAATTCAGTGATAGGGAGTGATATTCAATGACCTTAGAACAGACAACAACAAGCATAGCGATTTTTCTCGTTCCTTTGGGATGTTTACTGACACTCGAAGCATTTACATCCGTGTAATCAGGATTCTTGATTCCGCACTGTGTTTGAACTTAAATAAGTAGACACACAAATGTGAGAAAATAACGAAATGGCCCACGAAGTTATGGCATTCGACGATACCTGGCTACTTCTCATTGTAAAGCTGTTGATGGTGACGCTGTAATAAACGAGGCAGCGACCGCTGCGAGCTGCAGCCTTCAGGAATTCACACCTTGCTCGTTCATTGAGCATACCTCGTGCTACACTAGGAACCGAAGGCCATTCTCCCACTTTCAAAAACCACGAAACGCTCATTAGTAGGCATACATTGTTTCCTGTCCCTTTTATTCTCTTATTTTTTCAAGATCTCAGAGTCGCTAGGTCAAGAACTATTTTAGTGTTCATGGTACACACAAACAATACAAATAATAAAAAGTATATTGCTGGATTTAGGGTCCACCACATGTTTTTTTTTTATATTGAAGGTATGGCTATGCACGCAACTGACCATTGCGAGGAAAAAGTTGTCGACAGTCAGAAAGGCAAAATTAACACAGAAGTGCCAAACTAGTTGATCCCACAGAGTGTTGATGCTAAAAAGTAACCCTTTTGACATTCAGAGAACAGTAACTAAGCAATAACTATGCAATAAACAAGAAGAAGCAGACTAGAGTTAGAAACAAATAAGTTCTCGGCTTACTGTGGCAGACTGGCAGCACTTAAAAAGTGACATAAAATAACCACAGCACGCTCTATAGTGACACAAAATAACAAGTGAAGTAAATAGCGTGATTTATTGCGTGGAGGTGAGCGTCTATTACCGACGGAAGTTTAGGGGGCAGAAGAGAAAAAGTGCACCTCTGAACGCTAGCGGCTGTCTTCAGTTTAATAAAAACTTTGTTACAGGGAGGCATTTTGAAAGCGAAGCAAACTGATCTCCACATTAATGCCGCTTGCTCTCATAAACGGAAAAGAAAACGTTCATGTCAAGAGCTATACTAGATGAAACTGCAAAATCTGCCGCTGTCTAGGTGCAAGCTTCTTCCAATTCTGCGGGCGCGTTCGTTTCGAAAGACGTCAGAAAGTTCTATTTGGACGTAGACATGCTTGAAGTTCAGAGCAGCTTACTGTTAAAGGAGAAAGTCAACCTGTTAGCTTTTTATAATCAGCGCAGTTATGCTCGTTTTAAGGCCCTACTATACAAAAAAACCTATTGATACTATCCGTAGTTAAACTTGGAATATACCCGTCTCACTTATTACTTTTTTTTTGCTGGTGTGATTTTCTGTTATTCAGAACTTTCCGTGTTCAACGCCATTTTGAGCATTTTCTTCACCGCAAAAGCAGTAACTTGCTCGAGAAGCATGCTTTCTAGCATTGGGAGCTTGAGCTGTAGTAGGAATCAGGATTTCAATTTGTTCCAACTGAAAGAAACCTGGTGAATTTTCAGTATTCTATATGTTATTCCGTTATTGCTAGAAAGTGTTTTCCTGGTGTTACAAAATCAAGGAACAAAGGAAGGAAAATAACTTTATGGTGTACTGCGGAATGCAATTGTTACAAGAATCAAAATTTTATGCCACAGTCCCACATTGCATTCGTTCTAATTCTCAACGTTTTATGTTTCCGAAAATACCACGTGAATAACTGAAAAAAGAACGTGAATGTGACGCTACATCTACTACGCTTTCAAAGACATGATAGGAATATTTACAATAAAAGTGTCATTTTAGTCATTTTAGCATAATATATTTAGGGGATTCAAAATGTGGCATAAATTATGACGTAAGAGGCATAACCACATTTACAACCAGCCATGACTGCCACTGAAGCCGAAAGCTATAGGTGTTCTGAAGGCAAGACCGACCATTCCAAGTACAAAGATACTTGGGCATAGCTGAGAGGTGGGCCTGATTAAACTCTGGCGTGCTCGCATCGGCGAGGAAAAGATAAGAGTAATCATCCCAGTGCCCGTGAACATATAACCGCAACCACGTTCTGCACTGCAGTCCAACTGATTGCCTAGAAATGTGGTGTCGTTTAAAAAGGCGTGCGTGAAATACTTTTGAGATATATATATAAAAATAAAACTCGCGTCTTCCATGAGGCTTTTGATTCGGGCTCCACAGAGTTCACACTATCACGCACAAGCCAACATGCCACTTTTGATTATATTGAAACACCCATGCGTTCCTTTTTACGCGGAAGTCATGCAGAGAAGCTGGTTTGGTAATGATCCACACCGTGGAAGGCAATCAGCTGGGGAGATAACACAAGAGCATTCAACCAAAAGCGACACCTTCCAATCCCATCGACCCCACATCATTGACGGCAAATCGATGCATCGACAACGGGCAAACCTGCCTTGTACACGCACCGGATATGGTATAACCACCCGATTCTCGCAATCTGAAAGTATTAGCGAGGAAAAAGGTGTTAGATGAACAAAGGTGCCGGAACAATGCTGCTACGCAGAGATGGCCGGAAGTAACTAGGGTATGACGGAAAAATCGATGCCGAGCCGATGAGAAATGGTCGCGATAACAGGTGCGCTCAACGGGTAGAGCATGACGGAGAAGGGTAGAAAGGAAGATGCCGGCGGAGGGAGGGCAGTGGCGCAGGTGCAGGAGACCAGATGGGAGTTGTAAAGCACGCTTTTCCTTACTGTACGAATGATTCACGCCATGCAACGCATTCAGGGGCGTCGATACCCGAGGGCCAGTGATAGGATGGTAGGCAGGGAGCAGCGTTTTTACCAACATGCTTCCGAAGCCGTCTCTGTGGATCATATCTTCCGAAAAAAAAACTTATTGGTATGGTATCTTTGCACATAACATTCTTCGGGTCTTCCTCCAGATTTTGCTGCCGCTAAAGCTTCGCTTCATTTTCTCCATTGAGTCTGGGAAATGATTCCTTGATTGATTGCGATGTAGGGCTTAACGTCTAAAAACCACCATATGGTTATGAGAGACGTCGTAGTATAGAGCTCCGGAAATTTCGACCACCTGGGGTTCTTTAACGTGCACCCAAATCTAAGCCCACGGGCCTACAGCATTTCCGCCTCATTGGCAATGCAGCCGCCACAGCCGGGATTCGATCCCGAAACCTGCGGGTCAGCAGCCGAGTACCTTACTCACTAGACCACCGCGTTGGGGCAGTCTGGGAATTGTGCCCCCCTAGTATTCTTGAAAAATGAAAAGAAAGGGTCATTACAACACATGTGATTGAGCGGCTGTCTTGAAAGAAACGACAAGTTTGGGCTTGTAGCTTTCAAGACGAGAAAACAAAACGTTCCTTGGGTTCATTTCGTGCTAGTCACTAGTGCAAAATATTAGACAAAAATAAAACAACTGCAAAATCAACATTTCTCTAGATTTGGCTTCTTTGTTTTGTCTTTTGTCTTTATATGTTATCTTTGTTTTCTTTATCATTAAAATTATGTAGTACTGTTTGGGTTTTCAATTCAGCTCTGTGGTTTTAGCCTATAAGCACAGAGGAGACCGAACATTGTCACGGGTCGTGACGTGGATGGAGGGAGTAGACTGCAGGTCGAATATTAAACTGTTCATGTGACACAAAGTTGTGGCCACGTAGAAGAAAAGTGAAAACAGCAAGACACTGCCACTGATAGCGGTTGGCAGAGCGTCGGCCGTCGATCAACTGACAAGCGGTAAAGCGCGTTGCTATTTGTATACATGTCATCGTATATTTTAGCATTATTGCTAGCAGCCACGTAGGTTCCAGAATAAACTGTAATGTTCGCGAACTGGGCGTAATCTTAACAAAATGATCTACTGCAGTCCCGTAGCTTGTTGAAAACTGCGGACGCGGTTTGCGCTGAGAATTAGTGACAGTAAAACGGGGCGATAACAAAACTCGAGGAGGAAATGCGGGTTTTGTTGGCTTGGAACGAAAACAAACAACAACAATTTTTATCTGGGGTTGCAGTATGTCATAGAGCGGCACAACATCGACCTTGCATAATAAAACGAGAGAAAAATTAGTTTAGACTGCATAACTGAGAAAAAGTTATTTTACTTGGGTCGACTGCGTATTGATCCAAACATACAGGTCACAAGGAATAATCAAGAGCTGTGTATTTTAGGTACCATTGCATTTTGAGATACTCTATTTACAACGTGCGATCCTACACCATTAACTTCATCTTTGCACTGAATGCGAGCGTACCGTAACATTTCAGCGTTCAGTTTTCACTGCTGATATTTTCGTTGCTCCCCACTATGGCATTCTCTGTAATTATGACGTGGCTGTCGACGTAAAACGCCAAAAATTATTACTGAATGTGGTCTGTGACAAAAAATGATAAATTATTACATGCCCGTTTTCTTGAAGGTCCGGAAAAGTTTAGAGAATATGACTTGGGAGAGCTTAAACGAACTTTTATGCCAGTTGAATTTGTTAATCTCTTAAAGAGTTATCTATAGGGAAGGGAAAAGGTATTTTCTTGAAAAATAAGAAACAGCCCTTGCAGCTGCAAGGACTGCGGCTACAGGTAAGTGAATGCAGTCAGTAAAAGGGGTGGCATCACCTTTAATGTGCGGCGCCATTTGCAACAAGCAGCATTTTTAAAGCAGGGCCTCCACAATTGGCTCCGGCAACGCAAGACACCGAAGCTACTCACGGATGCCATGGTATAATATACGATGGACACTTTTTCATTTTGCCGTCGCATGTTTGTCGTTGGGGCAGGTGTTGTAATCCAACAGCCGAGCTTTTGGCGTCCCCATACTGACTTCAGCCTCCGGTGCACAACCATTGCTTTCGATTTAAGTCCGAACCAGTAAGCAACAGGAACCTTTTATTACAGTGGAGAGTAGTTCAAAAATACCGCAGTTCCGGTTGACTTATTGCCACGCTCACACTTCCAGCACGTCTTTATGGTTTAAGCAAGACAAACCTTTGTTTTAATTATTTTAAACTCCTGCTTTAACGATTGCGGAAAAAATGATGGATTCATATTACACAACGTATGAGCAAGGCCCAAAGAAATTGATAACAAACGAAAAGAAAAAATTGTAACATTCGCCTGGATAGCCCATGCATCTACAACAGAAGCAAAAGAGTTCTTGATTACTACTACATTAGTAATCAAGAAGGGTCATAGGACGGAATTCTTTCTTTCGATATGACCATAGTATTTATTACTGCATTGAGAGATCCAGACAATCTTCCATGTGGCACTACATTTCCCTTATAAAAATTGTCAGTCTTTACTTGACCGATCTAAGCTGAGTCAGTTCTTTCGCCTAAATTAGGAGTTCGCCACTTTCCTTCACTGTCCCCCCCCCCCCCCTTGCTGCTGCATTGGACTTAACCACATTGCATTCTGAGCTACCATGCGCACCATTCCAACGAAAGGACTCGTCTGCTGACGTAAGCATATCGGAGTCACTTTCTCCTACCCAGCACGTGCAAGTCACCAACTTATTGACCAGGTACGACAACGTATTTGCGGATGTTCCTGGCAAAACGCACCTTGTACAGTGCAAGCTAAGATTGACCCCGGATAGACCCGTAAGCATACGGCCATACCCTATGCCATTTGCTACCCAAAAAGCGATACAGAAAGAAATAGCAGACATGCTGCGACAAGGCATCATAGAACCATCAAAGTCTGGTTACAATTCACCTGTAGTAGTTTCGAAGAAGAAGGACGGAACGATGCGTTTGTGCATCGATTTCAGACAACTTAACAATATTATAGTCAATGATAACGAGCCTATACCCCGTGTAGACATCATCTTTGATAAACTTGGACAAGCAAAATACTTTTCAAAGTTTGACTTCGCCAAAGGCTACTGGCAAGTTCCCATGGAACAAGCAAAATAATTTTCAAAGTTTGACTTCGCTAAAGGCTACTGGCAGGTTCCCATGGAACAAGGCTCAAAACCAATGACTGCTTTTTCGACAGAATCAGGACTGTATCAATTTAAATTCATGCCGTTTGGCATTAAAACCGCCCCAGCTGTGTTTAACCGCCTCACGAGGAAAGTGGTAGCAGACATACCGCACATTTATTACTACTTTGACGATGTGCTCATTGCTACTGAAACCTGGGTGGATCATATAGCTATATTTGAGTCTTTTCTCAAGCGAGTTCGTGACGCTGGTTTGACCATTCGGCCAACAAAGAGTGAGATTGGTCAAGAGTCAGTCAAATTTCTCGGTCATCTCGTTGGGCAAGGCGTTATTCGACCGCAGGCCAAAACGCTCGACAAAATACAGGCTGCGAAGCGTCCACAAACTAAAAAAGAAGTACGCTCGTTCTGGGGTCTTACAGGTTATTACAGAGATTTCGTGCACAACTACTCTGAAGTTTCTTACCCACTGACCGAATTGACCAAGAAGAGGGCCCCAAACAAAGTCCTCTGGGGAGAACGAGAACAGAAGTCTTTTGATGAACTCAAGGTTTTGCTATCTACGCCACCCATTCTAAAAGCACCTGATGTTTCAAAACCGTTTGTACTCCGCACCGATGCATCATCGAGAAGTGTAGGTGCCATACTCATGCAGCGTCACGAAGGAATACTGCATCCAGTGTCATACGCAAGCCGTTGACTACAACCACGTGAAGCTGCTTACGCTACACTAGAGCGAGAGGCCCTGGCTCTTACGTGGGCGGTTCGGAAATTTCCCATCTACCTATTTGGACGCATATTCATTCTACAGAGTGACCACAAACCGCTTGTGGACATCAAGTCGGCCAAGCATGTGAACAGCCGCGTGTTACGGTGGAGCCTTATTCTTATGGAGTACGACTTTTCGGTCGAGTGTATCAAAGGCAGAGACAACATAGGCGCAGATTACATGAGCCGTTTGCCAACTCTGTGAGCAACATCTGTATGAAGAATCGATGCTCAGTGGTATTATTAGCTTATGATGTGAACCTTACAGCGCGATATCATGACGCTTTAGTTCTGTGACTTGTTTCTATTTTTTTTCTGGTTTGTACTTCTGTGACCGAACGTGCCGAGTGTGCGGGGCTCGGAACTGCTATAGTGTGCAGCGGTGCTTACGTTTGTGGTTCTGACAGCGAACCAACGTGCCCCAGTGCCCTCAAGTTCTTCTACTGGAAGAACTTTCTTAAGGGGGGGGGGTGATGTGATGTAGTACCTTAAAAATGAGAGCATAGCAGACGACAGCACCACATGATTTAGAAGATGAGAAGAATGAAGAGGCATTGCAGCGCGCCCATTGAAAAAAGAAGAGGGGACGCTCGCGGAGAACGAAGCCGTTCGGACGCCGGCAAGACGACGCAAGGGAGCCTAGGGCAAACCCGCAACTACGCGCGAGGTTCGAAAGGCCGGATTCCTGTTCTCGAGCCCGTGACGTCCTCGGGGCACGGCGTGTCGGCGTGGCCAAGCTCGAGTTCTCGGTGAGTGGTCCTGTGGACATCTCCAGTACGGCGAGCGCCTTCGAAAGACCGGAGCTGCTGACCATGTCCACCGAGCCACCATCGCTGACAGTGTGCGGCTACTGCTAGACCTAGTGATGCCCCTTACAGTGGTATGCTGACGTGGAATCCAAGCGACGACAGCATCCGAGCACGCAACGGGTCCCACTTCAAAGCACCGGGCTACGGCACAGACTGTGAGACTATTTACTCTTTTCTTTCGTGTGTGAACTGCGTGCGTATACGACTTATAGTACTGTATGTGCAATAGCTTTTTTGTTCTTCCAATATAACTCCCGTTTGTTTTCCTCACTTTCTCCATCTTCCTCGCGTCAGACGCCTTGCTATGTGATGAACCTAACACACGACAGTCTAGTTGCGGAGTTTCCAGTTGTGGAGTTTCGAGTTGTGGAGTTTCGAGTTGTGGAATTTCTAGTTGTGGAGTTTCGAGTTGTGGAGTTTCTAGTTGTGTAGTTTCTAGTTGCGGAGTCTCTAGTTGTGGAGTTTCTAGTTGTTGAGTTTGTAGTTGTGAAGTCTCTAGTTGTGGAGTCTCTAGTTGTGGAGTATCTAGTTTAGGAGTTTATAGATGTAGAGTTTTTAGTTGTGGAGTGTCTAGTTGCGGTGTTTCCAGTTGTGGAGTTTCGAGTTGTGGAGTTTCTAGTTGTGTAGTTTCTAGTTGCGGAGTCTCTAGTTGGGGAGTTTCTAGTTGCGGAACTTAAAGTTGTGAGGATTCAAGTTGTGGAGTTTTTAGTTGCGGAGTTTCTTGTTGTGGAGTCTCTAGTTGTGGAGTTTCTAAATGCGGAGTTTCTAGTTGCGCAGTTTCTAGTTGTGAAAATTCTAGCTGCGCAGTTTCTAGTTGCAGAGTCTCTTGTTGCGGAGTTTTCTAGTTGCGGAGTCTCTAGTTGTGGAGTTTCTAGTTGTGGAGTTTCTAGTTGGGGAGTTTCTAGTTGGGGAGTCTCTAGTTGTAGAGTTTCTAGTTGGGGAGTTTCTAGTAGTGGACTTTCAAGTCGTGGAGTTCCTAGTTGCGGAGTCTCAAGTTGTGGAGTTTCTAGTAGTGGAGTTTTTAGTTGTGGAGTGTCTAGTTGTGGATTTTCTAGTTGCAGAACTTAGAGTTGTAGAGTTTCTAGTTGTGGAGTTTCTTGTTGTGGAGTCTCTAGTTGTGGAGTTTCTAGTTGCGGAGACTCTAGTTGCAGAATTTCTAGTTGTGGAAATTCTAGCTTCGGAGTTTCTAGTTGCAGAGTCTCTAGTTGCGGAGTCTCTAGTTGTGGAGTTTCTAGTTGCGGAACTTAAAGTTGTGAAGTTTCAAGTTGTGGAGTTTTTAGTCTTGTAGTTTCTAGTTGTGAAGTTTCTAGTTGTGGAGTTTCTAGTTGCGGAGTTTCTAGTTGCGGAGTTTCTAGTTGCGGAGTTTCTAGTTGTGAAAATTGTAGCTGCGGAGTTTCTGGTTGCAGAGTCTCTAGCTGCGGAGTCTCTAGTTGTGGAGTTTCTAGTTGCGGAACTTAAAGTTGTGAGGTTTCAAGATGTGGAGTTTTTAGTTGTGTAGTTTCTAGTTGTGTAGTTTCTAGTTGTGGAGTTTCTAGTTGTGGTGTTTCTAGTTGTGGTGTTTCTAGTTGTGGAGTTGCCAGTTGTGGAGTATGTAGTTGTGGAGTGTCTAGTTGCGGAGTTTCCAGTTGTGGAGTTTCGAGTTGTGGAGTTTCGAGTTGTGGAGTTTCTAGTTGTGTAGTTTCTAGTTGCGGAGCCTCTAGTTGTGGAGTTTCTAGTTGCGGAACTTAAAGAGTTGAGGTTTAAATTTGTGGAGTTGCTAGTTGTGGAGTTTCTTGTTGTGAAGTCTCTAGTTGGGGAGTTTCTAGTTGCGGAGTTTCTAGTTGCGGAGTTTCTAGTTGTGGAAATTCTAGCTGCGGAGTTTCTAGTTCCAGAGTCTCTAGTTATGGAGTTTCTAGTTGCGGAGTTTCTAGTTGCGGAGTTTCTAGTTGCGAAGCTTTCTAGTTGCGGAGCTTTCTAGTTGCGGAGTCTCTAGTTGTGGAGTTTCTAGTTGTGGAGTTTCTAGTTCGGGAGTCTCTAGTTGTAGAGTTTCTAGTTGTGGAGTTTCTAGTAGTGGACTTTGAAGTTGTGGAGTTCCTAGTTGCGGAGTCTCAAGTAGTGGAGTTTCTAGTTGTGGAGTTTTTAGTTGTGGAGTGTTTAGTTGTGGATTTTCTAGTTGCAGAACTTAGAGTTTATTTATTTATTTATTAGAATACCCTCAGGGCCCGTAGGGCATTACCAGAGGGGGTGGGTACAACATATATAACACACAAGAAAAAAAGACAAAATAAAGAAACAAGTATCAGATGCGCAAATCAGGAAGGCAACAGAAGTCAACTAAAAATGTATAAGAATTCAAACACATACAAGACAAAGCTAGATAATGGAAACTGCGTATAATTAGAAGCATTGCTGAGAACTTGCAGTCTTGAATAACAAAGGGTCTGTTATTGATACAACGGAAGAGGGAAGGTGGTTCCAATCGGCGGCTGCTTTCGGTAAAAAGGCTGCTGAAAAGAATTTGGTGCGGAAAAACGGAATGGCAACCTTATGCTGATGATCAATGCGCGATGAGCGGTATGACGGTTGTGAAATGAGGTCTCGTTTCATTGATGGATTGTGAAAAAATATCTTATGAAAAAAATGCAGTCGCGCCAGTTTCCTCCGGACAGTTAAATTGGGTAGGTCAAGGTTAGATTTCATTTATGATATGCTAGCAGTACGGGAATAATTAGAACAAATGAACCGAACTGAGCGGTTCTGAACAGATTCTAACGCGTTAATTAAATTTTGCTGCACGGGATCCCATATAGCGGACGCGTACTCAAGCTTTGGGCAAATTAGTGATCGGTATAATAGAATTTTGAGGGACAGCGGAGCGCGAGAAAAGTTGCGGCGTAAGTATCCTAGCGTTCGGTTAGCGTTATTACAGATGTAGGTAACATGCGTGTGCCAAGATAGATTGTTGGTAATGTAAACGCCGAGGTACTTATATGAAGAGACATGCAGGAGGGGAACGGCGTTAATTCTGTAGGTACAGGGGGGAGAAATAGATCGCCGGGTTATTGACATGCATTTAGATTTGTTAGAGTTGAGAGTCATAAGCCATTTATTGCACCAGGTTGAGACAGTGTCAACGTCTGACTGTAGAAATTGGTTATCATATTCATTGTTTATTTCGCGGTAAATTACACAATCATCTGCAAATAACCTTATAGCGGAGTTAATGCTGTCTGGGAGATCATTAATATATATAAGAAAGAGTAAAGGGCCTAATACGGAACCTTGGGGTACGCCGGATGTTACTTTAGAAAAAGGTGAGTTATAGCCATTAGTTGTTACAAACTGAGTACGATTAGTCAGAAAGCATTCAACCCATTTAAGAATGTTCGGGTCAATGTTTAAGGCAGTAATTTTCAGGAGGAGTAATTGGTGAGGTACTTTATCGAAAGCTTTTTGAAAGTCAAGAAAAATGCAATGCACAAGTGAGCCGCGATCTAAAGCCGATGCTATGTCATCAGTAAAATAAAGAAGTTGGGTTTCACATGAGTAACTTTTTCGGAATCCGTGCTGGTAGGGAGTAAAAAAAATTTTGATTCTAGGAATGAGACAAGGTTGGAGTAAATTATATGTTCTAACATTTTTCAAGGAACACTGGTTAGGGAAATTGGTCTGTAATTGAGAGGAGACTGTGCGTTACCAGATTTGTGCAGAGGGACCACCTTCCCCACCTTCCAGTCAAGCGGCAAAGTGGAGGTCTGAATAGATTGCGAAAAGATTAAGGACAAGTAAATTGATGAATACAATGCAGTGTTTTTTAGAAACTTTGAGTTGATTTCATCTACGCCACAAGAAGAGGATAACTTAAGCTTGTGAATTAGATTTTGCACTCCAACGGCATCAACGGTAACAGGATACATGGGTAAAAAATCACGACTAGGCATATGCGGCAACGCAGAAGCAGAACAACTTGAAAAAGAAGTAACAAAAAAATCATTTAATGCAATGCAACACTCTTCACAGCGAACTGGCTGCCCGTCTGAGTTCGTAAGCGAAATGTTTTTCTTTTCCCTAGGTTTAACAGTTTTCCAAAACTTAGAAGGGTTGGTTACAAGAATTGAGGGAAGGGTATTATTAAGAAAAACGCGCTTGGCTTCCCTGATAGCTGCTCTGTATTCGGAAAGGACAGATTTGTACACGTGCCAACGGGCTAACGAATTAGTCTGCTTTGCCTGACGGAACGACCGTTTCTTTTTATTCCGCAATTTTTTTAAGTCAGTTGAGAACCAAGGGGGGCGTTGGCGACCCTTGATAACGTATGTGGGAATGTATCGGGTGATTAAAGATTCAACTTTCATTTTGAACAAGTTCCAGTTTTGTTGAACGCTGCGATCAAAGAAGCCATTAGCAAAGCTCTCAAAATTTGATTCGAGTTCACTGTTGATTGAGTCATAATCGCCGCGTGAGTAGTCTCTTATTGTTTTCCAATTGTTTGGAGTTGTGGAGTTTCTAGTTGTGGAGTTTCTTGTTGTGGAGTTTATAGTTGCGGAGTTTCTAGTTGCGGAGTTTCTAGTTGTAGAAATTCTAGCTGCGTTGTTTCTAGTTGCAGAGTCTCTAGTTGTGGAGTTTCTAGTCGCGGAGTTTCTAGTTGCGGAATTTCTAGTTGCGGAGTTTTCTAGTTGCGGAGTCTCTAGTTGTGGAGTTTCTAGTTGTAGAGTTTCTAGTTGTGGAGTTTATAGTTGGGGAGTCTCTAGTTGCAGAGTTCCTAGTTGTGGAGTTTCTAGTAGTGGACTTTCAAGTTGTGGAGTTCCTAGTTGCGGAGTCTCAAGTATGGAGTTTTTAGTTGTGGAGTTTTTAGTTGTGGAGTGTCTAGTTGTAGATTTTCTAGTTACAGAACTTAGAGTTGTGGAGTTTCTAGTTGTGGAATCTCTTGCTGTATAATTTCTAGTTTTGCAGTTTCTAGTTGTGGAGTTTTATATATGGAGTCTCTAGTTGTGGTGTTTATAGATGTAGAGTTTCTAGCTGTGGAGTTTTTTGTTATTGAGTCTCTGGTTGTGGAGGTTCTAGTGTTGGAGTTTCTAGTTGTGGAGTCTCTAGTTGTGGAGTTTCTAGTTGTGGAGTTTCTAGTTGAGGAGTTTCTAGTTTTGGAGTCTCAAATTGTGGAGTTTAAAGTTGTGGAGTCTCTAGTTGTGGAGTTTGTAGTTGCGGAGTTTCTAGTTCTGGAGTATCTAGTTGTGGAGTTTCCAGTTGTGGACTTTCTAGTTGTGGAGTTGCGGAGTCCCTTATTGTGGAGTTTCTAGTTGCGGAGTCTCTAGTTGCCGAGTTTCTAGTTGTGAATATTCAAATTGTGAAGTTTCTAGTTGTGGAGTTTCTAGTTTTGTAGTTATGGAGTTTCTTGTTGTGGGGTGTTTAGTTCTGGAGTTTCTTGTTGCGGAGTTTCTGGTTGTGGAGTTTCTAGTTGCAAAGATTCTAGTTGCGGGGTCCCTGGTTGTGGAGGTTCTTGTTGTGGAGTTTCTAGTTGTGGAGTTTTGAAGTTGTGGAGTTCCTAGTTGTGGAGTCTCAAGTTGTGGAGTTCCAAGTTGTGGAGTTTCAAGTTGTGGAATCTCTAGTTGTAGAGTTTCTAGTTGGGGAGTTTCTAGTTGCGGAGTCTCTAGTTGTGGAGTTTCTAGTTGCGGAACTTAAGGTTGTGAGGTGTAAAGTTGTGGAGTTTCTAGTTGTGGAGTTCCTGGTTGTGGAGTCTCTAGTTGTTGAGTTTCTAGTTGCGGAGTATCTAGTTGCAGAGTTTCTAGTTGTGCAGTTTCTAGCTGCGGAGTTTGTAGTTGCAGGGTCTCTAGTTGTGGAGTTTCAAATTGTGAAGTTTCTAGTTGTGGAGTTTCTAGTTGTGGAGTCTGTAGTTGCGGAGTTTCTAGTTGTGAAGGTTCTAGTTGTGGAGTTTCTAGCTGCGGAGTTTCTAGTTGCAGAGTCTCTAGTTGTGGAGTTTCAAATTGTGAAGTTTTTAGTTGTGGAGTTTCTAGTTGTGGAGTTTCTAGTTGTGGAGTGTTTATTTGTGGAGTTTCTTGTTGCGGAGTTTCTGGTTGTGGAGTTTCTAGTTGCAAAGATTCTAGTGGCGGGGTCTCTGGTTGTGGAGGTTCTAGTTGTGGAGTTTCTAGTTGTGGAGTTTCAAGTTGTGGAGTTCCTAGTTGTGGAGTCTCAAGTTGTGGAGTTTCAAGTTGTGGAGTTTCAAGTTGTGGAATCTCTAGTTGTAGAGTTTCTAGTTGTGGAGTCTCTAGTTGTGGAGTTTCTAGTTGCGGAACTTAAGGTTGTGAGGTGTCAAGTTGTGGAGTTTCTAGTTGTGGAGTTCCTGATTGTGGAGTCTCTAGTTGTTGAGTTTCTAGTTGTGGAGTTTCTAGTTGCAGAGTTTCTAGTTGTGCAGTTTCTAGCGGCGGAGTTTGTAGTTGCAGAGTCTCTAGTTGTGGAGTTTCAAATTGGGAAGTTTCTAGTTGTGGAGTTTCTAGTTGGGGAGTTTCTAGTTGGGGAGTTTCTGGTTGTGGAGTTTCTAGCTCGATCAATTGCCGTCAAATTCAAGACATAACACGTCACTGCATCTACGGAATCCGAGCTCGCCGCTCTTCGAGCCGCTGTAGAGTTTGTTACGCAAGAATCCCCTAGTAGATGGGCTATATTCTGCGACTCCAAGGCATCCCTTCAAAGCGTGCGAAGTCTACGACGTGGAAACTACCACCTGATGGTGTATCGTATTAATGAAATTTTTCATTGCGCCGCTGATCAGGGACACGACATTGTTTTACAATGGTTGCCGGGCCACTGTGGCATCAGTGGCAACCACCTCAATGACGACGCTGCCCGATGTGCCTACAATGATGCACCCACACTGCTAATACCCTTGTCAAGAGTAGACGCAGCTAGAGAACTTCGTCACATCGCTGATAATGCCACGCTTGCGCACTGGAATTCTCCACTTAACTCCATTCATCGCCCTAAGAACCTTAAGTCATTACTCCAGAAACAACTGCCATCCAAGATTTCTCGACGTGACGCTACAATGCTATTCCGGCTGTGGACTGGGGTAGCATTTACCAAGTCATTCAGCCTTCGCATTGGCATGGCAGATTCATCCATGTGTAAAAGCTGCGACTGTATAGAGACTATTCAACATCTCTTGTGCGACTGTGCCCGATTTGATGAAGATCGCCCGACTCTCCAGAGTGCCTTGAATAGACTCGATGACCGGCCATTTAATGAAGCAAAGATCTTAGGAGCCTGGTCGCGCAGCACATCAGCACAGAAAGCGCCACGAGCCCTCCTGAGATACTTGATAGCCACTTCATTGAGGGACTATGAAACTCGGTATTGTGTGTGTGATGTGACATGTGTCTATCCTTCTCTCTCTTTTTTCCCCTTACTCCCCTTTTCCCCTCCCCATGTGTAGGGTAGCATACTGGACGCATTGTCTAGGTAACCTCCCTACTTTTCCTACATTTCTTCTCTCTCTCTTCTCTCTTTGCAAGCTTTGCTTCGCTTTTTGCGGACAACTGTCCTCAGAGACAGACTTTAGTGTTTTATACTCTTTGATGTACCGGGTCCCGACGCAGCGCGTTGAAAACGCAGCAGAAAACGAAAGCAATGTACAACAAGCTCGGAAAAAATCAGCGCTTCGAGATAGGTAATAGCGCACTTCAAGTTGTAAAAGACTATGTTTACTTGGGGCAGGTAATAACCTCGGAGCTGAACCACGAGATTAAAGTAACTAGAAGAATAAGAATGGGGTGGAGAATATTGGGCAAGCCCTCTCAACTTATGACAGGTAGATTGCTACTATCCCTCAAGAGGAAGGTATATAACAGCTGTGTCTTGCCGGTACTTAGCTACGGAGCAGAAACCTGGAGACTTACAAAGAGGGTTCAGCCTAAATTGAGGACGACGCAGCGAGCAATGGAAAGAAAAATGGTAGGTATAACCTTAAGAGACAAGAAGAGAGGAGAGTGGATTAGGGGACAAACGGTGGTTAAGGATATCGTAGTTGAAATAAAGAAGAGGAAATGGACATGGGCCGGGCATGTAGCGCGTGGACAGGATAACCGCTGGTCATTAAGGGTAACTAACTGAATTCCCAGAGAAGGGAAGCGGGTTAGGGGGAGACAGAAGGTTAGGTGGGCAGACGAGATTAAGAAGTTTGCGGGTATAAAGTGGCAGCAGCAAGCACAGGACCGGGTTAACTGGCGGAACATGGGAGAGGCCTTTGTCCTGCAGTGGACGTAGTCAGGCTGATGATGATGAAGATGATGATGATGATGATTACTCTTTGATGTTGCCTTTCCTCTGTCGCAATTTTTTTGTAATTTCTCTCTATCTTCGCAACATTTTTCAAACATATTTTATTCCCCTCACCCCTTTCCCCATCACATGGTAGCCAGCCGGTCTATGAACTGGCTAACATCCCTGTCTGTCCACTTAAACTTTCTTCCTCCTCCTTCTTCCTCCGGATCAAAAGTGCTGTCCTTACTGGCAAAGTAGAGTGATTTCTTGCAGAGGAATACTTTTTCGTGCGCGAGTAAACGCCTCCACCTGCTGAAAGTAAAGCTGAAGTAGTGTTTGAGGCTAGTGATGTTGGGTTTATGGTGACATTAAAATTGTGAAACTGTTCTACTGACGCAACGCTGTTCTGAAAATTTTAGCCATAAATGATACGCAATCATGTCAGCCATCTTGAAGAAAGGCTACCAAAACACGTCAGCCATATTCAGAGTGAATATGCCCAGCTAGAAATCAGTACCTGGTGCTCAGTTCACGTTGTTAACGCCAAGTTTCACTCAGTGTGACTACTGACGCAAGATTCCTTCACTACAACAATATCATTGTGTGCAGTTATATGAACACACAGAGTGTGTCATTCAGGCCAGTGTCGGACTAGGCAGAGGGTTATCACAAACCGTAGCATTGGACCTGTAGTAACCTCAACTACCGACACCTGCATCTTCACCGCCGTATGTGCGCAAGAACAGCATTCTTGATTGAAGCTCGTTTTTCATGAGCGAAAGCTGATCATGTGGGAGTTTTCCCTGCTATACAGTATGTTATGTTATGAAATGATGAATGAAGAACTGGAAAATATACTTCTGACACTTTTGTAGCTCGTCCAGTCAATCACCTGAAGGAGTTCATGCACTGCTCTGGATACAATGCTTTTCGCTGCCCACATAAGAACACTGCTATGAAAATAATGGGGACATCAGCCCCGCAGCATTATAACACCACACACTTAGAGTGAAATAAAATTCCATAGAATCAAATGTGAGAAGGAGTCCTGTGTAAAAATATTGTCGATTGTGATAGCGCTGTTGAAGCGAATACCTATTACTACAGAAAAAAAGAACAGCAATGACTGAACATCGCATGGCAAGAAAAAGGAAACATAGAAAAGCAATGTGTCGACTGAGGCACCCTGGTCTCTTCTCCCTGTATTATCGCCTCGGGTCTCGCCATTCACCTGGGAAATCTCTGTGGACATAATTGCTTTTGGAGGACAGACATTAGATTGGAGTTTTTTGCACAGCCTATTTGCGGTTCACTATATAGCCGGCCCATATCCGCCAATGACGCGACCCCTTCGACATTCCTGTCAGCTCCTGATACCGGTTCTAAGACCCGGCATCAGTCTTAAGCTTTTGGCTGTACTGTTGTTTTTTTTTTCGTTGCTGTGGCGATTTGTAGGATGGCCCAACTTTTTGCAATGTTTAGTAAATTTTTGCTTGTCTGGTGAGCCAAAAGCTCAGCCGGGTATGTGATACGAGAATTGGGAAGCCTCGTTTCCGAGTAAAAACGAAATGAAGTTTCTTCGTGAGGAGAACCTTCGTTGGTCGTGTAGAAAACTAACCCTTTTATGAGCGCAATATCTCGGCCGGCCCGCACTTTCTTTGTTCTCTTCGTCATATTCTGCTCGGCTGTCAGGACGAATACGCAGAGTTACCCAGAGCGAATACATGAGATTATGAAGAAAGAGGGGGAAAATGGAGAGAAAAAGGCAGAAATAGAGATAAAGAGAAGATTCAAGAAAAATAAAGAAAATAAAAACACAGAAATATACAGAGAATTAGAAGAAAGCTAAGAGATAAAGAGTTAAACAAACCAACGCAAAAGAGTCATAAAATACAGAGAGAGCAAGAAAAGAAAAGATATAGAAAAACAAAGAGTGAAAGAGAAGGAGAGGAAGAAAAAAGCTTTGTAAAGAAGGAGCGAGAAACAGAGAGAGAGAGAGAGAAATAAAAGAAAGAAAAATTGAGAAAGTGGAATAAATCGATCATTACAGAAAGGAACGCAAACATTGATAAAACAGATAAAAAACGAGAGAAGCGGGAAAAATATTCCAGAAACTATGCAGTATCACTAAACGTTAAAGCAGTACGCAGCGCGGCTACGTCATTCATTTCGCCCCCTGCTCTGAATTCAGAGTGTTGCGGGCTAGTTACACATTGGCACTTTCTGCCCACCTCGTTTCCTTCGTGCTCTCTATCACCTTAATTCTCCTCACCTCTTTGAACTCTTCTGAACAAGTGATGTATACTACGCTTTACACGGCTATAGCAGGCTCTCCCCTCCTCCTGACTCTCACATTGCTTTCCCGCAAACTAACTGTACCATGCTCTACAGGACTATTCTTTACATGGTTGCACCTGAGTGGGACAAAACATGGCTACGCAATGGTTTACCATCTTCATTCCTGATTTCACTCTTCTTTACACTGACTTCTTTTTCCGATCGACTTGCTATATATAGCTGTTTCATAGATTATTTTTCTTTTGTGATGCGCTAGAGATTATGTTCGCTGCGTGAGGCCAAGCAGTATCGTAAGGTTACAGCAAAGTCAATTCCTCCTCCCCTCTCCTTTCTTGAGTTCCATTCCCTTTAGATCTTTCCTCTTTCGCTTCAATTTCCTTTACCGCTACATTGCTATAGACGGGTATGGTACAGATGGCTATGCTATACTTACTTCTTTCTGCATTATAACAAATTACGTGAGACGAACGCAGCACAAAACAGCACGGGTGCTTCTTGAAGTTCCGCCCTTGAAATAAACAAGAAAGTCTTCCAAGCTCCGCTTTGTTTCCGGGAAAGAAACACTGGAGCAAAACTGCTTTATTATTTATGACGTTTATGAAAGCAAACGATTACATTCAGACACTTTTCAGCCCGCACACACACCCGTCCACACACACACACGCAATACTAGCCAAGAAAGAAAATCAGCAAAGTGCGTTTAACAGCCGAAATTATCCGACAGCTGCCTAAATAGACACTGGTCACCTGCACCTGTCAGAAAAAAAATCGAAATAAAAAGCGTCTGTATTCATTTGGCTAGCACTTTTTGCTTTCAGACATGCGACCGAAATAAATTTTTTTGACTGCTGTTCTCGTATTTTCTCTACCTTTCATTGTTACATAAGCTACAACAATAAAATAAACAGAACGTTCTTTATACATAAGGAGAACACCGATACGCCTGCTTGCCCTGGCTGCTTAGCAATTGCGGCTTCGGGCAGTGATTGCTGCTATGGCTGTCTTCCCTGTGCTTTCAATGATCGGAAGTCAATTACCATGCCTCTGGCGCGGCCTCCTTTGAGATTCGCTGCTTTAACCAGCCGGGTCTTGTTTATCGCCACAGGGCCACGCGTTTACCCTGAACTCGTCGCATTCGTTTAGCGCTCATCGAATGAAGTGCAGGACAGCTGTCGTTTTAGACCTATTTTGCTTTACTAGATTACATTCATTTGCTTTTTTTGTCACCACAGCATTGTGTTCCCTGAACTCGTCTCAAAGACAGTCACTTCTGCTTGGCGAGGGCTTCGAAGGAGATTATAAATCAGAAAAAATATTATGGTAATGTGCAGTCAGACAATGAGACGAGCACAATCTGAGCATAATAAATTATGCAGTTGAGGTCAAAGTGACATTTTCCTGACCACGCGTTGTGTACTTTGCTGCAGCAGTTGTTTTCGATGTCTATACTCGTGGGAGAGTGCGTAATAGGCCACGTAATTAGCGAACGTACCTGTGATAATTATGAAGTTAATCTTATGATTGTCGTGAGGGATGTTTTCAAGACGAAAGAAACGCTTACCAGCAGTGATAATGTGTGAAAATGAGGCAATGGAGTTGCATTCTTTGAATCCTGCTTCTTGATTGAGAAGCGAGGCAGATATCGTATATAGATATGGTAAAACATTAGGGTTGATTTGGAGCACGTTGTTGCTACAAAGGTTTATGGAAGTCACATTGCTTATTCGTTAATATCGTCATATGGTTCTGTGCACCACGCGAGAGTATCAGTAACAAATATACGTTGTCTATTATGATGTGTGTATTTGCTTAATAACATTTCGCCGTCAAGGTTCTTTGTAGGAATTACTCTCAGGGGCACAGTTGCATTGTTTACGCTTGTGCACATCCTTCAAGCATAGACGAAAGGAAAGAAAGAGATAGAAGCAAAAAAGAAAAAGAAAAGGGATGTTTATCAGATAGACATTCAGTTTGCTACGCTGTGGTGAAGAATTAATCATGCAGCGCTGATTGGTAGCGCAGATATTGAAAAAAAAAACGTGTTAGCGTAAATAACAGCCTTCAACGCTCTGACATTAGCAAGCACTATTTTGTGCAGTCGGCCTGTCAAGGAACCTAATCAAGCGACGAAAGCAATGCAGAGTGTCGCACACTAATGGAATGGTGGTAGGCACAGGAAGAGAGAGAAAGACGCAAAGGAAAGGCAGGAAGGTAAACCAGGTTCTATTCGGTTTGCTACCCTACAAGGCAGAAAGGCAAAGGGAAGGAGCATAAAGCAACCACAGGAAAACAAAACAAGGAGGAAAAAAATTTGGCAGAACCCACGTACCAACGGAATCAATGTTATGAGAGGCATGCGGACAGATGCTAAATGTGCCCATTTTTTTATTGAGCGCTACTTCATGAGGTGGTGCTATATATATGTACAAATCCATGCACGCAAGTACGTTAAAAAGCCACGTATACATGATACTAGCAGTTGTTTGCAGTTGCTAAGAATGCCAACAGCAATATGGATACCAACAACGCCAGAAGTGGTAAGCTGATATGAAACGCTGATGTCTGCACTGGGGCGGCAGCCCTCAATACTGCTTCACAAATCGACTTCAGTGGATGACGCCTAACTACAATTTACGTTCACCCGACATGACGGTTGCATCGTCTGCGTCGCGAGAGCAGATTCTTGATGTTTATATAATCGGATAGCCAGCACTGCCAACACAATGGACGTTACTCGAATATTAGGGTGTACTTGAAAAGTATATCCGAGGCCTAGCGGGGATCTGTGGTAGAATACTGCATTGCCACGCAGACTGCTAGGGTTCAATTCCTTGCTCGGGCACTGACATTTATAGTTTCCATTCATCCAGTCAACGCTGCCTAGGGCAGATTTTTTCTAACGCTCAAGCGGTAAAGGGTCGCATTTGTGTTCTGGCCGTTTCTGGGTAGATATAGAGTGTCTATCCCTTGTGGCGAATGCCCGCGTACCAGTGGCACATACTCGCCCCCGGGTACGTGCCACTGATGTATGGAAAGGGTTTGACGACGTATGCGCCAAGATTATGACATTATTCATGTCATGGCCAGCGAGTTGTTTTCGACAAACCATCATACCCTTCAGTACTAATTTTGGTGATCATGCCAGCACCCATAGATAGATAGATAGATAGATAGATAGATAGATAGATAGATAGATAGATAGATAGATAGATAGATAGATAAATAGATAGATAGATACATAGACAGATAGATAGATAGATAGATAAATACATAGATAGATAGATAGATAGATAGATAGATAGATAGATAGATAGATAGATAGATAGATAAATAGATAGATAGAAAGATAGATACGCTCGATGTCGCTGAAGTTTGCTAATAAATGCTTCGCATTTTAATGAGAACAAGTTATACGCGCACACGTATGCGAGCGTGCACCGTGCACGTTTCGACAGTCGCAAGTTGTTTAAAGGTATACTAGAATACAAGACGTTCACAAACGTCTTGCAAGAACTGGCTCCAAAGACCCTGAAACTTGCCATACGCATTGAGCTGATGGAGTGGCCATTCCATTCAGGAGAGTGCATACCGTGGCCTTGAGAGACACTAACAAAGCGAAGACTTGTTGGTCTTCTTCGTGTGAATTATCTTTGAACGATGATATACACTGCTGGGAATTCTACACCGCTTTTTTACGAGTGCGCAGTCGTGGTAGGGAGGGCCACACGACATCCACCACCGCTTTCGAAGGCTCGCTACCTGTTCGGCTCTCTGGCTGTAATGCGTTGGGCGGTGGTGCTGGCGGCATCAGTGGTAACTGTTGCTTCAGGGAAGTCTCATAGGACGCCGGAGAAGGCCATGGTATTATCCGTTCAGGTAAGCAGCAGTCGACTTAGACGTTTGTCGCTGAGGCGAGCGTCATTCTCTACTCACAATTTCAGCCGCCTCTTTGTTCGTTGATCCGTTGCGTATTATCTGTTCCGTATTGTCATTCATAATCATATGGTCGTTTGGGAACGTTATACCCCACATATCATATCAAACTGTTTCAAGACACTTCAATCTTTTTCACTGTTGGACAGTAATTTGATGACGCTTCATTTGATCCATCGCTTTTGGGACATATCAGGGTGATTGTATGGTAGGATTTCACATTGTGTGGCTCCGCACAGAGAAGACAAATTACCACATTATTGGAAACTCTGCTCAAACGGCAAATTTTTAACAATTATGTTATGGCACTGAAGTGGTATTGGTGTAAATGGACGTACCACGTGACGAAATCGAAACACCTTCATGCGGTATGGCAATGTGTAGCTTTGAAAAGCATATTTACGCTTTCCGACTTACCGTTCCGTGAGACTTGGACAATGTTGCTACTGTCACTAACTTCTTTGATGAGCATTGGAAGGTCACCAGACAGAACGGAAAGAGAGAGAGAGAGAGAGAGATAAGGAATGTAGCAAAGGTAGGAAGGTTAACTAAACTATGCGTCCAGTTTGCTACCCTACACATGGATAGGGGGAGAGGGGAGTAAAACGAAGATGTCCACATCACATATCACACCTAGCACCATGTTACTGCTAAGTGGAATGTGAGGTCGAACTTTGATACCGTCGAAGTTTGTGATCATGGTTACAGTAAGCAATGATGCCTGATGTATAACTTCGACAGCCAAGGTATTCTTGTGGGGGGTTCATTCAAAAATCCTTGATTTCGTCGGGCACCAGAGATTCCACTTTCTTCGAAATGGTCTGCCGATTCAGGAGCCTCAGATTCTCCGATGGCGTTATTGGCACAAATAAGACAGTGTAGTTTGTTGAACCTATATAGCTGCAGCTTCATAGTAGGTGCGTTACAAGGTGATGGTGCCTCAAGGTATTCCCGTTTACGACTGTAAACAGGCGTGAAGTCATGGTCACAATCGTCACTACAAAAGTCGAAAGTACGTTTAGGGTATTACATAAGCACTCTTATGTCCTCTTCTACCATGGTAGTAAGAAGCTTAGGGACGCGTATAGACTTGCACATGGAAACCATTCAAAGCAGTAAACAAACGAAGAAGAAAAACTAAAAGCGCTACGAAAAAAAAAGTGCTGTGAAAATGTCGGATATTTGCTGACCTGACCAACATGCCGAATTGAGACCTATCGACCCGAATGATCGAACGTGTGCTCTCTTTCCAGAGCAGCGTGTGACACTGAATTGACTCCCCCTAAACCTGGCACACCGTCATCGAACTGGTTTAGACGTACAACGAGCTATTTTTTTTTCTAGACAGGCTCACCAGTAATTGAACGGACAACATTTAACTTTCGTTTTTTCCTACACCAAGCTACATTTAATAGAGCAGGTTTATCTTGTATGATTGTTAGCTTGTATCTTCCAAACTTTTTCGTCGCGTGCCCTTTTTCTGGCAATGATTCTCTTTTTCGCAGCTGTGTACGCTGGTAAACAAATCGACTATGGTTCGAAGCACAGCGGTCGTGACATCTGTTTTGCTTTTATTGAAATTGTTATTGTTTTTTTGTGAAACAAAGCTCTGAGTGCAAACGCTGAATTTCACCTGATACCACAGCAATATTTTTCTGTGCTAGCAGTTTTTGTCGGACTTTTATTGTACTCGCCAATTCATTCATATGTGGAATTTAACGTGCGAAAACCTCCATATGGGTATGAGAGACGCCGTAGTGGAGAACTCCGGAAATTTTGACTTCCTGGGGTCCTTTAACATGCACCGAAATATGAGCACAGGAGCCTACAGGATTTTCGCCTTCTTCGAAAATGCAGCCGCTGCAGTTGGGATCGGATGACGCGACCTGCGGTTGAGCAGTCGAGTACCTTAAGCACTAGACTACCGTGTCGGGAAATTTTGTGGACTCGCCCGAATGGCGCATATGTTTTCCGACTTTAGCTTCAATATCCGTCAGCCTTTTTGCCCGAGTGTCGATTCGCAAGAAGGCCATGGTCACATTCGAATCTCCCCAACGTCCGAATCAATATTGGCCCCCCTTTTTTTTCCCGTGATGACATGTTTACAAGGCAGTCTTAAGACGTGATAGAATTCAGTTTTTGAAGTTTGAGAATGCGTTATTTGTTCCTAAAAGCTGCCGAAGAAATTGCCGACCAAAGTGGAACGGCAATATTTGCCCATTTCAAGTGAAATATTTGGATTCACAATTTTAGTAATTTAGTATAAATGAGTGCAGTGGGTCAACATTCTCGGTTTCATGACAACTTGCATTTATCATTCATGTCGAAGTGTAAATTCTTGAATAATGCCTGGTTTGGCAAAAAAATGTGCTGTGTATTTTCAAACAAAGGCTCGTCCGTTTCCTATGGAGCCCTCATTCAGGCTAATTTATTATTGTCGCGTCGTAACACATCACATTATAGAAGTTCGTATTATTTTTCTCCTATATACAGAGATCCGGGTTCTTTGGGCCGAGTTGATTGGCAAAACTTGAGGGAGGCTTTGGCCCTGGTGTCGATGTAGTCACGCTGATAAACATGCTTATACTCAAAGAGAATATCCAATGCTCAAAGCAAATAGAGGAAAAAAATGCACCTATTAGATTTATTTTTCTGAAATTTCACATTTTTTTCTTAATTCTGCATTTGGCATGGAAAAGGGCCTTATCTTTATTTCTTTATATGCGGTTGAACTGCTATTTTCTGCATTGTCAAGAATGCGCCAACACCTGTAGCAAACGTTTGAAACCACAGATTTGCACTAAAGCATATTCTTATGCTCGCTTTACCATACGGGATGACAGGCCCGTTCCAAACCATCGCAAAAAGCATAAAACTTGCAATAGTACGAAATGACTTATTGCAGGACACGTAAACATGGACTGTTCAGAGATAAAGAGATGTAGGCACGCCACCATTGCAGAACCAAACGCCAACGACAGCAGGAAAGTCTTTGGAGTGCTTGAAGTAAAAGGACGGTATAGGCCGGAAAAGAATTGGGAGGAGGGGGTACAGCTATTGTGCTTATTTTATTCGTTTTCACAGGAAGGTGCCAGAAACGAAACAACTTGTCGTACGGAAGGGAATGAAATTCCCATCAAGCAAATTTGTTCTATTTTGTGATATCAATGTTATGGCAGAACCGTATGCGGATAAGAAAAAAAAGACACCAATTAATGCGATAAAGACGACTACAGATGAAAGATAACAGCGTATTACTCAAGATTGTGTTTTCGTGCTGCGTGTAGACTTTTGGTGATGTTATTTTTCTCGTTTTCTTTTTCGCTCTGAAATTTTGAACATTGCTACCGTGTGAAGTTTTTCGCCACGTGCTGGTCAGCCATCTACTATGTCTGCCATCTAAATGTTTTAATCGTGTCTTTTCCCGAGCACTCTTTTCGCTATTTCATAGTTTTTTCGGTGGACAAAAGCCATGCCAGCTGCTGAATTTGCATGCGCGTGCATTGCTGGTTTTTGTCATGTCCTCGGGAAATGTTTAGCTGAGCTTGTACCGATTCACAACACTCTGTGGTCGTTATATTTATTCCTCGCTAATACTTATTTATATTTTAAAATTTTGTTGTAATGTTGCATGGTACAATTACATGAGAGATTTTGCCGAAGCTTAGCTCGGCAGTCTTGTTTTTGTTCTCGCAGGGTCATCGTAACGACGGACAACCATAAAGCCTACGTGCCACACATTTCAATAAGTAGTGAGATGTTTAACAATGTAAATATAGAGCAATAAAGTAAATAAAAAGCGCACCGATATGTCATCTTAGTGAATACAATCTCGTTGTGACAGATTGTAGAAATGAGAAATAAATTGTAATCCTATAAAATTTGCACACTTCAGGCTGCAGATTCATGTGTTTGTTGTTGGGTTTACAGACTTGTTGAAATCACCAACATTTACAAAGCATGGCTGCATAGCTTAAGCCTTAATCTCCAACTACGTATGCCTTCCAACCTATCCCGACGTGACTCTACCTTGCTGGTCAGCCTGCGCGGATCAAAGTGGCCTCCTGAAATGGAATGCATTTCGTTAATCATTGGAATGAATGATAGCCCACCGTTTGAAGTCAGCGGGTGCAGTGAAATAGTCGCTCACCTTCTCTATCAGTGCACCCGCTTCACCTCCGAAAAAGTAGCACTCTTAGAGGCACTAGGCCAGCTGGGCGACCACGCTCTCACAGCGAACATATTTTTGGGGCACAGGCGTACCCGTCTTCTGCGTGAGTTACTCTAAGAGTGCTGCTATTTTTTGAGAGACTGTGTGGTCAACTGTGATTGTTCCCAAACAGCTTTGGCCTGTTGTACAATCTCGATTTCCTATACTTCCATTAAAAGAAAGTCAAGACTATGTGTTACGCCATTGTGTTAAAGAGCTAAAGATGTAATGAAAAAAAAAGAAACTGATCAGGACGGGAATGCAACTTCTTTTGTGTTAGGGCACGTTGCTTTGCATACTTTTACACCTAAGTGAGTATGTGTTTTTCCTTTTGCATCACATCTCTGTTTGCTTTTCTATATCATATTATTGTCCTGGTTGTGATGCTCACGCAACCATCATTAACAGACTTCAATCACTTCAATGACATACCTTCCCGCAGTTAAAAAACGCGCAAATGAAGCAGGGCATAATGTACTAACGTACTTTATTACCCACTCTTTTTCGAGTAATGTAAGACTGACATTCGCCGAGATAAGTAGCACCATGAGCGAACACCGCTTTATTATTCTGCCGTCCACATTTGTCAATGTAGCTCTGTTTAGCCAGTAATTCCATGAGACAGGCAACAACTCTCGGCCCTTGTTCCCGCCGGCTGCTACCTGCATTGAATATTCAAAGCAAAGAAGGCCAGCAACAAGGTACGGACCATAGGCTAGGGCAAGGGCATCTTAATAGTGCCAAGCGCGGTGTTCGGGGCAAATCCATTCTTTTCCGGAAGGTAGTTGCGAAGGACAGCGTCACTAGTAAGCAGATACGTGACATTCAGTCTGTTTCGTTAGCAATGCTTGCTTTCTTTTCTGAGTTTATGTCGCAGCATCCACCTGCTGTAACAAAGGGCTTAACGCCCCTACCTGGCTAATGCGGGAGTACGTTACAACTTAGAGTGATAATAAAGCTTGGGCCAAGATTGCTATGAAGGGCTCGAGACAATATGGTACGTGTGAAGCGCATAAAGTAACGTCTAGGTTTACACACTGCTGGCTTTACTGTTGAGCACGAAATGACATTTCAGGTCTTTGTTGTGCTCTGCTGACGGCAGCAATGATCGCATTATATTCTTTACCTCTTAAGGCTGCTCTCAAGAATATATGCTTATAGCAGCCATACTCTAAGAAGACATGCCCTCCTAAATAGGGAAATCTAGTTATAACACCTAGCTTACAAACCAACTGCAAGGAAAGAGATTGTCTGATTCGAACTGAGACGTATTGCAGTGAACGTTCTAGAATGGTCGACAGAGCGAAATCCGGAAACTTTGGCCTAAAACTCTGACCTCGGCACTTGTCCTCCCGTGATCCCACTGGAAGCACACTAGTCTGCGTGGCCTGTAGCCCTGTAGAAATGCGTGTGATAGATATTCGGACTCGGAAGAAAGAGAAGTATATATTCAGTATTTTATTTAGTTAGTGTAGAGAAGTCTATGAGCAGTCACAATGAGCTACGTATTTCATTAAGCAGCTCGACAAGATTGTTTCCTCTGCAACATATTGTCACAGGTAATGGGTATGAGCCATCAACTGTAGGTGGAATCCTTGGGAAGTGAAGAAAGAAGAGGGCTTTTGCGTCCTGGTCTGAGGGCAAGCAAGACGTCGTTTCGTCGCTGTCTGTAATTACGTTCATGGCACTGGTGGAGGTGCTGGGTAAATGCGCCTCGGCTGCAGATTTTCAGCCGACACACCGATCTACTAGGAGACAGCTACAGCTCCCACGGCAAGAAGCAGTCGCCGCCTGCGAGGACTATCTCCCGAGTACCGTCCTATCTCTCAAGGCGAGATGGCAACTTCAACTAACAACCAGGCGAGTAAAACCAACGACGCCTATTCTTTTCTCCCGCATGTTTTTCATGCGCCGCAAACACCACGCTCATTTCACGGAGACATTTATGAAGATGTTGACGACTGGCTTGACCACTTCAATCGAGTTGCCAACATCAACGAATGGGATGAAGCTCGCAAGCTACGGAGAGTTTACTTTGCGTTAGAAGACTCTGCCAAAACCTGGTACGAGAATCACGAGGGTTCCTTTGCGACGTGGTATGAGTTCAGCCGACAGTTTCGTGATGCGTACTGCAGCACTGAAAGGAAAGAGAGAGCGGAGCAGGCAATCTCGTCTCGGAACCGACGACCCAACGAGAGAGTTTCGATGTTTGTCGAGGACATGCTTCGACTCTTCAAGCGTGCTGACCCTGCAATGTCCGAGGAAAAGAAGGTGCGGCATTAAATGCGTGAGGTAAAAGAGCAGCTCTTCGCCGGACTCGTGCGCAATCCACCGACGACTGTGGCAGAATTCATAAATGAGGCAACCACAATTAAGCGTACTCTCCAGTATAGGTTGTCACAGTATGAACGCCCCGACGTGACCCCTGCTGCATGTTTTATCGGGGCTGACAGCGAGAGGCATGCCCTCGCTGAGTTCATAAGAAGCGTCGTGCGGGACGAGCTGCGCCAACTCCAAGCAGCGGGACCCCAACCACCCGTAAGTGATCTCACCGACTTAATCCGAAATGAGATCCGACAGGTGGTCACCCCACTCACGCCAACAAGGCCTGAGGCCCCTGTGCTGACTTATGCGGCGGCTCTGCGATCCCCTGCACCACATGGCCCTGATCCCACCATGGGGAGAATGGATCAGGCTAGCCATCGATTCCAGGGCACGTCTTCGACTCCGCCACCCGCCTCAAGGTTTCCGAGTGCACCAACTTATCGTCCGTCTGGATCGCGGCAGAACGCCACAAAGGCGAGCGTGTGGCGTACGTACGATAACCGTCCACTCTGCTACCACTGTGGCGAAGCGGGTCACGTCTACCGTAACTGCCAGTACCGCCAACTTGGTCTCCGTGGCTTTCACCCTGATGCTCGGTGCCCGCGTTAAGGTGAGCGTCCTCGCGACATCGAAGCGTACCTAACGGGCCAGCAAGCTCCTCGCCTTGGTCAACGCCCCCAATCACGATCACCATCACCTCGCCGCCCCACGTCACCTAGCATTCCCTCGTCATCTTATGCTCCTTTCAGAGGCCGGTCACCGAGTCCCCACAGGGGAAACTAGAAACCGCGGCTCCTGGGGGTGAAGCCGCGTCCCAACGAACTGTCAAAGAGCCTCCTTCGACGCAAAGACCCGACGAAGACCGTTCTGACTTTCCCATCGTTTCCGAAAGTCATAAGACTGTTTCCGCCGACATCACCGTACACGTCGATAATCACGTCGTCACTGCTCTCGTCGACACCGGCGCCGATTATTCGGTTGTGAGCAGCGCCCTAGCATCCCAACTGAGGAAGGTAACTACCCCCTTGGCAAGGACCGCCGTTGCGCACGGCAGGGGGCCACCTTGTCACGCCGACTGGAATGTGCACAGCCCGTGTTCGAGTCCGTGCTTCGACGTTCATAGGGTCTTTCCTCGTATTACCTGTGCGCTCCCGTCCACTCATTCTGGGGCTGGACTTTCTTCGCGAACATGGTGCAATTATTCACCTACGAGACTTGCAGGTGTCGTTCGAGGACCCGTTTCATCCTGAACCAGAAAACGCCCGCTCATCGAAGGCTGCCCTACGTGTATCTTCCGAATCTGTTACTCTGCCTCCTCGCAGCAGCCTTTTTATCAACGTTGAATGTGACCAAGACGTCCCCGATGCTGTAATTGCAGAAGGAAATTTGTCCCTACTTTTTGCACAACAAATCTGTGTTGCCCGAGGTATTGTTCAGCCCAGTAGAAAGCAGGCTTGCCTATTAGTCACGAATTTCAGCGAGCAGTACCGCCATCTTATTACCAAACACACTGCGATCGCATGCCTTGAGGATATTGCCGACGTCTCTGGTCCATCAACATTATCTGCTCTTTCGTCGTGCGACGATTCCGCCATGACATTTGCAAGCACTCTCGACGTAAACCAGGGTCTACCGTCTGCACAACGGGAACGTCTTTTGAAGCTACTCGGCTCATTTCGGGACTGCTTCGCTACGGCTTCGAAAGTTAACCAAACACCGCTTGCCAAGCATCGTATCATCACCAAGCCTACCGAGAGACCCATTCGACAGCATGCCTACAGAGTCTCGCAAAAAGAACAAGACGTTATACGCCAACAGGTCCAGCAGATGCTCAAGGACGATGTCATCCAGCCATCGACCAGTCCCTGGGCGTCCCCTGTTGTGTTAGTAAAGAAAAAAGATGGTACTCTGCGATTTCGCGTCGACTACCGAAAGTTGAATAAGATCACGAAGAAATACGTGTATTCTTTACCACGAATAGACGACTCGCTGGGCCGCATTCGCAATGCTCGTTACTTTTATTCAATGGATCTACGCAGCGGCTATTGGCGAATATCTATTGATGAGCGCGACCGCGAAAAGACCGCCTTCATTACTCCTGACGGACTCCACGAGTTCAAGGTCCTTCCCTTCGGCTTATGCTCGGCACCAGCTACTTTTCAAAGAATGATGGACACGGTTCTTTCTGGGCTAAAACCGCAATCGTGTCTTGTCTACCTTGACGATGTGGTCGTCTTCTCGGACACGTTTGAGCAGCACGTCCAGCGCTTACAGGCGATTCGAACAGCTGGACTTTCTCTCAAACCTGAGAAATGCCACTTTGCATTCGAGGAACTGAAATTTCTTGGTCACGTCGTCAGCCACGCCGGTATACATCTAGACCCTGAGAAAACGTAAGCTGTTGTCGCATTTCCTGTCCCAACAAACAAGCGCGACCTCCGCCGATTTCTGGGACTCTGCGCATATTACAGACGCTTCGTCAAAGGCTTTTCTGAAATCGCTGAACCGCTAAATGAACTTATGAAAGACGGCGTACCGTTTGTTTGGGGTCATGATCAGCATCACGCCTTTGACACGCTACGAAACCATCTCCAAGCCCCACCTGTACTCGGTCACTTTGACGATAACGCTTCCACAGAGCTACACACGGATGCCAGCAACGTCGGACTTGGAGCTGTACTGGTTCAATGGAAAAATGGCGTAGAACGCGTGATCGCCTATGCAAGTCGAACACTATCATCTGCAGAGAAAAACTACTCTGCAACAGAAAAGGAATGCTTAGCCGTTGTTTGGGCTATAACAAAGTTTCGCCTTTATTTATATGGTCGACCATTCAGGGTAGTTAGCGACCACCATTCTTTATGCTGGCTCGCCAACCTCAAAGACCCTTCCGGTCGTCTAGCACGCTGGAGACTTCGGCTGCAAGAGTTTGACGTTACAGACATTCACAAGTCAGGACGCAAACACACTGATGCTGACTGTCTTTCACGTGCACCAATTGAAAGTACGAATGGGGACGTTGAAGAGGACGATACATTCCTTTCCTCTGTGTCAGCAACCGACTTGGCTCAACAACAACGCGACGACATGGAGCTAAGCCTGCTTATTGACTACCTCTAAGGCCGAAAACGCAGCCTTCCTCGAAACTTCGCACGTTCGCTGGCCTCGTTCTGCATCAGGGATGGAGTCCTCTATAAGAAAAATTTCGACCATACCCAGGCTACTTACCTACTGGTTGCGCCGACCTCACTTCGGGACGATATTTTACATGCTTGTCACGACGAACCATCATCCGGACACCTTGGCTACACGCGCACATTGAAAAGAATTCGCCGCTCATACTACTGGCCCCGCCTCGCAAAGACAGTCAAGCAGTACGCCCGCACATGCCGCGACTGTCAACGCCGTAAGACTCCACCTGTCCGACCAGCAGGACTACTACAGCCTATCGCCACGCCGAAGACACCATTCCATCAAATTGGCATTGACTTGCTCGGCTCATTTCCAACCTCTTCGTCTGGAAACCGGTGGATTGTGGTTGCCACCGATTATTTACCGCGTTACAGCGAAACAAAGGCCCTGCCCAAAGCTACCGCAGCCGAAATCGCACAGTTCTTTGTCACCAGCATCGTACTTCGTCACGGAGCGCCAACTGTAATAATTACTGATCGTGGTACAGCTTTCACCGCAGAGATGCTTCAAGAAGTGCTGAGACTAAGTGGTACAGAACATCGGAAAACCACGGGTTATCACCCCCAAACAAATGGACTCACTGAACGGTTGAACAAGACCATTGCAGATATGCTATCAATGTATGTGGCCGTTGATCACAAGAACTGGGATGATATACTCCCTTACGTAACTTTTGCTTACAATACAGCAGTCCAAGAGAGTACAGGTTTCACCCCATTTCGCTTAGTTCATGGTCGAGAGGTCACTACAATGCTCGACGCAATGCTCCTTCCCAACAACTTGAGCATGTTCAACACGGACGCTGCATTGTTCGCTCAACGCGCCGAGGAGGCCCGTCAACTCGCCCGATGCCGTATTCAGGCTCGCCAAACTGCCGACGCACACCGCTACAACCTTACACACCGAGAGGTTACCTTCAAACCAGGCGATGAAGTTTGGGTGTGGACTCCCATCCGACAGCGTGGTCACTCTGAGAAGTTGCTTCGGCGCTACTTCGGCCCTTACAAAGTTCTGCGCCGACTCAGTGACGTTACGTATGAAGTTCTCCCTGAGGGCGTCTCAAGACTTCCCGTCGGTTTCCACAAAGTGATGTGGTGCACGTGTCAAGACTCAAGCCATATTTCTCGTGTCATACATCGAACGTGGACTAACTTACCATGCAATGACTATTTTTTGTCACTTTGGTTTTTTTATTGTCTTGTGTACTTACCCCTTTCTTTATTGAGTACTTCTATGACGCCAGCCCATTTTTTCCCCTTACGACGGAGTTGTTGGGTTCCATGGTAGCATATTTTCTTTCTATTTTTTTTCTCAACGCTCATTACCAGCATCGAGCCGATGCTTTTCGAGGAGAGGGAGTAATGTCACAGGTAATGGGTATGAGCCATCAACTGTAGGTGAAATCCTTGGGAAGTGAAGAAAGAAGAGGGCTTTTGCGTCCTGGTCTGAGGGCAAGCAAGACGTTGTTTCGTCGCTGTCTGTAATTACGTTCGTGGCAATATGATGGCCTTGGGCGATTCGCAAAAAAAGTAAAGTATTCCACAGCAAATAAAAAGTAGCCGGTTTCAGAATCTTTGAAAAAAAAAAAACAACATTGATCGGCTTGAACCGAGTAAGTATCTTTATAAAGACGTTACTGTTTGGATTGTCAAATTATTATTAATATTCCTTTTTTGTGTATATTTTCCGCATTATTTGTTACGCCAAAGAGACCTCATTGCTAGACTAAATAAAAACCAAGCATGAAAGAAACCGAAATCTACCTACATCTGCGACATCTGCGACCATAAGATGACGAGGGAATGCTAGGTGACGTGGGGCGGCGAGGTGATGGTGATCGTGATTGGGGGCGTTGACCAAGGCGAGGAGCTTGCTGGCCCGTTAGGTACGCTTCGATTTAAATTTTCTTACAACTTCTTATTACAATTGTCACCCGCATGTCCTCGCTTGCCTGCGGCAGCGAAGACATGCAGATTGCGGCAGTTTGGAGGAGCGCCAAAATATATGTCTTTGATTAGTCCTATCCGTAAGCATTTCAGTGTTTACTGCAGATTTTGCACATTAGATATATTGACTAAAACTTGGCGCATTGCTTCATTACCGAGCGCCAGTCCTCGAACTGCGCGTGAAGGCTTGGAAACAGGTTTGGCATAGACATATGGAAACAGACACCCTCAAAGTTTGCTTTTGCTTACTCAATGAAGGTAGCGTGAAATAGGAAAGTCGAGCAAGGCGATGACAGGCGTCGATTGCGAACGGGAGAAATGTGCTAAGTAAATGAGTTCGGCTCAACATTAATTCAGTACGCGCGCACTGCAAACTCTCGATGTATTTCGGCAGACGCAAGTTCACTCGGCAGTTAAAAACATTGCGCTAACATTCTTTTTCGAAATGTTACCTTAGCAATAAAAATATACAAAATAGAGCATATCACCATATTTAATAGCAGCTGCAGATGAAAGATTGTGAAACCGTGTGCTCGTTTCCTTTGGTTTTTCAAGCTATGATGACGTCCGAATTGGAGAATTTTTCAACCTGGGACCAACGAGATCTTTTTTATTCAGGCATGCATTTTCGCGTTCTTTTAACCATTTCGTATGGTAGCACCAGATTGTGAACCTGATAGTGTATTTCTAATTACAATTTGCTAAAGTACCTCGACTCGGAGAGTAACTGCCAAGAAACTCCTGAAAATAGAGGAAATGAGAGGACGCTTCTACAGAGGTGCACAGGAAGAAAATATAAAGAAGGCAATGTTTCTATCAACGGGAGGAAAATGAACGGCAGCCGGAGTAAAAAATGGAGACACTGCCCCCGCTCAGCGAACTTTGAGAGAGCACTAGCGTCATGTCACTCGTTGTAGTAATCAATCAATACAGATGTCAAATCATCTGTCGTTACGACATGCAACAAATGTGTTCTCACGGGTCAGTTTGCAATTAACAACATTCTCCTTGGTCTTGTAACAGCTAATATCTAATGGATGGTTGGGAAAACTTCATTGGGTGCTTAGGAACGCGCTAAAGCATCTTGTGGTTCACTCTCACATCACAAAAGACAGACAATCACCCTCTGCTGCGTCGTGGGCCCCTAACTGCTGTCGGAGTCCGTGGCTGGTAATAGCAGCCTGTCATAATTATTTTGCCGCGATAGCCCATTTCCTCCGGGTATACAACCAAAAAACATCCTTTGCCCCAAATTTCAACATGAAGCTAGGTCAGGGTTTTGTCAGCGTGTCTGAGATGCATCAACGTCGCAGAAAATCATTTACGCGTGGCCCCTTAGGTCGTGAAAAGTTCTCGTTGGCGAATTCACATCATAGTTTCTTTAGCGTATACGAGTGCGTGAATCACGTTCATCGTCCCAAGCACCTCGCGTGTCGGCGGAACACCCTCTAGAACCTTCAGCGACACAGTAGTGCGGCGTGTTTCCAAAACTAACAGCCACTCAAGGTCTGTTTTTCGTGTCTCCACCGCCAGAGGTGCTCGGTGCATATAACTTCACTGCATGTTTGCGTCTTGAACGCCGGCTGAGCTATAAAACGCTGTCTCTGTGTTGTCTTGGTGGGGGATCGCAGCACTGCTATAGTTACTACTACAAAAGCGATCCTTTGGTGCTAACTTCGCCAGAACAAGGCATGTGGGATTAAAAAGGAGTAACGGGGCTATTAGCTTATGAGAATCCTATAAGTAAAACGTTAAACTTCTGCAAACTCATGGTCTCATTCTTTTTCGAAATGAAATAAACGCAATCTATGTACCCCAGGTAATGCACAAAGTGACAATACAATTGCACCTGCACGCAGTCAGTTTAACGGAGGGAGATGCCAATGAATCTTTTCTCCATCAGAGAAGTGCGAGAAACTGTTACATAACGGGTTTAGAAAGTTGGGGAGGCACCTCGAAAGAGTTGGCTGTTGGGCGAAATGGTGGTTTGGCATAGAAATCATTGTGAGAGTGCAACTAAATACGACGAGCAGGAAGAGTAAGACAAGAATGGTCCTCGTCTGTTTCTTTTTGTGTGTCGTGTTTAGTTGCACTGTCATGATGATTTATATGTCATAACTTATAACCTTGTATGAAGTGCAAAATGACTCGCTGTCAGCTGTACCTTCACGGCGTGCTGACCTCTAAAAGTTAAAACAGAAACCAGCATGGATTTCGCAAAGCTCCCTCTTGAAAAACATATAGCTCGCTCTATTAATACATGATTTGCATTCTAACATGAATCACAACATCGTCACTGACGCTCACTTCTTGCACTTCGAGAAGGCAATTGACAAAGTATCGCACTTTCTTCTCATGCATAAAGTTTCGAACCTAAATCTACACTCCAACACAGTTAACTGGATAGCTGAATTCTTGGCCGATTGCCTTCAATTTGCTTCCTTTGCTTCCACGAAGTAATCTTCCTCCTTTCTATCCCCTGTTTTATCTAGTGTGCCGCCAGGCTTCGTACTTGAACCGCTACTTTTTCTTATATACATTAATGGCCTTCCCGGTAATGTATCATCAAATATATGCCTCTTTGTGGATGACTGTGTTCTGTATCATCAAATAACAAACACCATAGACTCTTTGTATCTCCAGCATAATCTCCTCAAGATCCAAACATGGTGCAGCCGATGGTACATGTCTCTCAACATTACTAAGTGCTCCCACGTATCCTTTTATCGCCGCCGTAACTATGTAGCATCTTCGCGCTCTCCCAACAACAACACCTTGACTCAATGTGAGACAGTTAAATATCTAGGAGTACATATGTCTAGTGACTTCTCTTGCACTCATTATATACACCAACTGATCAATATCTGCAATCACTTATTAGATTATCTACGCCATAATTTATCATCAGCATCCCCTACAGTCAAATTGCTTGCATATAAAACGCTGATGCCGTCAAAAATAGAATATGCCACTACTACCTATGACAACCACCAAGTTAACATAACTAATGCTCTTGAATCGGTCCAGAGCTGTGCTGCGAGGTTCATTCTTCCTGATTACTCTTACAGAACAAGTGTAGGAGTAATCTAACCTAAAATTCCTGCTATGCATCCCCTAACGTTCTTCTCGCCGCAAGGCTGCTGGTCTAATCTTATTTTTTAGGTTTTTCTATTCGCTGCCTCCAGTGGCGCAATTATGTAAAAATTCCAAATCCGGACGGAGGCGGTCTGTCGGTGACGTCAAAAAATGGGCGGTCCGCAGCGGTCGCGAGGACGAGAGGAAGTGAACAGCCAATGAGCGAAATGAAGCCTCGCGTCATCATTTTGACGTGGACTTGGGGACCGTATAGCAAAGTGAAAAGTGTTTGTAACGTGTTGAAAAATGTTTAACTACTATTGATCATCATCAAATTGTGTTGGCACAAGTTTTTAAACGTTTATTAAGGAATACGGCACAATATAAACGTATTTTTCTTGTTATTGTTATGAAATAAAGCTAAATTTAGCGGGACGGTACGTGGTGGCGCTAAATACAACCCCGTTTCAAGCAGTTACTGTTTTCATATCTCCTTCACTATACAAACCTAAACAGCGCAACTTTCGAAGTTGTTGGCTCAGTCGAGCGCAATCGTGGCGGAGGTCAACTGTACCAGTAGTCAACAGCAGCAGCGGCTCATCGGCGTTATCCGAGGCTCAGCGCGCGCTGGTGCTCGCCTTTATGGACGAACATCCCCAGCTCGTGGCGAATGCCATCGAGCTGCGGCACGGCGTCACCATCACCGACCGGTGGCGGCTGTGGCAAGAGCTCAGCGACGCGCTGAACCATGAAGTGCTTGCGCAGGAATGGCAGGCTTGGTGGCGCAGGCCGGTGCGCGAGGCCCGCCGTGACACCGCCGCCATCAGAGACGCACAAACGTAAGTGACCGTCGAATGGCACGGGCAATGTGTTCTGTGACATTAGTGTATATTTTCAGGGGCACTGTATGGGGTTGGCTGCCTGGCTTCCGCGACCAGGTTCTACAGTTGACTGGGATGACACGCTTCAGTGGCGTTTTTGGTCTCACCTATCAACAGGTAAGCACTCTGCCGCCGCAGTATCACGGGTTCCTGAGCGGTACCATGACAGAGTTTGATATCTGAAGGGGTGCCTTTAGCGGAACCTTGTTAAACGAGAATAAAGGGCACGAGAAAGTAATCAAAAGTGGGTAGGTTTAACTAAAATCTCAGTTTGCAGCCCTTGCAGTACAAGGGGTATTAATTTATCATAAAACACGCAATGACTGCGGGCAAGTGCATGCACTAAAATGGTAATACATGACATCAATGACCACTGAATAGCTGCAGAACATTTCCGCAGATGTTTAGTACTTAAGGTTGCAAAATAGCTAGAGTAACGAATACCCACTTTCTGAAAGATCATGCTTACTACACTTTCCAGCAGGCGAATGTTCCCACTGCTGCAGTGGAAATGGATGTGGAGGCCACTGAAGCGGCTGTAGATGGCAGTGACACAGTAACACGCAAGCATCTGAGAACTTAGTGCTTTATTGAGTGCAGGACTGGAACCTTGAGCAGGGCGATAAGGTGCTCAAGGTGGGTAGACCCTTTGTTTACATTTTACATAAGGGGCATAAGCATTCCCCATGTTCTATTATGATGACTGAAACCAACTTGGGCTGTAAACAAGAACCATGCATTGTATTGAGGGCATGGTATCGGGTATCTGCAATGATAAACTGCCGGGCAAAAGGTTAGTTAGCCCTGGGGCTCTTTCATGGTGAGAGATGCATTTGAGGACATTAATAAAGGGCAGTTTCAACAAATGTTTGTAGGTCCACACGAGGAGGGCATAGCTTGTACACAAAGCTTCCCACTTTCAAAGGATGCCATCAGGCCAGTTGATCTTCAACTGAGGGGAAGTTGTTGTGCCCGTTGCAATTCTTGGCAGCAGCAGCAGCTTCCAGCCACGAGATGGTTAAGGGTGTACCGGCAGCTCACTTAAACATTTACACCATGATGATTCATCGCAGGTGCTGCGGGAGATGAAAAAATCAACCACCCGCATCGCTCCTGCAGAACGGCGTGTGGCAGCGGCACAGGAGAAAGCGGCAGCGGTGCAGGAGGGCACTGGCCATGGCTGAGGGCTTTCTGCGAGAAAGGGATACGTAGTTTAGTTTAATTTTTCGTCATGTGTTCAATGTTTTTTCTTGTCATCATTCATTATAGATTTGTCGGTTTCAATGTGTTTAGGTGCTGCTGTTCATGTTCAATTTTATACGCTTCTGGAGACATATACATAGTTTAGTTTGTTTTTCGCCATGTTTTCAACTTTTTATCATTCATAATTGGTTTAGTGTTTTTGATATGTTTACGTGTTGCTGTTCATGTTCTATTTTATTCGTTTTTTGTTTGCATTTAGTACATATTACTAGATTTAGGTTAGCATTTACTTTGTATAAGGAGTGCAGAATTTTTTATGTTCGATATATGCATTTCTCAATGTATGTTCGAGCTGTTCTAGTGGCAGTGTTTTTTACCCACATTTCAAAGGTGTCCAGTCATTCACACGGAGACCACGAGTGTATAGTTGACATTTTCTGTTAATGTTTCTTTGATATTTGTATTGTCCCACTGTGTTTTCTAGCTCACTGTGATTTTTATTCAGCATTACCACATAGTGTAGTAATGTGATATCTTTTTGCATCACACTGTTTTGCAGTTCACTGTGATATTTTCATTTCAGCACAATGAGGCTAAGATGCAACAACTACATTCCGAATCTTGTTTGGGAGCGCTAAGCTAGTAAGTGGTCATCTCGCATCTTGTTTGGGAGCGCTAAGCTAGTAAGTGGTCATCTCGCATCTTGTTTGGGAGCGCTAAGCTAGTAAGTGGTCATCTCGCACAGTTTTACAGAGGAAAATGGTCATCACAGCAACGTGCCAGCGATTGATTTCATCTAGTTCTCGTTGTAAACGACTCTTTGCGGGAATAAATTTCGAACGTCGTATGGCTTGGGAGCCGCGAGATGGCTGAGGGAATTATTCATGCTGTATGTTATCAAAACAACTCGCCTGTTGTTTGCCGTCTTGATTTGCATATTTTTTAGCATTGCAGCATGACTGCAGCCGTGAATTCAAATAAATGTTATTTTAACATTCACACAATGTTTAGGACAATGAGCAAAAAAAAACAGCACAACTTGACAAGCACAATTGCTCGTCAAGCCTGGCGTGCACAATTGAATGCTTGTAGTCAGTCACTATGACAAGATATGGACTTATGTATCATGTGTTCATACAACATGTTACTAATGGAATCTCGATTTTTATGCGTTCTGGTGAAAAGAATTTTGAGACGTTGCTGCATTGTTCGCACAATTTTGTGATAGCAACATTCAGCACAGAGTGCCGCTCATATATGCTTGCTTCAATCTAGTCTGTTGTGACTGTGATCGCTATTATGGAAAAGGGTGTTTCTGTTGCATATTTCATGTGCCACTTAAAGAAAATGCAGCATTTTGACATTGCCACCTTGCTTCATATTGAAGCACAAGTAAGTACTCTGTGTATTCAAATGTGGCAAACACAGCCCTTTCATGTCTAGATGCACTAGAATCAGTGTAAATAAACTATGTGTGGGATATGAAAACATGAAAACTCACCGTTCCTGTGTACTTCAAAAAAGGTCCAAGACAGCACTGCTGCCGTCTCTGAGCAGCACGTTGCGTGGTGTGAGCATATGGCTCCCCCTTGGCTCTCCATCGTCATCCTCAGCTGGTGGCATGTCTACGACATACTCGTCCAAGGTCCAGTCGCCTGCATGCAACGCAATGTTGTGGAGAGCAAAGCAAGCATAGATGATTTGCGCTGCCCGATCGGGGTTGTAGAGCATCGTTCGAAAGTGCTGCAAGCAGCGGAACTTGCTTTTCAACACGGCGATACACCTTTACACAACATTGTGCATGGATGCGTGCTCCTTGTTGTATCGGCCTTCGGAAGTGTTGCACGGTTGACTGCAAAGGACTGGAATTAGGAGCCATGGCTTGAGGGGATAGCCTGCGTCTCCTGCAATGTAAGCATAAAAGCTGAGTGCTCTGCCCAGATAGTACACATTAATACTTACCAAGCAGATATTCGCCAGGCTGCAGATGTGCAGCTAGGCGTGCACGCAGTGGGTTGTGTTCCCACACCCAGGAGTTGTGGCACTAATCTGGGAATCATGGGTCTATGACAATTATGCGCAGCCATGCTTTGCACAGCTGCGATGAGGAGCGATATAAAATAGTACTGCATTTATACTCAGAATAAATCCCTTTTTTCTACGCATATGCAGGAAACAATGCGTACTAGTACAGTCATTGGTACAAGGAGCTTCACTTAGAAGGAAACACAGGGTGTAGCACACTGAGGAGGGGGGAGTGTGGGGGCAACGACCCCACCTCTGCTGTACACATAACTACGACTTCCACTGAATGATCGATAAGTGAAAAGCTACGCGTTGCTCTTGGGAAAGAACACTCGTAAATACCAAAGCCAGCTCGTCCAATTGTGATTGTAAGCACTTTCGTGTTGGAAATACTTCCCTGTCGTGTATATACTTCTGCTACGTCTGCTGCCCATATTACCGATTACCTCTAAAATGCACAATTCAATTGCGTATGCATGCCAGTGCAAAAACGGCAACTGGCTCACGCACAAAACACTTGCCACTTATTATTACCGAGGCCTTGCGAGCCACCATCTAGCTCGCACCCAATTCCCTGCAGGTTCTTTTTCATTCGTTGCATTATTACTTTTTCCAGCTTTGGCGTCACAACTGAACAATTGCTCCGAAGGGCGAGTAATAAACGATCCCAACAGTACTTACGATCATGACGTTAGGACATAATAGCCCCTTCTGGACATGAAGCTCGCCGTGTCGGCCAGTCTGAATCCCTCTGGCTTGCGAATGGTGACCAACGTGCCATCGGCACACGCCAGCACCCCTGGGATGCAACCGCGTAGCACAAACTCCACCTTTGCTTCATCCTTAGCAGCTGTTGTCAGTAGGAAGTCCGCCACCCTTTTTCTAGCAGCCACGGTAATGATCGCCTCCGTCACCTCGTGGATGGTGTTGCTCACCGCCGGCTGAGACATGCCGATGTGTTCCTCGCGACCAATGCTCTTCTGGAAGCTACCGGTGGCGAAAAATCGCAGCGCGCACAACACCTTTCTCTCTGTGGAAAGGCCACTGGCTCGCTGGCATCCGATGATAGGATCAAGTTCGTGGCACAAGCTACGCACTGTTCGTTTGGACAGACGAAAACATTGCCGGAACTCTTCTTCGCTGAACTCTTCAAATGCATCTTTTACCTCGCGTCGTCGCCTCTGCTCGGTTAAAGCTACCGCACAGGCAAGGCGAAGTACCGTGTCAGTGGGAAACGCCATGTTGTCTAAGTGCCCCGGTGCCGAAAAGTCGCGCATTTTTTCCATTTCAATCCAATCCAGGCCACCTTGCAGCCATTTCAATCCATCCGGTTGCTTTCGGACAGTCTCTCCGACCGTTCCATCGCCTTTCTCCGAAAACCGAAAAAAAAGAGTCACGTGACACTCCAGTTCACGTCACTCATAACGTCACAGCATTCGTCACAGCTTGTATGGCCCAATTGCGTGCGACTCAATGGAAGAGACCGCCTTTGTCCGGATTTGGAACTTTTACATAATTGCGCCACAGGAAACCAAATGAGCGTTCGGGCACATCGCTCCTCTCGTCACTCTCACCAAAACGCTGTGTATCAGCCACGTGCGCACACGACCACCCATCAACATTAATTTTTCTGCATACTGGCGGAAAATGGAATGCCCGCCCTTCACATATTGCTCTCATCACTGACACTGCTCAATTCAAGGCTGCCGTCGAAGACCATCTTTGAAGTCATGAAATATAACCTGACCCGCCAATATTTTTTCTTCGTCACTCCTCGTGTAATGCCCCATGTGGTACCTTTCAGGTATTACCAATAAATCAATGCAGTTTGAAGGGCGTTTTGGTATATGAAAGGAGCCCTCCATAATATATTCACCAACAATATAAGCGAGTCGGAAACCTAGTGTTTATTCGTTACTTATCGGTATAGCACGCAAAAACGTTAGTTAGATGCGACGCAGCTTACGGCGGGGGCTATGTCCGTCCCTCCCTCCTTCATTTCCGCAGCGTCACCTCCGAGCTCATGTTTGTCTCCTTCTCTTTCCTCCTCTCCCAAGCCCCCTCTCCCCTTTCTTATACTCTCCTATGTCCCCCTCAAATTCCTCTAGAAATCCTCTATTCTACGCAGCGTCACGCACGACAAGTGGTGCTACAGCTACATACTCCACGGGGGGGGGGGGGGGGGAGGTGCCACTGTAGCTCCACGGCATAAAAAGGACGGAGCGCTTGCGCCTTATCCTCCCCTGCGCAACGCCGCAATGAGCGCCAGCGTCAACATCACCTCCAGTGTCAGCGTTAGCTCCAGCACAAGCTGTCAATGAAGTACAGCATCTTCCGCTCAAGTGAACCACCTCCCCACTGCTTGGAATGCACATATTGTTCCCTTTAGCAGGAAATCGTTGAATTTTTCTCTTAATTTCAGGTAATCTCTTATGTCCCTATTGTCCAGCGTTTTCACAGTTGTTCTGAGTGGCTTTCTTTTCAAAATCTTCCTGTTCCTCAAATATATTATTTTGAAACTTATAAATAACTTTGTGCACTTAGTAACCATAATTTGTCCGCCGCCGTTCTTAATGAAACAAACAAAAGCAGCCTGGTGTGCACTTTAAAAACACAAAGCAAAGTGCTAGAAATGCAGATTGTTTGGCGGCCTGAAAAGCTTTCTTTCTCACAGCGCTAAGCTTCTTTCCGACTTAACACGTTAATAATACTTGTCGAGCGTGATGCGACAGCCTAACGTAAAGATATCCCTCATGACTGAAGCTGTTTCCAAGCTTTTAATCAACCGTTACTGATAAGTATTGCGATCACTTTTCGTTATTTATAATTGTTTGGCTGCACTGCATTTGCACGTGTTTACGAAAAGATTTGAATATTTATGTGTTTTTTATAAAAACATGCCGTTAGAAATGTGTGCCGGAAAAACGGCTCAATTGAGGGTCAGCGCTTTCAGGGTTTTTTTAGTATTTACACAATTATTCTGGTAGGAAGAACGCAGAATATCCATAGACCGTACGCATGCGTGTAATTTTCATTTCATTACAGCGCACGATTGTGGCATAGATATATTTATAACCTAAGAATGGACATATACTTTTCTGGCAAATGGTCGTAAAGAAGATGTTAAATTTAAGGGTAAAAATATGATAAAAATAAAGACTTCAAGATCAAGCGCAAAGTACAATGAAGGAAACAGGATGAATGGGGCTGTTTTTTAATGTGCAAGACATTAGGGAATTCAGCATTGCGAAAACTTGGAGATAAACGCGAGTGCATTCAATAATTGAATGATGGAGTTTGGAGTTTTCCCAGTTCCTTTGTGTGTTTGGCGGGCTGCTATTTTGATAACAGGACACCGGTAACTAGCGAAATCTGTCTGGCACATCACCTGGTGATGGTTAGAAGAGTTTAAGGGACCATAAATGTAGTGTGGTAGTTTGGTCTGCAAAACGATTGTCGCGTTGGATAGCAGGATAACAGAAATGGCTTAAGGAACAATCTTGTATTATGGCAGGCAAAATGAGAAAACTGCTCTCATTCATTATGCTTGCGAAGCAAACAGATAAGGATGCAGGTGAAAAAACATGCATACAAACTAAAGAGAGAGCGGAGAGAGAGAGAATAAAATTATGGAAAGGCAGGGAGGTTAACCAGAAATTGGAGCATCCAGTTTGCTACTCTGCACTAAGGAAAGGGAGAATAAGAAATAAAGATGGGAAAGAAAGCGAAAAGCAAAGTAGACGCGAGAAACAGAAAACAAAAAAACCTGAGCTGGAGTGCTATGGCCTATTCAATAGGCCACAACCACGCAAAAAGTTCAATAAGGCCTTCACTAATTTTTTGTGCGAAGAACGATTTTTTGGCCTTTCAAGAACTGACTGTTCTGACAAGCGTCTCTTGTCAAGACGAGCTAACGCAGCAGCTAGCTGCCGTCTTTGCACGCTGGAATGAGGGCAGTGACAGAGAGCGTGCTCTAGCATATCCACGGAGTGAATGATGGAGAGTTGGACGAAGCATTCATCCGTCCATTCGTTCTTGCTTCCGTCCGTCCATGCGTCCATCTGTGTGACCGTCCATGCGTCCATCCGCCCGTCCCCGCGTGCGTCTGTTCGTGCGTCCGTCCCTGCGTTCGTCCTTGCATCCGCCCCTGCGTCCGTTCATGCGTCCATCCATGCATCTGTCTGTGTGTCCGTTCATCCATCTATTCAACACTCCAAGTACCACCATCTCGCATCTTTTCATCATATATTCCCCATATAGAAGCACCGCCATCCAGCGGACATTCGAAGGACTGAACGAGAGGTGGCACGCGCACACTTTCTTACGGCTAGTGCTTCGGGTCTACTTGCCACCTTTAACCAACTCGAGTTCATGGTATATACTAGTTCACTGTATTCATGGCACTGCGGCCCAACGCTCGCTAAACCTTTCTAAAACCAAGAAGGTTACGCCTAGCGAGTATAACGTAGCAACCTTATCCTGTCAGATAGTGCTCAATGTACATGCCAATGGCTGCTAATGGGAAATGGGAGACAGGAGAATTCGGCTTTTGCTTTATTACTGCTTGCGCTTCGTATCTACTTCCCACCTTTAACCACCTCGAGTTCATGGTATATAGTAGTTCATTGTATTCATGGCACTGGGGCTCAAAGCTCGCTAAACCTTTCTAAAACTAAGGAGGTTACACACAGCGACTATAACGTAGCAAACCTTTCTTGTCAGATAGTGCTCAATGTACATGCCAACGGCTGCTGATGGGGATCGCAGCATGCGCGTTAACTAAACGCCGAATGCTCCTGTCTCTCATTCCCCCTTAGCAGCCATTGGCATGTACATTGAGCACTATCCTTTCTTGTTCAACAACGCACAGAAAAAATCACTTACCGGCACCTCCTTAGAGGTCAAAATGTCATACTTGTTACACACTACAACGGCTACGAGGGACGAACGGGTGCCGTTATAAAGAGCTTCGACCCTAAAATCACAGCATATTCATGGAGTGAATGATAATGACCTGGGCGAAGCTTCGAAGAGTTTCATCGGCAAACCGCGAATCCTTCACTGGCAGCGTCTGTCTGTCTGTCCGTTCCTAGTTCCATTCATTCGTTCATCTAGTGAACACTCCAAGTGCCGCCATTATATACTAGTACCGCCATCCAGCGGACATTCCAAGGACTAAAACGAGAAGTGGCTATTACATACTGGAGACGCATGACCTACGCCTTAAGGAGCTTCGCCCCTCAAAAATAGGAAAGCGTGCTATCAGAGTTGGAACACCGCCTTGTGTATAATATCAACAGAAGCTCATCAACAGAAGCTTACAAGGGGAAGATGCTAGCGTAGGTAGTTTCAGGGGCGAAGGTCGTTACGCCTTGAGTTCGTCGCTCCTCTGTAGTAGTAGTAGTAGTAGTAGTAGTATATGCAGCCACCTCTACATTATGAGTTGTTGAATAGATGGCGTTGTGTGTATATGTCCTTGGCAATAATATAACTATATGGCGTTAGTGCTTTTCACAACATATGAACGGAGTGAATGATGACAAGTGGGGCGAAGCGTTCGTCCGTCTGTCCGTGCTTCGGTCGGTTCGCCCATCTATACATCCATCTGTGCTTTCCTCCATCCGCCCTTCCATCCGTGAGTCCTTGCATGCGTTCGTCCACGCTTCCATCCATCCGTGCTTCCGTCCATCCGTCCATCCATGCTTCCGTCCATAATTCCAGCTGTCCATCCGTCCGTTAGTTCATCTGTATGTGCTTCCGTCTGTCCATCCGTCCATGAGTCCGTGCTTCTCTCCGTACGTTGGTGCGTCCTTGCTTCCGTTCGTGCTTGCGTCCATGCGTTCGCCCGCCCGCACGAATGAATGGACACACGTACAGATGGACGAACGTTTCGCCCCGCTCATAATCAATGACTCTGTTTATATGCTGTGATTTTTTTAGTACAGACCGACACTTGATTGACTGTGACTCGACCGGCTTTACGATACAACACCAGCAAGAGTTATGCAGTGAACACTGCTCCTGCTAATTCACCTATGCTACCTTTCCGTGGTAGTAACTGCGCTGCGTTATTTAGGTTCATGTAGCAGTTCAACCGACGTCGAAGAGTAATTGCACTACGCCATGCTGACAGCGCCGAGTGCTTTTGGCTAAAACGACACCAGGACTTTGGTGCAACGTGCTTATATTTTGATGCACGAGCAGTTTAGTTTTTGAGTATGTTGTAAGTCAGTGAGAAGCTTTGGGTACTGGGCAATACCTTGCCATGAGAAGTGTCTCTTAGAAATAGGTAGTGTATGAAAAAGTAGGTCATTACATGTGTGTGCGTGCGTGTGTCTGTAGTATATGCACGTGTGTGCGTTGGTGTTTTTGGATACTTTAGTGTATGTGTGTATGTGCGTGGGCACACACGTGCGCTTGTGTGCATGCGTGCTTGTGAATGCGCGAGAGTGTTCGTGTATGCGTGTGTGTATGTGTACGTGTGCGGTGTCGCAGTTATGTGTGCGCGAATGCATGCTGGTGAATGAGACAGAGAGGGAAACATAAATGTCTGATGGCGGGTCACATTCAATGTTGAACCGAATCGGATGGTACCCACAGCTTGTAGCAAATATATCTCATGACGCATGTACGAACGCATAAGTGTGCTTGTTTCTCAACTGTACTGCTACACGTCAACTAAGGTTGAAAGCACATTATTTGCCGTCAGTACCAGCGGTGGCGCATGCGAACACTCCCGTGCTCATATATTTTGCAGATGCGCATAAGTGTGTGAGAAAGGGATTTTGACTGAAGTAGCCGCCCCAACACTGTTTGAAACCTCCGTGTCCCCAGGGTGAAATTTGCTATTTACAAAAATAAAATGCCTGCGATTACTTGTTCTATTTCAAGTTTCATTTTGATTTTCCTTAAAATTCCAGCATTTCAGCATGAACGGCTATTTTCGCTATAAGTTACTTAATGGTTAGGGCCTCTATCAAGAAAAAAATTATTTGACTTAACAATTGGAGTGTACAACAATTCACACGTAACACATATTAGGCAGTATAACAACGTAATGATCCGGAAGTTCATACTAGAATAATGGACGTGGTATGTCACCGGTAGAATAATGAATGTTAGTAGTCCACAACCAGAACTAAAGAACCTAATTTCTCTGTATCGTGCGAAAGTGAACATGAAAAAAGTGTAATTCAGAGTAGCATATAATAAAATGATGGCTGACCCCTTTGTCATAGCGCTGGGTGTAACACAAAAGTGAAACGTACCTTCACAGTGGTAGTTCCACATTTATTGTGCACTTTGTCGCATCAAGGGCGAAGGAATGAATGGTATAGCAACGAACGCGAAAAAAAATGGCAAGGAGCTGGAAACTTGCAGCGCGCTCCAGCAGCAGAAAGGCCGCACAAAAAGAACATTCACCGGATGAGCGCGTTCAAACATAATTCACAGCTCGACGCTTGAAGCGTTTTTCGTAAACACAAAGAAAGACGCACGACACGAACGCACAAGAATGCACAGCATGAACGCGAGCTGACAACTGTCACAATTCTTACTTATTTTGTTGCGAGAAGCGTGCTCTTTTTAGAAATGCGGCCTCTGAAGCGAGTGATGTGCTTTCGGCAAGTTCAACGAAAACTTTCGGCGAACTTACGTGAAAACCACCGCAATCACGGGATAAGTGCGTGCACACGAGCAAGGAATCCCTATAGAGGTGCGTGCGCCTCGCAAAGCGTAGAGCGACAACCTTTGAAGCGTGCCGTCGGCGCTCTTCACGCGACGTCGTAAATAATTATAAGGACACGCTGATGTCACTTAGCTCTGAATAACACCAAAGGTAAATGGTCTACATAAATTGCTCGCCGTTGGTAAGCTGAAAAATGTACGCTCTGTGGCCAAGTGGATTCCCGCCGCCCGCTCAGGAGCAAAGGACCAACCTGGCATGGAAGTCCCTGTAACGTCAGCTGATACACAGCTCTGGCAGTGGCGATGACTCACCACAGCACAGTGATCACAACACGACGCCAGCACCACGAAGTAACCCCCAAAAGCGTGGAGCATTACACCACCGCCCCCACATGGTGGCCAAAGGAATCATAGCCGCTCCCAGCAGCAGCAGCAACCCAGGAAGCAAGGCGCAGGTGACGTCTGGGCAAGCGTCGCCGAGAATGGCAAACAGGTGAGCCGTGCGAGTAGGGCTGCCCTCTCCATTCAATCTCCTCCATCATCTCATTCCCGCTCAACGGATGTCGACGCTGAGCTCGACAATCTAGTGGCATCTCTTCGGGCACAAAACGAGATGCTCCTAGCCAAAATTGAAGCCCTTGAAAAGGGATTCACTCGCCCTCCCCAACCTGCTTTACACGCGGAATCTATGGGGAGCGCGATGGTGCCACCGGCGACATTGGAATTTTTCATTGCCGCCCTTGAAACCCTCCTCGAAACCAAATTTACCACCATGATGAACACATTGGCCGCACAAATTATACCTCAAATTCTAATCAGCTAAATTCTCAGGTTAACGCTCAAGTAGCGGAGACTCTTCCCAACATGCTTGCCCGCACTGCGTGCAAGGGTAGAGTCGAGGATTTGTTTGGCCACCTTTGCAAGTTTTCTCATCACGAAATCATTCTGAACATCGATGAGGATAGTGGCTCTCTCTCTGGGACAGAAGATACAGGCCCGGGGAGCTGGCTCCGGAGCTACGGCCCTCTCAAATGTAATTCCAAATACTGATAATGGCGGGACACCCTTCGTGTAGACAATACCACAGGTTTAAAGTGGCTTCACCAACTCTAGTAACTCACTGGAACTGTCGGAGACTCCGGTGTCGTACTAAGCGGGTGAACTTCCGGATATACATTTCGAAGCTTTACTCAAATGCCCGCCGTGGTGGCACTTCAGGAGCCAGGAAAGGGCACCTCTTTGCAAAATAAACGGCGTTTAAACAGGACCCCTTGTCTTGTCTTTGCGTGCACAAAAACTAGTCTGCCTCCATGGTCGACCTTAACCTCCAACTAGAATACTCCTATGTAATGGTGACCCTCCTTCCAATTAGTAAATTAGATCCACCGTTACATATCCTTAACGTATACAGCGCTTCTAAACTGCCGAGTGTTTCATTCTCGGATCTGTTTAGCCGCGCGCTAAGAGTTGCGGGTAGGGCCCTCTCCTTGTTGTGGGTGACTTCAACGCCCCCAGTCGGGTTTGGTGGTACCACAATAAAAAAAAAAAAAGCGTGGGCGCAAGCTGGCGGAACTTGCGTTAACGCGGGGCCTTACTCTTCACACCAACCTGGTCCACCCAACTCGCATAGGCAACTCAGTGACACCAGATATGTGTCCAGATTTGGCCTTTACCCGAAACATTCAGTATGCAGACTGGGTCAACACGGAGGAAACACTCGCTAGCGACCACTGCATTTCGAATACAATACTCCGGGCCAAACCAGTGGCACATCCCATATCACAGGCCCGGCTCCCAGACTGGTAAAATTTAGGCAAAATTATAACACAGCGACATCGATACTCGAGCGAGGCTACGACACGTGGTCCCACGAATTGGATAGTAACCTTCGCTCCACTGGAACCAAAATTCAACTTTCAGAGGCGATCTCGGACTTGGATAACCACCTCCTCCACCTCTGCGAAGCACGGCATTGCCTTGTTTGCTGATGGCGCCCACAAAATCACAACAGAAAATTTAAAGCTCGTATTGCCGAGCTCACCCAGAAGGCAGCCGAGTATGCGGCCCAACTCGCGGACGCCAACTGGGTGAATAGATGCAACACGGCAGTGAGCCAGATGTCAGGCAAATATACTGGGAGGCCATTTCGTGCGCTCATAGACCCAACGAGACCCGCACCGAAACTCAGAAACACTCCACACAGAACCCGCGTGGATCGGTGTACTCCTACGCGAGTGCGGAGAAGGCGAAACTGGATCGCCCATTCCAGTTTTTCAAACTTGGGAAAGCCTCGACTCAAACGAAACGTGGAACCGCTTTGGGTCAGGACAAAATGACTGTGAAAATATTAGCTAACCTTCCCGACCCGACTTATGAATCACTACGAGATTATTAAAACTCAATTTGATCAGGGGATGTGCCACTCCTCATGCAGTAGAAGACTGCCGAAGTCATATTTACACCGGAACCTCAAAAAGGCCGTGAACACAGAAAACCTTTGCCCCATTTCTCTGACATCATTTCCGGGCAAACTGATAGAGACAATGGTGCAGACAATGAGGCGGAAGGGGAGGAGCGGCTTTTACTCCGACTCTTCACGAACACCATGCTGTGCTTGGCAGGCCTTAAACATTTCGATCCCGCCTTTTACAGCAGCTGCTCACACTGTGGGTAGAAGACGTCTTTGGACATCTACCACATGGTGGGGGCCTGCCCATGCAACCCTGCTGTACCCCCTGTACACAAGCCTACCCGGGAGGAGTGGGAGGCGACCCTGCTTGGCTGCTCTAATCTTCAGTCCCAAAAGACCTTAGTATGACGAGCCCAGGCAGCAGCCAACGCCAATGGGGTTCCGTACAAGGGATTCCCACCTCCTCGTTGTGGGTGCCGTCCTCTTAGAAGGTGGTCGCCGCATACCTCCCTTTTTGTTAAATAAATGTTTTTACCACCACTACCCGGAGCAAAGGGGCTTAGGCTCGACTCTCAGTCATGAAACTTGGTCTTCAGTAGAGCCGTGTTTGACCTCCGCGAAAAATTTGTTTGGAAAAAGAAATTCGGAAGTGACTTTCACGCACCCCAAGCACAGGCAGTAGAAGTCGCCAGGTAATAAGCACATGTTTGAGTACGACCGTTCTGATTTTGCAATCTACAAAATGTGGTGGCATAAAGAGGTAAACATGCAATAAAAATATTTCAATGGCCTGTTTCAGGTCACCAAATTTTATTTATTATTCGGTCATGTTACAAAAACTAGCTCGTATAGGAATGTTTTTAAATAACATGTCACACTAAGGCAAAAGAAGGAACAGCAGGGAAGGGAAAATCTGGGATGTTGAAAAGTATATATGCCAAGTGGGTTACAACGCCAGTACTGCTTAACGACCAGCAGTTAGGTGGTGACCTATATATCTACCGAATACTACATTTAGTGTCAGACCATGTGAGTGGTTTGCAGGGAAGTCACCTCGCTTAAGGCAGGAATATCTTTTTTTTTCTATCGTAGAAGTGAATGACTATTTGCTTTCCATATTGCGTATTTTTGAAGTTTCTTTAAATAACTCTATAAAAACAAAAGACTCATAGGCTTAGCCATATGCGCATGTGGGCGCACAGATGTGCAGTCAGCGTTATATAATGGTCAGTAAGAGTTTTGACCTCTCTTCTTCCACTTTCCGCCATGAATGGACAAAAAATCTTTGCTCTTTTTGCCTCGTTGAACATAATGACACTGATGCGCTCCTGGCAAGGACTAAGACATTTGGAGCTTGCTCGCGCAATGTTTTTTCTGCATTTTCTGGTTGCCTACTTGTTTCACCCACCATTTGTTCTTTTAAATGTTCTCTCTTTTGTCGACTTCATAAGAAACATCAGCAAACTCCAGTGATACAGGATGTGTGCAGAGCGGGGGAGTCGATTCTTCCCATGCGGCACCAAAGCATTCATTAGTCCATAGGAAATAGGCTGTGCATGCTACAAGCATGGGTGAACATGTTTCTTCAATGTATTTCTTTGTATTTCTTTCTATAACTTTTTATAAGCGTAAGAACATTAGAAAGTACAATGATAATACCAGGGTTACGGCTGTCCTACCTAAAAAATAAGGTTCCGAGGAACTGACACACATTGCGACCGTTACTTTATTTTTTCTTATGGGTGAAAATCTGCAAAAACACCGGCCTCAGTTTGTCCCTCATAACACCCAAATATTATGGACATGTCCATAAACTAGTGTGTGGCGCTCAATCATAATTGGCATAAGTAAGCTCTATTGTAACGTATAAGCAATGAGTCAGGTTTTTTATGGGTGCTTAGGCAACGCACAACAGATAGAACACCATAAAAGAGTTGTTAGCCAAGCCACTGTCGTGTTTCCTGCACCGCTTCACGTAGCGATGGTGTTAAATCAAGCAAGGTTGCCTGGCCCACACAGCTGTCCCGCCTCAGCCTCTCAGAAGCATGTGTCTTTAGGCGTTGATGAAGAAAAATTTCCGCATTTACCAACATGGCCGGCATCTATACATGTTCCGTACTCGGGTATTGCTCAAAGTGTTTCTAACCATGTACTTTGGTGCTATATAGACACAGGCGGTAAACGAATATATCGTAGTATCTTTTGTGCCAGTTGTTTTGTTTTTCTACGTAGCAATAATCTACCTACATTAGAGGGTTCCTGAAGAACTCTGAGTTTAAAGAGGATAAAGTAATGTCTTTCTCGCCCTCACTACCTTTCTCACCACTGCTATCGTTACCTCTCTCATATTCCTTCATAAAACTTGTGGGCAATGTCATCACTCACCAATGAGAATATCAGAACGTTGCGCTTTTCGTGTTTATGCTGTCCTCTCCACTGGACTTTATAAAAAACGTACAAAACCAAGTGAAATCAGTCACGTGCATAGGTTGGCGAATACTGTGGATGCCGTTCACACTCACTCATGAAATATATTTTGCGCTTAGGGTACACTCGAACTCAGACTTAAGAAAATTTTCTTCAGTCGGACTCACTCGATTGTACTCCACCTCACCAGAATAATACTCCTCCGGACTCACTCATTCTCAGACTCACGGTGCGATCTGAGTATGAGTGAGCCAGAGTGAGTCAAACCACGAGTCCGTTAGCCTAAATATAGCCTTTTGGACTATGGTGTCAATGAACTTCACACCAATACCTCACGTAATCAGCGCTCTTATTGGCACCTTTTGGTATAGCACCTCGAGATACAAGTTATGAGTGGTTGCAAGCGAGTAAAGGCAATTTTCTTTTCATTCATTCATTCATTTTTATTACTGTCAGCCCTGTTTAGGGTTATTACAGAAGAGAAAGATACAACGTAAACATACTGGCAATGTACGTACAGGAAAAAATATATGGTATAATTGGTCCACTTTTGCCAATATCAAACATATCTTTATAACATCAGAGCACTAGCAGTACTATACAACAAATATATGAGACACTTGGGAACAGTTACAGTTACAAAAGGGTGGAAACAGTTGTTCAGCAAAAAAAAGTGATTACAGCATAAGATTTATTTATCAAGCACTTTTTCTGAAAGTGTTGGCGGGGTAGGGGGGAGATCAAGGCAATCTCTAATGTAATTCACACGCTTGATCGATAAATATTAAATTGATACGATACATCTTCTGACTACGTGCGAGGTGACGTAATATGAATACGAATCTAGGTGTGAACGAGAGCAATGCTAAAATTTACTAAATAGGGCAATAGGTCGGAAAAGTGAAACTCAATGAGACTCTCTCAAGAAATATATCTTCCGCTTTCGAGTCACGCGGACTCATACTCACTAAACTTTTTCTGGGCCAAACTCGCTCGGATTCACACTGACAAACATCAGGGATATATTGAGTATTCAAGGAGACTTATTGAACGTTCTTTCCAGTGAACGATGAGCTCTTCCGTTTGTGTTTAATGGGGTAGCCCTTTCCCTTCCAATCTGACAGCTTACCTAGGTGAAGTTAGGAAGTTTGCAATAAAAGTTAGGAAAAGAATGATGTAAATATTATGAGAAGTAATATGGCTGTTTTAGGCAGTGGTTTTAATAGGTGATTGCAAACTCTTAAGATATCGGTGTCAGTATACTAATGCATCATAACAAGTCCAGAACAAAGGAAACATATTAGGGTTTCCAGATATGTATTCATGGCGCATTCTGTCTATCAGATTGAAGAATCTGAAAAACAATACTCAATCGGCCTTTACTTAATACCTACTGATTAGCAAGGAAAGTTAGATAATAGAAGTGGGAAGGGAATTAGGCCAACCAAGCGACTTCTATGCGGAGCAAACATGCTGCACGTACCTCTGAAAATGTCACTTTTTTGAAGGCACAAATAGAAAGAGCAAAAGTAAAAGATGTCATAATTATCCACAGTAAGAGGAAGACGACGATGAAGCTGGTGCTGCCTGCCTAAGTAGCTCAGACTGCATTTATCGTTTTTTATTTATATTACGGCTTAGAACTAACCAAGACGTCGGAAAACTTGAAAAGTTACTTTCCGTGTCGGACATCGACGAGTACTGGGCAGCACGACGCGTTGAAAGGTACTTGAAGGACCAAAACAAGCGTCAACGACAGCGCCGCCATGACCTCCCAAGTGGTGACACCGGGCCACAAACATCAGCTGGCCTTCGCAAGTAGGCCTCATTGCAAGCGACAAGACACCACTGCACACGAGGATGCCTCAACTGACATCGGGGACCACAAAGTGGCAAACTCTACAGACGTAGATATGGACGAGGTTGGCTTTCGTGTGGTTCGTCACCGCAAAGACAGGACAGGAAGTATTCCTGTGGTACTTGCTCCTGCATCCGAAGGAGCTAACTTAAGGCAAGTGAACCATGTTGCCTTTTCTTCGGAGATCGAAACGGTTCTCGTGGAGCCCCAGTCAAAAGTCACTTCACAGCACAGGGTTTTTTGCGCTTGAATGTTGTGACATGATAAAGCTAACGTACTTCTAGAGACCAAAAGTATGTGTGGCATAGCCATATCTGCCCGGGTACTTCATAGCTTTATGAAGAATACTTGTGTCGTAAGAGGAGCCTCAAGATGGTACTTGGACGAAGTGTTGATAACCTACCTCAGTATACCGCGCAAGAAGAATTATCCGCCTGCTCTAAATCTGACCCTCCGAATGGGTATCCAGGTGTACTGGCTCTGTGGTGCGCACATTCACTCCCAATTTAGAACGCCCGGACAAGATCAAGCTTGGCATCACCAGACATGAGCTGGAAGACTACGTGGAGACTCCGCCACGTTCTTTCAAATGTCAGCGTTTCGGGCATGCAGCTAAGCATTGTCGGGGAGAACAGAAGTGGAAGCACTGTGGGGGTCCTCATGACTTTAAGACGTGTACAAGTAAATAAGGACTTGCGTGTGCTAACTGCAGCGGTAACCATCCAGCAAGCTATGGTCGATGTACAGCACGGACAGCGCCTCAGATAAGAAATAAGACGTTTGTCTTCAGCCCGAATGCTGTAAGTGAATTATCGAGTACAAGGAAGACGACTAGCGCACCGCAACGTAGTAGCTTGGATAATAACCATGCAGGAAATGGTCCGCGCCGGAAACCGACACGAGATGTAACTGAGCCAACAAAAATTATTACTGTTGCCGAAGGACATGTCCCAGAGTCCACCAAATGCACTTATGCGGCTGCATTGAATCGATCTAGAGCAACTGGAATCAATCAGCAGGAAAACATCGAGCACGTGATTCGAGCTTTGTTCGCGGCACTATGCTCACACGTCGTGAAGATTCATGCGAGTTCTATGAAGGATATGTTGGAAGCAGTACTGGTTTCGAGTCAGTGATACAGTGCTCTGCTTCCACGTATACACAGTAGAATAATGGCAATATTTTGCCCGCCTGGTCTATTCCGTCCCTCACAAGTGCCCTTAATAATGCAATGGAACTGTGCCGGTCTTCTGCAGCGTCTGTGTGAACACAACTTATTCTTGCAAGACATTCCAATACCAATTTTAGCCCTCTCACAAGCCCACCTCACAAATATATGGGCGCCCACAGGGTACATCCGACATTGCAATGCGAGCATGCCATCGTTTGCCAATGGAAGGGCCACGATATACATAAAGCGGGAAGTGACTCACGCCGCAGTACCAGTGCAAGACCTCTGTTCCAACACACTGGAAGTCGCTGCGGTGCAAGTGTGCATAGTAAACCGAAAACTGAGTGTAATATTGGTTTACATAGGTCCGCGCAAGAACGTCTTCGTGGAGGCTCTCCTAAACGACATTTGCACTCGGTGATCCGCACCTCAAATAGTTTGTGGTGACATTAACGCAGATTACCCACTCTAGGGAGATGAGTGCCGACTCTCGAGGCAAGGAACCTTTAACAGCCACAGATGCTGCTGACTTATGTGTGGCAAATGATGGCACACCAACATTTTTTCGGCCACCAGGTTCATGGAGTGTGATGGACCTTGTATTAGACTCCCCATACATTCTGGTATCGTCGGCAACGGCCCCAGACACAATGGGCAGCGACTATTTCCCCATAATCACTAATATCATCGAATCAGGGACGACTGGTGGACATTTCTGCAATGGGACTCGTTGAGACACGTACAGAACGGCGCTGGACGAATTATCTGGTGAGCTGTTTGCAGACATGTTACGAAGTAAGCGAGTGGCTACATCTACTGAAATTGCCCGATCATTTCCCTGCTCCTGACTTGAAGTTAAAGAACCCGTGCACAGCACGTAGAAGAGCGGAGCGGAAGTTCATGAGAAAAAAGGGAAACCGTTTGGCGAAAACTGAATATAACTGGATAAACGCTGTCATTCGTCGCCACACAAAAAACTACGCAGAATTCATTGGCCTGCTTTTTGTGAAAATTTATCGCCGTTTACATCCTCGACAAGAATATGGGGAGTCATAAGTAGTTTTTCTGTAAAGATCCGCTCTCACAGATCATTTGAAGCACTGGCTTTGAAGCAATGAAAAGATTTGCAAACCCTTGCAGAAGATTTGGCAGACAAATACACATCTGGCAGATTAGCAGGAGGGGCGATACCTGTGCCTTCGCGATTATCCCATACAATCGATACGCCGTTCACATTTCGAGAGCAGGATATGGCGCTTAGCAAATTGAAAAGACGCTGTGCTGTGGGTCCCGATATGATAAGAAATCATATGCTGACAAAGCTGTCATTTAATCGAATGCGTGCCGTATTGGACATATTTAATCATGGCTACAGCACAGGAGATGCTGAAAACAGCTCCGCAGCGGTGGTCTAGAGGCTAAGGTACTCGGCTGCTGACCCGCAGGTCGTGGGATCGAATTCCGGCAGCGGCGGCTGCATTTCCGATGGAGACGAAAATGTTGTAGGCCCGTGTGCTCACATTTAGGTGCTCGTTAAAGAACACCAGGCGGACGAAATTATCGGAGCCCTCCACTACGGCGTTTCTCATAATCACATGGTCGTTTCAGGACGTTAAACTCTACATATCAATCAATGATCAAAACATTTTATCATGAAATTTCAAAGAAAACGGGGAAGTTCCCTATTCCAGGACTGCAATGGTAACCTCTGCGACATCCCAGGCTCTGAGATTGAGGGCCCGGCAGACCTCGGGGGCGAAATCGCGAAGGGTGCCTTCTCACTGCTCTGGGTACGGGTGGACCGAAGGATTGGAGGGAGGGGAGGGAAGTAAGCAGCGGAGCACTCTACGGTAACGGGAAATTTGTGGGGATAGCGCCACAGCCTGGACAAGCATCAATATAACGAGTCTGGTATACTTTATTCAAGAAGTGCAGGTTCGGAAAAGTTCGGGTCTGCAGCTGGCAAACTGTGACAGCCTCCTAGAGTGTGAAAGAGTCTGGTGGGAGTTGGTATTGCTGTCGTAGACGTATGTAATGTGTGATTTCGTGATATGTGAGAAGTGCAGAACCTGGCTCAGTGTTGGCCGCCTCACTGTGCGAGGCCGCTCGGAGGGTGAATTCTCGAGCAGCCGCACGAGCACGTTCATTGCCCGACAGGGAGGCATGACCAGGAGTCCAGAGAAGGTGTATGATGTAGCTGTTGTGTGAATAAACTTCGGATGTGCGTAGGAGAGTAGAATGGGAGCTTTTGGGAGTGCCGCGATTGGTTAGAAAATCCCTACATGCACTTGGGAATCGGTTAGTATGTAGTATGATTCTGCGGGGAGGCACAAAGTGTGCTGGATCGCCAAGGTAACCGCCAGGATCTTGCTCGAATCGGTGGCTAAAGATGGGAAAGGGATTGAGGCAGCACTTACATCAGTGGTGGTTAGTGGCACTCATGAGATCGTGTGTCCGTTTGTCGCGCAAGCCGCGTCCATGTAGTAGACCCTATTCTCCTCAAAGTCACTGAGAGTGCGATTCAAGTATCTCACCCGTGCCCGCCGACGACCGATGTTAACCACAGGGTGCATGTGGCGTGGCAGAGGATGTGCGCGAAGCGCTTGAGCTATTTCGAGTTGCACGGAAGGACCCTGCGTTTCCGGAGGTTCAGGGGGGGGGGGACCCTGGTAGTGTAGTACGTGTTTACCCGTTGGTGGGAGAAGGCGTTGGCGGTGACTAATCCACTGAACTTCGAGTACTTCATTGAGGGTATCGTGCACTCCTAGTGACAAAAGATGCTGTGTAGAAGTATAGGGCGGAACGCCTAGAGCGACTTTGGTGGCCTTACGAGTGAGTGTGTCTACTCGTTCATGTTCTCCTTTAGTTAGCCGGTGAAATGAAAGGTGGTAACTGAATTGGTTATAATGCACGCATTCACTAGTTGAATCATGTCCTGAGCGTCTATTACTTATGTGTCGGAACATGGCGATGATCTGCTCTGTCTGGCGGGAGCGTATGGATATGGTGTGTCATGCCCAGCTATTTGCTTCCACGTAAATTCCAAGGATGCGTGCTCACTCTACACGTGGAATAGGTATTCTTTCGGCGAGTACATTGATGTGGGGTGGGGGATTTTCACAGCGGCCGCAAAAGGCAAGGAGCTCAAACTTGTTTGGAGCACAAGTGAGGCCACTCTGTCGAGTATAGTCTGGCACGACCTCTACCACTTGTTGAAGCCGGTCTTGAATTTCGCCGTCGAAGCCCCGAAACGTCCACAACGTGATATCGTCGTTATAGATGGCATGGTGCAGGTCCTCAAGTTAGTCAAATTGTTTAGGGATACCTGACATAGCGATATTAAATGATTCTGGTGAAATCACAACTCATTGAGCGGTGCCTCTGCCTGGGGAATGGATGATACTCGAGCGATGCGGGCCTATATCTATCATTTCGGTACGATCACGAAGAAATGCTCTGACAATTATAAACGCGAACGCCGCAGCATGATTTGGCGAGGTTGCTGAGAATGAGGTCGTGCTCCACATTGTCAAAGGCCGAATTAAGGTCCAGTCCAAGCAAAGCGTGGGTTTGGACACACCGCGATGGACCCAAGACCTCCCCTTTCAACAGAAGCAGCACTTCTTGCGTGGATAAGTGTGAGCGAAAACCGAGCTGCGCATGCGAGAAGACTGGCTCTCGAGAAATGGCTACAAGCGACGCAGGATAACATGTTCCATGAGCTTGCCTATACATGACGTAAGGGAAATTGGTCGCAAATGTTCGACGAAGATGGGATTCCCCAGTTTCAGGTTGAGGGAAATTTCTGCATGTCGTCATGCTTGGGTAGCATATCGGACGTCATCAGTACCCGGCGCTCGATTCTTGCGGATAGACTAACACGGAGCGGGCCTCTTGAATTGTGATTTCGGCATCTGGGCACTGGGTGAATCTGTGTCGTATGGGTATAGGTGATATTGGGGACGCGCTCCAGAAGGAATATAACGTGCTTTTAGTTCCTGCAGGAGACCTCAGGAGAGTCTCTAAACGAATGGGCGAGGACATGCAACCGCCTTTGAGTCTGCGTCTTTGTGCCCGATGGGTCTATAAGTGCTTGGAGAATGTTATTTGTCTTAGCAGTACTCAGGGTGATGGCCAGACAATCACAAAATCCTCTCCAGTTGTTTCTCGTGAGAGTCTAGGCTTGTCGCATGATACACGCAATCCGAAGTTTCAGTTTACGATTGAGGCGCTGACGCTTTCAACGCTTTGTTAGTCCCCTTCTAGCGTGCCACAAGTGGAGCAGGTGCGGGTAGACGTCGGGATTGATGGGCGTAGTGGTGATCGACTGCGTGGCGGCATCGAAGTCAGCCGTAAGGGCCACGAGCCAGTCGTGGTAGCCATCCATTTCTGGACTGGCAGTCCGTATTTCTCAAAATTTAGCCCAGTTCGTTATACAAACTTCCATTGTATGGAAGACAGCATGGGTGGTGCCAGTGCTGAAGCCTGGAAAAGATCCTGCGAGCCTCACCTCATATAAACAGGAGTCGCTAACATCATGCGTATCAAACTTGATAGAAAGACTCTTATGCACAAGACTAACTTGGTACCTTGAACAACAAAAAATCTGGCTTTGTATGACATGATTTCACCCACGGATTAGCCTCCAGGACAGTGTTTTGAACCAGCTGAGCCACATCGAGCACCACCATGTCAGCGCCTTCTTTGACGGGAAAACAAATCTTGGGAACGTGGGCTCTTGAGACCGCAAATACTGTACAGCCCTTGTTAAGTGTTCCGCTCCATCCACTAGCTCACTCGCTTGGTGGAATTCCTGCCGAGCGGTTGTGTCACCCGCGATACCCGACGCCAGCGTAGCTATCGCCGAGTGGTGCCCCGTCCTCGGACTCCTTCAGCCGTGTCGTAATCTTTTCCTTTCGCTATCTGTATTTCTCACTCTATTCCTTTTAATTCCTCCATATCGCATTCCCTCGTGAGGTACTGCTGAGGTGTCGCACTTAGCTGCACACACGTTGCGGGGCTCAATTCTTTCTTTTTCCTTCTACGTTTAATCTACGTACCCCTCGCAGGCTCTACCTGCAGTGTAGGTGCCGTGCAAATGAATTTCGGTTCTGGTGGACAGGTGAAAGGCACATAATCTTGTCTGGCCAGCGACGCGACCACGCTTTGTCGATGTCGCGCTTCTATGGGTTGGCACAACTAGGGGCTCCAAGCTACCTGAATGCCTTGATACGGTTTTAAAGAATTCATTTTCTGTCACATTATGCCAATGTACTCATGTATGCGAGAAGACTTGAGTATAAGCTTTGGGTTCCGATATTTGTTTTAGTTTCATTGAAAGGTTGGTAGTTCAGTAGGCATTTGTGTTGTTTAAGTTCACGCAATAATTGCTTAATGACAAAAAACTTCCAACTTGACATTGTGATTATACTGTTTGTGCGTGCAAAGGTTTTGAAAAATAAGAAAATACTATATTGCTTGCGTGACGCGAAGTTGAGAATAGTAAGAAAATATTCATGTTTCTATTCACAAGTAGAAGCTTACTTTTGTGCAAACTTGGCAGTTTAAGACGATGAACTGATATGAGAGCGCTTCTATGGTGCTCTTTATTTTATTTCGCCGCAAGACATCTTTGTTGGATTCAAGAAAAATCCCGAAAACCAAAGTCACTGATTTCATGTTTCCGCACGTCGTGATCATTCTCCTGTTTCCACACATAATCCAAGGAGTTCTAAGTATTAGGCAGCATAAATTGCAAGAGTAAACAGTCTTGACAAAACTCTCATGGCTTCGCTTCTGGCTCTGCCAGTACACGCTCCCAAACTGACTGAACAGCTTTGATATGCACAGTTGCCTCACGAGTGGGTTGCACTGCCCGTTTGTCATGCAGCGAGCAATGGACCGTTTACATTGCGGTCGAGACGGCCCTGAAAATGTTTTTTTTAATTCTAGACTTAAACCTTAACAACGTTAGAAGAAAATAAAACAATTCAAAAAGAACGTTTTAGGAATGAGCGTACCGGCGTGGTACTTGTACTCTAATGGGGGAAGTTGGTCGCTCGTCGATTAGGTGGCAAACTGACACTGGTTCTTCCTGGACATCGGCCACAGCGGCGAGGTTCACCGTTCCAGGTGCATGACAAATGGTCTTGCTCTCTACGAAAATGTTTGCAAAGGCATAATGAGCTTCGAGATGAACGTAAAAAAAGCAGAATTTGTTAGTTTGCGCCCACTTGTAGAAATATTTAATGCAGTAAGGTTTTCGCTTGCCTAATAATGCATACTGCCATTCAAGCCCGTTGGCAAGAAGGCTCATTTTCGGCAGCTGTTGTTAAAATTTGTGCCATCCCAATCGATACACAATATGTTCGTTGTCTAGAGTCCATGGAAACAGCGCCATGCTGTTTTCTACATAAAATACAATAATGTTATCAGAGGAAAACAGCCGAAGCCATAAAGACACTGCACGAAAATTCAAATGATGTAGCAATGATAATTTATTTTTCATGAGAGGCACCTCTGTTTTGCGCATGTTGCTGCGCAACCAAAGAAAAAACCCTTCGTCAAACCACGAGGCAAGGTTATTCGTGGCAGTTCATCATCGTCATTGCTTCATACAGACTTTGACCGATCTGAGAATATGCAAAAATCTCATTAGAAGTTATTATCGAATCAGGTTTTTGCGGGCTATTGTGCGCTCCATCAATCAATCGACCCATCGATCGATCAGTGTTTACACGTGGGTACACCCCTTATGCTAATCCTAATAACTTCGCGAATGTTGAAAGAGAAAGGCAATTAAAAGGAGATGATACCAAACAAACAGTGCGATGCAGCTACAGTAAACATATCGATTGACACACAGTAGGGACAATTTGTACTCAAAAACAAAATCGGTTAGCTGAACTAACTATCATAATAATGTGTAGCTGACCTAACATTCTGGTCTGATGTTACGCTTAGTATAACAAAACAGACGGACAGAGCCCCAGTAATGCTGCACTTCTTCAAAGATTTTCCATAAAGAAAGAGAGGGAAAGAAAAAATTACAACAGTTCTACCCAGCTTGCAATGTGAAGAAATCGCAGTGCAGCGGTTCTCACGAGTTTCTCATTGTGATTATTGTGTAATATTTTTAGATTTTAATGCCACACCGATAAAGGATTTGTTTTTAAGAAATTGCGTTGTCAGCGTCGGTGTCATTGGTTGTGAGTCATCATGTGATCCATGACAAAAATAAATAAAATGCAAATTAAATAACGAATAACAAAAACGTTCGCACAAAATGAGAATTAAAACCAGACTCCCTGTGTAGCTAGCAGATGTTTTATCACATATCGACGTTATTTCTTGAGAGTGCTTGGAATAGAGCGATATATCAAAGGCTTCTACTGAAAGGAGTCCCCTCAATGAATGTAATATTACTTGGCACAAGAGTAGAACCACGCTAGGTCGTCAAAACATGTGAACTGCGCAACGTTTGAGTGTACCAAGTGTGGCGCACTAGATAAAATTTTAAACCAAACAAAGAATTGTGTCGTCTTTCAAATATTTCAATATGTTTAATATAAAACACAAGAATAATTAGATATGTCTGCAAGTGCAATTTTGTGACTGCATGAATTGTTCAGCTGCGAGAAACTGCTCCCTCATTTACAGGAACCATGAGTGAAGACACAAATACGCGAATTCGGAAACTACTGCTCCACAATTTTCTATCATTCAATACGTATTATGTGCGCTGAGGCAGTTTGTGGTAGTTATTTTGTAAAGTTTTTGATGAAACAGGAGATTAAATTAGCAATATTTTCGTAATTGCCAGTCCACAAAAACAGCAGTTATTGTTGTTGCCTTAAGGAACAAAGGCGTTTGTGTCTACAAATGTTCACGCATCCTTATTTCAGTAAAGTAAAGTATTCTTTTTACGTTTATTAGCACTGCCACAGAAGCTATACTCCATTAACGACGTTCTGAGTTTGTTGTTTTGATAAACATTCCTATGTAGCTTTTGCTACAGTTTCGTTATATATCAATGCAATAAATGGGAAAAAATTGGCGTGCGGAGTTTGTTTTTATGAGAAATATTCCCTAGATAAACAAAAGCCTGGCATCTTAAGTGCCCCTACTCGTTACTGAGATTACATTTGTCACACGGCATGACTAAAGAAGAAGTATCGCATGTAGATTAGTGCAACTTCAGACGCCAAGCAATCTGAGGCAACTTACTGTTGCTCTTCAGATGGTGCTCTGATAATAAACCTACGACTTATCTTACCCCACCAACATCGCATGTCAGCCTTGCTTGAAGAGACACACAATAAAAAAATGACTGGAAAATTGATAGACAGCCAAAAAAGACATGTTTTCATGATGTCGCGTCAGCTACGAACACACAAATGATAGTAACGTAAATCATCACAACATTATAACAAGCTTGCCGATTTGGATGTGATTCCAGGTGCTGCTGATTTATTCAACGTGTGGCTCTTTTTTTTGTATTTTCCAAACGCATTTTAACACTCTTTTATTATCACTAACATCTTTTGAGTTTCGCATATCCGTAGCCGTATCCATCCACTATTATGCGCGCTTCTCACGAAATTGAAGTGGGCTGCTGCGTATTTCTGCATCTCCTGCAAAGAAGCACCACAACAAGCTGGTGAAACCGAACCAACTCATTGCAAAACGAGGGCAAGAGATATCCATGCGCGAAGTTAGGGAATGCAAAATGGAGTCGGAAATGGCTCCATATTGGTGGCAGTATGACTTCCTGGCAGAAATAGCTTTTTGATTTCTTACTTTTGTTTCTGCCATTTCCTTGCTTGTACAAGATATCTTGGTTCGCGAGTGTTAATGTGCGTCCACCATGTGAGTCCGTCTCGTATTTGTTTGCTAGTTTTCTTTTTTGTTTGCTTGTTTCTCTGTCTGTTTGCTCGCTTGCTTGTAGGTGTCTTCATCTGCTTCGTGGCTTGCCTGTTGGTTTGCCTGTTTGTGTGTCTCTTTAATAAAACTCATAGTGTAACATGTACCTTCCTGCAACTTCTCTCGCATTGTCGCGACCAAGAATCAAGCGCCGGCGGCCCCAACATCAACCCGAATTCGCCGCAGGCTTCCAGTGAAACAATGAAAGTTTTGCAGAAGGAAATGTCAGGCCAGGCTTCTCAGCTAAATGAAATGAAGGTGATTCGAACGAAACGTTTCCAAATCCACAGTAGATTTGACAACACAAGAGAGTACCTGACCCAAATTCAAGACAATATTTTCTGTTTTACGGCCCTGAACATGTAAATCAATGATATCGCTACTGTCGTAAACAACCTTACACCATCTTACGAAAGGGCACCCTGATGAGATGCGAAGCAGCAGCGATACGCATGGGTGGCGTCAGGGGTTGAATGGAGCTAACGTGGGTGCTGCTGTGAGGGCTGGAAGATTAGCGAGCGGGGTTTGCGGTAGCGGAGCGAGCAGCGGTAGCCGCAGACATTGCATGCGAATGGTCAAGGCGGCAGCTGCGGGAGCAGCGGCGAACACGTGGCAGGCGAGGGAAAGATTGGCGTCAGAGCGCTCTGCGAGGGGAGCGTGACGTCAACGCGTGGCTGTGCCGTGGCTTACTTGGCACTGCTCCAACACCTGCGGTGAGGGGAGCGCGTTGCGGCTTGTTCATATGGACGCACGGAGGAGCAGCGCTACACAGGCTAGCCGAAGAGCTGCTTTCCATAAAAAAAAATCAGGCAAGTACCACGCACCTTGAGAATCAATATTATGCAAAACAAGCAGAGGGAAGATGACTTTGCTGTAATTTTAGATGCGGAACATCTCTTGCCCGCGGTTGTGTCACGCGTCGATAGTCCGCACTCACACAACGCATGCGCAACTTTCCTCCTCCCCTCTCTCCGAGAGCTACGCGTTACCAACACCGACTAAATTCCAAGGCCGAAAGGCTGCCGCAGTGACGTCAGAGGGTGGAGGCCCAGTTACGCCGCGAACGCTGCGGAAAGCCGGTGTTTCGTTCGCGTTTTAGGAGAACAAACGCTCCCGCTCTCGCAGCTGCTGCGGCTTGATTGGGCCGAATAAAAGATGTGGAAAAAAAAGTCTTACTGAGCATGCTCAGATGGGTAACTGGGCCTCCAACCTCTGACGTCACAGTGGCAGCCTTTCGGCCTTGGAATTTAGTCGGTGTTGGCGTTGCTTTCTATACTTCTCTCCTACCACCTGCTCACACTCGCTCCCCCATTGCGAATGGGCGTCCCTTTCTGCTCTCTCCTCTCCTATGTTCCCCTCTCCTGCCTCACAACGCCCACAAAGAGAGCGTTTGCAAACTTACTCTCTTTCCCCATCTTCTATAGGCATGCCTCCCCCTCGGTCTCGCAAAGCCAATGCACGCAGCGTCTGTTAGCGAGTTTCTTGATTGAAAAAAGTGACTGCTCGCGCTGCACAAATGCGATGACCGCATCACCCCATGGTTTCCCTCTGGAGATGGTTTATGTTTTAGCAGGCGAATTGTCACGAATGAGCTGAAGATGAGTACGAGTGCTGTACGCACAGATATATGTTAAACAGTTGCAGATCTGCTGTTGCGTGACAATGCCAACAGTAACTTGGGTATTAGCAACACCAGAAGCGATAAGCTCACACGCAGTGCATGTTCGAGCGTAGATGGCGGCCTTGGACACTGCTAGATATAAGAGCTTCAGAGGATGGCGCTTCACTACAGTTGTCCTTACCCCATGTGACGGCTGTATAATAGGAGTACGTATGTATTGTTCATGAGGTTGGATAGCTTGCACTTCAATCACAACCGAAGTTGCACGAATGTTATGGTCTACGTGAAAAAATCACAGCATATCCACGAAGTGAATGATTATAAGTAGGTTGAAGCGTCCGTCCGTCTGACCATGCGGCCATGCTTTTGTCCTGTCCATCTGTGCGTCCACCTATCTATTCGTTCTTATTTCCGTCCGTCTGTCCATCGTTCCGTGCATCCGTAAGTCCATCTTTGGTTCTGTCCATTCGTCTGTTCATCCGCTCTTGCGTCCGTGCATCTGTCCATTTGTCCATCCGTGTGGACACACAGAGACATGGAGACGCGGACACGTGGACGGACGGAAGCACGGATGGACTGACGCACGCATAGACGGACGCATGGACGAAAAAAAATGAACAGATGGACGAAAGCACGGGCGGATGGAAAGACAGACGTGGGGACGAACGGACGGACGAACAAACAGACAGACAGACAGACAGACAGACAGACAGACAGACAGAATGGACTCACGGACGAAAGCACGGACGGGCAGACAAGAAAGGACAGAATTACGGACAGACGGACGGACGCAAGCATACACCGACAGACAGATAGACGGACGCATGGATGGGCAGAGAGAAGCACGGAAGCATGGACAGGCGGACGGAAGTATGGATGGATGAACGGACGTGCGAACGGACGGAGCATGGATGGTTGGACACACGAATGGACGGACAGATGCTTCGCCCGACTCATCCTCATTCACTCCGTGGATAGGTTGTAAAAGCCATTAATGCCATCTAGCTATATTACTCCCGCTGATGATGATGATGATGATGATGATGATCTCTGTGGTCTTCCCCTTTATATCGGGGGGGGGGGGGCACCTTTCTGTGTCCTGACCGGAACAAGAAACAAATAAATAAAAAAACGAAAAAAAGGAAAGAAAAATCACACCAGGTCCATGAAGATCACAATTGTCCACTGTCTCCTTGACCACCACTGTAGAAGCCTTGCTTTGGTTATTGCTGTCGCTGCCAGGGGGTGGACGTTGGTATCGCGACTGTCGCCTCCCGGTGCGCCGCAGTCTTTCACAAAGCCGAGTGCCTCCGGTAGTGTGGCGCCATCTGTCTGACGGGGACACAGGCGTTCGCAGTGAAGCACCATGTGTTCAATGTTCTCCTCGTCTTTCCCGCATGTCCTGCACTGCACTGTGCCGTAGGCCAACGACGGGTCAAAGTGACGGCAATACACCTGAGTACGGAGCGCTCCTGACGGGGCCTCAAACAGAAGCGCGCTGCCGACATTATTGTCGTATAACCGTTCGGCGGAGATGGTGGTCTTGTGAGCTCTGTATAGGGCCAGGCTGGGTTTCTTCTCCTTAGCCGCCTGCCACATTGACGTCTCAGCTTCCTGCACTCTATTCCGTACTCCTACTGCCCATTTACTCTCACTGTCCTCCTGGACAGGGTCAGTAAAAAAGGAGTACTTGCGGCACAGATTGTGGCGACGCCTGCGCCATGGTTTGTTCATGCCCTTGATAGCTGTGTATCTAAATACACGACGGGCCCACCGCTGGTCGTTTACGAGGCGAAGACGTCCTTCATAAGCCGCCTTGCTCCTTGCCTCGCGTGCCTCGTAACTTGACCATCCTAGGTCGCCTTGTACAGCTTCGACAGCTACACGTCCACGACACGCCAGCGCCAGTCGCCCTACCTCACGCTGACCTCTTTCCAACCACTGGCGTGTTGCTGCAGACAGGCAGATGACGGCGTTGGCGAATGTCAGCACTGGCACATGTACGGCCTTCCACAGTTCGCGCACCAGTACAACCCGGTTGCACCCCCACAGACTCCGCCGTCGCAGCACGTTGGCGGCCCTCACAGAAGCCTGTCGAACGTGCTCCTCTTGCTTGTCATAGATATCTGCGGAGGTGCAAAGGTTGACACCGAGATACCAGTACTGGTTTGATACCGGAATGCTTCCTTCGTAGGGAAGCTGCACATCAATGGTCTCCACGCCTGAAAACTGCAATATGGCCGATTTTTTGGCATTGAAGTGAAGGCCCAGACTCTTAGGTGGTCGGCCGCCAGTGTTACCAACCTCTGAAGGTCACTGCTGCGCTCAGCCAGTAATACTAGATTATCAGCGAACACCAAGCCGGGCAGCGTCCATGTCTGCGCCACCCCACCATTCATGAGTCGGAACGCGAAGCCAACTCCCGATTCCACGAGTGCCTGCTCGAGTCCCGCCACATACAGCATGTATAGCAGCGGAGACAAAGGGCAGCCCTGCCTGAGTCCTCTTGTCACCCTCACAGGCTGTGTTCTGGTGCCTCTGAAGTATGCTACCACCAGGCTATCTGCAAAGAGCCGCCGGAGAAAGTCTGTCCACACGCTCGGCATTTGTCGTTGGTCCAACTGGTGGAAAAACTCCTTGTGTGGCACACTATCATAAGCCTTGGCGACATCCAGAAAGCATCCAAGCAGACCTCTGGTTTCTCTCCGTGCCACCTCGATGGTCTGGGTGAGCACGAAAAGATTGTTTTCCAAGCGTCGGTTCCGTCGGAAGCAAGTCCTAAACAAGATGTGGCTACATAATACATACGGAAAAGGGAACGACCCACGGCCTAAGGAGATTCGCCCCTAGACACTTCCGAGACCTAGCATGAATCTGTGGTAGAGTACTCTATAATGACGCAGAATGTTGTGGTTTGATTTCTGCTGGGACCCGGTGATATTTTCTTTATCTTCGTCAGGTCAGTGCAGCCGATGTCAGCTTTTTCAACACACACGTGTTAAACTTACCCACCTTTTGGTCGCCGTTGCTGAGTAGATATGAGGTGTCAACCACTTGTGGACATATCCGCATACAAGTGGCACATACACGCCAGCGGATATGTGCTCTGTAAGGCGGGAAAGTGCTAGATGACGTGCGCCACGAGATGTCGACATTATTCATGCCATGACCAGCTAGCTGTATTCGTCAAGCCATCTTAACCTGCCATAATAATTTTGGTTCGCCCCAAGGTAAGAGAGTGATCACGAGAAAACGCAGACGTAGGCTGATAGATAGATAGATAGATACCAAAATTCTTGCCGTACGCAAAGGAATACTTCGCATACCTCCATCGCATTGTACCTCCAAGGGAGCAAGAACCATCACCTCTCGACCCACGACAGCACCTGCCGGACACGCTTACTACTGTGCCACGGTCGCATATTTTGGAGACGGTAAAAAGGCGCCTTTTATATTTCGCGCTTTCTTTTCACCGAGCTCTTTATTTGTGGCAAGCAATGAATCACGACCATGGTCATCACTATGAGTTCCTAGAATGCGACTTTGCTATATGCTTTCGTCAAATTCAGGAGGTTTCCACAATACAATTGCAATTTTAAACGCCTTAGCCTAGAACGTGGTGGCAGCTTAAGCCGAAGCGTTGTCCACGCTCATTGAATTCACCCAGACCAGAAATACCTCTGCGAGGCACACTTGCCTCTCCTGTCTGAAATGCAACGTTCCATAGCTACGTGTGGTGCCTTGCACGGAGCCGGAGGTCTTTCTATGTAGCCGCGTGTAGGACCTCACACCAGTGTTCGGCGAGAAAGGTGACTCGTGCTTAAAACGCTGGGCATGCAAACAACAGGTGCTCGATGGTATATTCCGCCACGCACGCAGGAGATGAGGCCTTGCAAGCGACTGACGATGGGCCGCAGGCCAGGAGCAGCCGATGCGCAAATGCAATAAAAAAGGAACCACTCTCTCATGAAGGCAACTGCCCCGCCACGGTGGTCTAGTGGCTAAGGTACTCGGCTGCTGACCCGTAGGTCGCGGGATCCAATTCCGGCTGTGGCGGCTGCATTTCCGATGGAGGTGGAAATGTTGTAGGCCAGTGTACTCAGATTTGGGTGCACGTTAAAGAACCCGAGGTGGTCGAAATTTCCGGAGCCCTCCACTATGGCGTCTCTCATAATCAAATTGTGGTTTTGGGACGTTAAACCCCACAAATCAATCAATCTGTATTTTTTTCATGTTTGTCACTTAAATACATATGCCAAGGAATCTCACACAACACAAGCGTATTAAGGCATAGGGTGAATGTTTGCTAAGTACACCGTTGATGGGAGGATGCCAGCGCCTGTCTCAGGCTTCGCTGTACAAAGTACAACAATTTGGCGACCTTCGACACCACAGGATCAACAATAGCATTCCATGAGTGGCCCTCTGTGGCTTTGCAGTCGTTCTCCAGCAACCAGTGGCTGCCCAGAAAAACCTGCTCCTCCTTTCCTACCGCAACACCCAAGTTTTCGGGGCGGTTCTTCAGTTCCTTCATGGCACTGGATAGCTGTCAGTAGAAGGCCGTCGCTGCGTCCCCCGCCAGAGGCGTGACTTTTATTTTCTCACGCCATCTTGCATTCTCTTTCCTCCTTCTTCTGAAGACGCTGAGACGTGCTTCCGCTTGGAGCTGCAGAAATAGCGTGTTTTGCATTCCTCACTCGTCCTCCAATCGCTCGAAGCATGTCAGCTTTGTCTTCGATTGACCTTACAGTGTTCGGAAATATCAATGCTACATTTTTTCCATGAATAACGGTTTCACACCACGCTATAAAACAAAATTTGGGCTTCAGTAGCGCTCATACAGGCACTGTTTGGTAAATAGGCATTTATAGGCACATGTAGGCATTTAGGCCCGAAAACCGAAAATAGGAATATATAGGTGCAGTAAAAAACCGAAAAAGCCCTTTTTAACTTCTAATTCATGCTCATATATCAAAATGGCACAATAGGAATGCAAAGAACAATATAGGCATTTGCCTATAATCCGATCTCTAATCACGAGCACAAGACTAACCTGGTTGTTATGCTATTTTTATTTCATTAGCTAGAATGACCAGCAGTGTGGCACGCAACATTTGCGCCCGCGAGGAGACGCTTGAGCACATTCTTCGCCCATCATACCAGACTCAACAACGCGGTATGGAAGCCAAGCTCCGTCACCTGATTCAATACCACTGACAGAAAAGAATATCATGGGGCCTGTAGGCGTATGGTGTCGCGTATGAGGAAGTACACGAAGCTCTTTTGTGCTTCTTGAGGACCACCGGACATCACGAGCGCTTCTGAACAAACAACGAGAGGCTGTATTATGTAACTTCAATCTGACTGTTCATTTATTTCTTCTATACTTTTTTTCTCTTCTCTATCCTTTATTTTTATTTTATTTTCCTCCACCCCAAGTAGACGGTAGCTAACCAAGCCAAAGCTTGTCTAACCTTGTTGCCTTTGCTCTTCATTTTTCTCTCTCTGGTGTGTACGTTGGCTGGCAAAGGAATTACTGCTACGCTGGTTGCGAAGACCAGCGTTCTAATGCTGTATTGTGGCTCTTAATATTCGTCCAGAAGATAAAAACACATCAAAACGACAGATAGAGCCACCACTGGTAGTCACTCATTTGGTGTCCGCAGCCGCATGTTTCTTTTTCATTAATCTAAGCCCGCAGAGAACTATTGACGTCAGAGCAGCCCCCTCCCCTCCGTAATGACTGCCATTGATGGATGATGATGGAATTGGTCGATTTCCTGCACTGTTTGTGCCACCAGCATACCGCAACGCACGACAGCTGTGGGGCTCCTAGCAGAAAAACGAAGCATTTTGCCGTTTGTTTCGTGTTTTTCTATTCTTCCTATTTGCCATTTTCTATTGTATCTCCTCGGAATCTCCTTTTCTTTCATTCTATGTTCATTCCCGATTCAACTGAACAACTCGTAGCTTCACTACTGATAATAGTTTGTCTCCAGTGCCATGTGTTTAAAGCTCTTCACTGTGGTCAATACCGACCCAGGTGAAAGCGTACGCCTTATGACATCTTAGAATCGCTTCCTGGGAACATTTCTTTGTTGCACCTCAGGCCTTTCTACGTGGTATTGAAATCGACTAGTTTCCTTATTTTTGTATGCAGCTTGTGTCGGGCATGATATGAGTGCTCACGGAAAATCACGTTGTTTTCATATCAACATTGCGACACTTTACTTAACTGTAAGCACTACACCCCAATATTCTAGTAGAATAGTGAAGTTGTTTTACTCATCCGAGATAACAAAGAAGAGGAGGGGGAATAAACATTTATTGATATTGTGGAATTATCGAACAAATGATTTGAAAACAATCTATTGCTGAACATTTTGAAATTACAAACAACTTCATTAACAGCAAGGCACTGTTCGTTTCATGGCCTATACCCCATGGTGTGTAGCGCCATGATAAATGGGACGAGCAAGCATGTTTGAAATGGTATAGAGGATAAAGTACCGCTTCTACTCTAGACGAGAGGTCTCCTCATTCCAAAAACCCTCTGGCCTTCGCTGCCTCCTGGGACCTGGCGACGAGACGTCGTTGTTGGTGAAAATCCTTCGAGCTGAGCTTAGCCTCCCACGAAAAGGCATTCGTTTTCTTGAACAGCGTAACAGGTATTAGGCGAAGGCTATAAATCCTCCAAGACTTCCTTTGAAAATTTTTCCCGGTAATATATTCGGTTTGTGAAATGCACTGTTGTATTAATTTTTCAGTTCAGCATAAGTTAACAAGAGGCCGTGTTCATGTCGCCTCCAACCAGCACTCGATCTCAATGTTTTTCGTAGCTCGCAACTATTGCATTGTCTAGAACTTTGCCCTGAGCCAACTTACTATTTTATTGATTGATGAATTAACTGATTGACTAAGTGATTGAGTGATCGATTGAGTGAGTGAGTGAGTGAATGAGTGATCGACTGACTAATCGACTGATCTCGTGCTTCTCGTTAGAATGATGGTGGTAAAACATGTATATATTGTCACGTTACTCTCGACAAACTTGATAAAAAATGGGCTCATTTAGTCGACTACTCAAGCAGCGGCTCAGAGAGATCGTCTTTGTCTTCTTTCACTCTTCGATCTCACCCAAGCAAACCATGTGGCAATAGTCCCCCCTTTTGAAAGCATCGACTCGATGCGCGTAAATAAAAAAAAATGAAGGTATACACACGCAGATATAGAGAACCAAAAGAGGGAGAGTGCCACTACTCGCTGCGCGAATGAGAAAGTTTCGCCAACGCTTCCGCCAAGCGCAAAAATAAAGGGCATAAAAACACACGAGAACACAAACAGCAGCAGCAACGCAATGTCACGGCATGTCGTAGCACGTGAAACCACAAGGGCTACTGTGTGAAGTAGGGCTTCAGCCGAAGGACATGCACGGTTTCGGGCCGAAGCTGACGACGAGAAGACGCTGCGCCGTCCGGAAATACCTCGTAGGTAAGATCTGTGATTCGCCTAAGAACCTTGTACGGTCCAAAATAACGGCTTAGGAGTTTTTCGGATAAGCCTGGTTGCCGGACAGGGATCCACACCCACACTCGGTCCCCAGGGTGGTAGGTGACATTTCGATGGCGGAGGTTGTAACGTCGTGCGTCTGCATCTTGTTGGTGACTGGTGTTTATGCGAGCTAGCTGACGAGCTTCTTCGGCGTATTGAGTGTATTGCTCAGCATCTTGAGCAAGTTCATTGCTTTCGTCGCACGGAAGCATAGCATTGAGCATGGTTCGCACGTTGCGTCCGTAAACAAGTCGGAAAGGCGGAAATCGCGTTGTTTCTTGCGTTGCCGTATTATAAGCAAACGTGATGTATGGAAGAATCTCGTCCCAGGTTTTATGTTGTACGTCCACGTACATTGACAGCATGTCCGCTATGGTCTTCTTAAGCCTCTCTGTCAGTCCATTGGATTGCGGATGGTAAGCCGTTGTTTTTCGATGACTTGTGCAGCTCAGGTTAAAAATGTCCTCCATCATTCGTGCTGTAAACGACGTCCCTCTGTCCGTAATCACGCATGACGGGGCACCATGCCGTAGGACGATTTGGTGCACGAAGAACTGCGCGACTTCAGAGGCCGTGCCACGGGGTAACGCTTTTGTTTCAGCATAACGCGTAAGATAATCTGTCGCAACTATAATCCATTTGTTACCAGAGGACGACAAAGGGAAGGGCCCGAGAAGGTCCATTCCCACGAGGTCAAACGGTGTCCGTGGTGGTGCGATCGGCTGGAGCAGGCCCGCGGGTCTCACAGGCGGAGTCTTGCGGCGCTGGCAATCACGGCAGCATTTCACATATCGATGTACACTAGTTGATAGTCGCGGCCAGTAATACTGTTGGCGTACTCGGGCGAGAGTTCGCGAATAGCCCAAACGTCCTGACGTGGGCTCGTCGTGGCACGCCAGGAGGATTTCATCACGCATGTTGGTAGGAACAACAAGTAGGAAGGCCTTGTCGCTACCACGGGCGTTTTTCTTGTAAAGAATGCCTCTTCTTAGATAAAAAGAGGATAGTTCGCGAGCAATGTGTTGAGGGACCTGAGAGTTGCGGCCTTACAGGGAATCAATGACTGGGCGTAATTCATCATCTGCCCGCTGCTTTGACATAAATTAGGAGTCACTAACTGCTCCGAGAAAGGCATCTTCATCTTCGGAGCCCCTGACAGCGTTCCCCACAGGTGCTCGAGAAAGCGCGTCGGCGTCTTCGTGTTTGCGCCCTGACCTGTACACAATCGTAATGTCAAACTCCTGCAAACGCAAACTCCACCGTGCGAGACGGCCGGATGGATCTCTGAGATTTGCCAGCCAGCAGAGCGAGTGGTGGTCAGTCACCACTTTGAAGGGACGACCGTAGAGGTAAGGCCGAAATTTGGTCGTTGCCCACACGACTGCGAGGCATTCTTTTTCTGACGTAGAATAGTTGGTCTCAGCTCGAGAAAGAGTACGACTGGCGTAAGCTATCACATGCTCAACGCCGCCGTGTCGTTGTACAAGGACAGCGCCAAGTCCGACGTTGCTGGCATCTGTATTAATTTCTGTAGCAGCGTCCTCATCAAAATGGGCAAGAACAGGGGCTGTTTGCATTCTCTGTCGTAACTCTGTGAACGCTGTATCTTGTTCTGCGCCCCAAGTAAAGGGTACGTCATCTCGGGTGAGTCGCGTAAGAGGGTCGGCTATCTTAGAGAAGTTGGCGATAAATCGGCGATAATACGCGCACAAGCCGAGGAAACGGCGTACTGCTCTTTTATCTGATGGGACAGGGAAGGCGGCGACAGCAGCACTTTTGTCTGGATCAGGTCGCACTCCATCTGCACTAATGGCATGTCCCAGAAATTTCAGCTCTTCATAGCCGAAATGGCATTTTTGGGGTTTCAGCGTGAGTTCAGCTGTGCGAATGTCTTCCAGAACCTTTCTCAGACGCTTCAGATGTACTTCAAAACTCTCGGAAAAGATGACCACATCATCGAGGTAGACAAGGCAGCTTTGCCACTTCAAGCCAGCGAGAACTGTGTCCATCATCCTCTGAAAAGTGGCTGGTGCAGAACAGAGGCCGAAGGGAAGAACTCGGAATTCGTAAAGTCCGTCTGGAGTCACAAACGCGGTTTTTTCTCGGTCTCGTTCATCCACTTCAATTTGCCAATAGACACTCTTTAGATCGATGGACGAAAAATACTTCGCACGTCGTAACCTGTCGAGGGAGTCGTCTACTCGTGGAAGCGGGTAGACGTCCTTTTTTGTGACGCTATTAAGCTTCCTGTAGTCAATACAGAATCGCAGCGTTCCGTCTTTTTTCTTTACTAGAACGACTGGCGAGGACCAAGCGCTGTTGGATGGTTGAATAATCCCGTCATCGAGCATCTCTTTTACTTGTGTCTGAATAGCCTCGCGTTCTTTGGCAGAAACGCGATAAGGCTGCTGCCGGATGGGGCGGACGTCATCGTCGGTAATAATTAGATGCTTCGTGAGGTGTGTTTGACGGACTTTAGAAGAAGAGGCGAAGCAAGATCTAAACTCCCTTAAAAGGTCGTGAAGTGCAGCCTTTCTCTCGTCTGACAGCGTCGAATTAATGTCGATGTGGTCTAGAAATTCCTTATCCTCGTGCGTTTCCTCGGACGCGAAGCACTCTGTGACGTCGGCAACAGGTTCTCCATAAGCTAGGGTGGTTCCACGGAAAAGATGCCGGTGCTCGTAATTGAAGTTCGTAGCTAGTATCGTTGACTGTCCGTCACGGACGCGCACAACACTTCGGGCGGCACATACACCTTGGAGCAGCAAAAGTGATAAGTTGCTTTCAGCCACCACGTCGCCGTCTTGGAAGTCTTCACAAGTGACTTCGATGGGAACAGTTGCTCGAGGTGGCAGCGTCACACTGTCGTCAGCAACACGCAGCGCAAGTCTACGGCAGTTATCGGCGTCTCGATCTGTTGCGCCTTGAGTCGAGAAGGTCACGATGCGCTCACGGAGATTTATGATGGCACCGTGTTCCCGAAGGAAGTCCATGCCGATAATCAGCTGACGCGAACAGTCGGGGAGAACGAGGCAGCTGAGCACAAACGTTGACGCACGAATTTTCACTCTTACGGTACAGCGACCCAGCGGTGTTACAACGTGTCCTCTAGCTAGCTGTTCGAATTCGCGTTCCATTCCACGGCGTGATCACTTTCCTGAGATCTTTCGCTAGCCTCACGCTGATGATCGAATAGTCTGCACCAGTGTCTACCAATGCGCTGACCTGAAGACCGTCAACCAGCACAGGTATGTCGAGCGACACGCGGTCACTAAGTTCAGATGCGGATGTCGGCGTTTCTTCGGCACTGCGATTATTCTCTGATGAAATGCCTTCGGCGTTGCGTGCAAGCATCGATGGGAGGTATTCCGCACTTTGAGTCCCAGCGACCTTGCCCCCGAAGGCCGCTGCCTTCAGTTTTCCCGACGAGGGCTCGGGGAGCGTTCCCGTGCCGTCACCCCAAAACGTGGCCCAGTGGCTGCGGGTCTCCTCGGAGATGGTGACCGCGATTGCCGTCGTGTAAAGGGTGCACGCTGTTGCGCGAGATATTCTTCGATATCCCTTGGCCTTTGACCAATTCGGGGACGAGGGGAATTGACAGAAAATCCGCGCAGTCCAAGTTGCCGGTATGGGCATTCGCGGTAAATGTGACCAGCCTCACCGCAATGATAGCAGAGGGGTCGTCTGTCTGGCGTACGCCAGAGATCAGACTTGCGCGTCGGTGTACGGCGACTATCGATGTCCAAATCATCTTGCGCTGACTGAAGCGCGACTGACGGCATCATTGTCTGGATCGGGACGTGTGGCATTGTCTGGATCGGGACGTGCGGCACTGTCTGGATCGGGACGTGCGGTACTGGCTGGATCGGGACTCCTTGACCCGAAAGAGGAGTGGCAGATCGCAAGGCTTACGCGTACGTACGACGGCGACTGTCAGTAAACACAGGAGCCGTTTCCAGATCAACCGACGTGGGCGGAAAACGATGGGCGTGCAGCACCTGCTGGACCTCGTCGCGGATGACACTGGTGATAGAACCAACATCGATTTGCCTTGTCCCGTACATCTTTTCCATTTCTTCCCGGACGACAGATCGAATGATCTCGTGAATCCATTCGGGGCTCTTGCTCCCAGGGGTGGCGAAAATCTCGGGAGTCGAGGCAGCATTCACTTGACGGTTAAACTGGGCAGACCGTTGGTGCAGTACTCGCTCCATTGTTGCCGCTTCAGTAAGGAAATCAGCAACACTTTTGGGGGGACTACGCACCAAACCAGCAAAAAGTTGTTCCTTCACACCACGCATGAGGTGGCGCAACGTTTTTTTCTTCTGTCATAGCAGGATCCGCTCGCTTGAAAAGCCGTGTCATGTCCTCGACGTACATCGAGACGGTCTCGTTGGGCATCTGGATGCGTGATTGAAGTGCACGCTCCGCCCGTTCGCGGCGGTCGGGACTCCTGTAGGTCTCCAGGAGGCGACGCTGGAACTCGCGCCAAGATGTCAGAACATCATCCCTGTTCAAAAACCACGTCATGGCACCGTATTTTAGGCATGTGTACACGTTCCGGAGCTTCGCGGCATCATCCCAGTAATTGATCGCTGCGACACGTTCGAACTCACTCAGCCAGTCGTCAACATCTTCATGCTGCGCTCCGTGAAAGGGGCTAGGCATGAGCGGGTTCTGGATGGTGCAGTAGATCGGCGTGGAAGGTGTCGGAGCTTGCATGGGATCTTGTGTCGAAGTCATAGTCGCTGCGTCAGTGGTTGGTGTCTCAGGTGGTAGGCCTCGTTGGCGACGGCTTACTCTATGAACAGGAGTGTCCACGGGTGCAGGGCTTGTGTTCCGGCTGCTGGACGGGGTCTTGGGCATCGGGTGGATTGCGAGACGTTGTACCCAGCTACTCCACCAGTCTTGTCACGTTACTCTCGACAAACTTGATAAAAAATGGGCTCGTTTAGTCGACTACTCAAGCAGCGGCTCAGAGAGATCGTCTTTGTCTTCTTTCACTCTTCGATCTCACCCAAGCAAACCATGTGGCAATATTATTGTAGCATTGCTTTACCGTTGGAAAGGTCAAGGAGCAGCGGTAGTTGTATCGCAGAGCTGAGTTTTTGCTAGCGGGGGTGGGAAGGTTCATGCGAATGCACGATTAAGCCTGATAGCATGTTACGCTGCGCAAGCTCTGCAAGATGAAACTAAAACCTAACAAAATTCTCACGCGCAATTGAATGGCTTCATCAAGTTTATTGCTGCCCAATATGATGCGGCAATGGAAGAAAAACACTTGAAAGTGCGAATGGGTCAGAACTGGCATTTAAAATAAATGTAACGAATAAATGCTTCGCAATAGCAAGTTACGTTTGAACACGAGAGAAAAATAGCGAGGCCCTCATGAAGACAGAAAGAAAAAAAGTTATGCATTTACAACTAAGTAAGCCAAGCTCAATCAATGAAACAGTGATTGAAACATGCCCATAGGTATCCAGAGGAGAAAAAGAACAGTAACCCAAGGCAGGCCCATACCCAAGCTGAAAACGGAATGGGAACTGAAACAGCAATCAGCATAAACATGTGGCCGTGACATCCACGTGCAGAGGAGAACGCAGGGGACATTCGTATATTGTTCTTTGCGTGCCCGCAAAATATTTGTGACGTGAACGGCAATGAAACCTACGTCTGGCTGCGCGCCTAGCCAATTCAAGGGAACAAGCAAGCCAGATGGGTCACATTAGAGAATAAGACAGTGGAAAAAGAATGTACTGTAATAAAAAGAAGAAAATGGTCCTGAAGATAAAATAAATGCATGAATGGAATCTAGGCACAAACACGTTTAGAGAACCAAGCCAGTTCTACAGGCCGGTGTTATCATCCGAAAATGAAATTTGAAATTTCAAGCTTGTTCTTCTAGGCCCCAGAAGGCCATGCGTAGACTGCGGCATGTATTGCTGTCAGCGTTGTTAGTAGAAAAAACGGGGCAGGCAGAGTTTCTGTTTTTTTTGTATGAACACTAGTTTTCTTGCACGTTCATAACAAAGAACAAGGACACACTCTCAAGCAGGGGCTTTATTCGCTTGCTCGCTGGTGTACTGCAGATGGCGAGTTGACGGACAGAAACTTTACATTTTTAGAAAAAAAATGTCGCTCTTATCACACGAAACAGAGAAACGATACACTCAAATGCACGTTTTTTTTTCGGGTGCAAAAAGAGCAGGAAGCAAGAATGCCGCCACTGCCACCAAAAGGTATGCAACGCTTGCTCAATATTTAGGAAGAGGGCAGTGCAAAGATAAAACTGGAACACTGTAAGAAGGAGAGCGAGAAGTGGGAAATAAGTTAGATAAAAAGTTCGAAATTTTGAAGCAGCGAAGTAACGAGTAAAATGTTCGAGGCATGCACTTAGCTGGCAAGTCTTGAAACAGCGATACTGGATGAATGTGGAGACTTATCTTGTTTCTTTTAGTATGTTTCTAGGCCTTAGCGATAGGTGATTTTTTTCGAGGTTGCTTCTGGGTTGTTGCTATACTTCAGCTAGGTGATGTCATGGTATTTACATTGATTCTCAGCGCAGAGAGGTTCAGATTAGACCACAGACAGTCACAGTCTCGACAAGGGCATATCCTTGGAGTAGGCTATCCATGGCTTCGAACTCTTCTTGCAGCCGTTGGCTATTTTAGTTCCTTAGAATTGCCTTGGTGTATACGTGCTCGGTGTCTTCGCCTCGCCGCCATCGCTTCGCAGCCATTGGTTGCGCTAACTGCTACTTTTTCCTTTATTACCAGACTAATGGAGAGTGGTGGCATTTACCCCGATTTCGTGGCACATAACTGTTTTTGATGGTGATAGTTCTTTATGTGGGGTGGACAAGAAATAATCTGCTAAACATCTTCGCTATAAAAGTTGTAACGTTTTCAATTTGTAAGTTCCTTTACTCTAAAATAGAATAATACTTTATAAGACCACTCAGTTAATGGCTGATCCCCCCCAGTGGGTAGGAGCCACAAGTGAAGGGCAACAAGAACAAGAACAACATCTTCGCTGTTCACAATACGCGCTGTGTTGGAAAACAACAAAAAAAACATATAAGGACTGAAATCAAAAAATTTTCTTCAGCGAATGTGTTTCCGATTTGCCAGCCTGGTTCACTAATTGTATGTTTCTATATAGATTGTCTGAAACATTGTTTTGCGAAAATATATAGCGCTAGACATTTCTGTCGATACACCCGATAGTCTCTGCTTACCAAAATTATCAATACTGGATGTATCAGCCACACTGCCATTATCAGGGCCTAGGTGTTAGCGCCTGCAATACGAAGTTTTTTTGTGCTATAACGTCATCTATATTGAATAACAGCACAGCCCATTTAAAGAACAATGGATGATTAAGTTAATTATTCAATGTTATTAAAAAGGGTTGCAGTGTTGTTCAATTAGAGATGACGTTATAATAGTAATAATAACTGGTAGAGTTTACCCACCCGATAACATGACGTGATAATAATTAACTCCGTAGGGGAGAACGCCGACAATTTTGACCATCTGGTGTCGTTTAGAGTGCCCATAACTATAAGCACGTGTACGAGTATCAAGAATTTTCGCATCCATCGAAATTATGGCCGTCGTGGCCTGGATGCTGTGCAGCCTGCAGGTCAGCGTTCGAATGCCATAAATACTAGATCACCGTGGATTGTACGGATGACTCTATAAAATCGTAAAGAACAGGCAACTAAAAATATTAATTCCGGTCGATAGCAATTAATTACACAGTGAACGACTTAAGCCCAGAGTTGTGAATTTCCACCTTCTGTGTAGGAATCACATTGTAGTACACCTAAACTGATGATAAGCGTGAAGGTTTATACGACGTACAATAGTGTGGCGCCATGACGAAGTTCCGCATTACTTTACACAAGGAAGCGAGCTCAAAGTTACATTTTTTTCGTTACACATAGAGAACACTGTTTCATATTTAAATTGACAAATTTTTATGGTGTGCTAGGTGAACTCATTTATCTTTAAAGAACAGCCCAATGTTTCCGTTGTCTACGTGCTGATCTTTCACGCCACCAAGCCATTCGGCTTTTGTCAAAATATTTAGATCATTGTTGTTATACATCTGCAGCTGTTTGTATATGTGGTGGCTGCGTTTTTCCAGAAATAAAATGGCTCTGGACAACGCACAACGTAAATTTGTCAAATAACAACAGCCTAGTGTGAAGCAAAACGGAGTTTGCCACGGTGGATCAGTGGCAACGGTACTCGACTGCGGAACTGAACTGGTCGCGAGTTCGATCCTAGTTGTGGCGGTAACTTTTAGATTAGGGCAAAGTCGTAGAGCCCCGTCTACTATACAACCGGAGCCCTCCACTACGGCGTCTCTGATACCATATATTGCATTTGAGACGTAAAACACCTGATATTAAAATTTTATTATTAATAATTTTATTACAGTTAATAATATTATTAATACAACACTACGATCGATAAAAGAATGAGTCAGTGACCTTTGAACACGGTAAAGACACAAGAAATATGTTTTTTTAAATATAGAGACCAATGCATAAGCACAAGCGTCGTTGAAAATTTCAGCAAAACCTGATGAACCTCCAGGACGCAGACACGCACAAGAGCTGCAGGTGGCGTTGCTTTTGCTAAGCAACAAAACAGAGCGACATCTAAAAGAGGCCACAAAAAAGGGCATGGAAAACAAAACGCCTGCGACAAGAAAACGTTACGAAGCCTTATAAAGGGCCATGCCATGGACGACTCAGCAATGCACAATCGGAAGCATCCTGTGGTTGCAGTGTCGAACGTTTTAGACTGTGAATGCAAAACAAGTATAACAAAAGACTTAACAAAGGCAAAAAAAAAAGACCAGCTACCTAGTACACTATGCTGTTATCATTTCTCTATAGTAGCGCCCATCGCAGTCTTCTCTTTTCAATTCCGTATGCAGGGCACCGCCAACATTTGTATCGCAAAGGGACACATTTTCTGATAGGAATTCCATTACTTCGCACGACCAATCACTTCTTCCCCGCCACTATTCCAGGGAAAATATTTTAACAGCAAGCTAGCTGGACCATCCTTCAATAGTGTCGCTCTCCAAACTATGCCGTCCTTCTATTCAAAGCACGCCGAAATTCGCTTGCCGAAGCTGGCGTTCTGGTCGGCAACTTTGGCATGCCAACATCTCTTGAAGAAATCATGCTTGTGTGACTCGCAAGAAATATTTTCTCGTCATGTGTGTCTGGCACTTTTGCGACCCGTGATTGAACTGGATGGACGTGGAACGCACAAGATTCTGTTTAAGCTTCAGCGTGAAGATGTCACTATAAATTTTTGCAGGCCGCTTTGAGAGCTTGCCGTCAACGCAACAATGATCAGTCACAAAAAGCGGAGTAGCGTCACGCCCAGGATTTTTCTCCCTCTGCCCAAGTGGAGAAAGGGTTAAGGAGCGGCCGACTTCGATAACCGAAGGCACTTGCTACAGATACCGACACACACCGTACTGAGCACGCCCAGCAAAACAGCCCACTGCAGCACACTACACTACAAAAACACGTGCATACATCCCGTCCCGCTTGTTTAAACAGGGTACAAGCGGTAAACTAAAGAATATATTATACGGAAAACGAAAACTCGTGCAGGCTATGTATACAGACACGCACTGTGCAAACAAATGCAGATCGTCTGGCGAGGTTGCCACGCTTAGGAACATGCTGTGGCTGCGTAGAACATTCGAGCAGTGTCAATCAGCTTTTCCCACGAGGCCACGGTACATGCGCCCTTGCTTAGCGGAAAAAAATTGCCCGCAGCTTCCCTCGGGGGAACACTGAGGAGGATGCGGAGCATATAATTGGTTAACGGGGTGTTAAAGTGCGTCCTACTTGGGTCGATGGCTAAATTGGTTAACGTGGTTGTGAAATGGGGTGTTAAATTGCGACTTGCTCGCGGGCAGCATTGGGATCGGCCTCTCGTCGCCGACGCTTGCACTCGGCTTCCCGTTTTCGAAAGTCCGGGTCCTCTTGTCGACGCTTACGTTTCAAAGCGGCCGAATCCGGTGCTGCTGCTCGACGCTGACGTCTCTCAGCGGCTTCACGTTCTCTAAGTTGAGAATCTTCCGCTCGACGCCGACGTTTACGTTTGGCGTCGCGAGCTCTTCTCCGCGCTGCCTTGTCTTCGGACGACGACTTGGTTGCGGTTCCGCCAACACTTTGGCCGGCGCTGGTCAAAGGGACGTCGATCATTGCGACCTCGGACGTCGACGCGCCGTAAAACCAACCGACGAGCGGCAACTGAGCGAGCGAGCACCGACCTTGAGTATATATACAGCGTGACGGCGCATGCACTGTCAGTTGTCGAATGTTCGAGAAGGGGGAGAAGCGCAACGGCGCATGCGCGCGCGTCAGCTGCCGATGTTCTCGAAGCGTGACGGCGCATGCGCGCTACATTATACAGCTAGCGAATGTTCGTGAAGAGGAGAAGCGCACGCGGTGTGGAGAGGAGGAAGGGTGCACAGATGGTGGAGGAGTGAAGCGCGCGCGGTGTGTAGAAGAGGAAGGGATGCACAGATGGTGGAAGAAGGAGGAGGAAGCTTGCGGACGGCGCCGCACTACAAGCCTCGAGTATTAGATGCTCCGCCTCTAAAAGTTGGGAAACAACTCGTGGCCTCAGAGGCCATTGTTCTCGCAATGGCAGTTCTCCCGGCGCCTACCAAACGATAACAAAACGCCAGAGGGCAGCACAGAAAAATTCAAAAGGCGGATTCCTCTATCTCTTCAACCGCCTGCCTTCGCTTGCGCTGGAGAGCCGTACTGCTCAGCTCGAACGTCACAGAGCAACTCTGGGCCGTCCAGCGTGCCGAGGAAACCGCTTCAGAACTAGCCCCCGTATTTTAAAACGTCCTTTTAATCAACGCTCCACCTTCACTTTAGAAAGCCGATGGGAGCGCCGTCTCTAGGCACGGCAAGTCAATGCATATCAGCGATAATCTGCTGCGATTCTTGAGTAGAGCAGCGTCATTTTCAGCCGAGCGGTGGCGCAGGGGTCAACTCTGTCAGGTGAAGGGTGGAAATCGAGTCAAGGAGATTGATTTGTAGGTTTTAACGTCCCAAAACCACTATATGATTATGAGAGACGCCGTAGTGAAGGGCTCCGGAAATTTCGACCACCTGGGGTTTTTTAACGTGCGCCCAAATCTGAGCACACGGGCCGAGAACATTTCCGCTTCCATCGGAAATGCAGCCACCGCAGCCGGGATTGGATCCCGCGACCTGCGGGTCAGCAGCCGAGTACCTTAACCACTATACCACCGCGGCGGGGCTCGAGTCAAGGAGCGTGTGATGCGGGTTCTTGTTGCTGATTTGTTTTTCTCCCGGGCTGAGCCTCAGAGAGTTTTTCTAATAAGGACAAAGCCGTTCGGTTTCCAAGAAACACACAAAAAGTTTAATTGAAAAGTAAAAAGGCAAAGATTCCTCACAAAACAAACACTTAATAAACAGTTGACTGGACATGACGAAACACATCTGTAAACACCCAACAAGAACGTCCAAAGTCAGTAACTAAACCTAACGTTCGAAAGAGGCTGAGTGATGGGAGTAGCGCAAGAGTATCGGTGCAGTCTCACCCACAAGTTGGTTTTCGGCGGTGATGAGAAACCGGAACGCCGTGACTCCTGCGTCAATGCGTGGGCTGGACGAGGACGAGGGAACGCTGGCTGCTGGCGACACGTCGAAAAGCCCTACCAAATCGTGATGGTTTCGGCTTGAGGAGCGTGGACACGTCGGAGACGGGAGAACGCAGGCTGGTGGCGACGCGTCCGGGAACTAGGGTCGACCTAGTCAAGCAGCTGGGCGCACAGCTCGGGCCCGGAGCCCGACGGCTGTAGCTCGCCTGCCGGAACCAAAGTCCGCAGGCCCTGGAAAGGAGTTCAGGACCGGATGGCCACGGTCCTTTGGAGCGGGAACCCGACAGCAGGAGGCCCCGGCCGGTGGAAGTCCTGTAGGCTCGGGTCCGGAACCCAACGGCCCATCTTCAGCGCCCGGTCCGGTGACGACCTTCCGCTTGCACTGCCTGCCTCGAATTCCCCTTGCTCTGGTCTCCCCAGGCTCCTGCTTCAGCTCTGGCCCACTTGTCTCGTTCTCATTGGAGATACTACTGTTTCGTGGTGTCAAGCCATTGGGCCTTGAAATCTCCGTGTTCGCTGCCCATTGGATGTTTTACCTTTTGTTTACTTCACGTCCTGCCACGCATCCTCGTGCTTGACGCTCTTTAACGTCGTCATTCTTGTTTAAGCATCACCGCACGTGCACTCTGGTATTTCTCCTTTTGTTTTTTTTTTTCCGTGACGCGCACTTTTCGAAGGTGCGCACTTTGAACGCGCACCACACATCACATACGCCCCCCTTTTATTCAAGTTTTTTTTTTTTTAGAAAAAAAAAACTGCCGATGAGTGCGCGTTCTGCACTACGTCACAATTAAACCACATATTTGCACCACGCAGTTCAACACATCACCGGGCTACAGTTCGCTACATCGTCCAAATGTCCACACTTAAACTTTAGATTCACCCAATTGCATTTAAAAGTTCTGAAACCCGGAATAAACCTTTTTACTACAAAATCGACTATGGACAAAGCTACTTGTGTCCGCATCTAAAAGTCGAAGTCCAGAAAGAGCTACCGGTTTTCTAACCCTACACTCAGGTTATCGCGTCCCAAACCAGACGCACTGCCCTTCTCGCACGTTTCGAAAGTAACTGTGGCAAACATGCTTTTATGCACTTTCGCTGAAACGCGTGTCTGCGCCCCCGCCGGCCACATGAACGCTTACCGGTCACAGAGGAACAGGGCGCGGTCTCGAGCCGTCGGCGTCGACACGAAACGCACTGAGACACGAATGTCCAAATGCCACAATCTCTCACACAAATGCTTTCTTTTAATTCACCATCTAATGAACACAAGCTCGGGGTGCCCTCAGCAAGCCCAAACGCTCCGACAAGCGTGTGAGGTTCCTGGATTCTTGAGAAGGGATGCCGTTGTGCTCGGTCATTATACAGCTCATCTTGAGTGGACTTAATTATAGGTTCAAAACCAATCACGTTCTCAGGTTCAAGACCCTGTCTGGCATTCTCCATACCCACTATCGAGCCCACCTCCGATTCGATACTGTTTATTTTGAAGAGTGCTTCAGCACTCCCATCGTGTTTTCTCGGACAAATAGCAGTTACGCTATCCTGTGAACTAGAATCCCCTCTCTCTCTGAGTGAGATATACGTATGGTCTAGGACCATTGACGTGGTGCCTGCTGCTACCTCTGTCGGTACAAAACAATCAGTGGCCACTATATCAGAGCCTTCATGGCATTCGCTGCCATCTTCCCAATGACGTTCTAGCGCTCCTTCCATGGAGCTATTGAGAGGTAGCCCTACCCCTTCCCGAAATGTGCTCGGCCTTTGAGACGTTCTGATACACACCTCATTCTGAATGGAACTTCTTTGTTCCCTGCTATCGAAGCTTTGCTCCACAACATTTTCCACAGCTTCTAGGTCGCCCATATCCAGGCGCTCTTCTTCATAGGTGCTTGGCCTCTCAGAGGTCCCCAAGCAGCTAACGGAAGTAATATGTTCCCAGCCAGAGAAGCTTTCCGTCGCTTCAACAAACTCCTCATGACTCCTGCCTTCTTGGCTGTCCACCTCTCTGCCTTCCTCTATCTGAGCTTCTCGCTCCGAAGTAAGGCTGTCGCGAGGCTCGAGGCCAACCTTGCAGGAATCGACTTCCCTCCAGCAAACGCTGCTATCGGAGCAAACATTCACCGCTTGCTCGACCTTCTGCATCGCCAGCTGCCCCCTTTTCGCCATCGCAAGCTCGAGTCGCCGCTCGAAGTCCACCCTCTCTAATTGGAGCTGCTGCTTCAGTATGCGTGTCTGACGCTCTAGCAACACTTTATTTTCACGCGTTACGCGCTCTAGCTCCTCCTTCTTAGCTCTAAGCACCAATTCAAGCTTTTCCTTCGCCGCCTTTCGTTCTGCAGCCCGTTGCTCACGCTCCCTCTCCATCCGCTCCTCGTACCATACTCTAAACTCCGCTCCCGTCAGTCCCATTTTATCCGCCAACTCAATTAACTCCCACGTGTTCGTCATCGTGTTAACCGCGTCAAAAAAATCTACTGGAAAAACAAACGACTTTGTCCTGTCGCTGCGGACGCCAGTTTGTGATGCGGGTTCTTGTTGCTGATTTGTTTTTCTCCCGGGCTGAGCCTCAGAGAGTTTTTCTAATAAGGACAAAGCCGTTCGGTTTCCAAGAAACACACAAAAAGTTTAATTGAAAAGTAAAAAGGCAAAGATTCCTCACAAAACAAACACTTAATAAACAGTTGACTGGACATGACGAAACACATCTGTAAACACCCAACAAGAACGTCCAAAGTCAGTAACTAAACCTAACGTTCGAAAGAGGCTGAGTGATGGGAGTAGCGCAAGAGTATCGGTGCAGTCTCACCCACAAGTTGGTTTTCGGCGGTGATGAGAAACCGGAACGCCGTGACTCCTGCGTCAATGCGTGGGCTGGACGAGGACGAGGGAACGCTGGCTGCTGGCGACACGTCGAAAAGCCCTACCAAATCGTGATGGTTTCGGCTTGAGGAGCGTGGACACGTCGGAGACGGGAGAACGCAGGCTGGTGGCGACGCGTCCGGGAACTAGGGTCGACCTAGTCAAGCAGCTGGGCGCACAGCTCGGGCCCGGAGCCCGACGGCTGTAGCTCGCCTGCCGGAACCAAAGTCCGCAGGCCCTGGAAAGGAGTTCAGGACCGGATGGCCACGGTCCTTTGGAGCGGGAACCCGACAGCAGGAGGCCCCGGCCGGTGGAAGTCCTGTAGGCTCGGGTCCGGAACCCAACGGCCCATCTTCAGCGCCCGGTCCGGTGACGACCTTCCGCTTGCACTGCCTGCCTCGAATTCCCCTTGCTCTGGTCTCCCCAGGCTCCTGCTTCAGCTCTGGCCCACTTGTCTCGTTCTCATTGGAGATACTACTGTTTCGTGGTGTCAAGCCATTGGGCCTTGAAATCTCCGTGTTCGCTGCCCATTGGATGTTTTACCTTTTGTTTACTTCACGTCCTGCCACGCATCCTCGTGCTTGACGCTCTTTAACGTCGTCATTCTTGTTTAAGCATCACCGCACGTGCACTCTGGTATTTCTCCTTTTGTTTTTTTTTTTCCGTGACGCGCACTTTTCGAAGGTGCGCACTTTGAACGCGCACCACACATCACAGAGCGTTTGGAAATATGGGGATAGGTCTTGGAGCCACGTCTGTGTCGGGTAGCCTTACTCAGTAAAAAGGCACCGTAGAAGAAGAAGAATAACTTTATTTATGAAGTCCAGCGAAGTTGATTTGGGGCGGGCCTAGGCGTCGGCCACGAGCCCTTGGGCTCGGGCGGCTTCCTCGGCTCGCTGGACGGCCCACAGTTGTTGTTCGAATGAGGAGCTGAGCAGAGCCCCCTCCCAGCGTGTCCTGCGGTCCGAAACTGCCTCTTCGTGGTTTTCATCGTTGCTTTCATCTAAACTCGAGCATTCCCATAGTATATGTGAAAGTGTCGCCCTTTCATCGCAAACCTTGCATTTTTCTGTTAAATACAGATCAGGGTAACAGAGACTAAAGAGAACTGGATTCGGATAAGTATATGTTTGCAGTTGTCGCCACGCAACTGCCTGTTTTTTATTTAACCTGTTGTGTGGCGGAGGGTACTTTCGCCTTTCTAGCTTATAGTGCTGCGTTATTTCGTGGTAACTAGTCATGCGGTCCCCCCACTCCCACTCCCCCCCGCGTGGAACTTCGTCCGAGGCGGCGTCGGCGTTCGCAACGGCTCGGTTCGTGAGTGCTCGAGCCGCCGCGTGCGCCGCCTCGTTGCCGGCCAGCGGGGTTTGTGTGTGTGCGGGGGTCCATATGACGAAAGTGTCATTTTTTTCCCGAATTTTGTCTTCGTTAGTCATTAGGATTCGCAGCGCCTCTCGGGAGACACGACCGTTCGCATAGTTGCGTATCGCTGCTTGCGAGTCACTAATTACTACTTCGGCCTCAGTGGTCGCCACCGCGAGTGCTATGGCCACCTCCTCGGCCGTCTCGGTCAGTGGCGTTTGCACCGTAACGCTCGTCATGCATGTCCCTTTACCGTCGACCACCGCGGCCACGTAACCACACCTTCGCGCGTATCTGGCCGCGTCCACGAATACCGCTTCCTTGCAATTTCCGAATTTTCTCTGCAAGTCCTGCGCTCTCTGGTTTCTTCGGCCGGTGTGATGTTCCGGGTGCATATTTTTGGGCAACGGCGGAATCACTATCTTTTCCCTTACCATCACGGTTATGTCGGCTTTTTCGCCTTGCTGCGTGTGATAGTGGATTCCCAGTTTTTCGAGGATGTACCTGCCCGTTTTAGTCTTAGAAAGTCGTTCATACTGTGCTACGTTGTGCGCTTCTATTAATTCGTCAAGCGTGTTGTGCAAGCCTAGTTCTAATAATTTCACTGTGCTTGTGTTCATGGGTAAGCATAAAGCTTGCTTATACACTTTCCTGATTAAGCAATCTAATTTTATCTTCTCGGCGACGTGCCAATTCAAGTAAGAGGCAACGTACGTGATTCTACTGAGGACAAAGGCTTGCACAAGTCTAATAGTGTTCCCTTCTTTCATACCACTATGTCGGTTCGTAATTCGTTTTAGAAGTCGGATTGTCTGATTTACCGCGTGTTCCAACCTGCGAACAGTTTCGCCATTGTGGCCATTGGCTGCAATATACAAGCCTAACACGCGTATAACGTCTACTTTGGGAATGACGTGGCCTTCCGAGGTCGTTAGCTGTATCGCTTCCTCTGCGTGATTTGCGCTTTGTTCGCTGTATTTGGGCTTTCGACCTCTGCGCGTAGGTCTGTAAACCAGTAGCTCCGATTTCTCAGCCGAGCAGGTGAGGCCCGTGTCCTCTAGGAATCTTTGAACCGTATCGATGGCTCGCTGTAGCGTCTGTTCTATTTGGCCGTCACATCCCCGAGTTACCCACAGAGTAATGTCGTCTGCGTACAGACTGTGGGAGAGCCCGTCAATCTCTTCTAATTTAGCTGGTAACCCTATGAGTGCGAGGTTAAAGAGCAAGGGCGAAATCACCGAACCCTGAGGAGTGCCGGCGCTGCCCATCTCTATCTCTCCTGACTCTAATTCTCCCAATGTGATCCTCGCTGTCCTGTCCGTTAGAAAATCACGGACGTAGTCGTACGTCCTTTTACCGAGTCCTAGTTCTATTATTCGGGTAAGTATAGTCGAGTGCTTGACATTATCAAACGCCTTCTTTAAATCTAGGCCTAAGATTGCTTTGGTAGAAGTGGTCATGCTGTCTATTACCTGGTGCTTGAGTTGTAGCATGGCGTCCTGCGTGGAGAGGCTCTTCCTGAAGCCCAGCATGGTGTGAGGAATCAGATCGTGGTCCTCGAGAAAGTTTGTTAGTCTCGCGAGGACCACGTGCTCCATGACCTTACCAACGCAGGACGTCAGCGATATCGGCCTTAGATTTTCCAGCTGTATGCGCTTTCCTGGTTTGGGTATCATAACGATGCGGGCGGTTTTCCACTGTCGGGGAATACGTCCCTTTTCCCAGCATTCGTTAAGGAAAACCGTGAGGTGCTCTATCGATGTGTCATCTAGATTCCGAAGCGTTTTGTTCGTAACCCCGTCTGGTCCGGGCGATGATTTCGTGTTGAGCCTGTGCAGCACCGCGCGTACTTCAGCAATGCTGAAAGGTCTGTCCAAGCACTCGTTCGCAGTGCCTTTGTATTCAGAGTGGAGCACGGGTCTAGTCGGATTAGTGTATCTCATCCTGAGTTCATGCAAGAGTTCTGCGTGGGTGCCTTTGTAGACGTTGATTATCTTGTTGACATTTTGCCTATATGCTGTTTTAGTCTCCTCTGGATCCAGCAGGAACCTGAGGAGATTCCACGCCTTGGTGAACCCTACCCGACTATCCATGCTATTACACGTCTCTTCCCACTGTGACTTGCAAAGCTGTAAAGCGTATTCCTCGATGTCTCTATTCAGTTTAGCTATTCGCCTACGTAAAGTCCTATTGTGTCGTTGTACTTTCCACCGGGCTTGTAGGCTACGTTTAGCCTCCCACATATGCAGAAGCTTACTATCTAGGACCTGGAGGTTTGCTTCAGGAGGGACCTCATGCGTTGCTGCCGCGACATCTTGCCTCAGCATTGATGTCCACTTTTCTATATCTTCGATATTTTCCGAGGAGTCAATCCTATTTTCCCTGTTTTGCCTAAACTTGTCCCACTCTACAAGTTTTAGTAGCTTGCTTTTCTTTTTGCACGGCCCCGCATTGGCACGAATTTCTACAATAGTGTGATCACTGCCCAAATCCTCCTGTGTATTCGTCCAGCATACGTTTGTTATGTTTTTAACGAACGCGAGATCTGGTGACGTATCAGCACAAACACTATTTCCTTGTCGCGTAGGCGCGGAGGGGTCGGTAATGAGAGTGAGACCCTCCAGTAGAGCATCCTCCCATAGGTTTTTGCCTTTCAGGTTTTCGTATTTGTAGCCCCATGCGGAATGATGAGCGTTAAAGTCTCCCGCTACGAGGAGCGCTCGGGTCCCCGCGATGCCGGCCGCCTTCTTGAGTAGCGCGCGGAAGCGGTGCTTAAGTCGAGGGCTACTATACACATTAAGAATGAAAAGACTATTGTCTCGATTCTTTGGAGGTACTATCTCCACCAACAGGTGCGGTATCGCGTTTACCTTTATCTCATGCTGCGTTACGGTTAGGTTACGTTTGACTAGCGTCGCGACGGCCGGTTTGTCCCGAGGAGCGCTATCCTGAAATGACCTGTAACCGGATAACTTAGCTTTAACGTTAGTTTCCTGTAGAAGTATCACATCTGGCTTCTCCTTGTTAATCAGGTACTGTTGAAGATGTCCCCGCTTTCTAGCGTATCCTCTACAATTCCATTGCCAAATTACGTAATTTTTAGTATTGTGAGTAGCCATGATGATAGTAAAATTTAATATTTGCCAGTGTTCTCCCTAGTCTCTGTGTCCACTGGTCTGTGGTACGGTTTCCCAGTCTGTTTGAGGGGCCCGCAGCTGCTAGCTGGTAACCTTCGCTCGTTGTTTTCAACCCTCATCTGCAGGGTGGCGAGTTGTTGCTGTATTTGCTGCATTGTAGTTGTTATCTGCTGCATCGCGCCTGTAAGCTGGCTAAGCATTCGTTCCATTTCTGCTTTACGCGTGTTCTTTTCATCCTCTATTTCTTTCCTGACTATGCTTATGTCGTCTTCGACATCGTGCCGTTTCCTATCCCTTTCCTCTGTTTTATGTGTTTGAATTTCGGCTTGCGCCGGAAAAGGCACCGTACTCGAATCTTTTTTATTCGCAAATAAAGTTTACGTCTAACTTTTGCATTTTTGCAGTCGCCGTACACAACGGCAAACCGAATTACATTTCCACTTTTTTCGCAGCTCATTTATGAGCCGCCACCCCCTTAAAGCTTGCCGCTTTTTACGTGGTTGGTTTCGCGGTGCCTTTAGGCACCACCGAAGTCAGAAGCTTTTGGCACCTCACCTGGTTTCGCACTGCCTCCGTAATGCGCGAGACTTTCACCAAGTGATCGATGCCATGTGATCACGTGATGATGTAACACTGCGTCGTGTGACATTATAATGACGTCGTAATAAATTAACAAACTAGGAACCATGAGACGTCATTATGACATCAAAAATGAGTGCCTATATGACTTCATGATTGTATATTTTGGGGATTTTCTGACATGATGATGACCTTTTGCATCACTCGTGTTGTAGCTGACGCCGTAGAATGCCGATTGTCTGTTCTTACGTTTGATGAGTCACTAATGCTTTCACTTTTAAGAAAGTGACAGTTCAATTAGGCAAATCTATGAAGAGCTCAGGCCTGTGCTTTCCCTAGACATACATACATACCTTAACTCCCTCAGTGGCTGTTCTAATAATGGTATTCAAACTTCACAGTCGCTACGCAGAATCTCCGGCAGGAGAGTAGTATAAAGTATGTCTGTAAAGGAAGCTGGAATGAGAATGTTTTGTGCTTCTTGCGATGGGGAAGAAGAATCTACCCATTGAATCAGTTTTGAGTAAATTATTATAATTAGGATGTATATTTATTTGAATGAGTGAACATGTATCATATAAAAATGCACATATTCATTAAAAAATCAAAATTTCAGCAGCCATAGATGTTTAATTTTTGCCAAAAAGAAACAAATCATTAACTTGGCCTCGCCGAGGTCATGTATTAATTATTTTGCTCGATTGCAAACCAGAAGGTTGTGGGAATAAATCCAGGCTTCGACGCCTGCATTTTCGATGGAGGGAATTTGTGTGCACCCCGCTCACACAGATTTAGAGGCACGTTAAAGATGTCCAGAGGGTCGAAGTTTCTGGAATCCTTCACTACGGCTTCTCTCATAATCATACCGGGGTTTTGAGATATTAAACCCCAACTATTATTAATAAATCGTAAGCTTCAAGCGAGTGTGTTGTTAGTGTATAGTTGTATTTATGCAAAAAAAGAAAAACAAGACTTTTTCACGTTGGTCCAGGAACACGGCACATCGAACAACCCATACATCGTAGCGCCTCCCCAAAGCTATTGGTTATACCATCACGCTCAGCAGATTGTGGAACACTGAAGAAATACTAGCTCTGCCGAAGGCTCAAGTGATCAATTGAGGATTGTATCTTGCTCTCCTTCGACTACAAGTCGTCGCAGCTAGCTAACTCGTGTTGCGTGCCTGAAAGTAGCCACCGCGGCTCAAAAGGGTAATAATTTTCCCCTAATATTTCATAAGGACGGTGAGGGAGGCCGGGAAAGAAGCTGAGAAGCAGTTTGACTAGTTCCGTCAACCCTCTTAAGCTCGACCATATAATCTGACCACCTTTGATAAATATTTGATTATTGATATATGGTGTCTACGCACCAAAACCACCCTATGTTATATGAGAGACGTCGTGGTGGAGGGCTCCGGAAATTTCAAACACCTGAGGTTCTTTAACGTGCACTCATATCTGAGACCACGGGCTTACAGCATTTTCGCCTCCATATCGAAAATACACGCGCCTGCAGCCGGGATCGGACACCGCGACCCGCGTGTCAGCAGCTGAGCACTAGACGGGCAGTTCGGTCACCTTGTTATCTGGCTTTTTATATTCTCTGCACAAGCAGCACTCGCCTTTATGTAATGAATATTTTAAATGGCTGACGGTGTCAATGCATTCCGTAACCGTTACTGGTACATCCTTACCAAAGAGCGCGTGGCGAAACCAGCCTGCTTAAGCTTTCACCTCCACCAACAGATTCTTTATTTATTATCAGGATCACAATTGCTCTCGTATAACTATAACTTCATAACGATCAAATGTGGATCAATAATCATATCCCTGATAACACACAGCTTCCAAGGGGTATGTAGAACGGGAATCTAACCACTGTAGCAGTGCCCACATACAACGCGTGGTTAGGAAAGGGCCACTCCAACGTCATTTGCATAATTCATTAAGCCCAGATTGCAGCTCCTTCAATGTTTGATCCCAAAAAGGTCTGATTTGTTTCCCGTCTTTTCTTTCTCCCCAGGGAATGACCCCAAACAAAAGAAACTATGCTTGTCATACGAGTGTTGAGAAGACAAAGCAATGTAGGAAAAAGCAAAAGCAAGAAAAGTTGTTCCTAAGAAAAAAGCCTGACAAAACACTTGCACTGCAGCGCATTCGATGATAACTGAAAAAAAAAACAAAAATGTGCAGAGCCTAGTGCAAGAACTTGGTCATGTGGTGATAAACGACACTCAGCTGGCTAGACGAGCGAGTTTCTAAAGAGACCACCACGGATGAATAGTAATTGAATACCACGCATTAAAAGCACAAAGATGGTATTGATAGCAGCAATCACTGCCAAAACTAGACTTCCTAAGCAGCCAGGGAGCGCTGAAGTGTCGGTGTGCACAATCACTGTAAACAGACATGCTCTGTTCATTTTTATTCTGTAGTTCATATCCTAGAGAAGATGATAAACGATACAAGAATCGAAGACAGGAAATAAATCTGCAGTCGCATGCCAGCGAGCGTATCTAGAATAAGTGTCCCAATGGAAATCAGAACTTTCTATTTTTTTGACAGCAACCCCCCAGTTTTCGCTTTTGCAATGACCAATATAATTTACAAGCAAGTCAGATAACCTACAGCTGACTGTCAGTTTATCAGAAGCACTCCCGTTTCCTAGTCGTTGATGTGGGCAGATACAATTTTTGTTTATTGCAAACGTGCTATGTACAGAGGGTTCATGTGAGTTCACTTAAGGGGAATAGGCCACCAGCCCACCTGTTTTTTTTCTTACCTTGTGCAGCAAGGAGGTCTTTACGTGCGATTATTACATTTATTGGGTGCAGAAGTTCTTACAAGCTAATATATACCATAATATAATGATGGCTGTTTTTCGTTTCCACTTTGAGAAAGACCTGTGTAACAGTATAGCAGCGAATGTTTTGACTCAGGCCTATTGTATATTTGTCCGCGGTTGCCCCCAATTACATTTTTAATGTGGTTGACCTATTCAGCACCCCATTTATTTTTTTAATGCCAGTACCAACGAGTGCTCTTTAACGTTAGCCGTTGGTCCGCCTTAGTGCAGTGAATGATCGTTAGGCGATGTCACATGATGGGTAGGGCTGCTTGCGTCACACGTGCGTCCAAGCGCTTTCCCACGGAGATGAGATAGACCTGCTTCTCTTTCCAATCTCACAACTCAGTCACGTTTAATCATACGCGCTCCTTCTGTGTGGCTAGAAGCAATTCCACCACCTCACAGCGCTTTTGATGCGGCAGCGTTGCACTGACACGTCTCCATTGGTTACATGCATAACGTCACAAATAGAGACGCGCTATCTCAAAACACCGTGTCTATAAAGAGAGTGAGCTTGGCCGCGAACATTGTGAACCCGAGGAATGCAAGATAGGCCCCACGAATCTGTTCACAACTGAACCAAAAATTACTTTGTAGGAGTTTTGTCATTAGACATTACGTGATGGGTTCTCTTTCCTATGACTGCGAAACACACAGGAAGGCTAGGCGATGGGCGAGAGCAGGAAAGGTAACACACGGGAAGACTAGGCGATGGGGGAGAGCAGGAAATGTAACACACGGGAAGACTAGGCGATGAGCAGGAAGTGTAACACACGGGAAGACTAGGCGATGGGCGAGAGCAGGAAAGGTAACACACGGGAAGACTAGGCGATGGGCGAGAGCAAGAAATGTCTGGAGGCGAGGGTGGTTAATAGCTGGATCGGACGTATCTGACTGGCATTTAAAAAATAGAGAAGGCGCTTACCTGTTTCTTGAGCTTTGCCAGTTAAAAACGTAGCATAGGTTCAAATGTGCAGGAGCGTAGCCATAAGATTTTCTAAAAAAAAGAAAAGGGTGGAGCTTTGTTAACTTACCCTATAAGAATGTGCATGCTTCTGTTTGTATGTGTGCGTGTAGATACAGTGGAATCCACTTATAACAATGCCGGTTTTCTAACAATGTATTGCTTATATCAATGAGAAGCTGTTGCGCCCGCAACGCTTGTATCTCTTCCATGAAATAACCCCCTTACAGCTAAGCCACCGTTGGTTATTATTGGTATTATTGATCCAAGAGGCAGAGTTCAACAATGAACTCTGGTTGTTGGATACTGGTACCGAAAGGTATTAGAACGAGAAATTAAGAAAAAAAAACAAACTACAAATTCACGCTGCTGAACCCCCGCTCATAACCCCTACATCACACAATGCCCCTCCAAATTCACAATAAAATACACCTCCTTGCACGTCAGCACTGCGGCAAAGCTGACTTTTCGAATGTGCGATCATGAGGATGCGGCAGTAGCATCTGTTTATGCCATTTCGGGCATGCAATTCAAGTAACAAGTTCAGGCTTAATAAAGTTTTAGCTTTCATACCTTCGGGCGTTGTCATGCATTGACTCTATAGGGCTTGCGGCAGTTTCGCGAAAGTGTCCGAATTCTTAAACACGCATGAGAAGTCGGCAGCTTTATCATATTTTTCACTAACGTTCGTTGGCATAGCCCACTCAACATTATACTTTTTTCTTCGGAGAAGCCTGCCATTCCTTCTTAATTTGTTCACGAAAATCATTCGTAGCAATACTTGGTAGTAGCAATAAAATTTTTTTACCACTTGAGTATTGTTGTAAGTGGGTTCAAATTAATATACTGAGAAATAGAAAATTTTCGAGAGAGTTTCAACTTCCATAGCTATGCCTAGTGGTACCAAGAGAAGAAAAGTTCGCATCCCACTGATGCATTGTGTTTATTAGTTATTTTATGTAAAGCATAAACTTATACAGTTCGGTAAACCACATTAATAATTACAAGACGCATTACAAAAACCACCTATTTTCATTATATTTCTTGTGACGGGTTCGAAATTTCTACAAGCAGCCGCCACAATAAATAGCTTTCTCCGACACTCTCACTTCGAGCGCATTCTCTTCTCTTCGGTGTCTCTTAGATTCGCCAATTAGCAACTGGTTTTCAAGCTGTTTTCACGCCTGTGTTGCGACAATGCGGAGCCGTAAATATTTATATGGATGGCCTAGGAAGGAAGTTTATGTCAGCTAGAAAAGCCAAGAAATAATAAATTCATTACGTGCATGACGAGGCAGCCGGGAACTCGGAAACCATAGCCCATTCACCACACAGCAAATGTTATGTTGCTTACAAACTAGTTTTTTTCTGCACTTGTGTATTGCAAGCATTCAGAGTTAGATGTACTGTGTTCTTCGACATTGGAGCAGCCTGAGGGCTGACCAGTTTCTCTTGTTGTTGTTTTGGCCATGTTAATTCTGTTTTTTTATTGGTGGTTTTTGTATTCTAGCTAAATTGGCCTTTACGTATAGACGTAAGAACCGAACTTTCCTCTCCTTCTTTCTAGCTGAATATTTACAGGAGTTCAGTTTCAATGAACTCGAAAAACATTGTAAGAATAGAACGGCAGCACTGTTTTTTTTAATAAATAGGAAACTCTTGAAAACGGTGTGCCACTAGAGCCTGCGTTTCAGCAAGCAGTTTTGTCTTCTTGAAGTCCACGACCACTTTGCAGCGTTACCTACGAGACGGATGTACATAGTTGCTGTTACGTACTACAGAGCCTATGACGACGAAATGGAGTTTGCGTAAAAGCGTTCTTTTCTGAAACTCAGAGGATGCAAGATATCTACTTTAGCAATGCAATCGGTGTTAAAATGGACTCAACTTTGACAAAATTATGTTCTGCAAGTTCTGTTTTTGATAAAAGTCAGCTGGTCCCGACGTTGATTTGCGTTTTTTTAAGTATATTCCTATTACGAGTCACGGGTCACCCCTTACCACTGTCGCATAATAAGTGTTCCACCATTGCAAATATTGCAGCAACATTCCGAAAAACGTGGCTGATCCCTCTTCTTAGAAATCGGTATATTACGAAATGCAAAAATGTCTTCACAGAGGTAGTTGGGTGTTTTTTGTGCATTGTTTCGCCACAAGGACGAAGTAATGAATGCTACAGCAACAAATTGACATCTCAAGCGAAGAGCGGCAAGCAGCCCCAAAAGTTGCCGTGCACACCTCGAGCGGAAAGCACGCACAAATTATGCGAATATAGGACGAGCATACACAGGACGAGCACCATCAATCGACTGTCACAGCTCGACACTCAAAGCGCGCTGCTCAAAGAGAAAGAAAGGCGCACGAGACGAACGAACAAGTTTACACGGGACTAGTGTGCACACCTGTCACTATCCTCAGATGTTCCTGTGTGGGCAGCGTGCTCCTCTTGTAATGCCCTGCCGCGGTGGTCTAGTGGCTAAGGTACTCGGCTGCTGACCCGAAGGTCGCGGGGTCGAATCCCGGCTGCGGCGGCTGCATTTTCGATGGAGGCGAAAATGCTTTAGGGTCGTGTGCTAACATGGTCACACGTTAAAGAGCCCCAGGTGGTCGAAACTTCCGGAGCCCTCCACTACGGTGTCTCTCATAATCATATAGTGGTTTTGGGACGTTAAGCCCCACGTATCAATCAATCTCCTCTCGTAAATGCAGCCATGGTAGCGGTTGAAGTGACCTTCGTGCTTTCTTCAACCACTGTATATTTAAAGCAAACTTGCGGTGGAAGCATGAGGGTACAATGCACCTGAATCCCGAGAAGAGCGCGCGCTAGGAAGCGACTACGCAAGACAACATCAATAGGCGCTTCGACCACGCCATGTGGAGGCACATGCGCATAGCAACACGCAGGGTCCGAGAATGGTGCGGGCCTTTAGAGCTTCCTTCGTGCTTTAAAGTGAGTGCGCCCAACGCCCTCTCCATACGCCATCTCCTTGCTGATGACTAAAACGCGCTGAAGTTGATTATCTCTGAGGACAGTCAACGGTACATGATGTATATAAATGACTTGCCGTTAACATGGTGATCAAAGAATGTTCTGGGGTTTAGTGGTTTGTGTCGCGCGCAGCGGAGCGACATGTAGCTTATTCGACTCCCAGCCACGTAATTTTTAGGGGCGAAGCTTCTTACGCAATGGCTCAGTCTCTTGTTCGTAGGTAGACGGACGGGTGAATGGACGAACGGAAGCTTCGCTCTACTCATCATCGTTCACCCAGTGGATATGCTGTAATTTTTTCTTCCCAATTTTTTTATTTGAAATCAGCAACGACTTAATATATAACACCATATCCGTGAAAGAATTTCGTTAATGTAGCCGTGGTGGACCCTAGCGTAAAATACTTTCACGTTAAAAAAGTTTTCAAATATAACTGACGTTTTGTAAACATTGACCCAATGTCATTTGTCTTTTGCGGAGGCGTTCTTCTAGGGATCAAGCCAATCGCTATCGTATCGTGCGTGCAGTGAAAAAGTTTCTTGTCAAATATGAAACATAATTGGATCAAGTAGGTATGAGATATTAATGTTCTTTCACTAAAAATAAGAAAACGACAGTGGTGTCATACGAATAACTGAAAGAAAGTTGTAAAAGCCATCGCACAGAAAAAAAAAGTTCTGATAAATAAATACTTTCTTTTCTTTTTTTGAAAGTTACAAGTTATGACTAGCGTCTGTTTAGGTCTTAATGTTTTGAATGATTGTGACAATGTATAGAAATACATGCATCGTCGAATTCACCCAAGCAGCTATATTATTGCAGCAATGCAGGGACTTACCACCTGGGATGCCAGAATTAGTCCTACTACGTCATATCAATGTTTTGAAAGCTTTACTGCACATGCTCAAAGAGATATATTTTTAAATCAAATAACAACGAACACAAACTAGCATAACAAACTTTTCAGCGCGTTTCACAGCAGTCCCTCATCTTCGTTGACCAAGTTGTGTCCCTCCGCATAACAAATCGTTTGAACATCTGTCATTAATTGAACTGCAATGCTATATCAGCCCCCCCCCCTCCACCGCACACACTTTCAAGCTTTGTGTTCATTACGCTTTTTGAGTAGCCAGTACCAGTTCTATAGAAGTCCTTCTGTAATAGCGTCAAAAGACATATACATGTCTTCTTTAAGCAGATGTTTCGGCAGATGTCCACAAAATTAGGGTCCAAGTTTTGAAGACATGCGTTGGTAAATTACGCCGAGTTCTACTTTGCGCGTCTCAATTCACGTGCAAGTGAACGAAGCCTCGTTGCACCGTTCGTTACTGATAACGGTATAGTTTCACAATGGAGAGAATCATGAGCAGATCAGGCATGCTTCATCTGCATGATTATTTTCGTAGATATCTCAGCGGCCCAGTATTCACTGATAGACTAAGTTGTGCTGATTCTCTAGTCTTATGTCAGTGTCTAACTGTTCAAGAAAACCTGTAGCCATGCGACTTGGCTCATAAGTTAAGGTCAACTTGCGTGTGCAAATAAAGTCAGCGACACAGAAAGAATGAACAGGGAAAAGAACATAACATGGCGCAGTGAAAATGTTGACAAAGTTAGTTACATCCACTTCCTACCAACTTCATGCAACACATGTAATTTAGTGACCGTACGTTTTATTTGTGTGCACCCTAAGTGGTTGCCCCGCCGCGGTGGTCTAGTGGCTAAGGTACTCGGCTGCTGACCCGCAGGTCGCGGGTTCGAATCCCGGCTGCGGCGGCTGCATTTCCGATGGAGGCGGAAATGTTGTAGGCCCGTGTACTCAGATTTAGGTGCACGTTAAAGAACCCATGTTGGTCGAAATTTCCGGAGCCCTCCACTATGGCGTCTCTCATAATCATATGGTGGTTTTGGGACGTTAAACCCACCAAATCAATCAATCAATCAATCAATCAATCAATCAATCAATCAATCAATCAATCAATCAATCAATCAATCAATCAATCAATCCTAAGTGGTTGCTATAACATATTTCTAAGAGAAACGCCACAATTCATTCAGCAATAAGAAGGCAAAATGAAGAAAAAGAATGCACTCAAACATCGATAGTGACGGGCTATGTTTTGAGCTTGACGCTTGCCAACCACACAAATCGGCTTTTGAAAACACTCGGTCACACGCTTGCGCATTCTGGCACATCGAAGTCACAACTTATTTCATAAACTTAAATCTTTCTTCGGTCCAAAAGAACCGTGCACTGCCAACTTTCTGAAAGCCTACTAGTTTTATCAAACTTGTTCCCTCCGGGCACACGCACTTGCATTCAACGCGGGCGTAGCATACGGAGAGAAGACGATTCAGAGCACGCCAGTTCAACTGAAGCGGCCCCAAGTCGCCACTCTTGGCACTGGCGGTGCAATGGTGCAGTGAACTGTTGCACCAGCTGTGGGTGTTACACGTTTCCGATATCACCAAGAAGGTATGTCGTGCTAGATTTAGATTGGTGGGCAGCACTGATGTTACAGTACATCAGCAAAGAGCTAAGAAAATCACTGGTATTTGCGATTATTATCTCATTAGTAGTGGACAGAACTCATAGGAATTAAAAGCTGACAGACAGGCCGTGTACACCAATTTGAGATTATGCCCACCTTTTACGCGGAAAATAAACCTCGGTCGGAGACTCCTGCTCGAAATGTACACTTATTCACGCTGTAGTGTGTAGCTTTCACGCAAGATCTTGACAAGAGTTCGGATCAGTTGCTAAGCAATAAGTGCACTTGAGCACACTCGGGTCCCGGCTACCAGTGTCAAAACAGGTTTATATCTTTCTTGTACTTAGCTCGGCGAATCCGCATGCTAGCGCACTATATCTGAGATCCCAATGAGAGATCTCATGACGTTGTTCTCCGAGTGCGAAAGCCTTCATTATCTGACCGTGCACTAAAACAAAAAAGGTAGAATGATATTCGCGGCTTTAAGTGTCATCATCATTGTGTGAAAGATAAAAAAACGCACATTGCGTTGTCCTAAACAATCTGTTTCTTGCTGGTAGCATTATAGTGATTTCCCTTAACGATTCCCAGCATTACTGAAACGGAACAAGTACGTGTATACTGACATGCGACTACCTGTGCCGAGGAAAATGATTTGTGATGGTCCAAATTCGCTAAACACTGAAGTAAGTATTTCACTCCGGCAATTGTATGCTTCGAGATAATCACCATCGCAACGCTAAGGTGTGGTGGGCGGTGATCCCTAGTATTATTTCACCTTTTTGAGCGTTATGAAAATGTGGAATGGAAATAATCGTCGCTTTACTACACTGATTGGGAAGTGTGCAAAAGGTTATGCAAGCGTTAGGATACTATACTAAGATCCCTCCTTCTTTTTCTCTTTAATCTGTGCATACAAAGAAGTAAAGTGCTGTGAGACACTTCACAGGCACTTCCCCGCATCTATTGATTTACAATCCCCATGTTCTCTAGTGCGTTTATTCATAATTAATTTTTCTGTTTATTAACTTCGGCACCTTTCAAACTTTAACAAAGTACGAAATACGTTATGTTGCGTGACGTCGCGCGAATTTGACTTGCTCAATTCAGACAAAGCGAAAAGATCAAAGACATCTGAATAAATATATTATGTTGGTTACATCTCTGGGAAGCAAGTAGATTGTACTATATTTTTGCTTCCTAGAACAAAAAAAAAACACAAAATTTTCACTTGATGTCATAGGTTTCGATTTACTGATACTTAGGTACGATAATAAAAAGCGGATAAAAAATAATCAGCATTTTCTCAATTTTTTCTCATGAAAGTGTGTAACTAGTTTCAAGACAACTATGTTTTTGAGGTTGTAAGCTGAAAGAGTTTACTGTAGTTTTTACATTTTGTACGCACGTTTACTTCATCTATTCACAACCTATTTAAACTTAACCTCCATGAATAGCTATGAGCACGACTATCAGAGTAATATTCATTCATATATACAAGCTAAAAATCGAGTACCCTGGGCTTGTGTTCCGGCTAAGTCCTTGAAATCAGTTCCGTTCATATCACATTATAGGGCGAGGAAATTAAGAGGAGGTTGTGATCAAAGAAAAGTGAGAGCAACAGGCTGGAGACTTCATATAAGAAAAAGATATTTGCTCCAGCTACCTCACAGTTACCTCAGTTACCTCACACCATCTCCATGTTTCCGCGTTACTGCATCAATTATTTAAGATGGCGTTGTAATATTACAAAGAGCCGAAGAAGACAGCTCTCGAGAATTATACGTTAATCTTGGATGCTGTGAGCCTCTCACTGTCTTGCAAGACAGTGATGGGCTTAATACAACCAAAAAAGGATGCAGCCCGCGAAATGTATATAAGAAAAGGGCAGCAATAAATGATAAAATTCGAGAAGGAAAAAAAAAGCAGCAAAAAAAGAAGGAGTCAGAAGCCCCCATCTTGTGGGAGCGGTGTCAGAAGCACACCGGAACCACAAGGTGGTCGAGGCGGTGGCGTATCGCCAGATACAGGATACACCGCGAAGAGGCTCTGTCAAAAGCGTCTAAGCGAATGTCGGATCTCCAAAAGCTATTAAGTCCCAGATTTCCCAGGTGAATAGGAACACTCTATAGATGACGACGAAGAGATGAGTTTCTGTCAGGAGGAAGGCGGCCTTCATTTGAAAAGAGTACTTTCCTAAGTTATTTTTGTTCTTACTTGGTGCTGTATACAAATGCATTGGTACTTTTTCATTTTTAAATAGTCAATGAACTTTGCAACAATGTCATGATAGCACAATATTGTGCTTCACTAGTCCGTAATTAGGACTTGATATTAACACTTCAAATTTAACAACTGGCTTAGGTGAAAAATTGTGGGGTAAGTGTATGTGGTCCTAGCAGGCTCGAAACAGTGGTCGTACGTGCAGTCGCACTTGACGATATAACTACGCTATATTGAATTATCCTTTACACCAAACTACTTTCGATCAGATCAACGTTTTTGCGTCAATGCACAGAAAATCTGCGGCTAGATTGAACAAAAACGACGAAAATACGCAATATAGGAAACAGCCGGCTACGTGACACAGCCAATAAAGGTGGATTTCCACCACAAAATTTCGGCTTCTTGCGACTGGGTGATACTTTCGCTTATGCATTTCGGAAACCTAGGAGCGCAATCAGTGGGACTTCGCGCAGAGCAAATAGAGACAATCGTTTGTGATCACGTGCTTTCACTCACGATTTGTCGACGTTACGCCGCCGGTACGTGTTTCGTGGCAGTCGTTGACTTTTCCGCTCGTTTCGTCAGCGTAATGGAAACCACAAAATAAATAAACAAACTTGCTGCTCACTAAAGAGTTCACGATAATTATTATAGTGACTCAGGAAATACAGTGATAAATATTGTCGCGAGAGGAAACATTACATCGCATATACATTTGCTTAAAGTTATAAATCATAGTATCTGATAAATTGAATGAATTCCCGTTTCTTTTTCAGAGAATTCAGTATATGCTGTTTTGACTGTGTACGATTATCGTGCCTGGGGCACCACAGGAAGTCTGAGATTTGGTATTTCCTACACAGATTACTAATTATGCATTGCTTCTTTCTTTTCTTCCAAGCATTTTAACTCTTCTATTTTTCAGCTCATTGTAAAATATTCGAAATGACGCATTATCTATACTGACAGGTGGAGTTGAGAAAGGAAAAGAAGACAACCACCTATTTGTAGCCCGAAGCCATAAGGAAATTGGTACAAATTTCGCAGAAAACACTCCCAAGCATTTCCTCGAGGGTGAACATGGTTAAGTGCGAATGCACGGGGTGATGCTATGAGGGCGAGTAAAGTTAAAATTCGTTGGCATTCGCCAGTGAGTTAACGCAAACTCCCCCGTGTTATCACAATGCGATTCCCAGGAACCATTAGACCCTCTCGGGAAATCGTGGTGAGTTTACGCGTATATGTGAGAGTAAATTCGCACTATAATGATGTTTATGTCCGCGGCCCGCTTCGCCCGCTTGCGCTCGGCATCACGGGCCCTTCGCCGCGCTGCATTGTCTTCAACCGGCGCGACATCTTCAACTACGCGTGCAATGCTCGCATTCGATTGCGTTGTGCTCAATGTTGGAGGTATCGCAGTCGAGGTTGATGCCTGCGATGGATCCATACCTATGACGACTTGCCGATCCCGAGCAAGTCGTGGCTGCGCGGGTGCGTGCAGCCACGGAGCGGAGGGCGGAGCGCGCGCAATCACGTGGTGTGTGACGTTGCTGGGCCGTTGCTAGGGGAGAGGAGGAGCCGCACCGCGGACGGCGAATTCAGGGTCGCTTATAAAGTGCATTCGGACTTAAAAGAAGGTCTCTTAGTTGCGGAAAAATTCGTCCTGGTTCGGGTCTTTTTTGAAACAATCCTTCCTATTTACGCCCATAACGGTATTTAGTGTGCACATGCTTTTCACTTTTGGACGGTGCTCTTTAAGCTGAAAGAGCTCCCTGTCACTCCTAGTTTATTTTTTCTTCTCCACATTTGAATGTACAGTGCGCGGTCGCTTTGCATGCAAGAGGCGTTGCATAGCTGAAAAGTAACCATGGTCTCGGCGGACTTTTTTCGAGATGCGTCGATGCAGTAATCCTCACGGGTTTAGGTTCCAAAGCGAATAGCTTTCTTCTGGTAAGTAGTAGTTCAGTGTTGGTTTTTTCGTTCCAATACCACAATACGATTAATAGGGCGAAATAGTGAAGTGGGACTGAAAACTTTAACCATCTGGTGTTCATTAACATGCACTGACATAACACACTATACGCGGGTCTCTGCCATTTCACCTGCCCCGAAATGCGAACGCGCGACCTTGGGTTCTTGAGCCGAGCACCAGAACCACTGATCCACCATGGAAGACGCTAGCCAGCTGGGCCTCTCACTCGTTTTTGTAATCAGTGATTTGCTGAATGTGACCGGACATTATTCTGCAACAGACAGACACCCATACGCGTCATATGGAGCTACCCTGAACGTAGTCTTCTGCGATCCTGTGAGTTATATGAAAGGCCCCTGACAGCAACAAATATTGATTCTATTCGCGAAATGTAGAGTTTGGAAACATCCGTTAGAACGTGTAACTTTCTTAATATGTCACGTTTCAAATGACAAAACTAAGCTTCTCGTGATCTGTAGTGCAAATATTATAGAGAAAGTGCTACTGGCATGAAACACTCAGAGATTAATTTTTTTTTAATTCCCCACACATAATTGCGCATGCTAGCGCAACCGCAAAAACGAGCATTTACGGAAAAGTGGCCATGTTGGCGCTTTGAGGATCGAGATAAAGCATAAATTTTGTTTTATTGCCGGAGACGAGGAATCACGTGATCAGTGCTTGAACAATGATGGCGGCGACTATCACGCGGTAATCTGGTGAGCGTGGTGTTTTTCACTTCACCACGTAAGTATATTTTTCTTATAGAAGAGTTCTGGCTCGTAACAGTATATAAAATGTCCTAATCTGATAATTTGGCAGCTGATTTTTTGGTAAAACGTCGATTATATTACAACCCTATGGATACTTTATAGGCGGATGTAGCCCGCTCCCTTCAAAACCCTCCTCAGAGAGCAATCAAATGCTCTGAGGTATCTGCAGACTACTACACAGTCCGCCCTCAGTGTACATAGCAAAATCTGTCAGGTGACATATTTGAATATAAGTCCGAGGTGTAGGAAACATGCTTTGCCCATTCACGTGGGCCTCCAAAGAATCGCAGGTAGTGTCAATAAAGAGCCCACTGGTACTTCTATCAGCATGATGCTGCACTGCTCGATAGCTGGAGCGCAGGGGCAATGGACGCATGGTGAAATGGCAAAGGCCACAGCATCCCTGCTATGAAGACTCATATCTTTACGAGGATGACGTTTTCGCTATGGTCAAGTTTATTTATTCAGTAGTTCGCCCACAAAAAACTCGCAACTGCTAGGCGCTGGTTTCTTTATTACGTTGTGCACTCAACTAAACTGAAAGCAAGAAAAAGGTACGCTTGGTCCCTCTTTTGTCTCAGCACTACTGTATTTCTGCCCCCGATACGATGAGTTTCGATTGATGGAAAAGGCTGAAGCTAAAAAAAAAAAACGGATGTGTTCATTCATGGCAGAAAACTTGTTAGAATTCCTGGAATCTTCCTAGCTCGCACACCGTGGTCTTTCATTCGTTTCTCATTAGGCTCATTTGCTTAGCAGTTCGAACAAAATGAAATATTTTAATCATGCTTGCAGTGCTGATGGGCCACCATGCTTCTGTGCCATTCGAATCTTTGTGTTTTAGAATGAAATGGAAGCCTTGATAAGGGGAGCTTTATGTGAAACTAGAAGTAACAGTGGGCTGATGCTTTGACTTTTTTTTTTATTTTTGCAAATAAGTACAAATAATAGAAAAGCGATTTATGCCGGACAACAGATGCATCGGGCTGAAGACACAAATGAATGAATGCGAGAAAGAGAAAGTAAACTTTAATTTAAAGCACCATAGGCAGCTCTGACCAAACTATACATTACAACCACAAAACCGTCCTTTTGAGCATGGGTTAGATTAAACCTTGGGGCTGTCTAATTAGTTGGCTCATTCAAAGGCTTTCTTTCACAGCTACCCGCTGAGTTAATTCAGGTTTTAATTGACAGTGTACGTAATTATAGATAGGGACTGACCTCGGTATGAATGACACGTTACTTTAATGCACTGTGCTTGGATTAAAGCTGCCGTCAAGCGCTATGATTCATCACAACAGAGTGCAGTGCGGCTGCCTCCTACTTTATCACTAGCAATGCGCGACTATTCGAAGGGCACACATGTATCAGCCTTCTTAGAAACATGGACGACTCACCAGCGACATTGTCCCAGATGTTTTATGATGTCTAGGGTATTAAGTCACTGTAGAAGAAAGAAGAGTAGGAGGAGAACAAAAAAAAAACGAAAAGGCAGAGAGGTTAGCGAGTTCTCGCACTAGCTGGCTACACCGTGCTAGGGAAAACAGATGAGGGAGTAAAAGATGACAGACACAGGATGTTATAAAAATTGCTGCATTTCCACAAATTCAATGCTTATGATGGGGTGAAGCTTTATTGACTAGATAAAGTATATAAACAATATTTATTTTAGACCATATGCGCGCTATGACGGCATTGCCCACAGATAGTGGAAAACAATACAAAGAAGGTTTATCTTTAAGCTTTATGCACGTTATGTAGGCTCTGTAGACGGTACCGCGCACAAATGTTTCGAACCTGTGCTTCGACTAGAGACGACGGCGAGACTTGACGACAATTTCTGAACATTGTGAGAGCCTAAGGAGCTTGGCTTTTAAAAGACGAAAAAAAAAAGAGAACAATATACGTTATATGACCCTGCTTAAAGTCACTCTTTGAGACTAGTTGTCCGTAAGAAACACAACAATGCTCTCAAAGCTTTCCGCGTCGAGCATGGTTTCGTCCGGTGTCCTAATACATTTTCCTCCAACAATGGGCGAGTGTAAAGTTTATCGAGCACTTTTCGCACTTTTATCGAGCCCTTTACCAGCACTTTTCGTATTGCACTGAAGCGAGTGCACTCAAAGAGAGGATGGGTGGTTGTCTTTTCGCAACTACGGTTATCACGTCAGTGGCTACTGGCCACTCTGATTCGGAACAAAGACCAACCCTACCCACAGGGGGCACAGAAACGTCTCCACAGTTCAAATGACTCCCCACTGACAGAACACGAAGATTTAGATTAGGGTTCATGTTGTAAAGATATGCGTTCATAAATTACATCGAGTTCAACTTTGCAAGCGTCAATTCGCGTGCAAGTGAACAAAGCCTTGTAGCACCATCCGTTATTAATAACGGTGTAGCTGCGCAATGAAGAGCATCATGAGCCGATCAGGCAGGTTCATCTTCACGGTCATTTCCTTAGATACCGCAACGGCCCAGTGTATACTGATAGACCAAGATGTGCTGCTTCTCTACGACACTGTGATGAGCAATCTTATGTCAGTGACTGAATGTTAAAAAAAAATCACAGTATATCCCCGGTGTGAATGACGAATGGCGGGGCGAAGCGTTCGTCAGTCCGTCCATGCTTCCATCCGTTCATTCGTTCTTGCTTCCGTCCGTTCATGAGTCTTTCTGTATACCCGTCTATTCGCGCGTCCGTCTGTACGTCCGTTCTTCTATCTGTCTGTTCGTTTATCTGTTGTATGTCCATCTGTGCGTGTGTTCGTGCGGCCGTCCCTCTGTCTGTCCATCCATCCATCCGTCCGCGCGTCCGCCCCTCTGCCTGTTCGTTTATGTGTATGTCCATCTATTCGTCCGTCCGTCTATTTAGTGAACACTCCAAGTACAGCCATCTCACATCTTTTCATCATGTATTCATCATACACAAGTGCCGCCATCCAGCGGAAATTCCAAGGACCGCTCTTTCAAGTATGTGCCGCCGGTGGTTACGCACTGCAACAAGGGACGCACAAGCCACGCTATTAGGAGCTTCGCCCCTAAAAACTTTTAGACTTTGTTCAATTCCACGTGATCTCACACTGGTACAGTGGAACTCAACAGACTTCACAAACGCGCGCCTTCATAACTTGGATCCTGATCTGCAGCTTCGTCTTCCCCCAGAGATATCTCGAGCTGAGGAGACTCTTCTATGCCGCCTGTGGCTTGGAGTGGCCTTCACGAACGCATACTCATATCTCATCGGAATGACCAGCTCTTCTACCTGCACTTACTGCAGCTTGAAAGAAACCATCGCGCACCTTCTATGTGAGTGTACCCATTTCAACGCGCCAAGACAAGATCTGACTACAGCTCTGGATAGACTAGATGATCGGCCTTTGTTGGAACAAAGGATTCTGGGTCATTGGACGAGCCCATTCTCAACACAGAGGGCTTCAAAAGCTTTGCTGTGCTTTTTGCGGACAACTGGCCTCAGAGACAGAGTTTAGTCTTATACTCTTTGACGTTGCATTTCCTCTGTCGCTATTTTTTGTAATTTCTCTATGTGTCTTTGCAACATTTCTTTTTACAATCTTTTATTTCTCTCACCCCTTTCCCCAGCACAGGGTAGGCAGCCGATCTAAGAACTGGCTAACCTCCCTATCCTTCCGCTTAAACCTTCCTCCTTTCGTCTTAGCTGGGCCAGTTGGCCCATATTATAAGATAAACTCTTATGTGCAAAAAAAGTAAGCAACACATTAAGAAAGAAGAGGGACTAGTGCATACTATGATGCAGTGTAAATAGTGAAAAATCTCGATACATCCACTTCATACTAACGTCTTGCAACGCGTGCACTTCGGCGACTATACGTTTTAGTTGTGTGCATCACAGGTGGTTGTTTATAACATGTTTTCAACAGAAATTCCACCATTTATTGAGTAATAAGCAGGCAAAATGATAAGAAAGAATGCACGCAAGCATCAACAGTGACGGAATATGTTTCGAGCTGGACGCTGGCCAGCCGCATGGATCGACTTCTTAAAACTCTGTCATACGTCCATGCCCTCATGTCGGAAATAAAATTTATTTTGTAAACACAAATCTTGTCTCTTCGTTTGAGATCTAAAAAGAAACTACGCACTGCTACAGTTCTGAAAGCCTATTCGTTTTATCAAACATGTCCCTTTCGCACACACGCAGTTGCTTTCAACGTGGGCGTAGCACACGGAGAGACCAGGATTCATAGCCAGCCAGTTCAAACTGCAGCGGCTGCTAGTCGGCACTCTCGCCGCCGGCGGCGCATTGTTGCAGTGAACTGTTGCACCACCTGTAGGTGATACACGCTTCCCATGTCATCCGAAAGGTATGTCCTGTTAGGTTGGTGGACAGCACTCATATTGCAGTACATCTCTAGAGAGCTAAGAAAATGACTGGTATTGGTTATTGTTTTGGTCCTCGTTGGCCCGCTGCGGTGTTCTAGAGGCTAAGGTACTCGGCTGCTGACCCGCAGGTCATGAGATCGAATTACGGCTGCAGCAGCTGTATTTTCGATGAAGGCGGAGTGCTGTAGGTCCTTGTCCTCAGATTTGGTTGCACGTTAAATTACCCCAGGTGGACGAAATATCCGGCGCGCTCCACTATAGCGTCTTTCATAATCGTATGGTGGTTTTGAGATGTTAAACCCTATATATCATCATCATCATCATCATCATCATCATCATCATCATCATCATCATCTTCATGGTCCTTATTAGTAGTGGGCAGAACCATTGGAATGAAAAGCCCACAGACAGGTCGTGCACATTCTTTTGTATGCTCTCGCTTTACGCTCAAGATAGACATTGGTTGATAACTCCTGCTCAAAATATACACTCATTGACGTTGCAGTGTGAAGTTTTCACGCAAGATAACGACAAGAGTTCGGATCAGTTGCTAAGCAATTAGTGCACATTGACATATTCGGGACCCGTCAACGGGTGTCGAGACATATTGATATATTTCTTACACTTAGCTCGATGAATCCACATGCTAGCGCTCTATTTCTGAAACCGCAATGAGAAATTTTACGACGTTGTTTTGCGACTGCAAAAACTTTCATTATCTCACCACGCACTAATACAACAAATGTAGAATAATATTCGTGGCTTCAAGTGTCATTAGACCCATTCCCTAGGTGTGAAAAAAAAAACAGTAGAAAAAACGCACTCCACGTTGTTCGAAAGGATCTGATTCTTGCTGGTAGCATTATAGTGATTTCACTTTACGATTCACAACATTGCTGAAAAGTAAAAAAAGGACTCGTATAATAATATGGCACTATCTCTGCCAATAGAAATCATATGTCGAGATCCAAATTGTTGAACGCCGGAGGAAGTAATTTCACTCCGACAATTGTCTGCCTTGGAATAATCACCATCGAACCGTTAAGATATAATAAGCGGTGAACCTGGTATAACGGCGCCTTTTTGAGCGTTACGAAAACGTGGAATGGAAACAATGGGCGCTTTACTACACAAATCGAAAAGTGCGCGAAAATTTCTGCAGGTGCTAGGATACTACATTGCTTCCTCCTTCCTTCTCTCATCAAGCTACGCATATAATCCGTGTAAGGCACTTCACAGCCCAGCCTCGTAATGTGAATGTGCACTATATGCATTAGGAAGACAACACCATATGAGGTTTATTCTATTGCTGCCAGCGTAATAATCTTCAACTGAAATCGTTTTTTTTTGATACTGTAACATAACACGATAAATTATTTTCCACGGTTTGCAAGATAAGCGACGAATGTTCTGCCCACTGCTGTATATACCATGGGGAGAAACATCAAAATCAAAATGGCTGATTCTTAAATAAGTACTCATTATCAGAAAACACTCATATCTTACGGTCCGTTTCCATATAATGAATATTAGAGGCCTATACAGATAAGCAAACAACTGAAAACACACAAAGGCTAGGAAGAACTTAGCTGGTGCCGAAGCTTGTTTCGTTGCCGACAGAAATTATTAGAGTGGTACCTACGGTCGCGTAGGTAACATTGTAAACAGAAAGAACAGCAAGTCTACGGGAGACAAGAACGTAAAGAGATGTTGTGGCGACAAGTCGCTTTGTTGTGGCGATAAGGCAGCACCAAGGCTGTGTGTAGCGACGTTCGTATCACTCCGACAGGCATCGTTGAGCCATTACGCTGATGAGTTGACTGTAGCCAGATGCTATCTACTACTCCTCGTCACACTGCCTTTTTTTATACTCACCTACATCGCGCACTTTTCCTTTTTAGGAGCGAAGCTCCTTAAGGCGTGGGCTTTGCGTCCCCTGTATGTAGCCACCTCTCGTTCAGTTCTAAGTATTACGCTAGCCACCGCCCGATCTAAAGGGTACAGCCATATCCATCCGTCCATCCGTCCATCCGTCCGTCCGTCCATCCATCCATCCGTCCGTCCGTCCGTCCGTCCGTCCGTCCGTCTGTCCGTCCATCCATCCATCCATCCATCCATCCATCCATCCATCCGTCCATCCGTCCGTCCGTCCATCCATCCGTCCATCCGTCCGTCCATCCATCCGTCCATCCGTCCGTCCATCCATCCGTCCGTCCGTCCGTCCGTCCATCCATCCATCCGTCCATCCGTCCATTCATCCATCCATCCATCCATCCATCCATCCATCCATCCATCCATCCATCCATCCATCCATCCATCCATCCATCCATCCATCCATCCGTCCGTCCGTCCGTCCGTCCGTCCGTCCGTCCGTTCGTCCAAAAGATGCAAGATGTTATAAACTAGACGGCGGTACGTGTAGTTGATTATGAAAGATGCGAGGTGTTATAAAATAGGAATGATGCCACATATGGCGCGTGTCGTCGTTCGATATAGCGCGGCGACGTACGCTAGGGGGAGCGTTGCAATAAAATCGAGTGGGCAAAATGTACGGAGGAATCATGGTTTACCAGGTTTACCTCCGGAGCTTCGCCCACTCATCATCATTCACTTCGTGGATATGGCGGCATTTTTTTTTGTAGGTTGCTAAGAGACAGGCGAATTCGGAAGACCCGCTCGAGCGGAACTCCAGAACGAGCTAGGATAGGCTGCAGTGCCATCTGTCAGGCTTCATCGCTACCGACTCTGATGTCGGAGGAGAAGTATTGCTCCCAATACCCACGCCTAATCCGAGCCGAACATCGTGCCTGTCTTGGAAGCTTTGCGTCACTGCGCTGAGTGCAGTTTTCCATACTGTGGCTAACATACGGGCAGCTGCCGACATGTGTTTTGCCGCCGGGTGGCATGACCAGGCTTAGTATAACATAACTATCGAAGTATATATATTTATACTAAGGAGAGATCACCTGAGACTGTGACGGAGATCTCGTTTGTCGCCTCGCGTAACTTCATGTTTAAGATCAGCAGGCTTTTTTAGAACACGTAGCACAGTCACAGCGAAAGCTGGAAAAGAAAACCTTGCTAGAGCCCATTCTAGAGTCTCCAGGGGTAATCAATACAAGCACTTATGCAAGGTACCCAATACTCCTTTAATAATCACAACTTGCAACCAGTATGCCTTCATTCTTCATTCAGTGAATAAGCATCGCGCCCGCTGCATAACTGTGAGGCAGTATGTGCATTTAGGGCTGAAGTTGTTCACCATGAAAGATTATGGCTGAGCCTTTTGTAAGTAGGTGAAGCAATCAACTACCTCGTAGCTCGTTGCGCAATTCGTATTGTGTGAAGCGTGGTTGCAGCATGACCTGGTATCATGCTGCTAACGATGGCCTGCCGTTGATTTTCGGCTTTCCGGGGGTGAAGGTAGGAAGTCAAAAGTTCTTATATTGCGACAACAGGCGTCCTCGGTCATTATAACATCCAGGTATCTCCAATCCCTTATAAGGAGTGGGCAGGACAGCTTAATTCTTCTCTTTCCAATAACCCTTTTCGTATTATCGGCATGGGAGGTAGCATTACTAAAGAGGCATAGGCAGACGTAGTCAATTGCTCAGAACTGGAGGCTCAAATAGCCCTAGTCCAACAAGTTTGGGTAGCGACCTTGTCCTGCGGGGTTCCGCAATAACGACTTCCCCTGTTGTAAAGAGCCCGTATTTGACAGCTCCATGAATAAAGGTTTCACACACACACACACACACACACACACACACACACACACACACACACACACACACACACACACACACACACACACACACACACACACACACACACACACACACACACACACACACACACACACACACACACACACACACATCTGAATTGTCATGATAATGTACATTAAACAAAACGGGACAGGTCGAACTAAGAAAAAGTATGGGGAAGACTTCGAGCCCCCTTCGATTCCTACGAAGGGCGTCTCCTTGGCGCCAAATGTCTCCTTGGCACCAAAAGCTAAACAAAAACGCACTGTACCACCGATGCCTACACAGCATAAAAGAATGGCACGTATACAGCTTCACGAAGTAGTTAGCTGTAGGCATTGGGCTGTGATATCCAGACCCTTCTTTGCCAGCCACGCCATCTTTACAGCCCCGCTTTAGAACTGGCTTATCTGTAGAGGAACACTACACATCAACAATGCAATGCTTCCAGGGAAGCTCCAAAAGGAAAGCCCGGAAGAAAAATAGCAAACAAAACTCGACTGCACGTGGTGAAAGTTGCGGAAGCGGCCAAACGGAAGCTGTGTGTTTGGGGACACGGAGAAAGGAAGCTCTGTGTAGTTGATACGCTCCATTGCTTCTGTTGTTGCTTCCGGCTGATTTCACATTTCCTTTCTACTGCTGTTTCTTCGGTACACTGTTTATTTAGTCACCTTTACCAGAAGTGCTTGTTCTGTGTCTTCATTTCAGGATATGTGAATAAGAGACCGGGGCCGCCTTGGTGGAGAACAAGACAAAGATGCGCTATTGTTCTGTCGACACTGATTGTTGGAAGAGCAGAGGAAGCTGCACGCACTGGTGGTACACGCAGAAGAAGCTGTCAAGGCAATGTTGGTACACGCATCTGCCTCGGGTATCTATTCATTAAATGCGAAGCTTTTCTCTGCGCACCGCAAGCACTTTTGGAATCTATCTATCTACCCGCCTACGTCTAGGTGCCCTCGAGATGACCCCCTTAATTTAGGGTGAACCAGAACAAGAGTGGGAGGGTAAAATGTTTTGGCGAATACGACTCGCTGGTCTTGACATGAGTAATGTCACGATGCCCTCGCGTACGTCGTCCAATGCTTCCCGCCGGAATGTGGCGGAAAATGTGTCAAAAATACGTGCCTCTGGTATGCGGGTATCAGCCGCAGGTTATTCACACTTAATATCTACCAAGAAACCGCGAGAACACACATAGGTGATTTTATCGCGTGAGCATTACAAAAAACCAGACATCGGCTGAGTAGACACGCCGAATGTAAAGAAAAAAATGTCACGGTCCTAGTAAGGGTGAAACTTCTGCGTTTTGCGTGGCAACCAAGTATTCTACAACAGATCCACGCGATGTCTCGCCTCTGATTTTTATTTTTAATGCACTAGTGTTGAAGATCTCCTTTCACGGAAATTCCAACAACGACGCTGGTTTTGGCGTCGTTGGTTGTGAGCATAAAATCATCATCTTATGCGTGACCAAGAACGTAAGAACGTTGCAAACCAAACAAATCACAAAAGAATTTGCCAGATTCCAAGTTGGGTGAGAATCGTTGATATGCGAAGCCCGAATGAGAAATGTTGATATGTAACTTTAAAATCAGCACAACATTTCAAGGTGGAGGTAAGTGATGCCATACATGATTTCCGTGTCATGATTATCGTGTTTAGATGTGTCATTTAACTGCGTCATATACTCACGTCACGTGAATATATGATGACGGCAACTAGCGCGTAATTCGACATGCTGCATTTCATGCCTAAGCGTTACCCAGACAACACTGCGTCTCCCTCTTTTCGTGACGGGGGGGACACCGGACGCGCTGAAACGCGCATGCGTAAGAGCAACGCAGCGTGGTGCGCGCCTGCGAGTATATGGCAGGACCAGCGCCTGTTGTGGCAACGCTGGTGCGATGCGACGAATCGAACGCGGGCGAGCATGCGCAGCGTGTCACGTCGAAATTATTGGTGCCTTGACTGTGGCATGTAGTCATGTTCTAACATGATACGTATCTCACGATTATCATGTTTGCACCAGTCACATACCTTCGTCATCCATGGGCGTCAAAATACCAAATTTGTCATATGTGAAGCTAGCGAAACAGCCGCTAGCGCATCATCAGTGTGGCATGTAGTCATGTTGTTACATGACACGCATGACGTGCTTATTATGTTTGGATGTGTAATTTACCTATGTCGTTCGTTCACGTAGCGTAAACCGAGTTTGGTACATGTGAAGCTAGCGAAACGGCCGCGAGAGCATCATGAGCGTGGCATGTAGTCATGTTGTTACAAGACACGTATGTCATGATTTTGAAGTTAGGGTCTGTCGCTTGTGTTCGCCACGCAATCATGCCATACCATACCAGGTTTGCAACATGCCCTATGAACAAAACCACCACAAGAGCTGCAGTACCATGAAATGTAAATCATGACTGTCATGTCATACATATCATGATTTTCTTGTTATGACTAGTCAGATATGTTCTTCATACAATCATGTTATGCTATACCAAGTTTGGTATCGATACCATTACTGAAACGGCCAAGAGAGCTAAATGTCTTAGGCGGCTAGATAGATAGATAGATAGATAGATAGATAGATAGATAGATAGATAGATAGATAGATAGATAGATAGATAGATAGATAGACAGATAGATAGAGAGAGAGATAGAAAGATAGATAGATAAAAAAATTCTGGATTTCAGTGGGGATCAAACCCGGGTCGTTTACGTGAAAATCGACGTTCTACCACACGGACATTCCTCGGCTTTTTGTTAAATGCGAAGCATTTCTTAGCGAACTTCGGCGACTTTGAGCGCATCTATCTATCTATCTATCTATCTATCTATCTATCTATCTATCTATCTATCTATCTATCTATCTATCTATCTATCTATCTATCTATCTATCTATCTATCTATCTATCTATCTATCTATCTATCTATCTATCTATCTATCTATCTATCTATCTATCTATCTATCTATCTATCTATCTATCTATCTATCTATCTATCTATCTATCTATCTATCTATCTATCTATCTATCTATCTATCTATCTATCTATCTATCTATCTAGCCGCCAACGACTTTTAGCCCTCTTGGCCGTTCAGTTATTGATATCAATACCAAGTTTGGTATGGCATAACTTGACTTTATTGCGAGCATAATTGACTAGTCATAACATGACTATCAAAACATGTATGTCAAGAATATCGTGATTTACATTTCATTGTCTTGCTGCTCTTGTGATAATTTCGTTCACGAGACATGTTGCGAAATTGGCATGGTATGACATGACTGCATTCCGAACACTACTGACACATCATAAAGTGGAAATCATGACATGCATGTCATGTAAGTCATTAAACATGACTACTAACCGTGCTCATGATGCGTTCGCAGTCGTTTCGCTAGCTTCACATATACCAAATTTAGTGTTACTGGAGGTGAATGCACGACGAAGATATGTGACTGGTGCAAACATGATAATCATAAGATGTATGTCATGTAACATGACCACATGCCACACTCAAGATGCACTCGCGGCCATCTCGCTAGCTTCACATACACCAAATTTGGTATTGCAAGACGGGAATAGATGACGAAGGTATGTGACTGGTTCAAACATGATAATCATTAGATGCGTGTCATGTAGCAACACAACTACATGCTACGCTCATGATGCGCTCCTGGCCGTTTCGCTAGCTTCACATGTACCAAACTCGGTATTACGTAACGCGAACGGATGACATATGTTAATTACACGTCAAAACATGATAATCATGATATGCGTGTCTTGTAACAACATGACTACGTGCCACTCTCAAGGCGCCAATACACTTCGACTAGACCCGGCGCGCGGTCGCACTGGCGTTCGTGTTGTGGAGTCACGCCGGAAATGCCACGCCAGGAGCCGATCTGCCTGGCATATGCTCACAGGCACATGCCGCGCAGCGTTGCTTAGGCGCATGCGCATTGGAGCGCGCCCGGCGTCCCTCCGTCACGAAGCTAGGCAGACGCGGTGCTGTCTGGGAAACGTTGTCGGTGCGAAATGCAGCGTGTCGCATTTCGCACCGGTTGCCGCCGGGCCTCACTGACAGACAATGGTCGGAACTAGCGTCATATTATTGAGTGCTTGAGGTTTGCTATCCTAGCGTCGCTGCGCCCAGCGTGCACGCGCATCAACGCTACGTGCACTCGCCGCCATTTCGCTAGCTCCACATATACCAAATTCAGCATTGCATGGCGTGAATAGGCGACGAAGGCAAATGACACGTCCGAACATGATAACCAAGATATTCGCGTCATGTAATTCATGACTACACGCTACGCTCATAGCGTGCTCGTGGCCATTTCACTGGTTACACATATGCCAAATTTGGTATCACGTGAAGTGAATGAACGACGAATGCAAATGACACGTCCAAACATGACAATCAAGATATGCGTGTCATGTAAAACATGACCACATGCTACGATCATAGCATGCTCGCGGCCGTTTCGGTAGTGCCACATATACCAAATTTGGTATCAGGTGACGTGGATAGACTAGGAAGGTAAATGACACATCCAAACGTGAACGTCATCCCATGGAGGTCATATATGGCATAATATACCCCCGCCTCGTAACGACGTGCTGATTTTAAAGTGACATATCAACCTTCTTCATTCGTGCTTCGCATGTCATCGATTCCCACGGTACGTGAGATCTGCGAATTTTTCTTCTTTAATGCATGAAATGACCACCAGTAATTGTGAACTACGCACAACATACTTCATAAGAAGTCAGGCAAACACACACAAGCGTCCAAATGTTTCAACAACACTGCGCACTGGAGCAGCTGCTCTGCTTGTGAATGCAGTGAAAATAACTTCATCTTCTTGGTAATGCAGTGAAAGTGAGTTTCATGCTTTGCAAACACACGCGTCCGCTATTCATGCGGCACAATACAGCATAAAATATTGCAGCAACATTGCGAGGATACAGGCGTCAATTGCCAGTGGGCGTCCTACCACGTGATTATCCCAATGGCTTCGTGATTTAAAGCCCGCCACCCACGGCAAAAGGCACACAGTAGGTGCATAGCAAGTTCAAAAAGGTTTCAAGCATCAAGTTTTTAAAATACAAACCAAACCTCCTTGGGAAAACTGGGAACAAGATATCGCGATCGCATTCAACTCCTAAAGGCGAATATTTAGGCTCCCATAATTTATTTGTTTATTTATTTATTTTACAATAAACACTTATTCAACCGAATTCCTACCCCCTTGATTATCCATGCACCTGCTTGTTGCTAAATGGTTGTTATTAATAGCGTCTACCGTTTGTGTGGTCAGCTATTAATTATTTTCGAAATTATATGTAAAATATATCATCAAAGTAGTATGAGCTCCCGTTTACCAGTACAAAGCTATTAACAGTAGACTGCCCCCCATTCAGTATACGGTTTTTTTTCTTTCTCTCCCAGTGTCAGAATATTTGATGTATGTTGGTGCTTCTTGGCCATTCTGTAGATTTTATAGGGCATCACATTGACGAGACACAACAAGGACACACACACAACAAGAGCTATCTTGCGAAAATACGTTTCACTTGCTTTTATAGCGGAGTACATAGAGCAACGTAAGCTAGGAAGGAGCGGTGTGTGTATCTTTCTTGTGTCTCGTGAATTTGGTGCGGTACGCAACATGCAACCATACTTTGCCAACACGCCCGATCTTCAACCTTAGCAATCTGAGCAATTCACTCTTCTTGAGAAATTATGTAAAGTAGAAATATAGAGACTATATGGGCATATGCATTCGAACTAAGTGAAACGCGATCCGCTTGTACATAACAAGATCCGGGGCCATTGTTTGTACACTTCGCAATACTTCATCCGCAGAAAATCTTCCTCTTCCATTATGTTTCATTAAAAGAATAAATATCTATACTACGAACACGCTTTTCAGAAGTCTAGGGTTATGTAACACTTTCGTGATAATCTTCGCTCTGTTGTTGCAGATGCCTAATAAAGTCTGCTAGGACAATCTTCCTTAACGTAGCTTATGGCGCGAAAAAACACAAGAGAAGGACAAGCGCAAACTATCAACTAAATTTATTCGAAAAAGTGCACACCTATATATGCCGGTCAACAATGCCTTCAAGTCATATTAGCAGAAAATGAATCTTTAGTGGCAAGCACTCAGGTAATCTATCTTGGCAGCTTGTAATGTGATTGAGGGCTTCAAAACGCATGTGTCGCCTAATCTATTAATAAAATATGCATCCTCTATTTCTCGTGCAACTTTTCTTTTCATTCTTATGAGCGTCCTGGTCTCCGATAGCAAGGGTGCGCAGCAGCACCCCTTGCAGTGTAACGAAAGATTTGAACAAGGTGCCCCCCTCAAAGACGCCTTATGGTCTAACAATCTATTGTTTATACACAGTCCCGTCTGGCCGACATAGCATTTTCCACAAGATAATAGTGTATCATAAACTACATTTTTGGCACACTCGACCAGTTTATCACGGTGCTTGATGTCGCACCCATTGACCCGCTCGCTCTGTCTAGATAACTTCCTACCCCCAGCCGCACAAATCCGGCCAAGCTTGTCTGCAGTAAAAAAAAAAAAAAAACCGCGCCACATCTGAGCCTGTCTAAACTTTCTTCAGCTTATGGCAAATCCCGTCAACATACGGAATGCTTACAAAAGGAGCCCCTTCCTTCCGTTTCACTCGGCTTACACCCCGCGCTTCCAACTTCAACCTTTGCAATACCCTTGCGCTTAGGACCGCTAATTGGCGTTCTGGGAACCAAGACGGCCGAAGCCTCACAATCTGCCGTGCAGAACTCTCTTGGATGTGGTGTGGGCACGAATTCTTGAGTGACGCTTCCAGACAGCCCATGGGAACACCGTTCTTTACTATTTTAGAAATACCTGAACGGAAATCTATGATAGGTTTGACATTACGGAGGGTGTACATCGAACATACGTAGCTTCCACCAAAAGACATGCTGATATTTGAAAACTGTATGCAACCCTTGCCGGGAACCTCACAAGTAAGCTTCAGCTCCGACCCCAACACATTGAAAACCTGCAAAACATCGCTCCTATACATACACACTGATAGTCCTCCTCAAAAAGGACTCGCTCGCTGGATTCCGTGCCGACCGGTTGTGCCCTCGCGATCTCAGACGACAGTGCAGCTCTGGCCGACTGGGCTGGTCCTACGTCAACTCCTGACGCCGGTCCCCGACGACGACAACAGTGGAGCTCTGGCTGACTGGATTAGCCCTACGCCATCACATGACGCCGACAAGAGCTCTCGCCAGTGGTGCCCCGTCCTCGGACTGCTGCAACCATGTCCATATTTCCTGTTTTCTCCTTACTTCCGTCGTTCGCTGTCCCTGCGCCTTGCTCTCTCCTTCCTTTCTATCTCTCTCTGTCTATCTCTTTACCTTTTAATCCTATCCTTTTAATCCCTTCTCTATCAACAACCCTCGTGAGCTACTATTGAGGTGTCCTCCTCCTGAGAGACAGTTACGGGGGTCACTTTTCTGTTCTTTTCATTTATAATGACTCCCCCCTCCCTTAATAAAAAAGATGTAATCGTCCACATATCTGAAAGTTTTCACCACCGCTGAGTTTAATGCAGTCTCTAGGCTACTGTCATCAACACTCAAAAAGATTTCACTCAAAACTGGCGTGACCCTCAACCCAATGCGGACCCCCGACCTCCGAGTGTAAAAGCACCCGCTCCAACCAATAACAGTTTACCCCAGGTACACCGACAGGATCTCAAGGAAGGAACCTGTAGATGCACCTCACCTGCCCTGAAACCTTAGTTCATCATTATCTTCTTGAATGCGATTTCTGACACACACCAGAAGTCTGTCCTGTGGCAATGAGTAGAAGAGGTCTTCCACATCAACACTGAACCCTGACAGTTCTTTTACAGAACGCTCCATCAGAAACCTTGTCACTTCCTCTGAATTTTTCATCCGGTAAGGGTCCACCACACCAAAAGACGTCAGATGCTTAAAAAAAAATCCAGACACCTTGCGCTGCCGAGTCCCACGCTCGGAAACGATAAGGCGAAACGGGTAAAAAAAAGCCTTATGCGTCTTCACGGGGCAAAACCTTTCTAGCATGGTGCCTTTAACTTTCTTCACCTCTGAGCACAGGCTATCAAGTTTCATCTCTTGCAAAAGCGCTACCGCTTTCTTCTTAACATCCCCCAGCCTTTCTTCAAACGCCTTAAGGTGCTTTTTTACCGTTGCTTCGGCTTTTGCCTGGAACAGCCCCTCCAGCAGCAGAGGGAAGGTTCCCTCCTTATCTGCCACCAGAGGCCTGATTTTCCTCTCGACTAAATAGTCGACCAGGCCGCGTTTGTTCGCCACGAACTCTCGCACAAGCATTTGCGGTTTCTGCCTTGCAGTCGCAATGACCCTGCGCACTCAGCAATGCAACAAGCCTTCTACGCTTCAGGTACTCTATCCGCCACCATTCTTCCCATCTCCAAGGCATCAGCTGCTTTCAGGTGGTGCTCGAAATAAAGCTTCGGTCCGAGTTCCAACGTCTTCTTAACTTTCTCATAAACCATAAAGGCGTCTCTCAACACAACGACTTTTACGGACTAGCCACCTCCTTCTTCCTCCGTGGCAAGGTGGGCTGTATATTATTCCACAGGTATTCAGTCACACGATACCTTGTTGTTGTCTATTTTTTGTACTACGGTGGAGGCATACCACATCCGACCCAACCACACGCCACCGAAGGCAATAGTCGTACAACCGAGCCTGTCGGCACCATTCCGGCGATAAGATGCGGCAAATGCGTTTTGTGTAGGACGGTGAAGGTTGAAGCCATCCACAAAGCAATGCTACATCGGGTGGGCACTCATAGTAAAGGACATACCAAGAAGCCGTTCTAGCATGGCACACGCACACCGCATAGAAGGCCACAAGAACAGCTGGATTAGTTAACGAGAAGTTTAAACACTGAAAAGAGCCCAAGGAACTAGTCATGTATTTCAGCAGAGTGACTGTTGGGGGAGTGAGTTAATTCTTCACGTAGCTTATGGCGCGCAAAAGAACACGAGAGAAGGACAAGTGCAAACTATCAACTAAATTTATTCGAAAAAGCGCACACATATATATGGCGGTCAACAATGTCACAAATTATATTAGCAGAAAATGAATCTTTAGTGACAAGCACTCAGGTAATCTATCTCGGCAACTTGTAATGTGATTGAGGGCTTCGACACGCATGTGTCGCCTAATCTATTATTAAAATATGCCTCCTCTATTTCTCGTGCAATTTTTCCTTTCATTCTTGCGAGCACCCTGGTCTCTGATAGCAAGGTTCGGCAGCCATACTCCCTGCAGTGTAACGAAAGATTTGAACAAGGTGTCCCCCTCAAAGACGCCTTATGGTCTAACAATTTATTGTTTACACACCGTCCCGCCTCCCCGACATAGCATTTTCAAACCTATCATTGACTTCTGTTCGGGTATTTCTAAAACAGGTAAGAACGGTGTTGCGATGGCTGTCAGGGAGCGTCGCTTAACACGTCGAGCCCACACCACATGCAAGAGAGAGTTTAGCCCGGCAGATTGAGAGGCTTCGGCAGTCTAGGTTCCCACATCGCCAATTAGTGGTCCTAGGTGAAAGGTTCTAGCAAAAGTTGAAGTTGGAAGCACGGGGTATCAGCTGAGTAAAACGGAGAGAAGGGGCTCCTTTTGTAAGCATTGCGTATGTTGACGGGGTTTCCCATAAGCCGAAGAAAGTTGGGGACAAGTTCGGATGTAGCGTGGTTTTTTCGGTTGCAGACAAGCTTGGCCGGATTTGTGCGCCTGTGAGCAAGAAGTTATCTAGACGGAGCGAGCGGGTGCACGGGTGTGACATCAAGCCCCGTGATAATTTGTTCGAGTGTGCCAAAAATGTAGTTGAAGACACACCACTATCTTGTGGAAAATCCTGTCAGGCAGATGTGTAAACAATTGATTGTTAGACCATAAGGCGTCTTTGAGGGGGACACCTCTCAAATCTTTCGTTACACTGCAGGGAGTGCGGCTACGCACCATGTTACGTTTGGCCCAGCAGTTCATCTTAGCAGACGCCATTGTGCGGGATGCAGTCTGCGAGAAGGCTTTCTTTCCGATATCGGTGCCCGGACGGAAGCGAAAAGCACGACGCTGTCCTGCAGGTGGGCCTGGCAGTTTGCTGTGTTCGGGTTACGTGGAACTCGACGGAAGCTTTGTGAACAACCCTTTGTTGAATCGGGTTCAGACAGCATGCGACGGCGCCACTGTGGCAGTTCTTATGGAGTATACCTCTCGACTCGGCTATTGCCGCCTACGCGAATTCACCACAAAAGCGCCGACAGTTCGTAGGCGTGCGAAGGCGTCGCTGTGGCCGTCCTCAGGAAACGAGAAACTGAACAGCTATGTTCGAGAAAGTACCGGAACACTGTAGAAGAACACTGCCTTGGACCGCAGCTGACGTTCGTGTCAGCAGCCATCTCCAAGGATGAGCTAAGCTTTCCCGCTCCACTGGACTCTACCTTCTCGCCCTTCGATGTCTTCGGGCTGTGGGCCGCGTGCGTCATTGTGTGGTGCGCTCGTGCTACCATTGGACCTTTCCGCTCATGTTTATCACCAGCCCAGTGGTCCAAAATCTGCACCCTTCCTGGTGGGTGGACCACTGAGACTTCGTCACCTGATTTGGGGCAAGACTAGTCACCACGTTCTTCGAACCTATTTGTAGGGAGAAGACGGGCTATACAGCCGAAGACATTTTGTAAATAATCACTGAACCTCAGCTAAATCTGAGCTGAATCGCTGTACAGTTTCATCTTTCTCATCATAATCCTTTGTTCTATCGATTAGGATCGCGTCCCCTCACTGTCGAAGATCGGCTATGCGCACTACAGCGGGGAGCCTGCTACCCCCTCAAAAAAAAAAAAAAAACGCCGTACCTGCCATCGACCTTCGAGCCCTTTGCAACCCTTGCTACAGAGACCAGGGTGCTCGCAAGATTGAAAGGCAAAATTTCACGAGAAATAGAGGAGGTATATCTTAATAATAGATTAGGCGACACATGCGTGCCGAAGCCCTCAATCACGTTACATGCCACTGAGATAGATTACTTGAGTGCTTGCCAATAAAAGGATTTATATTCTGCTTATGACTTGTGACTTTGCTGACCTGTATATATATGTGTGCTTTTCCGAATAAATTAAGTTAGTAGTTTGCGCTTGTCCTCCTCTCTTGTTTTTTCCGTGCCATAAGCTACGTTAAATATGTGCTAACTTGCCCAACAACTCACTCTGCTGAAGATTTTTCCTGGGTTTGTAACAAAGCAGAAAAACTGATTAGGTCACAGCCACGATTCTTCCCATATATAAAGTAACTAAGCACCTAAACTCAGCTGACGGGTCGGTTAGCTATTTTAGGAGGCTCGTTTCATTGTAATATCTCAATTAAGATGTCTTGACTTAAATTGTCACAAGCCATTCTTACACTGTTCTTTATTCGCTTCTCGACTATACTTAAATCAAGTTAGCTAGAAAGTAAGTTGTCTTTTCTCGTGCCCCCAACCATAATAAGTGTTTTGCTGCTCAGCTCTGCAACCCTGCCTCTGGGGTAGCAAGAATCAAAAGGACAAAACAATTCCATTTTGCTGGAAGATAAAAAAAATTAAATAAGGGCGCTCAGGATCCCAATGATAAAGCAAGAGCTGATGTCTTAAGCGTAACGAGGCATCACGTACAAAAAAACTAATTCTCTGAGCCCAAGGAGGCAGAAGAGACGTCGCGTAAGAATATCCGCGAAAGAAAAAGTTTTGCCTGCAAAATAAGTTCCCGGCGGGAAAGATTCTCATTTTGGCCGCGTTGAAGTGAAACTAAAAATGTGGCGGTCATCAGTCACGCTTTCCGAAACACAGAGGGCTCCTCACTTTTTTCCCGCTGAATGGGGGTGGTAGCGGGTTCTCTTTGCGATGTAAATTATCTCCAAGTCATTAGGAGCTTCGAGTGATAACTTCAGCGGCTGGCGAACATAGTCGACGGGCCCATGCGGCCTTGGCAAACTCCCATGGCATGCAGCCATGCAACGTTACTGCGCAGTGTTCCAGCAAGCCAGCGATCAGTTTTGCTTGAATTCAAACTCGCCGAGACACCTACATGATGAATACGAGGTGCAATCGATCTAAAGAACGTCTGGTACTGACGACCGAGTATCAAAGAACACACGTCAGTGTATATCAGAAACGCGCGAGCTGCCCACAATCCAGCCATTAGATTGTAACCAGCCAGACTCTGAAAACGGGCCACGTGATTAGGCTAGACTTGAATCTCGGAGGCGTTATATTACCCCCTTGCGTATTTATCCTGTTTGGAGCTAGATGCTGAAGATGTGGCATAGGATATTTGGGGTACGGTGCAATGAGAGAGAGTAGCGGCACAAAACTGCACGTAAATAGCACAAAGGCCACCGGCTTATGCAGGCTTGCGTTGCGCTATGCGCAATTTTGTTTTCTACGAGTGTGCTCGTGCTTAGTAAAAAAAAACAGATTACATTCAATTAACAAAGAGGAAATCAGGCGGGGAAATTTTCTGCAAACTATGCAAGGCCGACTACCTACAACACGCTAATCCTAATCTTCTGCATTCATTTACAACAACATATGCTTGTGGTCATATGGGAAAAAAGCACAGGAATTGTCTGGATTCAGCAGATGACATGTGGCTGGCCCTTGGTGCAACTGGGCATCTTCGTCGATTTGTTAATTTGAAAAAGGCGAGCTCAGTTGCATGTCTGCAGGTATTAATTTTTTCATGTAAATTTGTTTTATTATCTATTGTACACGAATGTAGCGTAAACCAAATGAAAAATCCTTACATCAAGACAGAGAGGGTCAGGGGTTCCTTAGCCCTTGATGAAGCTTAGCCGGGTCTTCTCGGAATAACAGGCTTAAGAATCTCTGCTCTAAGTTCAAGGCACCCACGTTATTGTAACAGCTGATTACCTCCTGGGAGGAAGATTTTTACAAGACAAGCTTTTCTAGTTTCTCCCTACAAGTAGGAGTGAATGCACAAGCATTCAAGCATATCAACAAATGGTATGTGGGCGTGTGTGCAAAAGAGTGTGCTCTTTGGGGCACCAGTGAAATGTGCCACGTCAGTGCTGGAGCCGTTTTTTAGGGACGATAGTCTTTCTTGAGATAGTTTAATACAAAAGTTTTGTTCTGTCTGTCTTTCTGTTGTTCTGTGTGTCACACGATTCATCCACCCGGTGAAAGTTTAAGCACATCTTTAATGCCCAGTCAACTACGTTCTGGCTGCGTTCGTACTTGTCAACATTTTCAATCAAAACGCAAGTATCACGCATATTCGAAGTTAGCATCAATATGCAAGTATCAGGCTGTGTGTTTCTTTATTTCCAAAATGCATAGATACGTAATCTTAAAGGTCGCAGTGATTATTACGCTGCGCTGACAACGTGACGCCACGAACGAAAAGCGGGTGTTTCCTATAGGCTTCCTTTAAGCAATACGTTGCTGCCACGTATAGCACTGCCAGTGCATCCTGGAAAAAAAAAGTTTCTTGAAATTACTGCCACATGGCGTGCGTATCTCACATAGCGCCTACTTACAGTGGCTCACACAAATTAGATCTCCGACTAAGGATCTCCCTCACCAACCTTTTCGAACAGAACGTCAAATAAACGCTTTATTTCCTGTCTCTAAAGTGAAGGCTATTGTATTTCGACGACTTCTGCCAGCGAGTCACGCAGGTACGTGGAAAAGTTCTTTGATCGTGAAAGTATCTTTTTTTAAAATATCAAGATGTTTACAATCAGAAAAGTTCCATTGCCGCACAGTATCTTGGTTATATGCGGAGAACTTCGACGTGATTAGCCTTATCTATGGTATACAAGAGTAACATGATGATATAATTTACGCCGACGTCATCGATCTACCTTCAAGTATGCAGTTTCATTTTTGAAGTGTTCTTGATACTTCGGCCTGATTTATGGCACTGGTGGGCTTGAAGCAAGATTACACTTCGCATGTTTAAATAATAGCATAACTAAATTTATAACGTACATAACGCTGCAACCATTCAGCTGTTGGTTCATCGCCAGTTAGTGTTCCTTACAGTTCTGAGTGAATCACTGTGTCTGTTTCTTCTTTTTTTTTGTCTTCATTGATCGCATGCGCTGTTTTCTTGAAATAATACTCAGAACATGCGCTATTTAACAGCATACATTGTGGCAGCCCTTTTGTAGTGCCAATTATATTGATATAGTGAACAAAACCACAATGAAGTGTCTTCCGACTTATTTTTTTTTGCTAGTGTACTTTCATTTACTCTGATATAAAAGAAAAACTATTATGCACACATCTGTGCGTGACGACCAACTTTTTTTCTTTGAGGAACCTTCATATACACTTCCGGCTTCTGTTACTATGTGCCATATTCATAAGTACTGGAATTTATTCGCTACACCCTTGTGCATATGCCATATACAAGTTACCTAGAATTTAAGCTGTGCGAGCAGACGCTATGAAGAAATATGCATTTTCAACTTCCTGACAATGCGCGAAGGAATACAGACAAACGTCTTTACAACAAATGTTTGTGGAACAAAATAGGCTGTAAAACGAAGCATGCCACATGACCAGGCCGAATTCCTGCCTTGCCTATGTATTTCGAACGCTGCAGCATCGAAAACCGCAACAGCAAACGAACCTTTTTAACGAAGCAATACAAGAACTGAGTTATGAATAGCCGCTAAGCGGTTGTGGTATTAGACATGCTGCAGATCTATCTCTCCTCAGTCCCTGGCCTCGAAATGCAGCACCCCGTAAATCTCGACAACATCAGGTCGGCGGCGGTTCGCTTTGGGTAATTTATTGTACCATTGCAGTACAAGAATGCTCTTTTTGCCAAGGGCTGTTTGGATATGCTATGAATAAATATTTGTGTAGAACGGTGGACTTGTATGTTTTATTAGGGCCATTTTTGTGTTTGGTGCATATAAAGAAGTGACACTTAGAATAAAGAAATATTGTGCTCTCATATTCTTAGTTATGCAGGCATTTCATTGCAGTTTTAAGATTGGAAAAAGACGTACTTCTTTAACATACACGTCCAATTCTGTTAGCACAAAAAATCATAGCTTACAGGTGGTGGCGTGACGCCTGCTCCAGACCCTTACGTTTCATAGTCCGGTAACAATGAACCACTGCGTGCCGGAACTTCATTCGGACAAGTGTAAACTTTGCCACAACAGGGCGAACTTCAGCCACATTTTTTGGGCATGCCCGCAGGCCCCCATGAGAGGCGAATTTTCAAACGGGAGTGCATGGGATACTGCGCGCCCCAGCCCTGACTCTCAATTACAAGCCCGCTTCATACGGCAGGACGAAGATGCTGCCAGGGCCCATGGGATCATGGCCGTCGTCTAGGTTTGGTCATCCCTTCTCCTCTCACACCATAAAGGGGAGGAGGGTCTTTTTGCTAAATAAATAAAGTTTGTTCATCATCATTTGCCGCAAAGGCGAAGCAATGAACGTGATAGCAACAAATTGGAAGGTGACGCTCAGAATGGCAAGCTGATCGAAACGTGCCCGCGTCTCTCAAGCACAAATGACGCACAAAACGTACTTGCAGGTACAGATGAACGCAAACAAATGCCTCAGTTGTTAATTCGCTGTGTTTTAAAAGCGCGCCCTATTCGCAAACGGAGGCTGTGCAACGATTGCAGTGACCATTGTGCTCCCCGTAACTACAACACAATCGTTCTGAGCCTAACGCCAGCCAAGGTGTTAGGCTCAGAACGATTGATCCTCCCCACCGAACTATAAGGGCGTGCGAGAGATCATCCACTGACTTCCTCTACGCGGACCAAAGCACGCGTAAGAGATGAGAGCCTCCGCGCGCTCATTGCGCCACTGACATTGACATGTTGGGTTTAACGTCCCAAAACCACCATTTGATTATGAGAGAGCGCCGTAGTGGAGGGCTCCGGAAATTTGGACCACCTGGGGTTCTTTAACGTGCTCCCAAATCTGAGCACACGGGCCTACAACGTTTCCTCCTCCATCGGAAATGCAGCCGCCGCAGCCGGGATTCGAGCCCGCGACCCGCGGGTCTGCAGCCGAGTACCTTAGCCACTAGACCACCACGGCGGGGCGCTCATTGCGCCATCCTACAGATAATGCTGAAAACAAGAAAGTTCTCCCCCGAGACGCCCGTCAACAGCGCTATATGGTAGGCATAAATAACTTACCGTTTGAGCGTTGAAAATTGTACCCCTCGATGGCTCGGTGGTTAACACATCGCACTCAGGATGCGGAGGTCCCACGTTTGATTCCATTGCGCCAGAGTATTTTTCTTGATTTCTTTTTCTTTCTCTCGCTTTCATATATATATATTGAAAGACGCAGGCAGACTAGGTACGGCGAGCAGGCAGGGCGAGCAGAAGCGTTTATTCTGCGATGTCTGGCTCCGCTCAGAACCACACCAAGAGAGAGGACGATGATGATGGGTATGTGCAAGTGAGAACGATGATGATGGGTATGTGCAAGTGAGAACGATCAAATGCTTGGAATGTGCTTACAATTTCCCCCCCCCCCTCTGCGAAGCGGCCAACCTGGCCGCCAGTCAGAGATCGGCCGAACGAGTAACAAAAGGCTTCATGCGTGAGACGTGAACTATTTCCGTGCTGCGCAGACGGCGGTCAGTGACAGACTGAAGCGGGGTGACGAGGTAGTTAACTGGAGATGTCTGTCGTACAACGGTGTATGGGCCAACATACCGGTGAAGAAATTTCTCGCAAAGGCCCGACGCTCGAACCGGGGTCCATAGTAAAACCTTATCGCCAGCATTAAAGGCCACGTCGCGTCGTTTTTTATCACAGCGATGTTTTCTCTCCTTTTGGGTTGCTTCCGTGTTTTTGCGAGCAATTTCACGGCATTGTGTGACTCGGGCTGCGAACTCTTCTGGGAGCGAGGTACTGCTTGGAGCCGGTGCAAAGAAAAATGCCGTGTCGAAGACCGAGGAGGCAGATCGGCCGTACACGAGAAAAAACGGGCTGTAGCCAGTTGATCGTTGTACCGCAGTATTGTATGCGAAGGTGACAAACGGTAAAATGTTATCCCAATTTTTGTGGTCAGGATGCAAGTACATCGATATCATGTCAGAGAGTGTTCGGTGGAAGCGCTCGGTAAGGCCATTCGTTTGCGGATGGTATGTAGAAGTGGTTTTATGGACTGTATTGCACGCCTGCAGGACTTCATCCAGGACCTTGGAAAGGAAGGCTTTGCCACGGTCACTCAAAAGGACGCGAGGGGCTCCGTGGCGCAAGACGATGGAGTTCAAGAAAAAATTGGCGATTTCTGTGGCGGTAGCAGAATGAAGAGGTGAAGTCTCGGCGTATCTTGTTTGATGGTCGACTGCAGTGACGATCCAACGGTGACCGGAAGGTGTCAACGGCAAAGGACCATACAAGTCTATTCCGACAAATTCGAATGGTGTGGTGGGACAGGGAAGAGGCTGAAGGAAACCAGCAGGCGGGGATGTGGATCGCTTGCGGTGCTGACACAACGCGCACGAGCCCACGTATTTGGCCACCGTTGTGGACAAGCCAGGCCAGAAGCAGCGCGTCTTGATGCGATCGTAGGTCTTGTGGAAGCCTAGATGACCGGCAGCAATATCATCGTGGAATGCTTCCAAAACTCGAAGACGAAGGCAGCGGGGAAGAACTGGCACCCACTTGTTACCGGTGGGATGGTAAATGTAGCGCTTAAGCACACCGTCCTGAAGGCGAAATTGTCGAAGCTGGCGTCGCAAGCGGCTGTTGGGTGGTTTAGTGACACCGCGAAGGCGATCAATGAAAGACCGACAGTAGGAATCTGCCAGCTGAAGTGAACGTAAATCGGAGTTCGAAGATAGCTGCATTGGATCCAGCGATGCGAGCGATACGTGTTGTGAGGCAAGCTGGGTGTCAGAGTCATTCGAACGCGATGCGGTGGACGTATTGTCACGAGAGAGCGAAAGTGGGCACCGGGACAGCGCGTCGGCATCATGATGACATTTGCCAGACTTGTACGTAACTGTAAAGTCGTACTCTTGTAAGCGCAGTATCCAGCGCGCAAGACGTCCTGACATATTCTTCATTGATGAAAGCCAACAGAGTGCGTGGTGGTCGGTGATGATGGTGAAGTGCCGACCGTAGAGATACGGGCGGAATTTCTGTATCGACCATACGATAGCCAAGCACTCCTGCTCCGTGATGGTGTAATTCCGCTCAGCTGTTGACAGAGTCCGGCTAGCGTAGGCCACAACCTGCTCTTTAGAGGTGGAATCACGCTGCAGAAGGACTGCTCCAATGCCTTGTGCGCTTGCGTCAGTATGGAGTATGGTAGGCGCTCTCTCATCGAAGTGGCGCAGCACTGGTCCGGAAGTCAGGCGTTCTTTCAAAATTTCAAATGCAGATTCGCAGTCGTTGGACCATGAGAAAGGAGCACCAGTGGCCAATAACTTATTTAGCGGAGCCGCTAAGGTAGCAAAGTTGCGTATAAAGCGACGAAAATAGGACGCGAGACCAAGAAAGCTGCGCAACGTCTTTTGGTTGGACGGTCGAGGGAACTGTAGCACAGCTGCGATCTTCTCGGGATCTGGTTGGATTCCGTCTTTGGAAACGACGTGACCGAGGACTTTGATGCTTTTGCTGGCAAATGTACACTTCTTTGTATTTATCTGAAGGCCAGCCTTGGAGAGACATTGTAGCACCTCGTCTAATCGTTGAAGATGTTGGGCAAAGGTACTTGAAAAAACAACGATATCATCTAAGTAACAGAGGCAGGTCTTCCATTTTAGGCCACGAAGAACAGTATCAATCATTCGCTCAAACGTGGCTGGAGCGTTGCACAAGCCGAATGGCATTACATTAAATTCATAAAGGCCGTCCGGTGTGGCAAATGCAGTTTTTTCTTTGTCAGCCTCGTTCATGGGGATTTGCCAGTAACCTGATCGTAAGTCAAGGCTCGAAAAATAGTTCGCCCCTTGCAGTGTGTCTAAAGCGTCATCAATTCTAGGCATAGGATATACGTCCTTGCGTGTGATCTTATTTAACGCGCGGTAGTCAATGCAAAAACGAACAGAGCCATCCTTCTTTTTAACTAAAACGACTGGAGATGCCCAGGAACTCGAAGAAGGTCGTATTATATTTCGCGATAGCATCTCGTTCACTTCTTTTTCAATTATTTCTCTCTCTGATTGCGAAACCCGATATGGGCGACGGCGTATCACACGAGAACCGTCGGTTTCAATGCGATGTACAGCCGCGGAAGTCTGACTCAGTGTTGTGGTACAGCTATCAAAGCAGGCTTTGTGCTTAGCCAAAAGGGCCAATAGTGCTTCAGACTGTTTTGGTGTGAGGTCTGAACCAATGACAGGTCGAAAAGGGAAAGAACGTGAACCTGGAGCTGGTACTGGTGACGAAGACGGGCAGAGTGTCGCGATGGAGGTCAATGGAGAGAAGTCAATCTTTGCCACTGTCATTCCCTTGGGCAGCAGCACAGATTCTGCAGTTGTGTTAGAAACGGGCAGAAAAGCGCAGCCAGAGGAAAACCGGAGGAGGCAAGAGGCGACGAGAATTCCACGGGAGGTACAGCGAAACGAAGGAGCCACAAGTGCATCACCGTCGGTTACTTGGGTAGATGCGACAGCTATCACGTGTTCGTGACCAGGGTGCAGGACGCAGTCTTCAACAATGACCAAGTTGGAGATCGAGGGTGATGAAACTGGAATGGGCGCATCCGTTGTATCCGTTATGTGAATGACGTTCTCTTTAAAGGATATAACAGCGGAAGCAGAATGCAGAAAGTCCCAACCAAGGATAAGTTCATGAATGCACGTGGGCAACACAATCATCTCGATGTGGTGACGTATACCATCAATAGAAACACGAGCCGTACACTGTCCGTCAGGTTGAATCAGCACGTTATTTGCCCCACGCAACACAGGTCCCACATAGGGCGTTCTGACTTTACGGAGGCGCGAGCACAAGTCACTACGCAAAACAGAAGTGGTTGCACCGGTGTCAACGAGAGCTTGCACAGGAATACCTTCAATAATCACTGACAACATATTAGCTGGGCGAACAGGAGGTATTTTTGTTGGTCGACGGGACGCAGTTTTCCCTCCAAAAACTGCAATCCTTAGTTTTCCGAAGATTGGTCAACAGGACGGGAGATGATTGGACGAAGCGGCGATGCGGAGCGGCGATAGGGCGATGGAGAGCGTCGTCTGGAGGAGCGGTATTCCTGATGTTGACGAGGGGACACTGGAGGAGACGGAGACCGGTACTGCGCGGACGGGTAGGTGTCTGGAGCATAAAGATCTGGTCTTCGGAACCGGTCTCGTTCGAACTCAGCATAGCCTCGTCGTTCCTCTTGCTGGCGGCGACGGCAGTAACGAGAAATGTGGCCTCGTATACCGCAGTAAAAGCAAACAGGACGGGATTGACGCCACTGAGGATACAAGGGTGCAGCAGTCATTCCACCTCGCATAGCAGCCAAATGGCTACTAGCAGTATCCGTAGAGCTAGATGCCCCGGGAGCAGGCGGAATCGCAGCGATCTCCGCATATGTGGGCATTACCGTTTGAACAACCGGTGCTGCCGGTGTCGACCTGGGCGTCACATCGGCGTATGTGGGCATCGGGCGTGCTGGCGGAGCGACCGGGGATGTCGGTGTCGCCATTGCCGCTAACTCCTGCTTAACAAGATTCCGCAGGTCGAATGGTGGAGACGGAGCGGAGGCGACAGTGGACCGCTGCTGTTCAAGGTCTCGAAGTTCTTCCCGGATGATTGTGCGGATAAGGGTTTTTAATTCAGAGGGAGGCATCAGGCGTGGATCACTGTCTTGTTGAAGCCGAAGGGACTGCAACTGGTCAAGGCGTTGGCATGTCGAAATGACGTCGTTAACCGTAGCGGGATTGCCAACAGCCAAGGCGTTGAATGCGATTGGGCCGATTCCTTTAAGGATGTGGCGAACGCGCTCATCTTCCGTCATGTCTTTATTCGCACGGCGACAGAGGGCCAAAACATCCTCGATATACGAAGTGTACGACTCATGTGCCAGTTGTAGACGCACAGCCAGCTTCTGTTTCGCGGCTTCGGAACGACCCGATGAGCATCCGAATATTTGTCGCAGTTTGTTGGCAAAGGTCGACCAATCAACGAAGTCAGTTTCGTGATTAAAATACCAGGTTTTGGCTACGCTGGTCAAATAGAAAGGAAGGTAGCTCAGTTTCTCTGCTTCGGTCCATCGATTGGCTGAACCCACACGGTTGTAAAGGTCAAGCCATTCCTCGACGTCGTCACCGCGAAGACCCGCGAACACGGGCGGTTCGCGCTGAGGGCTGGTGACAGTAGATGAAGAGCGGGCAGCCGCCGGCGTAGGGGCTGTAGCGTTAGGGCTAGGCGTTAGGTCCGATGTCTGCATACCTGTGTGGGTGGCTGGGTGCAATCGGCGACCAGATCGGAGCTCCAGGTGGGAAATGAACGTAGGAGGACGTCGGGATCTTACCCCGGCACTTCCACCACTCTGAAAGACGCAGGCAGACTAGGTACGGCGAGCAGGCAGGGCGAGCAGAAGCGTTTATTCTGCGATGTCTGGCTCCGCTCAGAACCACACCAAGAGAGAGGACGATGATGATGGGTATGTGCAAGTGAGAACGATGATGATGGGTATGTGCAAGTGAGAACGATCAAATGCTTGGAATGTGCTTACAATATATATATAGATACGTATACATATACGGTGCATGACATTGACGCCAACGTTGACGCCCATGCCAACACCGGCGGCGAAATCCAGCTGGGAGTGTTCATATAATTTTTATCACAAAATAAGAAGAAACGTTGGCAATTTGATCTTCACAACTAATGATGCTCCCTGCGCAAGTGTGCTTCTCCTGTATGTTAGCATATCTTTGGCGAAAAGAACTTTAGAAACAACGTTCAACACGGAAAGGTTCTGATTACGAAGTCATGCGAGGATGATGTTGGAAATACAGATGCATTCCTAACTTAGAGTTCCAGCGGCTCGTTCGTTCCCGTAAGCATGAGTCAATGTAAAAAAAGAGCTACACCAATCAACAACACAAAAAAAACTGCAAACGTTTTTTTCACCTTCCTCTGGATTGGTTTGCGCTTCCGGAGTGCATGTGCAAAATGTACACGTCATAATGTTTATCACCAAGAATTCACCAGCACTATGAAATAAAATCTGCTCCCAGAACAAGGTGGATATCTGAGGAGGGGGAGGAAGGGGTATATACGTAGCACATCATAAATATATGTTTATTTTCGTTATTTAGGTTGCGAAAAAGAGCATTCTTTTCTGTTAGTTTCAATAAAAGTGTGCCGTCTTTCACCGTGTAAAAGTAGCCTATAGTTGAAATATAAGTCACTCCCTGAACTGTGGCGCTTCTGCCATTCAACTATTCACAATGCTTGTGATTTATGGTTTTCTTCCTGATCGTACCAACTTTTTTTGTGCTAGGGAGAATACTGCGCATATAAACAATTTGAAGTTAGTCATGGATAATTTGATTACTACGTTTGAATAAGCTCTAGTGTTGCAATCTTCGCTGAAATTGGCTAGAAATTTGACGTTTTTCATCATGAAATAATGGCACAAACATGCAACCAAATGGGAACGTCGTCTACCTGATTCACGACTAAGGAGCATGATAAGAACAAAATCATCAAAATATATTAGACGAGAAATACATAAAGTTTTTCTGTGGAACAGAAGCAGCTTTGAGAGAAATTCACATTAAGTTTTACTGTTAGCACACTACAACTGTCTGTGGCACTTTGCAAATATACCGCGTGTTGTTCTGACGTAAAAAATCAACATGTTTTCTCTTTCAAGAGATGATATGTGCTATGCAAGGTGTTGCTAGAAATATGTCCAATATAGTTTAAACTATAAAGAGAGGAAGTGCCAGTGCCCTACCCGTGGCATTACATCTACTGTGGCCGAGGGCATCTCAAGATGCGTGCAAATATTATTAACACAGCAAACGTAAACATAGAAAAAAGTAACTTTTTAACCAGACGAAATGAGCGGTCCAGTCAAATGAGCAAATTCAAATCATTCATGCAAATAGTCTATAGTTACTTTCTAAATTTTAAAGGGTGCCAGTTGCAATCACCACGAAGCGATGAAATTTGGCTAACTTAGCTGGCGAAACCACAACTAACGTGCCAAACAGCACATCTACCATTCACTTCGAAAACGCACTCAATGAAGACACTCTTTCTTTTGCCGTTATCAACCATCAATGTAAATAATTAGTGTCGCGGCGACCCTTTCCTGCCACATGGCTGCTCAATGACGCGGGCTCATCTCCTTTCCAAATGAGAGAAACAGTGTCGTCATTCAGGGTGTTTTCGGAATGGCAAATGCACTCTTTGGTGGGTCGGTTGCTGTTTCGCCAGCTAAATTAGCAAGACTTTATCGCTCCGCAGAGATTACCAGTGGCTGGCTTTCATACGGGAAGAGAGAGAAAAAGCAAGAATAGGAAAGGCAATACTTTTTTGCAGATTAGTTGGTTCGTACTTGAAAAATCGACTTGCTGTGCAAACTTGAAGGAAAACGAGATGGCAGATAGTTAAGAGCGCGGACGACCAACTGTTTATTGTCGTTTCATAAAACTCCAATAAACAGTTGTTAGTCTGCGCTTTTCCTATCTGTCTATTTATTTTCTTTCAAGTATGCGCAGCAAGCCGATTTTTCAAGGAAAGGCAAGGATGTTAACCAAGTGAGCGTCCGGTTTACAGGTAGGACATGAATTCGTCCATTGAACTCGAGCGCCTATTTCCACTGGTTGAAAAGTTAATTCTTGGAATTTCTTTATATATTGTCATAAGTATTGTTTGTACACATCACAAGATGTCTTCTGTCACAGTAAAGGGAACGCAGCAGATAGTTCGCCGATACATTTTCCTGTTTTTTTCAGTATTATTGGACACGTCTATTGAAACCCCCTGTATATAGGAAGGCGACCAGATAGCTTTCTAAGAAGCAATATTTTAAAAATATGAACCTGAGCTAGTGTACTTCCCTGGGAGCATGGTGAAAAACAATAATATGAAAAATGAAGTGCAAAACATGGATCACAAAATGCAAGGTAGCAGTCGGACGTCAACTACAGTTCAGTCACGTTGCACGGTGACATGGTACTTCAGCGTTTCATTGCGTTCAAGTAGTGAGTACAAGCGCCACACCCCAGCCACTTGATTCGTCTTCAAGACAGTGACCATGCTTAGGCAAAAATCTCACTCTGGTTCAATGCCCACTGTGACCTCAAAATTTTTATCATCTTTTATTGGCATCGCTGTCAATTTTTCGGTCACAAAAACCAACACCGACACTGACGCCGACGCCGGAATTGCTGCGAAATGAGGTCCTTAACGCTAATAAGTTGAAATTGTGTCTTATAAATCATGTAACCCACTATTCCATTCACAAGTGGCACATGCTCGTACACCACGGGTTGTAATGCGGAGGCCTTCAGTGATTTACAGTTTATCTACGCAGAAAGGGTGAGAAATGACATTCGCAATATAAACGTGAAATCATTAAAATGCAGCAGTGGCTGCGTTGAACATACTAGTTCAAGAAATGTAATTGACGACAAAAGCAAGAAGGCAAACCAGGCATTCTGCGCAAAAGTAAAGTACTCCGCCACCCGAGCTACGCTAGAGCTTAAAACTGTTTTGGGAAAATTATCTCGGCAGGCATTAAATCTGTGCAACGTCAATTGCTTCTGCAGTGTTTTAGTGCTGGTTACATAATTTTAAATACCGAAGTACTGTATATTGCCCATGTACTCTCATGACACGGTCGTCTTTACGTTAATTGTGTTTACAGTGTCAGATAGAGAGAGAGAGAGAGCTCCACTCCTACAGCAATCTGCTAAACAATGCACGTGTATTCCCTTGATTGAGCAAGCTGGACTCGATCTCTGGATTTCGTGCCGACCGGTTGTGCCCCCGCGATCTCCGACGACAGCGCAGCTCTGGCCGACTGGCTCACCCTACACCATCTCCTGACGCTGACAAGAGCTCTCGCTGAGTGGTGCCCCGTCCTCAGACTCCTGCGACCGTGTCCATCTTTCCCGTCTCCTCTTCCGTTGTTTTCTGTCGTTCGCTGTCCCTGCACCTCGCTCTCTCCTTCCTCTGTTTATTTACTTTTTAATCCTATCATTTTCATTCCTCCTTACCCTCATCCCTCGTGAGCTACTGTTGAGGTGTCGCTCTTTGAAGCAGACAGATACTTGGCTCACGTTTCTCTTCTTTTCTCTTTAAGAATCACATAACATTGGGCAAGCTACATTTGCTCTAACCCAGTTTGACACGATAACGAAAGTTAGGTAGCTTCACATCATCACACCGTGAAGAACATTTCATTTCGATAATACTGATAATATGATAAAGCATCTATGCTTTAGCGTGAGTGCTGAACTTACGTGATACCCTAAGTTAGCTTTTAAACGCCAGCGTAGTCGACATGTCTGGGAAGCCTACGATGTGCACAGGTCTACTTCATACACGTCAATTCATCTTCTAACACTTCACTCATATAAAAATACCAAATGAACAGCTACTATCTCACTGCTTCGCATCAAACCAGTGCGCACGATGTGTGTGAGCTGCTGAATTTCATTTCTTTCTATTTCTATTTATCTTTTCAGGCCCCGCCGCGGTGGTCTAGTGGCTAAGGTACTCGGCTGCTGACCGGAAGGTCGCGGGATCAAACTCTGGCTGCGGCGGCTGCATTTCCGATGAAGGCGGAAATTTTGTAGGCCCGTGTGCTCAGATTTGGGTGCACGCTAAAGAACCACAGCACGTTGAAGAATTATGCCTGAACTTTTGTAATGACTTGGAACATTCGAAAACCAACTGGTCACGCTATTCAGATTGCTCGACGCGTAGTTGTTCCTTTGCTGTTCTAAGACACATCATTACACATATTAAAGCGGTTTCTTACATGACATGACTCCCACCTAAGGTCAGTTCACAAAGGAGTTTGATGATTGATTGTATAAATAATATGTGGGGTTTAACGTCCCCAAACAACCATATGATTATCGAGACACCGTAGTGGAGGGCTCCGGAAATTTCGACCACCTGGATTTTTTTAACGTGCACCCGAATCGGAGCACACGGGACTACAGCATTAACGCCTTTATCGGAAATGCAGCCGCTGCAGCCGGGATTGGATTCCCCGACCTGCGGCTCAGCATCCGAGTACCTTACCCACTAGATCACCGTGGCGAGGCCATAACGAAGTTTAAAGTAGTGGCTCAGTGGCAGAATACTGCGCTGGCACGCAGGAGACTCGATATCGAATCGCCTTGTGACCACGTCATTTTTTATTTTTCTATTTTTTCTTATTTCTCGTCACAGTGGTTACAGACACCGGTTATGAGACGACAACCGTCTCATAACAGCTTTCGCAGTAAAATATTGATGCCACTGATTTATTAGTAACTCAATTTTGGTAGAATGTTGACAAGTCAAAAAATGCTCATTGCACTTCTGAACAAGTAGCCTAGGTTAGCCTCGTTGTTTTTTTTCAGTCTCATTAGAAGTTACAAGTTCCACAGTGAAGTTATTTTGTTATATTGCAAAGTGGGCAAAAAAGTTTGCAAGGTCATTTTTAAACACCGAAAGAAGTCGAAAATTAAGAAAGCAGTGCAATATATCTCTCTACCTTTTTACAGATATTGGTCAGTGGCTGTAAGGTCACAACAATCGCAACACACCGTGTGCAATATCTGAAAGTCATGGAAGGAGCTTACTGCCCGGCATCATTTGATTGCGCTTGCACTAACAGCAACTGAGCCGCAGTTACGCTTGCATTGGCCCTTTTTGTCAGTTTCACCAGATTTCATTGCTTTTTTTGTTTGCAGCGGTAAGCAGCAGCTAGGCCTGTTGCCCCCGTTTATTAGAAGACATTTGGGGCAGCGTTAATATAGACGGTACGGCCATTTCAGCGTCTCGTAATAATATTTTCCAGGCACGACTACTCGTCAACATAGAATGTCGCGTGCCTCATTAAATATTAACAAACTTTGCCCTGCACTCATTTCTTGTATAGAGGACTTCGCGCACAGGAAGGAACCAGCTTTCAGCATTAACAAAGACATATTGGCTTTTTTTTTCTGCTCAACTGGAAATGACGATGAGAAAGCGTGAACTTAAACACAGAGGCCCCGTGCAACCTTACGAGGTTGCTACAGCTTTTCTAATAGACGAGGGAGAAAAAAGAATGACATTGTTTGTTATTCAGTAATTATCGTACTAATCTGGACCACACCTTCTGGTGAACAAAAGCCTCTCGCATGTTTCACTAAGCGACCACGGTTCTGTGCTTACTGCCGCCAGGTCATCTCCGCCAAACTTCTTAGTTTTATCTTTCCACCTAACCTTACGCCTCCCCCTCGCTCGTTTGCCTTCTCTTGGAATCTGGGTGGTGACCCTTAATGACCAGTGTTTATGTAGCCTTCCCTCACTTTCCATATGACTGAGTAGTATAAGACGCTAAATCTGTGTAGTGCAGTTGGCCCGTACTGAAATGATTAGTTCAGCACATAATTTGTAGATAATTACCCGTATTTTGAAAGAAAAAAAGAAAACAGGATTGATTCAGAGGGTTTAAATTGAAGATTATGTAGATTATGTAGCACTCGAAAAGGTTCAAAACACATTCTTTGTGGCTGTTTCCGTTACGACGCAGAACGAAAGATTTGAACAGCGGCACTATACTTGGAACGCGACTTGAGCTTGGAGCTGCGGCACATTGCTTAATCGTTTCAAAAGTGCAGTTGTTTGATGCGGAACAGAAAAGCACTCTTGCAGTTTTGAAAATATGAGTATGCGCTGTCCAGCTCGACGCCGGAAGAACAGCTCAAGCTGATTGGCAGAGCTCACAACTCGGCATAGGTCACATTTGCCGTACATTCTCAGATTCACCTTAGCTGGGAGAATTTACTACTAGAATTAAGTTTGTCATTCATTCATGCAGCTTTACAAATTTTACAAATTTTTTTTGTTTATATATGTGTATTTGGGGATGTGTGTAAGTGTGCATATGTGATTAACTCTGTGATTGCACGTAATATTTGTATGTATATGCGATTAACACAGCCTTCACCTGACACCTAATGTATCCAGTCAGACAATTTACCGAGATGATATTTGTGAAGATATTATTAAAACTTGCTATTACTTCCTTACTACCCTACTTTCTGCCTCCTCTTGATGCATTTCCCTTCTCTTGGAATTCCTTCTGATACCAGCGTACACCAGGGCATTGCATGCTTCCCATTATACCGAGCTGCACAAGGTGTTAAATAAGTTAGGGATGTATTGAGTATGTACGAAACTAAAGTGGAACTAATGAAAAGGGTCGTTGATTTGAAAATTTTCTGTTATTTACTACTTTGTGAATCCAAGAAAAAAATCGAGCCGTGAAATGTATAAGGGCTCCAACTTGAATTTAGTAATTATCAGCGAGCTTAAAATGACATGGCAGAGGAAAGAGTGCTCTAACTCATGCTGTAGAGGTGGTTTGCAAACGAAGATACTGTGTCATCTGAATCAGTTCACGCACGGGACGTAGACGTGAATGATAGTGACGAGGCAGAGCACAAAATAAGAATGTCTGCCATATTATTAAACGAAGTGCGCTAAAATCAACCCTGAATTAAGCTCCAAAAAAGTGTATCACCAAAAACAGAGTGTCTCCGACACGCAGACAGAAATTGTGGCATGCGTGACATGTTTGATTTAGAACAATTAGCCTTCCACGCCACATCATACGGGGCAGCTATCAGTTTCGTCACCATAGTATCGTCAGTTGTGCGGGTTGTTGTCACAAAGCCAAGCCACAAAAAAAAAAAACGTCACCTAATAAAATACGTGGAAGCTCTCATACGTCGCTAGCTGTATACATTCATGTATACGCATGCGAGTAAATAAGAACAAAGCGTAACCATCTCCTACAATGTTCATTGCCTAACCTGTAAATGAATGTCTGCTATTACCTAAGGAATATTATAAAGAAAAGGGTGAATTTCCTTCTGCACTGATATAATCTCCTACAGACAAGAGAAGTCGTTCTTCTTCGTTATCTTGCACGAGGTTAGAGTGCTCTTAGCAAACAGAGTCGCTTACCTTTAGTAGTGTCATCCACAGAATTTTAAGAGAATTTTTAACAAAGCACCCACGAAATTTGAATAAGATATAGCCACAAACTTAAAACAGGCTATTAGCTCTTAATTAAAAATGCCATCATTTATGCATCCTTCTAACTGCTTGGCGGCGCCTGAGCTCAGCGTTTTTTTTTTTTTGAAGTTTTCTTCTCTAGACTGGGATTTCTTTTTACAAGTCACAAGGACTGCGTTTCCTATATTGTTCATATTTCTTTTATAGAAAGCCAGCACTAATTGCTGCGGGGTACTGAATTAGGTTGCTCAAGGTTGTCAAACATATTTGCTACCGTTTCGACATCAGCCACGAGAGCAAAGGAAGACAACTTATGGCCAGAAACATGCCGTAGGTATAGAATAAAGCAAAGGTTTAAGCGCCTCAATTTGTTTTTCATGCTTCTTCGGTTTGATGGGTTGGGGGGGGGGGGGGGGTAAGCTCTTATGGCTGCTTTGCAAACGACAAACAAAACGTAATGGCAAAATTACGGCTATGACGGAAAGAAACGCTCATTTCAACAGGGTGCCCATCAGCGAGGCAATGCGCCGCGAAATTCGTAGTAAAATTGGAGGTTTAGTTTCATGTTTGATGCTCTTCAGGTATCCGGCTTTTTCGTCCTTCCAAGGATCTCGTGTGGCATGTTCACGCTCACAGTAAGAAGCTGATTACAGATCATAGCAAAACTAGCAATGCTGATTGATTGATTTGTAACTTTTAGCGTCCGAAAACAACTATACGATTTTGAGAGACAACGTAGTGAAGGGCTCCGGAAATTCGGACCACCTGGGGTTGTTTAACGTACGCTGTAATCTGAGCATACGGGCCTACAATATTTCCGCCTCCATCGAAAGCTAGCAAAGTTCAAAACCGGGTTGGGACGAACGAACATGGTTTGAAGTAACTAATCAACAATATTAACAAAAATAATTCAAATATTTTATTCAAAATTGCTCAAATACTTCTAAAACATGTGTATGACTTTAGCATCACCCCTTAAAAAATCTCTAGGTGTCTTCCTTCCCTGGCTCTATCGGGTGATGCATCTAGAATGATAAACAGCCTGACGGAACACGCTGCATTGGGTACGTGTCTCTACTGCTGTAAGAAGCTGGAAGTCAATAAAGCGCAGCAAAACCTAAGACCCATTTAGGACACCGAGTTCGCAAATCTGCCTAACAAGATTTTACATATACCGAGGAAACCCTACAAGCTTGCCTGAATCGATGACGTCATGGGCAGTTTGGCAAACGGAACCATACGTGGAAACTCTCTGAACGGAAATCGCCGGGTGGCCGCACCTCGCACTTCATGCTTTAGAGCAGCGGAGTTGAGGATCATTTCATTTCACGCAAAATTGATATTTCTTTTTTCGAGCTAGTGAACTACAGGCTGTGCTGTTGAAGTTAATGCAAAATGCTTAAAAGTTTACATCATCTTTACACGGGAGAAAAAGCATGGATGCATTCCCACACACAAACAATAATAAAATGAAGAAACTAACAATATTAGAAATATATATATATATATATATATATATATATATATATATATATATATATATATATATATATATATATATATATATATATAACAGAGGAATAGATTTTCAACTGGTTACCGTAATAAAAATTATAAACTTCGACATTAGTGCAGTATGGAAAACAAAACAATAATTGATTTATTTAATCCAAATAGTTTCGCCTGGTGAACCAGCCTCCGTCGGAGGATCTACGCCAAGTGATACAAGTTGCCGTAGGAGAGGGCCACCCTCACAGTTTGAAGGCCCCCAAAACGAAAAGAAAATAAAGAAGCAAGAAAGGAATAAAGAACTCCCAAGCATTTCCCCGAGGGTGAACATGGTTAAGTGCGAATACACGGGGTGATGCTATGAGGGGTATTTATTATTCGCACTATTATATTTATTAATCACACTAAGGTGCCTTTATCGTGTAATGGTTCCTGGGAATCGCAATTTGATCACACGGGGGAGTTTACGTTAACTCACTGGCGAATGCCAACGGATTTTAACTTTACTTCCCCTCACGACCCGCTCTCGACGAGAGACTGAGAGAGAAGGCGGGCGCGCGAGAGAAAGGGGTGCGCGCGCAGCTGCAGCGAGCGAAGGGGGAGGGGGTATACGGCGCGTTACTGATACCGATATCAGCGTCGCGTCCGTGGCTTATTCGGTAGAGCGTCGCGCTGCGGCCCGCCAAGTCCTCTTTCTTTTAAAGGTAGGGAGAAGACTGCGGACGCCGCCGACGGCTGTGGATGGTTTGGGGTCGCTTATAAAGTGTATTCACACTTAAAAAAAAAACTAGACAAGCGGACTAACCTGGCAAACGACAGACAACCAGAAGCGAATGACAGACAAGAAGAAGAAGAAGAAAGGAGCGAAGGAGAGCCACCGGAAGCGGGCGGGTAATCCATGCATTGTAACTAGGGGTAGATAAGACGCACCACCAGAGGAGGCGACCAACGAAAAGGGAAAGAAGTGAAACACATTGCCGTTTTCTCGCTTCCCACACATGGATCGAGTTGTTCACGTAATTCAGCGGCTGGCACACGGTGTCGGGCCATACACACACAAGAAGGCACATACGACCCGTCCCAGCTTTAGGGAGACATTGGACATAATACAAAAGTAAATGTGCCCTCTCCCTCCTCCCCTCGTCTCCCCTTTCTTGCCAAAAGAGTATAAGCAGTCCTATTCAAAATTAATGAATGGATATTTAAAAAGATGAACAAACACAATCATACACAAAAGAATCAAAAAAGTATTTGAAGAATAAAAATAAAAAACTAATAATACTAACACACGCCGTACATGCACGTAGCATCGAATTCGTTTATTTTCACGAGCTAGATTGATCATACTATGTGTTCGAATTCGCGTATGTTTAAATATTTTATTTAAATAATTCACTTTCTGCGTTTTACGAAACTTCGCGGAGGCACGTCAGTCACCCAGGGCTCTCGTTAATTCCGTGGGTAAGTGATCTGAATTTCTTTATGAAGTATGACTCCCGCTGTTCGCGCTCCCGTGTGTTCTGGAAGCCGGATTGTAGGAGTATGACACTTACGCGTTTGAAAGAGTGGCCAGGGAGGTTGATATCTTAGGAGAATGGCAAATTGAGGATGCCCTATACGTGTGCATTGTGTTTGTTGAAGCGCAAACGGAACGCATTTTCCCTGTGCCCAATATATTCTTGTTTGCACACCTCACAGCGAATTTTGTATGCAACATTGGCTGAGTCACAGTTAAGGTCACCTTTAATTTTGTACACAAAGTCTGAACAGGAGGCTTTGGCCGTATCAGTGGTCACCATATGTGTGCGCACCCTGCAACGAGGTTTCCCGCACGGTCTACAGCCCTGGTAGTAGTCGGATTTGTGCGTCTTCGCCCTGACCAGTAAGTCTCTCGGTTTTTTTTATTTCTTCGCTTAACTACCCTGGCCAGAGTCTGAAAAACGGCAACAATGTTTAAGTATGTTGAAGTGGTGGCTTGGTATATAATTCCCCCGAAGGGCAGCGGCGGCGTATGTGAGGATTAAATTTTCCCCTGACGTTATATCTTTATTTCCGCCTTTTCTCCCATTGTTGATTCTCGGTCCAAAGAGCGACCCTCGAACGCGTTCGAAGGCCGCAGGTTCGGTTCCTGCCCACGGAAGGTTATATTTTTACCCACTTTTCTTTCTTCATATCTACATTACGATTCGGTCTACTATCTTTCCCTATACTTTCCTTGGCATTGTTTGTTACATCTCATTATTATATATCAGTTATATATACATCACTTATACGACTATGCTTTCACTTTTACCATGGATTAACCTGCAAAAGTCACAGTACACACTATTTATTGCGGAACAATATGCAAGATGTTGTACTGTACCGGAGAATTTTACCTTACGTTGACGTGACATGATATCGTGCACGGAAACATGCCAGCGTTTCATTAGTAAATTGAATGAATTAATTCATAAATAGACAGTTCATAATACAGGAGCTTCAAGAAGAACTTAAGTATTCTTTGATCAGAACCGGAGGCCCCTAAAAAAATCTCCGTGCGCCTTTGCGAGAGAAGAACAGATTAGCGACGCCTACATTTGGGATCATGGCTCGAATCGGTGCTGCATCATGACTTGTTGCACTAATTAGTGCGTACTCACGTGAACGTCTGCACTACAATTGAGCAAAACTGCGAGGCGAAGTGCTGTTCTACAAGCAAGCTCCTGGGAAAACCGTTCGCTTCAGGATGGATGGTTTCGCAGGCAATATTTCACGCTGACCACTTTGCACTCTCACTCCCAAGTGTCTATAGCATAGTTCCTCGCAATCTGGGTTTGTTTCACCCAGCACTTTGCCGTTCACAAAAGGCTGAAAGACAAGCGTAAATCTCTCCTTCCACTAGTGGGCTTTTACTGCGCCGTTGCCAGTCTGGTTCTTGCTTCTTTAGCATCTTTTTGCTCCAATGTAGTCGAGTCACTTCATTGCGAGGCACACTCGAAGCGACCGAGTGAATAATCATCACATGGTGAGCCTAAAAAAAGCACTGCGAGTTTGTAGAAGTCCAGAAAAACCGGGAATTTTTCCATATAGATAATCAAGAAAAATTTTTAAATACAGAAAAAAATGTCACTCCAATATGAGGGGGACTTGAAAAATGACAGTATACATTGTACTACGGAAATATGCCCAACTATGAACGAAGGCAGCTAGTTGCTTCATCTTGGTTGAACAGCGTAAACGAGACAACGATAAAAAAAGAAACAAACGGGCGATGACTCACAATTAAAATTTATTTGGGCAAGAACGGCATATTTATGGGAACAGAAAAGAAAAAATACAAAAACGCCCTAACACCCAAATATCTATGTATGCCACAAGCAAGAAAAAAAAAGAGATGAAGATATAAATTGGTATCATATTCTTCCGTGTACTGCAAATATGCATAAATTTCTGCGTCGCTCAGCAAAATTGATGGCTTGGTGACACTTTTATTGTTTTTCCTTTGAATGTGAAAGGCATGAAACACTACCCTTGCTACCTGATTTATATGATGCGACAGTATCACTGTGTCTTATAAGGAGGGTGCGCAGCCGCATTCGCGACAATGAGCGATGAGGAAGCATGGTTTTTGTGTCGGACAATGGGCGTTCGTGTTCTTCGGAAGACAAACATTGATGCCTCTTTCACTTTGGCCAATGTAACTTTCACAGCACGATAATGGTATTTGATATGGAATAACCTCCTGCTGTACAATCTAATGTGTGGATCCTTCCGCACTTGTCAAGGAAACGTTTATAGCTTCCGCTTTGCTTAGAACTGCTTTTTTGCAGTTTTGCGCAAATGGACACAAGCTTATCAGGAGACGAAAAAACAACGTTGACGCTCCATCATTCAGCCACGTTTCTTAAACCACGTGCAACTCGGTGACTATGCGGTATGACCATGTACCTTTTTGCTTTGGTGGTCCGTAGGTGATTCCCAGCCTCTGTTCCACTTAAGGCGTTTAAGACGTTTTTGAGTTTTTAAGACGTTTTTTAAGTTGTTTTAAGACGTTTGCGCACCCAGGTGGCCGAAATTTCCGGAGCCCTCCACTACAGCGTCTCTCAGAATTATCTGGTGGCTTTGGGACGTTAAACCTCACATATAAATAAATAAATCAATCAATCAATCAATCAATCAGACGTTTGCACATCTTTTCGCACGCTTGGTCTATGACTTGCACCGGATAAGCCACTTGCTTAAGTCCAACAACTTGTTTATCAAACCTTTTTTGCGACTCCTGATAATAATTCTGCATTACAGAGCGACCACATGAAAAAGCTATACAATTCTTTATTATTTTAGAACGTTTCAATGTAAAGTAGCGTAATGACTAGAGAACGAGGATGGTGCGAGTAAGCTGCACTTACCCTTTGTTTATACCATTCTTTCCTAAATATATTTTAGTTGCCTGTCGGCGCCTGCCTGCGCTTGTTTTTCTTCATCGTCATCTCGCTTGTGCAGTTCATCTAAGATGAACGCTAACCAACTCGCTCAAGCATCCAACATTAGACATATTTGCTATTTGATGGATTTATTATTATGTGGGGTGTAACGTCACGAAAGCACCATCAGATTATTTGAGGTGCCATAGTGGAGGGCTCCGGTAATTTTGATTATCTGGGGTTCATTAACGTGCACCCAAATCAGAGCACGCGGGCCCACAGCATTTTCCCCTCCATCGAAAATATTTAATTTTGACATTGTCTCGAGCATAAAATTCATTCAGTTGAATGAACGTTTACCAGCACACGATAAAAATTACTTGTTCATTCCTTGGAAGTATGTTTGAAATCAAATTCAAGTCAAATTCATCGACAAACACGCAACTAGTGAACAATAACTGCCCTATGCACGAGAAGAATGATCCATTATGTGGGCACATTTTAAGGAAAAATGCATACAGGTTGTCGGTAAAACGCGACAAGAAAAAATTTCTACAAGTGGCTCGGTGGAAAAAGAAGCCCAAACCCACTTTTTATAAGCGCAACCAGACACATTGTTGCGAACTATAGCCTGTCGCTTTTTCAATGTAGAAAAATTTAATGATTACCATGCACATTTGCTCCTTACAGCTGTAGACACTTTAAAAATTTTTAACAGCGAGAATAATTTTTAATGAATTCAAAGGTGACATAAATATTCGCCAGATCCTTGCTTTTTTATTGCATTTGGGTTCCGTAGACTTGTTTTTGGTGCTAAGGACGATAAACTGATTGTTCTTAACAACCTAAAAGAACATAAGAGAAAAAGTAAAATACACTCTGACTGGCTTTATTTAAAAGAGTTTGCAGGACGGTACCACTGTCACTTTTACTCTGTTGCTTATCTAGAGGACGTGTCATTCTTATTTCACATCTTTCAAATGCATGAAGATGCAATTAATATAAATAGCCACGATAAAGCCATAGAAGGCTGGAAGCAATGTGAAAGAAAGGTGACACCTGTGTTTGTGTCAGATTGAACAAAGTGCTGGGTAATGCGACGGCAATGACGCTCAACGAGCATTGCGAAGCACTACCTTAGTGGACGATCGTCTACGAGATGACCCGCCGTGATGACGTTGCTGTTTTGCCAGAGGCTGCGTGACCTCCACAGCATGCTTAGTGCCGCCAGATGTCGATTGCGCGAGGAAATGGGCCGTGATTGCTTCATGTCGAAGTCTCGTATGCTGCCTCCGACAGAGAAGACTGGACTATGACTGAGTGTGCGCGCGTGTGTGGCCGAATGTGCTGTGTTTACCTCTATTCCCTCTCTGCTCTATATCTTTTCATCTCCCCCACCCCCTCCCATGCGCAGGGTAGCAAACCGGCTGTATATATGCTGGTTAACCTCCCTGCCGCTCTTTCCTTCTATTCTCCTACTGCGTGTTTATTCCAGCGCTCTATGAAAGCGGAATGTTATAAATACTTTATTGACTTCGGCAAAAGGTGAAAGAAGGTGAGTGCTATATTTATTATTTTGGTGAAAGGTTGGCATGAAAGAATTTGTTCTTGGGTCATTTACATAGAGATACAGTCTTTTCCAGCCGCTACCACCCATGTGTAATTTATTCACTCACGTCAGCGCATCCAAAGGGTGTATTGATGATATTATGCGGATTTATGTGAGCATATATGCAAACATCCATCGATCTTTGTTGTATTGATTTGTATTTTCTCTTTCTTGTCCGATACTGCTCAAGTATATATTGCGCGGTTCCAGCAAATAAATCTTGTAAGTCAGTGCCGCTGTCTGTCTCCTTCTTTCCTTGTCCCTCGTTATTGGCGCTGCTTTTAATGTGAATCCATTGATCGGGATGCTTTTTCTGGGGACAGGGGAGTCTCCTAGCGTGATCAAATTGCGAAGTCTATTGGTGCTGCAAACTCTCACCCTGTCTGTCTAGACAACCACTGCTTCATTATGATGTTTCCGTCTTTTATTCACCCAGCAAAGGCACTCATTGACCGCTAGCGCGAAAGTAGACCGGTAGCTTTAACGGCTCTACTCGTAGACCCGGAGAACGAGTGAGGACCGCAAGCGATACTCTGTAAAGACACTCAAGAGGGTGACACACTATGATTTGATTGATTTGTGGGGTTTAACGTCCCAAAACCACCATATGATTGTGAGAGACGCCGTAGTGGAGGGCTCCGGAGATTTCGACCACCTGGGGTTCTTTACCGCGCACCCAAATCTGAGCACACAGGCCTACAACATTTCCTCCTCCATCGGAAATGCAGCCGCCGCAGCCGGAAATCGAACCCGCGACCTTCGGGTCAGCAGCCGAGTACCTTAGCCCCTAGACCACCGCGGCGGGGCAGGGTGACCCACTATAGCGCGTGTTGCTCTTCGTTACACGGCTACCGTGACGCTACAGTTCTAGCTACCGTGACACGTGGTTGTTATTTTACTCTTGTACCATGGTATAGCTCTTCACCACCAAAACTAGGTTTTTTTATTACCATAACACTTGCATAGGTATTTTATATGCAGGAACTTTGATAAACAGCGTGACTGTGGTAAAATACTGGGCTGCCAGAGAAAACCCCGGTTCGAACCCTGTTTCTTCGATGAGATTTTTTAAACATTCAGAACTTTTTCTTAATTCACGTGATAATGCTTGCTGATACCGGTGGTAGCGGCAAAAAAAAATACTGCACCCTTGTGTTGATCAAATAACTGCTGCTGTAAAAATCAGAGGAAGCTGCGAAAATGAATGCACTGGACAAAAATAGATCGTTTGATAATTAGTGATTTACATGCGGAAAGGTAATGTGCTCGCCTATGATACCTCAGACTTATTTTCCGACAACTTTCATTGTCGCAGCTTGCTTTATGACAAAAGAATAAATAAAAATATACTCGAACAAAAAATTGCGGTATAAGCAATGGTACTGGGCGTAAAGAAATAAATATTTTACTTAAACGACCCCAGTCAGTAACATATTTTTTTTCTCTACATGCTAGCGTTCACTTGGCATAAGTTCAAGAGTATACGAGCAATAAATATGCACTTGAAATACCATTACATAGCTGTGAAGGGGTGATATTGTTAACTCATACAGATAATGACCCATTTTTATTCACAGTTACTTTATCTGCATCAAGACGTTGAGGCACTTTGCTGCGCTAGTACAGAGACTGAGGTAACTTGCGGAGGACTAAGTAGTTCGGTGTTACCTCAGTTCTGGTATTTTTATACAAACAGGCTGATGTTTGTGCATAGTGCCTACGTTGCACAGGGGTTCAGATAACTTAGTCAAGCGTTTCTATGGCTAACACTGCTGTATAGAAGATAATGAGTACAGCAGAATATTCTCGAGATAAAATGACCAGCGTGTACAAGGCAGCTTGCATTGGAAGGACCAGCTCTTGTATGCAAACCTCTCTGACGGCCCCTGCGAGACAGATAATTAGAGACCTCTGCTCTTAGTGAATAGGAATTCGCTGCGGGCATTCATGTCTTTTGATAGGATTCAATAATAGGACAAATGAGCTATTTGTCAGGCGACATAGTTTCGTTCTATACACTAGCTGCTCCTCAGCATTTTAGACAACTGTTGTACACGGACGTGTCATCATGCAAGTAGATTTGTTCAGTTATTTTAATATACTCCATGAGCCCCCCACATTTTATTGCCCGTTGTTGTCACCTGTGTCGCTGAGCAGCAAATTACCAGAAAGCGCTTTCAACTCTTGGATACAGCACCGTTTTTGCGCAAAATAACTTGAAAAATTAACGACTAGCCTATATTTATGGGGGCACTAAGCAAAATATGATGGTCAAAGTTATTTCCAGTTTCTTACTAAGATATACCTTATAATGTTATTAGGCCTATACTTTCGGCACAAAAACCACGGAATATGAATTTCGACAAACTTTTTGCGCATTAGAGAGTAACTTAAAAATGTGACGTCCTGCATGCGCTCTGATTTGCCTCCGCAAGGTTCTCTCATAAAGATACATAGCTGGGTATACTTCTTGAAAAATCAAAATTTGGTCCTTTCTTCTTGAAACCCAGTGAAAAGCTAGTGTGATGCTTAAATATAGGCAGTGCCTCATACATTCTTCAACACGTCAATTGTGTCATAAGGATAAGGTTTTTTAGACCAGCTGAAGACCTCCTAGGGCTCCTTTTCTGAGACCGCATATAACTTTAGTCTCCTGCTGAAGCTCTATTAAACAGGACATGCGCGTTTTCTAAGCACAGAAGACTTTTTGGGCAGTAGCCTCGCAACCTAAAGCTGTGTCATATCCAATCAAATAAGTTTATTGAATACAATGTGAACAGGTGGGATATAGGCCTGATCCCACCTAGCCTTCGGCCTAGAGCAGCTGGCTCTTGGCGGTTTCTTCTAGAGGAGTTTGCTGAACGGATTAGAGTTCGTGCTGCAAGTCTGAGCCGAGCAATGACTTTCCCAAAGGCTGTCCCTGTTTGAGTCTACTTTACGGCCATTGTTTATTATGCCTAGACCTCACCGCATTACGTACTCTAGGTGGCTCTAGAGTCAAAATGTGTGCACGGCTGTGTCGTGTATATCTGCCTTCTGTGTTTAAGACAGACAGGAGGTTGCCCTTTCTTGCATTTCTTTCAAATACATTTGCACCTTCGTTATATTAGCTGTGGTGCTAAAGGTATTCTAGAGCTGACAAATAAAAAAATTGAAAGCTTGGTATAATTTTGAAGCTCGGAAGACTTACTTCAGCAAGTAAATATTCTACTCATTCATCGTCATCGGAAGCATAAAACGCTACCTGTAGTGAAAATCACTACGAGTTGACTGAAGTGGAGCTTCAACAATGCGTAGGTACGAGTAATTGTGCCTGCATGGACTGCGCAGGAGTCGTGAAACTCGTAGAATGTCAATAGATCTTCTTTATTGAAATGAATATGCTCAGAATAACCACCTTTGAAACCGATTTACCTTTAAAAAGGCCTACATGGAGCGTGTAATTGTTCTCAAGGCAATGCGGCATAACCGCAATTAGCAACACTCTGACAACGTTTGGTGCTACCGACCGCTGTCGACAGATAATGGGCTTTAAAGAAGCTTTAAATTACACTGGAGGTATAAGGCCTACTCTGTACCTTTAAAACATGTCACCGTAATAGACTTCGCAAAGGAAGTAGTCTAATGGGGTTCAAGGTATGCGGTTTCTGGCGTGGCTTTTTTTTATTCGTCTTTACGCTGCATTACCGTAACATTCCCCCGTGCACTGCCATTTTACGCTCTCTTTTCTCTGACCCCTAAGTATTCAGCAAAACTATGGTACGCGTAGGACAGGAATAAATACAACTAAGGGCAACGCAGAAAAATGGTTGAGCAATAAAGAGGCCGCGGTGATATTTCCTCATTGTGAACCACTTTGATTCGCAGAATAATGGTTGTGATAAAAATAACCTTAGTAGGACATTCCATCCGTCTTCCTTTTTTACATGCGACGAAAGAAGGGACGAGATAGATTTTCGTTGAAATGACCTCCATGTAGATTGCGTGATAACCCCTACTCGTCCATTTCCGTAGTATCGAGTACACACCGCTGAAATTGCGTGGCGGTATACAGACAAGCTAGCGTAATAAAAAACTATAAGACGCCACGTAAAAAAAGGCGAACACTTAGATCTTCACATTGGTAGATTAAGTGCTCTATTTTGGGCTATAAAACATAACATCTCTGGGTCTAGTCTTTAGGAATTGCTGTTTTATGAATGACACATTGTCGATGCTTCTACTGTCCTTCTTTATTTGTATCATTACAACACAAATTCATTACAACGCAATAATTCATTCAGCCTCTTAGACGTGCATTTATTTTTACTTCGCTGAAAGGTCGTATTTCCCTTACTTGTTTACGTCTACTCAAAACAACTAATGTCTCACTAATCATTAAATTTAGCTTTTCCCTGATCACCACTTTCTTGGACAAATATGGTACTGCTTCAACGTTTAGTGCATTCTTTGGTTATTATAACAACTATTCTGTTTCTAGTTGGGCAGGTTCTAGTTAGCAGTTACCAGCCTTTTGTTCTCTTATAGCAACCTTCGATATCTTGCGACCACCATTTATTACTATTCAGTGCCACATGGTAATCACTCGCTTATAAAGACTACGCTTACCAGAAGCTGCTCTCTTTCGCGACCGCGTATAGGTATAATTGTAAGTGTATAACCACGTTAAATTTCTTCATTATTGCTTCATATATCTGATTTGGCACACATCGTATATCGTTTGCTGAACACCGAAGTGTTTAGTTAGGTTTCGTAATGTCCAGCTTCTAGTGAAAGTTACTAAGCGGTATTCAGCTGAAACAAAAACACATATTTACGCCACGTTCCACCGTAAGGAACATTTTAACAAACTATCTTATGTAGCGGGCAAGTATTCGTAATGCGAACACTTGGCTTGGCAACCTTATTTGTAATAGTAAACCAAGTAAGCTTTACACGTATTTAAGCGCGCAGGGAAAACGTTTCACTACATGAATGAATCTGCGCATTGAACAAAATATATTATGAAGTCTTGGTAGTCTGGGTTGCGACAGCGTTTAATTGAGGAAAGACCTCGCAAAACGAACGGGCAGAGCCAGTAAACAGACGATGACGATGATGATGAACCAGAGTGGCAATGAGGACAAAGAGACAAGCGGATGATGGTGATTGCGATCATGCAGGGATGAGGACAATGCAAGTAACAAATGCCCACACTAATTCCCCCCACTTGGAAGCGGACATCCTGGCCGCCGTAAGTCAAAGTGACGGGGAACGTCGCGTGAAAGGTTTCATGCGACAAACGTGGACAATCTCTGTGCTGCGGTAGCGGCGGTCTGTTGGGGCGACGAGTGGTGTCACACGATAATTAACTGGAGAAGTCTGTTCTAAAACAATGTATGGGCCGATGAAGCGTGGTTGGAATTTGTCACAGAGACCAGGAGTGCGAATAGGTGTCAAAAGCAGCACCTCGTCACCAGGTTGGAAAGACACAACGCGGTGGGATTCGTCATAGGTGATCTTTCGCTCATGCTGTCTCGCTTCAGTATTGATGCGAGCCTGATGGCGAGACTGAGCCAGGCGGGAAATGTATTCTTCGCTAGAAGACTGACACGAATTCCCATGGCTGCTAAAGAAGGAGACGTCGAGAAAGGTAGTCGGGGTGCGTCCGTACACGAGGTAAAACGGTGAGTAGCAAGTTGTTCGCTGAACGCCGGTGTTGTAAGCGAATGTCAGGAATGGTAAAAGAGTATCCCAGTTTTTGTGGTCGGGTTGGACGTAAACGGCTATCATGTCTGCAAGGGTTCGGTGAAATCTTTCTGTGAGACCATTTGTCTGAGGGTGGTAGCTTGAAGCTGTCTTGTGCGTAGTTCCAGAAGCGCGGAGTACTTCATTTACCATTTGTGACAGGAACACTTTGCCGCGATCACTAAGCAGTACACGAGGAGCCCCATGACGCAGTATTATTGCGTGAAGAATAAAGTCTGCAACTTCCACAGCTGAGCCTGTAATAACAGAGGAAGTCTCAGCGTATCGTGTCAGGTGGTCCACGGCGGTCACTATCCATCGTTTGCCAGCAGATGTGACGGGGAGAGGCCCGTAAAGGTCAACACCTACAACCTCGAAAGGCATTGACGGGCACGGAAGGGGCTGTAGAGGTCCAGCAGGTGCAGACGTGGGGAGTTTACGACGCTGGCATGGGTAGCAGGAACCGACGTACCGCGCTACACTAGAAGAAAGGCCAGGCCAGTAATAACGACATCGAATGCGGTCAAGAGTTTTTTTAAAACCAAGATGACCAGCAGTCAAGTCGTCGTGGAAGGCTTCGAGCACCTGAAGTCGAAGAGAGCGTGGCAGTACAGGAACCCAGCGCTGACCGTCAGGGTGGTAGACGTGGCGGTAGAGAACCCCATTGTCCAGCTTAAAGTGCAGGAGTTGACGACGGAGTCGCGCGTTTGGTGGATGAGAAACTCCCGAAAGGTGGTCCATCATGCGTCTGCAGTATGAATCGGACCGCTGGTGGGAGATAAATGTTGCCTGGTCGTCCGAAAAGGGTTGCGTTATTGATGCGAGCGTATGAACTTTGGTAGATGTGGCGTTTGAGTTCTCACCAACGCTGATATGGGTAGTTGGAAGCGGGCAACGAGATAAAGCATCGGCGTCTCGATGTTTTCTGCCTGACTTGTAAGTAATGTCAAAGTCGTACTCCTGCAAGCGTAGTATCCACCGACCCAAGCGCCCGGACAAGTTAAACAGTGTAAAAAGCCAGCATAAGGCATGATGGTCCATAACGATTGTGAAGTGACGGCCATGGAGATAGGGACGGAACTTCTGGACCGACCAAACCACAGCCAGACACTCTTGCTCAGTTATAGTGTAGTTCTTTTCAGCAGGGGTGAGTACGCGACTGGCATATGCAACAACTTTCTCTAGGGAAGACTTGTCACGTTGTAGAAGAACGGCTCCTATACCAAGGCCGCTAGCGTCGGTATGAAGGATAGTCGGTGCGGCTTCGTCAAAGTGGCAGAGCAGAGGTTCAGACGTGAGTGACCGCTTCAACAGCTCGAATGCCGTTTCACATTCTTGAGACCACTGAAAGGGGACGTTCGAAGCGAGTAGTTGGTGTAATGGAGCAGCAATAGAAGCGAAGTTCTGGATCAACCGGCGAAAATAGGAGGTGAGGCCAAGGAAACTGCGAAGCTCCTTTGGTTTTTCGGGACGCGGAAAGTGAAGGACTGCAGAAATCTTGTCAGGGTCGGGCCGGATGCCATCTTTGTTAACGACATGTCCTAAGACCTTGATAGATTTGCTAGCGAAAGAGCATTTCTTAGTGTTTATTTGAAGCCCGGCGCCGGCAAGGCACGTCAGAACTTGATCCAGTCGTTCTAGGTGCTCAGGAAACGTTGACGAAAAGATAATAATGTCGTCCAGGTAGCACAGGCAACTTTTCCATTTCAGACCGCGCAGCACGGTATCTATCATGCGCTCAAAAGTCGCGGGTGCGTTGCAGAGCCCGAAAGGCATCACGTTGAATTCATATAGCCCGTCGGGGGTTGCAAACGCCGTTTTATGCTTATCGTCTTCATGCATGGGAATCTGCCAGTACCCAGAACGCAAGTCGATGCTTGAAAAGAATTCCGCGCCTTGTAGGGAATCAAGGGCGTCGTCAATGCGTGGCATAGGGTACACGTCCTTGCGTGTGATCTTATTGAGCGCCCGGTAGTCCACGCAAAAACGCACAGAGCCGTCCTTTTTGCGGACCAAAACAATGGGAGACGACCAAGGGCTAGATGAAGGACGGATGACTTCCCGTTTAAGCATGTCCGCAACGTTTTCTTCTATAATTTTTCTTTCAGTCAGAGACACGCGGTAGGGTCGGCGGTGTACGATAGATGTCCCAACAGTTTGAATTCGATGTGCTGTAGTATTAGTGCGGCCCAGCTTAGACGAGCAAATGTCGAAAGAATTTGCATGTTTCTGTAACAATGCGAGCAGCTGCTGCCTCTGTGAATATGTCAATTCGCTGCTGATAGTGGTGGTAAAGGCGGAGGAAGAAACATGCTCACCGAGGCAAGGCTCTTTGGATGCGATGGCCTGAAGTGGCGTGACAAATACAGGCTCGAAGTCAGCAACATGGGCCACAGTAGTGCCCTGTGGCAGTAAGATCTTCTCCGGTGTAGAGTTGACAGCGGTGACAAGTGCGGAGCCATTGCAAAAACGAACGACACCGGACGGAAGAACTATACCTTTGCGAACGCAAAGTGGTGACGGTGAGGCCAATACATCCCCGTGAAAGATGTCGTTGGACGTAATGCTGACAATTTGCTCTTGTAGTGGCGGCAGTTCGATGTCTTTCGCAGCAACCAGACGAAGTGGCTTCTGATTGTCGTCGTCAAGCATGTAGTCCGTGTCAGCGAGGTGAACGACGCGTTGTCCACAACAAATCGCCGCGGAAGCAGATGATAGAAAATCCCACCCTAAAATTAGTTGGTGAGAGCAGCGGGACAGGACAGCAAACTGGACATGATGGCGGATGCCGTCGATGAAAACACGCACAGTAGAAAACGCGGAAGGGCGAATGACGTTCCCCTGGGCAGCAACTAATGTGGGGCCATCGTAAGGCGTCATTACTTTCCTTAAATGTTCACACAAATCAGCACGTATCACAGACAATGTCGCACCTGTGTCCACCAAAGCATCGACTCGCACTCCTTCCACTTCCACAGAAACCATGTTACACGGGCCCGATGGAGGAATTTCAGTTCTGATTCCGAATGCAGTTTTTCCTCCACAAACTGCATCACTTAGTTTTCCGAATGAATTTCAGAGGTGAATGAGGCGGGCCGAAGTGGAGAAGTGGAACGGCGGAAGGGCGAAGGCGAGCGGCGTCTCGTGTTTCGGCTGTTTCGTGGTGCAGTCGATGCAGGAGGAGATGGAGAACGGTGTGGGGGAGACGAATAACGCCGACCTTGATAAGACGCCCCGGCGTACACATCCCGTTCACGCACGTCGTTCCGACGCTCATCTTGCTGGCGCTTTCGGCAGAAACGAGATATGTGGCCGCGATAGCCACAGTAGTAGCAAACAGGGCGAGACGAGCGCCACGGTGGGGAATAGACGACATTCGGGGCACCTGTAGATAGCGCGGTCAGGTGGGCCGGAGGGTCAGGGGGTACGGAATGGTAGTTGACCGGGGGAGCGGCAGCAACTGACGCGTAGGATGGACGCGGCAATGTCGCGTGGGCGTCGCTGGGAGGCACGGCAGCAACTTCAGGGTACGTGGGTATGGAGCGTAAAGCATGTGGCTGTACGGGCGCAGAGCCAGTCAGGGATGTAAGTTCCTCCCTGATGATGTGACGTAAGGGCATTCCCGAAGGCTGTGTAGGTCGTGGTGTAGGAGGTGTGAAGCCCATGGACCGCAATTCTTCGCGTATAATGTCCCGGATGAGGTCGCGCAGGTGGCCATCTGACGTGGAGTGGTGGTCGCCAATGTCTGGTTGGAGGCGAACGGAGTCCAGCGCATCAAGGCGCTGGCATGTCGTCACGACATCAGCGATGGTAGCTGGGTTTTGCACAGCGAGTGCATTAAAGGCAACAGGCCCAATGCCTTTCAATACGTGGCGCACTTTGTCCGATTCCGGCATGGATTGATTGACACGCCGGCACAGTGCGAGGACATCCTCGATGTACGATGTGTACGATTCACCGGGATGTTGTCGGCGAGTATCAAGTGTCCTCTTCGCGACGGCGGATCGAATGTCCGGGGTGCCAAAAACGTGTCGCAGCTGCTGCTGGAAGGTAGCCCAGTCGGGTAAGTCAATGACGTGGTTAAAATACCATGTCTTTGCGACTCCGGTCAGATAAAATGGGACGTAACGCAGTTTGGCGGCCTCGTCCCACCGATTAGCGACACTTACGCGGTCGTAGTCGTCGAGCCAGTCTTCTACGTCTTCTCCACGACGACCAGCGAAGAGCGGGGGTTCCCGCTGATGTCCGTGTATGTAAATAGGAGGGGCAGCTTGCGTCGGTGCATGGTTGATGACATGAGCGCCGGTAGGCTCGGTCTGGGACATGCTGCCTGACAGTGGGCGCAATCAGCGGCCTGAACGAAGCTCCAGCGGGTAGAGCGGGCTGCGGGAGGTAAGAGGACCGAAAATCCACCTCCACCACGTATGAAGTCTTGGTAGTCTGGGTTGCGACAGCGTTTAATTGAGGAAAGACCTCGCAAAACGAACGGGCAGAGCCAGTACACAGACGATGACGATGATGATGAACCAGAGTGGCAATGAGGACAAAGAGACAAGCGGATGATGGTGATTGCGATCATGCAGGGATGAGGACAATGCAAGTAACAAATGCCCACAATATGCATAGTCAATAAATGTCACTATATTTGAACGTGTGGTGAGCCCTCTTCTGATAGCCTCATTTCATAATATCCCCCACTCATTCACATTGAACAAATTCAGTGGGGTGTCCTATCACAACGAATGACTTCTGTACAGCGTGGCAAAAGAGGACCTCTTTTAGAGACATGCGAGCTGCTTTGAAAAAGCAAAGTATTAGGACCTGCCTTAGTTTTTTAAAATATCTGCTCATAACGGTTCAACAGAAACGGTACACTACACTTCCGTGCCATTTAGAATAGAACGACATTAAAATTTTAACTTGACAGAATTTCAGAGCTCGTTAAGCAGAAATTGCAGTGTTCAATACAATGTTAGCATTGGCAGTGGCGCTGTTGGTTGTGAGCGAATATTTGAGAAAGATTCAAATAAACAAATACTAAACAATCATTTGGTTCTAGAGCTATTGAACCCGGGATTTCTAAGTTGCAAGCATGTGTTCTACCACGCAGTTTAAGCTTCATCGTAAAAACAAAAAACCTTATACGAATGTCATATAGTTGGCGAAGTATCGCAAAACTTTATCACGCGTTAAAGCATGTAAATTTCGCAACGAGTACATGGTTCAAGGCTGCCCGCTCTTATAAAGTGTGCAGCTGCGCAAGTGCGCGTAGCACCTTCTGGACGCCTAGAGGGTAATTTGCCAATTCGATAAAGAAATAATAACGGCGTAGTGGGCATCTGTCAGTTGTATATGTAGTAGGCATTCAAGAATATATTAAAACGCCGAATGTTACGGGCAGAAAAGTTGCCTTCATTGCAGCATGGCTGAAGTATATGCGCCGGAGCAAGATTGTGTCCTAGCTCTTTACTCCTGAAGGCGAAGTTCAAGCATCCTCTAAGTTTTTTTTTTTTTGTAAAGATCACTGCTTTGTTTGAGTAGTATTTCGGCTAGAAACCAACGTAGAAAGAAACGAAAACAAACGCACAAACATTTAAAGTGAAAAGGATCTGTGAGTACTTTTGTTTTTCTATCCCGGCTGCGGCGGCTGCATTTCCGATGGAGGCGGAAATGTTGTAGGCCCGTGTGCTCAGATTTGGGTGCACGTTAAAGAACCCCAGGTGGTCGAAATTTCCGGAGCCCTCCACTACGGCGTCTCTCATAATCATATGGTGGTTTTGGGACGTTAAACCCCACAAATCAATCATTACTTTTGTTTTTTTCTGTTCATAGTTAATGTCGGTGGCAACGCTACAGCAGCAGCGACGTCACAGAATCATAAGGAGGTTGTAAACCTTCGGAATACGTAATCTCATAAGCAGGTCATCACTATTTAGGGCGTTCTTTATAGGTTGTAAGTAGAAACCTTCCTGCTGATGACTTGATGACACCAGTGGATCACGTGTACAGCGGTGATAGGGCGCTGGAACGGCTGTAACAAAAGTTTGGATTTAACGTGATTTCATCGTGCGTAATTCAAGCACCCTACAGCTATTCACTTCTTTGCTCTTTTACCGCTCACATTTATTCACAGGCGGGTATTTTACCGCTGTCCTGGCAATGCATGTACGATGTCCTCTTGTTTTAACCCAACGAAAACTAGGATGAACACAAGCATCTCCTCTTTAATTGAGCTTGATGGCAACTAAGCAAGCAGAAAGTTAGCAGTGCCACCATGAATAGAGTGGACACTTACGGTGATAGCATGCCACGAACATTTTCGAATACAATATTTTGTAGCCATTTGGCTGTCTTTCTGTTCATCAGATGTGAATTACAAAAAAAAAATCATGAAGTAAAAACAATGTTAAGCACTGCCCTAATTTTGCCAAGATGGTAAGGTTCTATCAACTTGCGCTCGCAAAAAAAAAACATAAGAGAAAAAACGACGTGCCCTAATCAAGCTGAAGTGGTCAAGTGCTTTGCTCACTTGCTTCCCCTGTTCAGCTTCGTTAATTTGTTTCTGATCCTTGTATTTTTTTTTCTGTGCTAGGATGCGAAGAAAGAAAACATTATTTATAATGGTCACCGCTTAGTTTGTAGTGATGACAACTGCAGAAACAGGAAGCGAGCTTTCATAAAGCAAGCAAGCTGCAATGATTTGCAGAGCAGAAACATAAGATCAAACTAGGCCCTGCAATATAAAAATATGTGAGTGTAATGACCTTTTGCGTAACAGTAAAGCACCGAAAACTGTTACTATAGTCTGCAGCCTTTCCGTCATAGAGGCGGCAATTTAAATCTGTTCTGGCACACCGTGTATAAGAGGGAGAACTAAGAAGCGTGTATTCTAAACTAAGCACCTAATTAAAATATTTGCAGTTGCTTGAGTTTGGTAACCGAAAAGTGTAATCAGATTTCCACCTAGAGTTGATCACATTAGAAGCTGCTCCAAAACTGCGTGGTCATTCGTGCGATGGTCTTTATTTCCTACATTAACGAGAAACGATCGCGTCTGGTCGTGTATTTAGGAGACAACAAAATAAATCTTTTTAGTGAAGGATGATGGTGTAAAGAGCGTCGCATATAAATGATCGAGCAATGAATATTGCTTGGTGGTCCTCATCGCGAAAACAACGTATACGTGGCAATAACAATACGAGATACATGAAAATCTTCTTTATGGGTTTTATTCAGAGCAATTTAAGATAATGAATACACTAAAGAAACAAGCACTTGACTGGAATAAACGCCGCAAGCAGTGAATTCATCAATACGAGCCTCGCAGGGGTGACCCCGTACATTTGAGGTAGTAGCCTACATAGTTCACAACCTCTCTCTCTCTCTCTCTCTCTCTCTCTCTCTCTCTCTATATATATATATATATATATATATATATATATATATATATATATATATATATATATATATATATATATATATATATATATATAGTTTGCAACCTTCGCAAATTGTATACATAGTTTACATGAAAACCAGCGTAAACAGTTGAGTTAGTATGTAAGCAGCTTGCAAGGTAAGGGTGACACCCTACAATGCACGCCTGTATAGTCCAACTGCCTTTCAGAGCACAATGATGAGGCTGCAGTCTTTGCAGATGACCCTTATTGCTGTAACTAATGCGGTTCATTCAACTATATCAACGGCGTCTATGTTTAATACACAGAATACTCCCTTTTGCAGGTTCATAAAAACTATGTAGTCTATTCCTGAAACCTTGCCGCTTTTATATGGTCACGGGGTTGTGACGTCGACGAAGACGCAGACGGTACGTTGAAGATTAAACTGTGTGTTTGGGCGAACGTGTGCCCGGTAAATGGAAAGTCGGATCACAGTCGAAGAGTTACCCTGATAGTGGCGAAAGGAGCGTCGGCCGTCGATCAACTGACGAACGGCGAAGCGTGTCGGCATCTATACACTTGCCATCGAATATTCTAGCGTTATCGCTAGCGGCGACGTGTGCTCGAGAATAATCTGTCATGTTCACAAAGTGGGCGTAATGTTAGCGAAATAATCTACTGCCATCCCGAAACTTCTCGAACGGTGCACTGTAGGCGTAGCTCGCGCTTAGAACTACTGACAGTGAAACAGCGCGATAAAAAAACTTGAGGACGTAACATGGCATCACCCCCCTCAGAAAAAGGCATCGTCCCGATGCTTACGACAAAATAAGAAAGGAGCATGCATGCAACCAAAAATAACAATAAAGCAAAAAGTACAGCGAATAGGATAAAGCACAATTATAGAGAAACAACACATAATACAGTCATTAGGTTCCTCAACGCGCATAAGACAGTTTGAGGCGCACGACATGAGTGACTTCAGGTCGTGCACAGCGCCGTTGAGAGTTCGTGATGTCGTCGGGGACAACCTCGTAGTCTAGTGTGCCGAGACGCCGAACTACCCTGTTTGGTTTGAAGTACTGTCGCAGAAGTTTTTCGCTGAGTCCTCGTCAGCATATCGGCGTCCATACCCAAACGCGGTCGCAGGGCTGGTATTCTACGTAGCTTCGAAGAAGATTGTAATGGTGGTTATCCGACGACCATCGATTTTTTATGCGCAGGTGGGCGAGTTGCCGAGCTTCTTGGGCGTGCTGAAGGTAGACAGTCACGTCTATGTTTTCTTCGTCGCTGACGATGGGTAACATGGCATTAAGCATCGTGGCTGGGCTCCTTGCGTACACCAGCTTGTACAGCGTAGTCAGCGTCGTTTCTTGGATGGCCGTAATGTACGCGACGGTCACGTACAGGAGGATTGCATCCCATGTATTGTGCTCGACGTCGACGTACATAGCCACCATAGAGGCGATGGTCTTATTAAGACGCTCGGTGAGGCCAATGGTCTGTAGATGATAGGCGGTCGTCCGGCGGTGACTTGTGTGGCTGTACCTCAGGATTGCCTGAGTTAGGTCCGCCGTACAGGCTGTACCTCTGTGCGTGATGAGGATCTCTTAAGCTCCGTGATGCAAGGCGATGTTTTCGACGACGAAATTTGCTATACCGGTGGCATTGCCTTTAGGCAGAGCCCTTGTCTCGACGTAGCCAGTAAGGTAGTCAGTAGCTACGACAATCCATTTGTTTCCGGAAATCGACGTTGGTAATGGCTTTGGTAAGTCCATGCCCATTTGCTGAAACGGCCGGCGAGGTGGCTTGATGGGCTGGAGAAGTCCCGCTGGCCTAGTCGGCGTGTCTTTCGTCGTTGACAGTCTTGACATGTCCTGACGGAACGAGTGACATTGGCGGCAAGTTGTGGCCAGTAATACTTCTCCTGTATTCTCGTGAGAGTACGGGAATCACTAAGGTGTCCAGCCATGAGGTCGTCCTGTAAGCATCCAAAACATCTGGACGTAACGCTGAAGGTACTACGAGGAGGTAGTTGGCGCAATGTGGTGAAAAGTTTTCCTTGATGAGGATCTCGTTACGCAATAAAAACGACGCCAGTCTTCACCTGAATACCTCGGGAACAACGACAGCTTTGCCCTCAAGGTATTCCACAACGCCCTTGATTTCAGGGTCGGCACGCTGTCGTTGATGATGATGAATGGGGCGAGGCTTCAGGCGGTTTTATCGGTAAATTATGAATCGTTAATTTGTCCATCCGTACGTCCGTACGCCGGTCTGTCCGTTCGTTCATCTTATAAACACTCCAAGCACCGCCATTTAGTTTTATAACATCTCGTATTTTTTATCCTATACAAGTACCGCCACATAGTGAACATTACAAGAACTAAACTAGAGGTGGCTACCTACAACTACAGAGGTCGAGGATGTAAAGATCCACGCCTTTAGAGCTCGCCCCTAAAACTGTATGGCAGTGGTGTCACAATCGGTCTTCATTGGTTGTCCTATTACTTACTTCATTCTCAGCATCGTACCCACGCACATCTTTGGCTGCGTTGTGAGTGCCGTCGTCCATCTCGTCGCAGCCGTGGCGCCAAACACACCTGCATCAGTTTCTCCTTAAACATTACACATGGGTATGCTACGGACAACGCTAGAAGAGCCCTAACAGTGGAATCGTGAGAGTGCTCGCATTAGCCGGGCCGATGGTGCAGTCATGGCACAAAAAGAGGCCCGGGAGGCCGAGTGCCGGCGAAACCTGTGTACCGATGATTCGGCAGCATTCCAAGGCACGCTAAATTTCGAACGAGAATGGAAGCACCGGTGGCAGGCGGATCCTGCACACCTTGCCGCCGAGTAAGCTCGTGATGTCAAGCGCTTACAACAACGCCGTGCCGATTAATGAATACATGGCTCTTGAATAAGAGAAAAATGCACCTCGTTTCTTGCTACCTAGATGCAACACGGCGCAGTGCCTACGCTGCACAAGTGGCATAGCGGCGTCAACGTGATGATTGCCGCTTTCGGTAGGAGTTTCTCCAGCGGCACTTTGGCTTCGGCTGTGACGTCGGTGACAACCTTTGGGTAGAGAACAACCACTGCGATTAACGCATTGCGAATGCATTTAACCGCTCATTACACTCCTCCATGACCGTGATTATGTGAAGCGCAATGTGCGGCATCTGAAATGAACACTGTGGTAAGCCCAAGCCAAACATTTATCTAACCTCATTATAGAAGCACCAGGAAGTAACCAATGACTGTGAAACGTTTCAGTGCCATGTCGCGTTGAATCCACTGCTAAACATCGGGGCGGCACATTTGAGCTTTCGCTAGTTAACCATTTGTACGTATACGTACAGCACCATAGTGCTTTGGCGATGTTTTATTTTGTACTTGTTCTTAATCAGAATTGAAGAACAAAGATTTTTGTCACATAAGTCAATCAAACGTGAAAGTAGGTTTGGGGCACCGATAGTAGGGATAATGTTAAGTTTAGGATATTTAGCCTGACGTGAAACAAAACAAAATTAAGTATAAATGAATAATGTCTGGCAGCCTCACGTATAAGCCCTTGCCTAGCAACATTTGCGTGGCTGCAGCGACTACAGTACAATTTATGGTGATCCATGCCTTAATGCTAAGGACTGATGTAAAGGTGAGCTCGAAAAAATGCGGTCTTAAAAACCAATATCAATTATTCCGCAAAAATGTAGACGCGGTGAAAGCCAATCGAACAGCGCATAAAGGTATATATATGACAAATGAAAAAGAAGCCTCAAGAACGCGTTGCCTTCGCAGATTTTTTGCACGTGCAGCCAATATAGGATTGCATTTAGGACAAGAAAATCCACTCCCCACCTGACACACGTTGGTGGCACGACAACTACTGTTCGATATGCATAAACCATTTTCTTGTGGTGACAAATGACAATGCCTCCTATATGTGCTTCTTAACGAGAATTAAGACACGAGATCTTCGTGTATCTTTCACCACAGGAAAACATGTTGCTTTCTTTGTAGAATCCGTATTTCTTTTAAACTTCTCTACTCCAGTAATTTTTTCTAAAGCTAGTGAATGGAATAGAAAAATTTTATGATGTCCATCGGGGAGTGAACTAGATCGTTGCGGGCTGATAACACGTTGACACAACTATTGCCACTCCTCCACGTCGCGTGCCCGTAGTACTATCCATAGCTGTATAGATCGGGACCTGGAGTGTGTAGCACACCATTCCACTTGGTCGACGTTACGTCTTCGTCTATCCGTAGCGCAAGGCCGCGCGATAGGAGGGGATCCTAGCTGGCAAAGCTTGTGAAAAAAGCACTAGCGTTTCACGTCTATTGATTGGGCGATGCTGTGCGAGAGTGCTAGGCTATGATATGCCCCACCTGCAAGAGGTTGAGTATTATTGCTTGAGGCCCGTTCACTTCACTGTATAGCGGCAAATACTTCCACCTTATAACACAAATGTTCTTTGTTAGTTCATTGCATGTCGCCAGGGGATCTCTTCTGCCCAAAACCTCAGCGCCACTGCATTCGTTAGCTACGCGGTTGACTACTCTTTTCTCAGCTCTTAGCGCTGACCGCACCGACTCACTAAGCAGGAACAGGGCAACCTCAATCGTTTTCGTGTGAGTGGAGAACCAGACAATTGTGACTTGCATTATTCTCTTATACCATCATATGCGTAAGCCTTATGAGCAGATGGTGCCCTTGGTGAAGGCTCGGACCGTCAATGTAGAGTAGCTGTAAACTCTCGTTTTTTTTTAGTCGTCCAACATGTCCAAAGCTGTTGTGGAAACTTCACGGCCATCGTCCAGACCACTGTGGAGTTGCCGGTCTTCCCATCTTAATCCACGATAAGTGCAACGGACGTTTTTGCGTTCGGATAACATCCCACATCGATGAAACAACTCTGGGCATGAGCGTGGGCATCAAATACATCAGGGCTTCAGCCCTAGGCACGTGGCCCTGGGCCATTTTGTTCCCCAGTTGTGCTCGTGGTGGATATTCCGAGGAATGGAGGTAATGTTAACCAGTGGACTGGCACCACTAAGTGGCTCTCTGTTCATCAGGAATGCTTCAGAGTCGGGTCTCCATCCCTGTTCACCCTCTATCATAATGTATCTCCTGGCACCGATGCTAGACTGTGTGGGAAAATTCTCTCTCTGGAAACTTAGCTAAGTCTTCTAGCGGGCTATGTATGCCGAGGTGGACCAGCCTCAGAGACCGTGAAGACAGTAGTAGATGCCGTATGAAACTATGGTAATACGGTTTTGTCAATTTTTTTCTTTATAAATAGCCTTTCAATATTTTCGTTAAGGTTCATTTAATCAGTACCCCTTGGGCGAGTTTTCGATGCGTCCCTAATTGCAGATGACCGGCCGAGCGTTTCTCGCCTGAGGCTTCTGTGTCACAGCAAGTCTAATGAGGAGGAACACATTACGTGTATGTCTTCCTTCTTTCAACGTGCATTCTATTTATGGAACAGAGTATTACGTAAAAATTACGTCGCCCTAATCAGGAGGCATGACTGTTATTAGATTTATCGATGTGTACCGCGTTCACCCGCACATATACCGTTAACCTTTCTATACAAGTGGTACCCACAACAGCACTCGCTTCTGTTAATATCGCTTTTTTGGTTTCTGAACAAAATTAAAACAAATGCGAAGCCATCGAACTTATTTCTATGATTTCTTGCATAGACACTTCAACACATCACCTTGCACTATTGCGACCTCTGAACATTCTTTTTTTTGTTTTGTTATTACCTGCGCTTCAATGTGAGCACCCAAAATGCCTCTTCAAACAGTTCCTTTGTTATATTTGTTGGCTTCCTGTTATTTTTCCTTCCTCTGTTTCAATTGAGTTTATATTCTTAGCTTGCAGGCATTTTTCATCACTGACACTTCTGGTCCTCAGTCATGTCTCCTGTGAGTATTGCATAGAGATATCATGTGTGACCTTTCGGAGAAACCATTGTAGAGCTATAGGGAACACAATTTTTTTTAGAAAAATGTGCCTCTTGTGAATAACAAGTTACTTGCAGCACGGCATTCAAAAAGTTGTACAACATATTAAGCTTCTTAGAAGCAGCCAGTCCGGTAGGCTTCCGAACAGTCCCATCAGTGTTTCAGGGCTACGCCTGGTGGCGGGACCATACTATACGCGGGTAAAGTCGGCATATTAACGCCTCACTTTTGCTTTTTTGTATGAGGCAAGAGACGAACGGAAATGACCCTGCAGAGCCATGGCTGCCCCTTCCACTACCTATAAATGTTCGAGTCACGCTCATATCGACTGGATCATTTAATTTTGGAGAAAAGGATGCGTGTGAGTTCGTTGATGAAAGTTGATGACTTCACTTGGACGCTGCGCCACTGTAGCAAACGTCGTTTCGAGATATGCAGTGCTGCAATACGCAGTACCGTAAAATGTCGTGTTTAGTACTAACCTTCTCATTATCTTTCAATTTGAATGAATCTGTACATCCCCCCCGTCACTTTGGTGATTTCTTAAAAGAAGGCAGAAGAACTACTCTCGATATTTTGTAATCGTACAGAACGACAAGAGCTAGAAAATAAAAAAAAAAACGTAACGCACCATGGGAGTGACCTATAGAGTAGTATTATTCACTGCATTGAAAAAAAAAAAAGATAGCGCAGCTTCCACTGTCCCTCAAAACTTAGTCACAGCCGAGCTGGCGGGCCCCTAGGTCGTCCTGGCTTAGCTACGCTTTTACCTTCTGAGCTCGATGTTTCCTACCCTTTGTTATAACGTTCCATACATGGCTATGATTTTGCTTATTTCTGAACTTTTTTGCGACTTTTTATTTCCATATGAATTTCGGTTTCTCTGTTGCTTGCAATGGCTTTCCGTATTTCTCTCTCTCTCTCTCTCTTGCCTTTTTGTCTATTTGAGTGCTTGTGTTTCCTTCTTACGCCTTTATTTCTGTCTCGCTCTGTCTCTTATAATGCCCCCTCCTTCTCTTTCCTTATATTTATTAATTTTTATGCATTTTCGGCTTTTCTTTTCACTGAAGTTGTGTTCTTACCTATCTTTCTCTCTTTTTTCTATATGACTTTCTCTCTCTCTTTCTCTAAAATAATTCCCTCGCCTTCTATGCTTTTCTATTCTTCTCTTTCTTTGTATGTCTTTTTCTATTATGAATTCCTCTCCAATCTGTTTCCCTCCTTCTTCTGTACCTTTCTATCAATTTCTCTCGCCCCACATACTTCTCGATCACTCTCTCTCCATTCTGTTATCCTCTTTTCTTCATCTTCACTGTCCCTCGCGCTTCCCACCCTCTTACTTAACCATATTGTGCAATGCTTGGCACTCTGCTAGAGTGCCTAGTTAGGTGAATAGTTACGACGCTTGCTTTTCGATATTGCGTATTTTTGTTGGAATTTCACCTCTCCAAGGTAATTTTTTGCCAAGAGTTTGCTGTTTCTTTTTTCCCTTCTCTCTATGTACTCGTTCTCCCAGCCATCAAAATTATATCATGCAACGAAGGATGAATCGGCGCGTTTGTTGCGAGAGTGAAGTAGAAGAGCAAAAAAAAAACGGTGAAGACGAATAAAGGGATGAAGAGAGAGCGTGGTCTTTGAAAATGACGATAATTTTAAATCTACGAAACAAGGCAAACCTCGAGTGTAGCAGTATTACTGGTAAAAAAAAATGAAGAAAACAGCATGCCATCTGAACGAAGTGAGTGATGATAGAGGAGCTCTCTCGGAACTGGTAGAGAGACCCCTTGAATTCTCTTAATGAAGCCCTTCTCGTAAGATGGCATGTTAATGAGCCGACGCTTGAGGCGTACATCGAAGGCAGTATCGTCGGGCAAGTCCCACTGCAGGCACTGCTCAAGAGGAGACTCTCGTTGGAGCTCGGCAAGGTGTTGGCGCAGGTAGGGTCGTTGTGGATGGTGGCGATGGTGGTGAGAGTGTTGTCGAACCTTAGGCGGTCGCATACCTTACAGCCGTGGCCGAACGAGTCATTAGAAAGGTCGCACTTTAAGCGGGCGTCAGTGCCATGAAATCCAGGTGGCGACCGATTTAGGCCTTGACCGCTGCTTCAAGGTTCTCTTGCCGTGGCTCACATGCTGTGCCGCGTCGGCGTAGCGGACTCACAGCTGGGAATCTACTTGTCGACAAGCACGCTTCGCTTCGGCTGCGCGAGTCCTCGCCACTGCCGCTGCCTCCGGATCGATGCTGTTGCTGGTTTGCGATTGTTGCCGACGCTGCTGTCTTTCTTCCGTCTCGCAAGCTCTCAGTGTGGAGTTCTGGTGACGGGTCCGCATCGCAGCGGCGTCGCGAGCTCTCCACGCCACTCCCTTAACTTTCAAGGTTTCATGATGAGTGGTTGCGTAGATATGTGCACTCACTCAGCTTCCGGCGGTGTGAAATGAAGCGCGCCAAAAGTACTCACGCTCAGCACTCGCCTCGAGAACTAGAGTACACACCAAGGGACATGCCTTTAGCATAAACACATTGGTGACCAAGCTCCTAATACAACATTGATTCACCCGTGAGCCATCAAAAAGATGATCATGAGAAGGATCATTGTGCTTATGTAGATGTGAATAATAGGTGCAGAATAAACACCCACAATATTTTTTCTTGATTATATCTGACGTGCTATCACATGATAGCACAGAGTTATATTTCTGTGCTTTCATTTCAAAAAATAAACGTAGCTTAACTTTTGTAATAATATTTATATTCATGCATTTGCTAAAAATAATTGTGCGTAGAAAGTAATGGTACTCGAATCGGCAATTGGAGCATTTATTGCAAGGCTAAAAAATTCCGTTAATATTACCAACATTCCCGCACGTGATTGACCTGTTCATTCAAAATTTCTACTGAAATATAAAACAGAAGTGTGGCAATAAACAATCAATAATTGCGTGCTGGCTCTTTTGCTCCTCGGAAGCTTAGTTACTTCTGCGTAAGGTGGTTAAATACGTGAATACCTTGTCAAAAGAATGTCCAATAGATGCCTAATTTACATTGGAATGTTGTTGTCGCTTACCTTAAGCAGTATTTACAGCTCCATACATTCGACGAAGTTCGGAGAAAGCACCCTAAGCATTGTCGCAGATCTGTCATCCAGTTGGCGGGCGTTTTCAGCGAATCCCTGTCTCACACAGGACTAAGCAATCGATAAGGCAAGATAGTGGGATGTGCCAGATAAGGCGGTGTTCCATTTAACGATCGGCGAACAGCTAAATTCGATTATATGACGCACACTCTGCTGATGAAGGCGAACACGTTGCACGGGCCTTACGAAATTTGCAGTTTCAAGGGTTCTCGTGTCCAAGGCTCTTTTACTCTAGACAACTCAAGGTACCCTTGTGTCTCAATAAACTTTGCTTGTTCCTTAGAAGCAAAGATAAGAAAAATATCAATTTTTTTCGAACCCTTTCTGTAGCAAAGCCTTTCGGTTAGTGTTCACAAAGCTTCTATGCCTGTTTCTGTGTGACAAAGTCAATAATTTTTATTTTTGGTGAAAAAGTATTCATTACTTTTTTACGACTTTCCGACCCATAACCTTTTTATCTTTCTTTATTTTTTATTTTTTGTTATTTTCACACTTGTAACCCTATAGGTGCCTTACATTCAAGTTATCATTCAATCGCTTTTTGTTTTGTATTTTCTTTGCCATGGTTCTTACGCTGAGAAATTTCTTTATGCGGAATACTGAAATTAAGAGCATCACGAATTTCGCCCCAAACCAAATGTAATATAATCCTTGAAAACCTAATTTCAACGAATGTCAACATTAACACCGTACCAAAACAACCTACAGCATGCAGTTTCTTTTCAACTACTCCACATTAATAATTATTCAGATTAAATGTGGTTGGATCAATGAAAATGTTCACGATCTCGTTTAAATGCCCACCCTTGGTAAACGTAGAGAAACTTGTGGAAGATCTTATTCGGAATCAATATTCAATGCACACATGTCGAGTCATGCCTGTATGTACTTTAAGGAGCCAAATTATTTGTTTAAAAAAAGGGGAAACTCGGCAACCTTAAGGTGCCGTTGTTAATTTCAGGAACAAGATGAAAACGTGTTGGTGAAATCAAACAAATCAGCATCGAGAAGTTATCGCGTTGCTGCAATGAATGCGTCTTTTACTAATTTTTAACCGAAAAGCTTTAGTAAACTGAGTTTATAAGCCATAATAGCCTCGTTAAAATTGCATTGATGATATTTAACTTAATGGGTATACATACCAGAATAGAGAATTGTTTGTGGTAGATTGTGAATTTCTTGAAGTTGAGTTATGTTTGATTAAGCTTTTAATTATACATCGTTGGAGCACATTAGTATTCTGCCTCAAATACCTAAAAAAATGCGCACAAGTACAGTGCAGTGCCCCCTCCGCGTTTTATAAGAGCTGGTGATCCCGTCATAGCACTCACATGTAGGTGTTGTATATCAGTGTTTTATGTTTGTGTTGCATGCCTTCGTATACGCTTCTGTATTTGCGCTGCAACGTGACGGTGACCCAAACTCCAACTAGCCCAACAACAACCCCTATTGACGAAAATTTTTCTCCGAGGAAAAAAAAATAAAAAGATCGCGCCACTTGCCCATCATGAGTTATCCAATTTTCTCGAGTATTATAATAATATTTCGACTCCTAATGAAGAATACGACAAGTTTCGGGCATTGTGGCCGGCCAGTTGACATTTCAGCCTATCGCCGTTTAAGCATGGTTACCCAAGAAAAAGAAGTTAAACACTACCACGTAACAATGCTATTTACCCTATCTAGTTTATAGTATTCGTTTTTTTATTAGCGCTCTCTTTGATACAACGATGGGCAGGAAAGTGCGACGACCACACCATGTCGTCTCGTTCTTTGTGTCGCCTACGGTCTCCTTTGATAATTTGCCCTTTATACGAGCTCATGGCGTCAGAAGGTATGAAAACAATTGATAAGAAAGGACTGCTGGGCGAGTTGGAAACGCTTCTTAACAGTGTTGCACAGTTATTTGGGCTGTGTGTTTTACACCTTTCCTTAGTGCTATCACTTGTTCGCACACTACATTTAAGTATACAAAAAGATGTGCCGAATTCAGATAGATAACATCTTCACTTAGTGACAGGAAAAGAACTGTAATAAGCAAAAAGAAATCAGAAAGTCACGATGTCCCTCCACTACCGACTCTAAAGTCTCTTGACAGCTCACCCATGATCTCTATTTCGGCAAGTTCTGTTTATCTCAGCTTTTTTTGTTCTTCTTTTCGGTTTTGCGGAACGGCCATATCAGGGCGGTCGCTTTTGAGGGAAATCCTCGAACTGAAGCCGCCTTACATCAAAGCAGCCGAAAGTATACAATATACAAGAGCTGCGAGAGAACATGAGCCAGCCAGCTTTGTGCCCGATTCTCGATAGGTATGAAAATAATAGAAGCGTCGAAGTAGCCTGATTTGCAAAGAGCGTTCGAACGCCAATTCTCAATCTTCTGGCTAAGCAGCACAAAACATTTTGGTTTGGTTTTTTTCACTGCGTTCAAAAGTGGTTATCCATTTCGCCTCAATACACGCCCTCTCCTGGGAGAGTGTAAATGACATTTACACCTGTTATTTTTTTCTACCTAGAAGGAGGCGGGGGTTCCTTTAATACTCTGGCGTTTTCACATTTTCTCCCCAAGAAAGACTTTGCTACCTTCGGAATTTTCTACCATGAAAATGTAGAGAGGAACCTCATTTTCTCCACATGAAAGCCAAACTCGGGGTTGAGCTGACGGGCTCGGTGCACGGGTATTTTGTATCAGAGCCTGCAAGTTTTTTGCCACTTTCTTCTGCTATACGTTGAACCTGCGACATCTAAACAACAATTTATTAGTATTACTTTGTTCAGTTGCTACATTTACTACTTAACAAAATCGGAGTGTCACCGCGAGGGCGAAAGGACATATGTAGTAGTAACAAAGTAGAATGTTATTGGAAGTCTAGTAGCTAACTCTTTTGGATCTCATCTCGCGTAAATTCATAAAACACTGGTGTAAAGGTTTAAGGTTGTTCCAGTGATAAAAGTAGTTTTCCAGCAGCCTGTCATCTGAAAACGAAGCGCTGAGTGCAAAGAATGTGGGACTGTATACAGGCTGGTGGCTGATTTACAGGCTGTTTGCGTTCACAGCCGTTGCTCGAGTGACGCAATCTGCACTCCTCCCTGGTATCCCTTGATGCTCCTTATAAGAAAGTCGCATGAGGCGCTTGTTCTCTGCTTGAGAAGTAATCGACAGCTGTTCACGCCCACGGGTAAGTGCTATTGCTAATTATAACATCTGGGCTTTTACGACCCAAGATGAAGATATGAGTATGAGAAGACGCCGTAGTGGAGGGCTCCGGAAATTCCGATCACCTGGTGTTCTTTAACGTGCACTAACATCGCACAGTACGCAGGTATATACCATTTCGCCTCCATGAAAATGCGACTGCCATGGCCGAGCGCTATATAGTCACTGCTCCGCCATGGCAGACGGTTAGTGTTATCGCATGCATACGCCCTGCTTGTGGCGGACGTGGCCGAGTCATTTTTTCTGTGCTTCAGCCGTATTAGCAGTGGTAACCCACCTCTATTCGCCGATAGAACATGCAAAGAGTGGGGCGAGGTTTTGGATTTCAACTTTACACGGAACATGATGAAGACGGTGATGCCGACAGCAACAACTCGCAGGGAATGTCAATGCTCTGATTTAAGAAATCACGTATATTAACACTTTTAACGACATTATAATGTGATGAAGGTTTCACTTTGGTGTTACGATGACTATTGTAATCAAAAGAGAACAAAGTACGAGACTTTCTCCGCCAAAAATATGATTCATTTGCCCATGAAAAAAAAAAAAAACATGTGGGCAACACTGCGGAATCATCTTCACGTTCCTGAGTTGCAGAGTTCCAGATAAAGTACTAATAGAGTTAAGTAAAAACCAGAGTAAAAGGAACAAATGAACAATAAAAAAAAAACTGGGTGAGAGAGGAAACGTTCGCTGCAGCCTCATTGTCAGCCGGATGCGTCTTTTTCCGATATTCTTAGCCTTGCCGGAACGCTCTAGGCAGTTTCAGCCAGTGTCACACAAAGCATCTGTGATGGATGAAAATGGAAGTGGTTGATTTCTTCCGCAGTTCTTACCGCTGGCGCACCGCTATCTAGACTGCCCTGAGATGGCTAGTATAGCAGGACCATAAACTCTTTCCTATCTAACCCTTTATTATTTCTGCGCGAATCTTCTTCTGGTTGTTGTCTTTTCTCTGCTGCTCTTCCAACTTAGTTGCACAGCCTTTCTTACGTTATTCCAGTATTTTTTTGTTTTCGTTTCGTGCAACACAGGTGCGTTGTCTCACGTAGATGCGCTACGTTTATTTCCGGACGAAGTCCTGGTTCAGCATCCTTGATGCACCCACTTATTTTACCTCGCTGAATGGAACAGTTGTATCAATGTCTAGTGCACCTCTCTTCACTAGCGTTTTTATTCCTGCGAAAGAGTGCAAGCTAGTTGTGTATATAAAGACTAATATCATATCTAGTTGAGTATTTCAGCGCATCTTTTACTTTAGCGTTAAACGGCGAGCTTTAGTGTTCTAAATAACCAGGACGGTAGCAGCATGACATTTATCTGTGTGAGAATGTGATCGAGTATTCCAGCGTGACCTTGTAAAGTAAAGTTGGGATATGTATGTTTAAAAAATAGTGATGCCAACTTTTTCGCAGAAGAGCTAATTCTAATTTTCGCGCACACTTAGTAAGCCTCGCTACATTATCGTTCTTAAAAGTATTGCTTCAAAACTGGTTGCCATTATTTACCATTTTTGTTAGTGGTACAAAAATAAATTTTCATTGCCAGGTATAAATGTGCACGTTTGCCTAGCGCAGTCGCATCCAGGGTTACCAGAAAAAAAAAACTACTTTTGGTACTTGTCTGACCTTCGTTTTGTTGCGAAATTGCAACAAAAATAGTTACCGCCATAAATACTTGATGCAGAGAGGCCAAACGTTGCTTGATTGGTGCCCAGTAAGTGATAGCACGCTCAAGCAAACTTGTCACGCTCGAAGGCATCCCGCTTATCGAAAGTGATCAAAGACCGACAGCGTTTGAGAGATCGATTTTCCGAGAACTTTGAGCCTCATCCTGAGAACACGAAGTGGACATGGCACGAGCGAAATAAAAACGATACATAACACACGCTTCGTAGGAAACAGTCCTTTAAGTGGCTGTTTCGCAACAAATCTCCTGCCGAGAGAGGTGTAATTGAGTAATTTAATTTGGTTTTTATAAACAGCACGTTACTGCATGGTAAGAAAAAAGACGTTATGCAAGTAAAATTACCAACTTCCGCCTGCTCTAGTAACTTTTGAAGCAACAACTAACGTTACTTAACATGCCAGAGATGCGTAACCTGAACAATTACTTTAAAATTATACTATTCCTGTACTTGCGCAATTGCACTACAATAAAGGAAAAGGTGAAAGAGCTCGCGGAATTGTCTCACAGTGCGAAGTTGTGTGATAGTTCGACAACGCTGTTGGTGCTGGGAACCTGTGTATTGTGCCTTAGAGAATAATTAGGTTCATGTAGGTGACAGTGTAAGGCCAGAGATGACCAAGAAGCGCGTGTAATAGTCTGAACACTGAGACAAACATTTCTTGCAGCGTCACTGCTCGATCATGTTATGAGAAACACTCGAGTTCCTTCTTGCGCAGATTGTGGACCGTTCTCGGTAATATCATGTCCATAGTAATATCGGTATGTCTTAGTAGAGGTAGACGCTAGAATACAATCGTGAACTATACTTCAGTTGGATGGGATGATTCTTCTACATTTCGTGGCAACTGCTTTTGAGTTCAGTTGCTCAGAGCAAACAGCAAACTGAAGAAATGCATTTGAGCCACAGAATATGACCCGTTTGCAAGCCACGTAAGATATAGCTTTCAGAAACTTGTGTAGCTACTAATTGGAACATACTGGGTAAATGAAACAGTTCTGCTAACTAAAAAAAAGAACAAAGGAATGAGTTATGCAAAGTGTTTCACTTGTGTCGTCTCTGTTCTCTGCTATTGTTTTAACTCAACAGCAATGCTTTTATGATCCAATGCACATCACACCGCTAACTGTTGCAAAATATGTCAGTACAATCTATACCAACGTAACCATATACGTAATGCGGGGCATGGCATAGAGTGATTCAGACTCTTCTAGGGGTTCCACTTAATGTTTATTAAGGCAAAGTTCATTACAACCTCTACAAGCAACGAAGCAGAGCTAGAAATTCTGTTTCAAAAGTTAGCAAAACTTCAGATGCGACCACTTCCCTCTTTTTATCCATAAAGTGTCAGTATTTCTCTGCTTACTGCAGATGCCTGCGAGAGCCACAGAAGTGCAAAGTGACATTACTCCTTTAGCTCAAGAATCGCACCGCTCACTAACGATCTGCGAACAAATGATACACTTCTCGCACCACGGTTTATAACAGGGATAAACAAAGGCAGGTGCTATCGCTTCCACTGTACATGAAGCAGGAGTTGCGTCATTGCGCAGCCACCACGCTTGTCACAGCCCCTGTCGCCTCCCAAGCGACAGCACTGCCGGTCAAATGTTGTGGTCGTTTGGTTAACACTAGCCGACACGTCCACATTTGCTTACGCAATATCTTTAAAGTATCTCCAAAGATCGTTTGAAGATAAAGAAAAAAAAACAACCATGGTATTCTCCGCTACAGTTTCTCGTCTTTCTCGCGCCTGTTATAACGTCATCACTGTACATATTCTCGATCAGCTCATGTGCGAAATATGAGTTGAGAATTATCCCCTACAAATATTTTTCAAGCAGTCCCCCACCAGTTCTTCTTTGTCTTTGTTCATTGCTACCATCGTTTGCGATCGACTGATTACGCTTCACTTTTTGTGCTTTTAGCCGCGCAAGTGGCCACAGCATGAAGCCACCACCTCCGTAGCAGACAAACGCAAAAAAAAATTTTACGCATACTTTCAAGAAATAAGTGGCGAGGAGGAGATATCGACTGTTGGAAGGATCGAAGACAACAAAGAAACCATTCCCTCGTCATCGTTCATGGGATGGTTTACAAACTTTGTCAGTGATATAACTATGCATTCTACCCGTGCTGAAAAACAAAGGTAAAAGAAGAGCTCGTTCTGTAAAGGCTTAGTTGAATTTTCCAATAGTGCAATAAAAGTTATGTAGAAGACAAAATGTTAAGTCACCATGCAGAATTTTGCACTTGAAGCACACTGTGCATTTCCGAATATTTTATGAAAACATGCGTAGCCAAATTAGAAAGATGTTCTTTCTGTGTTGTCATTCAAGGCGTTAATGAACGCTAAGAATAGGGAGAAGTTCACAAAAAGAAGATGGTCTATATCAGTGGCTTATGTGGCTTCCTTGGCTGATGGTCTTTCCTTGGCATGGGCAAAGTAGTCGAACCACAGCCTGTCCCAGAATATGCGAATATGTCGCGGCTTCTGTGCCAGAAGTAACAAGCAAAGCTTCCTGTGGCACCCCTGTTACAGAGCGGGCTTTTCGTCACTCATAAGCGCCTCGCGCCACATCGAGAGACATAGCGCGGTGGTTGTGATGACTGTTTTCGTCAACTGGCGCGGTTGATAACCAAGATCGCCTCATAGATTGCGGCGCGGAGAGTTTTTTCAGACGCACGTTGTTTTACCTTGAGCATTACGAGCTTTGAGATATTGTGCCAATATCCCAACAAAACATGTTTTCTAGAGCGGTTTACACACACTTAGACCAAAAATAGATTCTGCGTTGTCCTTTTAGCGGGTATACAAGAAGTTATTCGGAGGACACAGGACAGGACAAACAACTTTATTTGGTCCTGAGAGGCAAGGCAGCGGGCCAACTATGTAGGTCCCCACCCAGCCGTTGGCTAGTCCCATGTCGGAACAGAGAGGCCATGCCTCTCCGCTCGTTCACGGGCCCTCAGGACAGCCTGAAGCTGGACGTCTTGTCTGGGGTCTGTGATTGCCGTCGTCCAGTCTTCTTCTGTTTTAAAATCCTGTAACGCAGGGCACTGCCAGAGCATGTGACTCAAAGCGCAAAATTCACCACAATCTGGGCAAAGTGGATCAATATCCGGATGAAGCTTATTCGGAGGAAGAAGAAGGAATATCGTGACGAATTTGGGCATCGTGTGCGTGCGTGTGTGTGTGTGTGTGTGTGTGTGTGTGCGCGCGTGAGTGCGTGTGCGTGTGTGTGTGCGTGCGTGCGTGCATGCGTGTGTGTGTTTGCGTGGGTGTGTGTGTGTACTCAGCTTTGTTTGCGTCGACTAATAAGCGCCTTTGGGCTGTATATGAAAAATCGACTTTACTCTACTTGTATTCTTTAACACTAGCGTTTGCTTATGCTCTTCGCAAAGAAAAAAAACATACTCAGAAACATAAAACAAGAAGAAAGTGAACGAAACAACCAAAAAATGCAAAATACTTCATTACGTGAGCTTGCCCCATTAGGTTTAGTCCTGGCAATCAGCGCAGCAGTGTCATTATGGCGCACCGAACCAAAATAATGAATATTTTTTATCCATCGACGGATGAAAACGGCAGAAGAAAGCCCGTGGTCATCACTGCACCACTAACCAAGAAACAATTTCGATTTTTTGTATTTGAATTAACCACCGTACATGAACAACCAGTACGCACTACTGAATAAATAAATAAATAAATAAATAAATAAATAAATAAAATATACGTGCACCGGTTATTAAAAACTACAGCCGAGAGTGGCCAATGAAGATCTACAGCAACTTTGAGGAATTCATAGCACATTCGAACTATATGCCGTATGATAGTTGCATGAACATAAGCGAGGATGATTCTACAACAACCTGTTAAATCTTGGACGTCATCACAGATCCATGATTCTTGTTAATTTTGAACGAATGCAAACATAATCACAATTGTGTCTTAGTTACCCCTTAGAATATTGCCAACAAAAACTTTGCGTGGTGGAGTCGGCTGCTACAGACGTAAGAAAAGATTGTTTTTTATACACAATGAATGCATCTTATACCAATGCCCGATTTAAAAACGTAATTTCAGTGATTATTCGGATACCATTGCAAACGATGGTGCCGTACCCAATTTCACTGTCTGCCGTAGACGCGGTCACCCATCATAACTTTTTAACAGTGACACTCGTTAGCAGATTGAAATATTTACAACATACAGCAAAGTATACTTCAATAATGCATGCATAACAACCCTGTCTTAACTTCAATGAAACCAGGCCTTACATAAACGTTGGTATAGTAGTTAGGAGTTACCTCAAGGAGAATATTTTTGGCAGTATTCTCAAAGCATGACGGGTAATACTGTATCTGGCATTAATAGCGGAGAAGACATATTGCGGCCGCATTTCGATGCATCGAAATGCTGTTACTTCCGTTTGTAGAGTTCTAGTATGGCATGAGACCAACGCAAGCAGAAAAGTAATTCGAAGTAACAAATAAGGACAAGCCTCACAAGAATTGTGTTTTACGCACCGAAAACTCCGGGATACAGGTTTTATGAAGTTGAGTAGCATTAATCTACCATAGATGACGAAGTGCCTTAGGTTCGAACACTCCACAGTATATCGTGTTTTGACATCGGTAATGCAGCAATGTGACATGTAAGCCTATGCATGTAGCTTTCCTGATAACGGTTTCTTTTATAAACTAAGAGTTATAATGGCACGAATAATTTTTAATGCACTCCAAGCCGCATTATTCTGTGAAATGTAGTAATCGACATTGCTATTGAATACTTTACCCTGGCTCAATTTCTACGGGCAACACCTGAACTAAAATCAAGACCAAGCGATGGGTTTATATTAGGGGAGTCGCGCTTATATAGCCTATATTAGGTTTGCGTAGAAGAGTTGGCCATGGGTTTACAATATGTTAAATTAAAAAAAAAAAGAAACATGTCGAGCTTCTGTAACAAAAGTAGGCGTGCAGCGGTGACTCGACTTCTCGGTGTTGTCCCCTCAGCGCGATGCCATTTTTCTCCGACGTCTCTTATGCTGCTACATGCACTTAAATAAGGCAGCCCAGTTTTCCGGGCGACACACACGGTAATCCAGCATATTGTGAGCTGGCTTGCACAGTGTTTTCTGAAGAACACTTGCTGGTGTTGCATGGAAAGCAGGCTGAGGCACAGTTAATTAACCGTCGCTCACCTAGCCCTGGCTCCACCAAAAACCGCCTACGCTGGCACGTCCACGCTGTAAGCATTCTTTCATAAGCACTCCAGGGAATGTGTGGCAAGTTCACGCCTTCATTATACGCCAGGTGTCGCTCGCACTCTGACAATATGTGTTTCCTGTTTAGTCACTTTCTTCGCAGCAATGAACTATGATGTTCGGGCTAAATAACATGTATAACGGTGTGTCGATTTAGACCCCATAATGTACATCCTCATTTGTAATTATTTGTCAGCTTGGCACACCTCTAGCTCATCTTGCTGTTAGGAAAAGCTCGTTAACCGTATTAGGAGGACCTATACCATCCGCATCCCGTTGCACCGTATTTGGCACATTACGACCATAGCGTAATCTCTGGGGCCGGGATGTTTAAGCAATATATAGGAAGTTTTTTTAGTCGTATATTATTTTCAATTAAACTCTCATTTGTGCCATACACAGACGCTGAGTACTTGTTTTAATTCCCATCAAAAACACAGCTTGGAGACTCGCATTTAATCTATCAGTTTATACAGCGATTACATGTGGTATCTGATAAAGTGCTTGTAAACTCATCTTTTCACCCGCTTTGTTTTAAACGTGAAATCGCTTTATGCTGGGGTCCACGAAGACGTGACTGACATATTTTTGTGACGGGTACAGCGTTTTAAAATGTACTTAAACGGATGACTGACGTTGCAAATTGTACACTAACATATGGCAAAGAAAAAAAAACTTGAAGAAAGGTTTTGTCGCCGGGAATCGAACTCACGACCCCTCGCTCTACCACGCGTGGAGTTCAACAACGCGGCCACAAAGCGTGCGTTCTTCAGCGTACTACCTGTGAGCTATTTATATACGCCATTTATCGAGGGCGGTACTCAGAGCTCAGTGACTGTTCAGAGTGTTCTCGTTAGCACCTGCGATATGGCACGAAGAGTGCTCTGAGGATAGTCGCCCCGCTCGCCACTACTCAAGCGCACCTTCTGTCTATGCCATCTGGACTCTGCCCTATAGGGTGTGGTCGCCTATGCGTGCGCGCGGCCGTCTTGTGAAGAATGCAGGTTGTATAACTTGTGCTTACACTACAAAGTTGACTTGGAAACTACGGAGCACACGAAAGCGGCTTAGCTCTATGCAGTAGTCACGTTTGCGAAAGTAGCGCGCTGCTCAAACATGAAGACAAAACTGTCACAGTTGATAGCTCGCACTCGTATAGTGTATACCTGCATTGAAGAAGAATGGCTATTTGGGCTAGTTGGTTTGAATTCATGGTAATAAGGGCTGCAGCGCGAGCACGAAGGTGCTAGAAGAAACAGACGAAAGGCGAGGCACGGAAGGCAAAGAGGACAACACGAGCGCTCTTTGCCTTCCGTGCCTTGCCTTTCGTCTGTTTCTTCTAGCACCTTCGTGCTCGCGCTGCAGCTCTTATTACCATGTATACCTGCCCGTTCGTCTCGAGCGTCTTTGTGTTTGAGCAGCGCACTTCAAGTGTTGAGCTGTGTTAGTCGTTCAAACTCGTCCTGTGGTGTGTCTTTTCGGTGCGTTCTTTGTGCTCGAGGGGCATGGTCCAAGCTTCGAGCTGCTTGCCACTTTTAGCAAGAAATCCAAATTTGTAGCGTTTGCATTCAATGCCTCGCCCTTGAGAGAAACTTGTGACATTTTATTGTTCTTGCTGATCCCATCTTTGCGGAAGGTTCACGATATGCTGTTTTTAAGTATACGTTAAAAACTCGATCTACCGAAAGAGCTAAATGATGATCACCAGCGTTAGCCGTCGAGATGGTGATGTACACGTAAAACGGTGCCGCAGCTGTCATGCACTAATAGACTTCGTGCAAGCATTGATATCTACGTGGGAACAAGCGGTGTATCACCTTTGTGAAGGCGCGTTTCATTTTCGTGTTGTGCTGATTCCTATGAGAGAGAGATCAGTCATGTTTAAGAGCCGTATCTCCCTAGGGTGTGGGTCGTTGCCTCGTCGTAGTAGTATGTTGTACTAGTAGCCACTTTCAAGTAGTTTCAAGAGTTGCTCACTAGACGGCGTTGTGTGTATATGTCCTTGGATATTATATCACTAAATGGCATTAGTGGTTCTCGTATAGTAATTCACAGCATATTGATGGAAGGAATGATGATCAGTTGGGCGAAGTGTCCACCGGTCTGTCCATCTGTCCATCACAGACAGACAGACAGACAGACAGACAGGCAGACAGACAGACAGACAGACAGACAGACAGACAGACAGACAGACAGACAGACAGACAGACAGACAGACAGACAGACAGACAGACGCTTCGCCTCATTCTTCATCATTCCCTACTTGGATATGCTGGGAATTTTTTTAAAGCTCGTGGTCATCGCCCCTCTCTATTACTGCTACACCTCTATAGCAATATATTTTCTATCACACACACACACACACACACACACACACACACACACACACACACACACACACACACACACACACACACACACACACACACACACACACACACACACACACACACACACACACACACACACACACACACACACACACACACACACATACACACACACACACACACACACACACACACGCGCGCGCGCGCGCGCGCTACGCATTGCAAAACGTCTGGAAGGCAGAAGAAAGCAGTGGCAATACAGGAAACCAGGCCAGCAAGGGAGAACGCTAACGCTGAATAACCTCGTTCGGCGTTTCCAGCTTCGAGAATAACGATCTGCATTGACCGTGGTCATCCCACACTTTCACAAAATTGATGGAGCCGGCAAGATAATATCATTTCACGTTTCATAAAAAAAACTGCTTGGTTTTCATTTAAAACACCCACAAAAACAACGCCTCCATTTCAGCGAATGGTATGACACACCAAGAATGTAACACATAATGAAACTTGTATAGCCAAAAGAAACAACAGCCTATGTGCAGAAAACAGCGCAAGAAATAACAGCGAGTCATAAGATGTAAAACGCGGTGACAGAACTTTAAGGAATGTTTTGAGTTCTACCAAAACAAGTGCGGAACCCTCCCGCGTTTTGCTGTCCTGAGCCGATAGACTTTCCTTGTCTAAGAGCAATAAGAACATGCATTGTATAGAAAAATGGTCAAAGGGAAAAAAATGTTTCAACCAGGCCGTACGTGAGCGACATGCTGGCATCATCTGAAGAGATTACGTGCTTTTCCTCCATTCACCACATTGTGCAGTAAAGTCGTGCGTGGGAATGCTTACGTTTTCGCCGAGGCGTGCGAGTCCGCATTCATCATTAAAATGTTGCTAGTCAGGCCAACTGTTGATCCTTTCTTTCAGTGCCACCGTAGTTTTTAGGTTGCATGTGTCACTCTTAGTAATAAGAACGGAAGTTTAGTGCAGCCGTGAAACTATTATTGTAAAGGATAACTTGACATTTTCATGATCACCACAATTCTCTCTCTATGTAACTACAATGAAGACTCAAGCGCATCTTTAGGTCATTCAAAAGTGTGAAAAAGACAACCTCGGAAGACGGAAAATTACATACGATTGGTGCGGTCACGCGTACTTTGCGCTACTTAAGAAGTATACATTCAGGAGGCATACCTCTCTGAATGATGTCCAAGTATATCCTTCCGTGTGTCAGCTTCCAGTAGAGACCTTTCCCAGTTTAGCGTTTTCTTTATATGTGAAGCATTTCTTTGCGTACCACAGGCACTTTGAGCGTCCGTACATTCGTCCGTCTGTCGGGAACGTTGTTTTGTGCACGTTGGCTGTTCTTTCTCTTCGATATACATGTTTTCTTAAGTGTTACATTCTTGGTCTTCCATGCCATTCACTGCAATGGAAGCGTGTTTTGACATTTCATTCCATTCCATTCATTACACCCCATCCTGTCTCATCCCATCCCATTCCATTCCATTCATCACATCACATTCCATCTCATGCCATTCCATACCACTCCATTCATCACATCCCATTACATTCCATGCCATTTTATTCAACACATCACATCCCATCCCATCTCATGCCATTCCATACCACTCCATTCATCACATCCCATCCCATCTCATGCCATTTCATACCACTACATTCATCACATCCCATTCCATTCCATGCCATTTCATACCACTACATTCATCACATCCCATTCCATTCCATGCCATTCCATACCACTACATTCATCACATCCCATTCCATTCCATGCCATTCCATTCAACACATCACATCCCATTCCATTCCATGCCATTCCATTCAACACATCACATCACATCACATCACATCACATTCCATTCCATTCCATTTCATTCCATTTCATTCCAGTCCATCCATCCATCTATCCATCCATTTATCCATCCATTCATCCATGCAGTTTTATTGGAGTGGTAGCGATTAGTGGAGTAGCGGGACTTACCCATTATGGCGCATACCCATAATTTTGATGGACCGTGACTAGAAGACACATCGTGAGAAAAGAAGCCACCGACACGCGTTTGCCGAAAGTGCTTCGGACCTAAAAAGCTTACTCCCGTTTTACCTAGGGTAGAATCTGCGAAATCAATGTAGCTAAGGTTCTGCTCTGTTGCCTTTGGTGTACGTTGGAATCTTTAGTGATGTTTCATGACTGTGTGGGTGCCCGTGATTAAGTTATTCGTAGAACAGACATGCATGACAAGAGACAAGAGGCAGCCCTGGCTACAGTGAGTTTTGGCCACACAGTAAAACAGAGAAAAGCCACTCACTCCGCCCTTCTCTGTATCACTGTGTGGGTATCGCTTGTGTCGGCCGGTGGCAGTTACGCCATCTATAGGTGTACAGGGGAACCTAAGTGCTACAAGCGATGTGGACACACATCCATAAAAGATTGATTGATTGTTCTGCGGTCAGGCCCAGCCCTTGAACTACATCAATAAATAGTACAAGGTTAGCACTACGCGATAATTACGCCACCCATAAAAAGACAACCGATGCAGATCGGTATAAGCCTCTGAGTAGAACGTGCATCAGTGTTTACAACCACCTTTTTACAAGCCTCTTACTGGCACTGCTATTTAATACTCAGTGATAAAAAACTACTAGTTATTCCGTGTATGAATACCACCAATGAGCGAACCTCCTGAGTAATGGGATGCATACCACAATGCACGTTTCGAAACTCTTTACTAAAGAAATCTCAATCGAAGATTTCAGTTTCTACATGCGGAGCATGTTATACTCGGGGCTAGTCATGCGCCGTCGACGTCCGCAGCCTCTCCTCCTCCTCCGCCAGCCATCTGTGGATCCCTTCCTCCTCTCAACACAGCGCGCGCTGCGCTCGCTTCTCCCCTGCGCACGCTCAACAACGCGCCAACGGCGAGCACTGTGTCGCTAGCGTCTGCGGAGTCGACGTCATGACGATGTACCTCGCGCCCAACCTATCACGTGCCGCCGTGGAGAAGTACATCGACGAAGCCGTGGAAGAATATCTGAAACAACAACCGCAACGACAACCCTTCGTGATAGTTGGCTTCTTCAACGTCGGCGTCATCAAGGACGATTGGGTGGTCGACTACATGAAATCGCGACACTCGCTGAAACGAGTAACGCACGATGGCAAACATCATCCGACCACGGTTCGCGGGACGTGCATCGACTACGTCTTTGCAAATTTCGACCTTCAACCGCTGCAACCAGACCCACTCACCCTTCACTTCACGGACCATAAATCCATCTTGCTCAAAATACCCAAAGCGTCTCATCAATAAACATCGTCTTTCACAGCATTCGTGCGTGCGTGTTCACTCGTGTTCACTCATAACACACACATGCCGCAAATTACAAACCACATTTATCGCAGTCCAACATATATGCTCCGCATGCTAACCAGTGTTCCCACTCGGGAAACTGCGGTCATTTTACGGGCAAAACTCCTTATAGCGGCACCCGTTCGTCTCACGTAGTATGTAACAAGTATAACATTTTGACCTCCAAGGTGGTGCCGGTGAGAGACTTCTTCTGTGCGTTGTTGAACAATGAAAAATAGTGCTCAATGTACATGTTAATGGCTGCTTATGGGGAATGAGAGACAGGAGCATTCGGCTTTTAGTTAACGCGTAGGCTGCGATCACCATTAGCAGCCATTGGCATGTACATTGAGCACTATCTGACAAGAAAGGGTTGCTACGTTATACTCGCTGGGTGTAACCTCCTTAGCTTTAGAAAGGTTTAGCGAGCGTTGAGCCGCAGTGCCATGAATACAATGAACTTGTATATACCATGAATGAACTCGAGGTGGTTAAAAATGGGAAGTAGATACGAAGCGCAAGCCGTAAGAAAGTAAAAGCCGAATTCTCCGCCTCTCATTTCCCATGAGCAGGCATTGGCATGTACATTGAGCACTATCTGACTGAAAAAGTTTGCTACGTCATACTCGCTGGGCGTAACCTCCTTGGTTTTCGAAAGGTTTAGCGAGCATTCGGCCGCAGTGCCATGAATACAGTGAACTAGTATATACCATGAACTCGAGGTGGTTAAAGGTGGGAAGTGGACCCGAAGCGCAAGCCGTAAGAAAGTGTGCGTGTGCCACCTCTCGTTTAGTCCTTGGAATGTCCGCTGGATGGCGGTGCTTCTATATGGGGAATATATGATGAAAAGATGCGAGATGGTGGTACTTGGAGTGTTGAATAGACGGACGAACGGACACATAGACAGATGCATGGATGGACGCATGAACGGACGCAGGGACGGCTGCATGGACGAACGCAGGGACGGACGAACGAACAGACGCACGCACGGACGGGCTGATGAACACATGGACGGTCACACTGACGGACGCATAGATGGACGGAAGCAAGAACGAATGGACGGACGAATTCTTCGCCCCACTCTCCATCATTCCCTCCGTGGATATGCTGCCATTTTTTTTACTTGGTCTTGAAGAAGACTGCCTTGTGCTTGTTCAGGGGTATATTTAAGGGCTCGATTACAACGTTGTGTCACAAAATTCGGCTATTGGTGCAAAAATGCTTAATGTTGACGTACACACGAAACGCAACAAGTCACTGCACATATTTAGAACGTCCACCGGCACGTTCATGCGCTGTCTCTTGACACCGTATTGTTTTCCTAGTTTGGTGAGATGGCATATGCACTTGAAGGAAATGCGAATGAAATTATTTATCCTTCGACAAGGTCAAGCCTTGGCAGTTAATTCGGTTAGGGTGGGCTGTAGCAGCCATTCATCATGATAAGGGACGGCACATTGTTCTGCACAAACAATCAGTTGCGCATTCCGCACACTTCAAACTTGTCGTGGTCTTCCACACTTCTGAATGTTTTTTTGAGCACTCCGACTGCAAGTTCACGTTTCGACGTGTTGCGAATACCATTGATGCGAGACAGATTCTTTTGCAACCAGATTCTATCGCATACGCAGCAACCGTTTCCGAAAGCGCACTCAATAAACTTGCCTCTGAAACGACGCTTGGCCTCAGTGTTGGAGCGAAATGGCCCAGTTCGTCGTTTTACAGCTTTTTTATGGGGTCGATCCACCTGCATTTCTTGGACAATAAGCTTCATCTTTTTTGCCGACAGCCCGGCGTGCCGAATCGGGCCCTCGAATGCCTCCCGTCTCCACAGGCTTTCGTTACCCGCACGTTGAGTCCGACGACGAGTGCTTTCTGCGTACGATTTCCAAAGTGCCTTGCGGACCTATATAGTTGCTCTTGCGCGTATGGAGGCACAATTTTGCGTCTTATCCCGCTCCTGGCTTTCACGAAGGAGGCGGGGTGTGAAGCGGGAGAGCAGAACGTCTACGGCAAGCCCAGCGTATCCACTCAGGCAAGGTACCAACGACTGGGCGGACGATAGGACGAATGACATGGCGAAGCGATAGTTCAACGCGTCGTGTTTAGCGTCGCGTAGAGTTACTGTATATGCTACGTTTAGATAGCAGAGTCACGCCACTGATAGAACTCGCTGCTCGCGCCCCCATTCGCCAAGCGTGCTCACGTGCGCAAAAAAAAAAAAAAAGAAAAGGGTCCATTTTAAAGAAAGCCAACTTTACGGCCCCGCGGGTGCTGGCAACCGCCGCGCCACTGGCGCCACCATCACTGCCGCCCAAGCAGTTCGGTGAGGTGATCCCCCTGAGCGAGCAAGTGCTGCTTCGTTGGTGTTGTGATTGTGTATTCTGTTGTGTGTTTTTTATGTACGTCAGTGTTAGTGGTGTCTGTGCGGCGCGGTGCCGTGACTCCTTGCTGCGTAGTTGCCACGATGACTGGATGCGGCGCTCCTCACTGCACGAATCGACAAGAAAACGGAAAGGCTTCTTCACGATTCCATGTGGCAAGCCCGTAGTCTGTCAACGTCTCAAGTGGCTACTGCGTATTTTTGAAGTTCAAAAAAAAAAAACTGTACCTTTTCGAACATGTGCCAGAAAAAAGCTACACTGCAAGTGGCTTTTGGGTCTCCCGTTTTATAGAGCCCGTTCTTGGTAGTTGGCATGAACAAAAATGTACCAACACTTTTGTACCCCTAATTCAATTCGCTACAATGTGATTAGTCGAATAAGCATGAAATCTGCTTTCCAGTTCCTACATTGCTGCCGACAGTACATCCATCAGCCGTCGAAATCGTCACTTCATATTGATGTGGGCACTCCCATACGACTCACAACTTATTCCAGCGTCACATTACGTTCCAGAATGCACATCACCATAGACGTCCCACTTGTCTGACATGTGATTATGAAGCGTACTTTTAAATCTCGTGGTGATATCCGTGCGTCTAGAGCTGGCGATAACAAACCGGGTGTGTATTCTTTTGCGTGCACTCGTTGACATACATCGAAGGGGACGGAACGATAAAACCGCGTGTGAATGAATGTTTGAATATGCATCTTAATTGTTGATCAAAGCAGTACAATTCAGTCTGGACACTGTGAGCCATTGCATTCGAAGCCTCACTCAGTGTTCACTTTATGCCGAAGCAACGTACAGATATGCCTAAAATTCTTGTTTGCTCGCGCTATTTGTAAAACATGGAAGAATAGTTCTAGCAATTGTTTTATAGAGCCACCTACTTAGTGGCACAAAGCAGCCAAGAACTACTTGAAACCAGCAATTTGCGGAACTAAGTTGTGGTGAATCATGTACAGGATTCTCAACAAACTGAGTCCAGACTTTCTTGTTCGTTGTTTAAGACAAAAATATCTTTCTTTGGCACCTGCCATCGAAAAGCTATAGCACCAGTCCTATCAAAAGCAATTATTTGCCCGAGGTTTCTTTTTTCTTTTTCTTCGAAGCGAAAGTCATTGTGCCAGCGAAGGGTTACGAACGAGCGAGAAAACGCGCGGAGCCTCCGTGCTGCGTCGGCTCTTCATTCGGAAGGGGTTGCTTTCCTGCATGACATGGACTTCTCAGTGGGCAAGATGGCGGACCTATGCATAACTTTGCTACCTAAAGGTAGCATGTACAGTAACTCTAGCGTCGCGGCTCATAACTCTAGCGTCGCGGCTAGCGTCGCTGAGGGTGCATCTTATTTGCTTGGCGCGCTTGCCCGGCGGCAACAGTGGAGTGCCGACCAAAGGAGCTCCGTTCCTAAAAATAAATTCCTGCGAACGCGGTCCTACGAAGTACACTCCTAAGTACCGACAAGCGCAGGGGCTGCAATCATCATGATAATACTTAGCCTTAAAAAAAGAAAAAAAAAAACTTGCACATATCTTTTAAGTTTTGAGAGGGTGCACAAGTCCTTCAATTTGAAAAGGTTCCCTCAAAGTCTTGAACATTTGTTTCCTGTCCTTGAAAAACCCTTGATATTTTGAATAAGTTCCATCTGATATTTGCAATGCAACCTCACTATGTGGGATATTACTATCGAACCATCATACTTTGTTTCAAAAGCAGTACGCCAGCACGAGCGCACACAACCTCTCTGTTCTCTGTTGCAGGACTTGCATGACATGATGAAATACTGTTCACTAAGGAAAGGACACATATTGATTGAGCCTTCGGTGCTGACTCTATTCTAGTGTAGCTTTGCTTTCTTCCCGCATTGTTCGTTCGCTCGTTTCAACCCCCCTCCCTCTTAGTCGTACTTGTTTTGCTTTGTCCCTCTCTCCCTTTCGCGCTCTTTAATTAAACTCTTGTGACATCGCTGTCTCCTGTTTGTATGCTGCTATTTTAATTCCGTTGTAGCACACTGATGGCATTATAGTGACCTTATGAAGGCCATAAGAACGTCTCAGTTAAAGTTCTCAACATTTGTTCTTTGTATTGAATGCTATGGGATGCGATGAAGCGAAATATTCCTAAAGAGTAAACAGAACACACCTATACTAAAAGGGAGAAAAACTACAATACAGAGACACTAGAAGTCGTAAAGGAATATGTCTACACAGAACAAGTAGCCATGGAGCTGAACAATGAGAGTGAAAAAAAAAACTAGAATAAAGATGTGGTGGATCACAATCGGAAAGCATTCTCATATCTTGAATGGTAATCTGCCACAAACCCTCAAAAGTAAGGTTTCTAAAAGCTGCATCTTGCCGTTACTTACCTACGGAGGCTTACCAAGAGGGTTGAGCTTAAATTCAGGACGACGCCGCGAGCGATAGAAAGGAAAATGATAGCTGTAACCTTAAGAGACGAGATGAAAGAAGAGTTGGTCAGGGATCAAAATCAAACCGGAATGAAGTATATCATATTTGAAATCAAGAAGAAAAAAATGACCGCAGTTTCCTGAGTGAGAACACTGGTTAGCATGCGGAGCATATATGTTGAACTGCGATAAATGTGGTTTGTAATTTGCGATATGCGTGTGTGTTATGAAGTGAACACGAGTGAACACTAGTGAACACGCACGCACGTATGCTGTGAAAGACGATGTTTATTGATGAGACGCTTTGGGTATTTTGAGCAAGATGGATTTATGGTCCGTGAAGTGAAGGGTGAGTGGGTCTGGTTGCAGTGGTCGAAGGTCGAAGTTTGGAAAGACGTGGTCGATGCACGTCCCACGAACCGTGGTCAGATGATGTTTGCCGTCATACGTTGCTCGTTTCAGCAAGTGCAGCCACTCCCTGTAGTCCACCACCCAATCGTCCTTGATGACGTCGACGTTGAAGTCGATAACTATCACGAAGGGTCGTCGTTGTGGTCGTTGTTTCAGGTATTATTCCACGGCTTCGTCGACGTACTTCTCCACGGCGGCGCGTGATAGGTTGGGCGCGAGGTACATCGCCATGACGTCGACTCCGCAGACGCTAGCGACGCAGTGTTTGCCGTTGGCGCGTTGTTGAGCGCCGGGCCGCAGTTGGAGGTCTTCGACGGAGTCGACGTCGTCACGCTTGACGTAAATTTCCACGCGGCCCGCAGGTCGTTGGAACCCGTGCGTGCACGCGGCCGGAGCGTATCCCGCAACGTCGACGTCATCGGGGGCGTTCCACGTCTCGGTGAAGCAAAGCACGTCCACTCTGTGGAGTACGGGGTCTCGCACGACGTCAACCGCGTGAGCACCCAGCGACCTGGTGTTGAGTAGTGTCAGGGTGAAGTGGGACTCGGAGTCTACGTCTTCGGGCACGCGAAAAGTATCGTTGGGTGAGGATGATGAAAGTGGTGATTGCCGGCTTCGTTGGTGAGGTACAGGTTGTTGACGTCGGCGCAACGGCTCATGGCAACGCACACCAGCTTTTGCGGATGCGTCTTTGAGTATTCGTAGACGACTTCGGAGTAGATGGCTCCTTGCGATTTGTGTACGGTAATGGCGCTGGCTTGCACGCCGCGAGATCGGCCTCGCGGCGTCGACGCTTGCACGCGGCTTCACCGTCCGGATTCTCTTTCCGATGCTTACGCCTCGCAGCGACTTCGCGTTCTCCAAGCTGGGAATCTTCCGCTCGACGTTGACGCATCGCAGTTGCTTCGCGTTGGGGATCCTCCGCTCGACGCTGACGTCTTGCAGCTGCTTCACGTTCTCGGAGCTGGGGATCTTCCGTTCGACGCCGACGTTTGCGTTCCGCATTGCGAGCTCTTCTCAGCGCGGCCTTGTCCACGGACGAAGCGTCTTCGGAATTGCTTGCGGTTCCGCCAACACATTGGCTAACGCTATTGGAAGGGACGTCTGTGTGTTTGCGGATTCGTTAGCATACATTTCCACCAGCGACATCGGACGTGGAGCGACCGTACAAACCAACCGACGAAGGGCGGCGCGCCCCGACACTGGGTTATTTATAGCGAGCGCCGGCCCCGGCGTGCGCATGCGCGCGTTAGCATACAGCTGGCGCACGTGAAACTAAAGGTCGTGCGGCGCGAGGAGGGGAGAAGCGAGCGCAGCGCGTGCTGTGTTGTGAGGAGGAAGGGATGCACAGATGGCTGGCGGAGGAGGAGGGGAGGCTTCGGACGGCGACGGCACATGACTAGCCCCTAGTATAACATGCTCGTAGGCAAGATAACGTAGTCTTGCCTACGTAGCACGTAGGCAAGATAACAGCTGGTCCTTAAGGATAACTGACTGGATTCCCAGAGAAGGCAAACGCACGCCGGAAAGAAATTTGCGTGGGCCGATGAGATTAAAAAGTTCGCAGATATAATGGCGCAACAGGAAGCGCGAGATCAGGTTAATCGGCGGATCATGGGAGGGCTGTTTGCCCTGCAGCGGGTGTATTCAGACTGATGATGATTATTACTGACTTTCGAAACATTTTTGTTGCAGAAAAGTCCTGCTTTGGATCGCATAATTAGTCCTCCAAAAAACTGGGCCAGCGCTTTTAATATCCTTGAATTAAATTAGTGTTGAAGCGCCTTCAGGTGTAGGCTAACTGTTCGTCGTCCATAAGGCCCCCCCCCCCCCCCCTAGTACTAAGAGTGCTCGCTAGATGGCACTGCGTCGCTCGCTTCACTCAGATGTGTTGAAGACGCGTGCTTTAGTAAGAGACAGACAGACCGGCAGACAGACACAGACGAACAGATGGACGAATAGAGCAAGCTTTTTAGTCATGATTCAATTCGTGAATAAGACGCAATATTATTGATGATCAACTAACGTCATTGATGATCAACTCGGGAAAATTTTTGGAAAATTCACGGTTTACCGATGTACGTTCGGAGCCTCACCCACTCATCATCATTCACCCCGTAGATATGCTGTGATTTCTTCAAAGCCTGCACGAGTGCTGTCTTCAACACCACGTGCACTGAGTGCAAGACACTAAGCAAGCATTGTGCTAGTTGAAGAGCTGGCACGAAATCTTCTGATTGAACGCGAAATGTCGTAACACGCGCAACAACGAAAAATGACATCACTGGCTGTACATGTGTAATGTCATGTACAGTCGCACGTTAAAGAACCCCAGGTGGTCTAAATTTCCGGAGCCCTCCACTACGGCGTCTCTCATAATCATATAGTGGTTTTGGGACGTTAAACCCCACATATCAAATCAAATCAATCATGTACAGTCTGAAGCAGCCGTATTTTACTATTTACCGCTAACATGACTCTTCTAAAATCAATCCCTGAAATCAAATTGCATTGGCTCACAGTAACAAATTCAAAGATCAAATTAAAAACAAAAAATATCATTGAATATGACAGTATTAGAGACACAGCACCGCCACAATATGTGATTTACTCACGGTAGAATTGTGAGCGTTATGTCTCGAAAAAACGTCTCAAAGCACGTAAAAAAATAAGTAACCCTTGAATAATCACCAAAATAAAAAAGGCCAACTATCTCATGCCTGCTGGGGCCCCGACTTCATGCTGATGTGAATACAGTTCAACTACTGCTTACAATGATTAGCGTGAAAATAGTCCACCTCTGATAAGGCTATCGGTTCGGTAAGCAGGGGTGACAATTCACAAAATGAAGCAAAAGTACGCTGGTACGCAGGAATATACATTCCGTGCCGCCCTTTTCAAGCCCTGTGTCAAAGTCCACCGCTCTCCCGATGACTATCGTTCGATCATGCGCGCGATTAGTACAACGAGAACGCCACCATTTACGTGTCTTGCAAAACAAAAACCATTGCTCGCTGCCCATTCCTTAGCGTCGCGTAGAACGACGCGACATTTTTTCTCACAATTTCTACAACCTGAATGACATGTGGGGTTTAACGTCCGAAAACCACCTTATGATTATGAAAGGCACCGTTGCGAAGAGTTCCGGATATTTCGGCCCCCTGGGGTTCTTTAACGTGCACCCAAGTCTGAGCAATCGCCTCAACAGCATTTTCGCCACCATCAAAATTACAGCCCTCACAGCCGGTATTCCCTCTCAGGACCTGAGGGTCAGCAGCCGAGAACCTTAGCCACTAGACCACCACGGCTTGACACGTTTTCTGCAACTTACTTTCTTTAAGAGGGTGCATGTTTTTGCGCTTGCTTAGCTACATGTCTCGAGTAGGCTACTTTGCGAACCACACGATAATTTCCTTCGTAAGCCCAGTTCTGTGCGGGAGCTGATCATAACTGTGTCAAGCGCAAAATGTTAACAGAAATGGCCATGGCACTCCACGTTTCAAGCAGGTTTTCATTCTGTGCATCATGTGTACCTGTCTGCTGGTTTTAGACTGCGAACTGCTGTTTTTGGTCCTCAAGGGCTTCCTTTTCACGGCTTTCATCGAATTCATTTATTCTATTTTGTATGTCATGTATTTCACGTTCGTGTCTCACTTGCCGTTTAAGAATTTCGTCATACTTATTCGCCATAGGTTTAGTCAATGCTTTCTCTTCCAAAAGCGATGAAATATCAGCAAGGGAATCAAGCCTGCGACTTATGTATGAGGTATACGAGATGATATCAAGGGGCAAGCTTACCTTTTCGCTGCTTTACCACTATTCAGATGAGTGACACGCCATGCATCACTAAATTCGACGCCATGTTTTACCTTTAGCCTTGAGTGTGGCCTTCTGAGCAGCCGGAACATTCTTTCGAAGTAGTAGGCGGCATCGCATGCCGTCTATTTGATCACACGTCGATCGCTAAAAAGCAGCTTCTCGCAGTTTCCGCACGTGTGTGTCACATCAGTGATTCAAGAAAACGAAGACTGCCAGACGACATGCACTCAGGCACCGCAAACCACACACGCGCTAAATCGAACACTAACACGTCGCACAGAACTAGTAGTGGCGGAAGTGTATACTACTGTTTAGGGCAAGGCACAGTGGCTTTAACAACCTGGAAATATTGGAATTAGAAGTTCAGGTAGGCGTCCGTCGACCACCGCCGCTGCCACAAGTGGGACGCATCGTATATGCTTCCGAGAGTTTGTGGGGAGGGAAAGCACAAGGTTTTCCGCAGAATGTGACAATGCCCGTCACGCTTGGGGTGGAAAGAAACGTATACGGTTTTGGGCAGGCAATTTGGTAGATTCTTGTATAAGACAACACTCACAAGATTCGGTTGGAGTCCTTCAGCCATCATGGCTACCTCACGTGTTCACTGAAGGTATTCTTCGTGAGATATGTACGCTGTTACATGCTGTCACGCGTACTGACGTCAGCACTGTCAGTACGCGTGAGTCGTTATTGGTGTGCAACTGAGAAAAAGAGGTAAAATAAAGTTTTTGTGCTGGATAAGAAAAGTTTCGCGAATTTTTTTTCTGCAAGGTCATTTAAACATCATCAAGCAATGATTAGTGTATGCTTTGCAGGTAATTTCGCGGAATGTATTTTTGTTGCATGAGCGCTCTTACCATCATGCCTCTCGCTCACGAAAGCGTGCAATCAGGCAGTATCACCTCCAATATCATTCATCGTCTTTTTTATAATCATTCCTCTGTGTTTCCTTATTTTGAAACCTCTTTTCATCTATGGTGGCCTGTCGTATTTACGTTAGCTGACCTTCGCAACTTTTATTCTTTCTTCTTACGTTAGCCTCGTGCCGAGAGAAGAAAATGTACTCTATTGCAACACACCTAGACACAAAAGTCCAAGCCCCGTGCAAGCAAACAACTGCACCTAGGTGTCCTTTGTGGTGCGAAAGAGCCAGAGCAACAACGAACAAAGCATGTGAACTCTTGTCGTTGCCACACGAAGTCAGGAACGATGTAGTTAACGCACGCCCAGCAGTACTTGTTTACCCGGAAATGTGACGTCTGCGTTGTTAGCTTAAGCACTCGCACATGTTCACAGCTTTCATGAACTCCTGCAGCAATGTAGACGCTGTCGTAATACAAAACAAACCAGTAGGATCTTCAGGAACTGGCACTTTTTATGGGAATATTCCATAGTTTTGTAAATAAAGAAAAGGACAGCTTGCTACCCGGCCAAGTTGGATTCTTCTTTATTAGATAAGGTAACCCTGTGAACCCGCTTCTTTTTTACTGACCTACCATATAACAAATATATGTTCCAAGGTTCAGGCCAGCATTAGAAAAATTATAGTCATTTTACTTATTTTTTTTCTCCGGGAACTGTTGAAAGTTTGAGTAGCTCTGCACGTGCATTATCCCGATGATAGCAAAATACGCTGCAAGCAATTAAGCCATTACTTTTAATATCGCATAGCTGTGGCATTTATTGGTGTGCTGCTTGCAAAACCGGCCTGTCTGTCCAGCACAAGAGTGCATACTTGCTAGTAACAAAACGTTCAATGAGCCCCAATTGCACGAATGTAATAATCCTTTCGCGCTTCTTTATTGTATTTAGTGCTACATGTCAATACTGTACTACCGCTTGATGCATTTCATATCTGTGATCACTAAAATATGCCACTGACATTTGTTAGGCATAGTTAAATTCGCTGATCACGTCTTACTTTACCCAAAAATCAATTGCACAATACTATAGGGGTGTCCCTTCTTACCCTATAAAAATCTAACCGATAAGGCATTAGCTATATAGCGTCGGTGCACACAGTCGTGAGGCAACTATATAGTTGTTACGCACTCCACCCTGTCACATTGCTTTCACAGTGTCGCACGTTTTTAGGAACTCGAGCACTCCATGCTGTTGCGAGGGTCATGCGTGGGTGCCACGCCTAAGCTATCGCTATTATAGTTTAAGCCAGGGCGCATGCTCATATTAGTCTCGCTTTGTGCCACCGTGCTTACCTTAGCATCTTTTTTTCACTCAGAGCCAACTTCTGAAAGCAAAGGCGACAGACGCTCCGGCAGCACTATAGGCTGCTACCTCTGGTAATTAGAGCTCGTATGTAAGCACCGTGCTCTAACGATAGGCGCAGAGGCTACATTATGGTGAGGCAGTTCGAGGTAACTGAGTGCAGGAAAAGCCGCCAGCTGTCCCTAAGCTCCTGCCAAAGCGGGTTTCGTTTTTCCGCTTATGATTTGCTTCCGGTGTAGACGCAGTACAAAGGAGTTGAGAAGCGGCTGGCGCTGCAGCGTTAAAAAAGTTATCATGAAAACAGCTTCGTAACTGTAGAGGCTTCCAAAACAGTCACCAATTTATTTTAGTAGTGGGTGCAATGTTATGAAACACACGCCAGCGATCAACAACAACTGTTGTAGAGAAGAAAAACAGAAAAAGGTCACGAATGAAAGCCAAAGACATGTGTTCACACTGACATGAACGCTATAGCGTTAAAAAGCTCGTTTCGAAGTAATTACATTGTCGGCGTTAGTGTTCTTGCTTTTGAGCGAAAAAGTGACGTTGTGAAGGAGCGTAAGTGTGTAAGGATTTTCATGAACTTCATGTCATTTTATGAACAGCAAATTTTAATCTAGGTGATACTTTAGCAGACAGAAATCTTTTCCCAATGACCTCGTTGCTTGAATAGTTGCCGGAACTAACTCTACACAGGTGACTTGTAGCACTGGTAATCACGTATGGAGAGATTTAAAGCGTAATTTAGTAGAGACCCTGTAAAACATGTACTTAGTTTCATTATTTTAATAATACACTACGGTTCGGCTTGTATTGGACATGTTAAAAGCTGCACAGTGAAGGTGTTCTGAAAGCGAGACTGAAAATTTCACATACTAAGAGGTTAGGGCGTATCTGAGAGGCCATCTGATTGTTCTCTGGCCTGCGGAAGTTTTGCGCTGCAGGTAAGACTAATCGCACCAATAACCACCCATAAAAGTTCAGTACTGCCAGTCTAAATCTGCTCATTAAAAATAACTTGCCATTTTATACCGGTGTCACACGGGCACATTTAATCGTGATCAGGGTGGTCAGAATCAGTTTTCTTGATCGCGATCAATTTTATCACCACTGCAACACGGCCCAAGCTAATCCGGTTCGAGCTTGGGTAAAATGAAATGCCTCAGGTGGCATTTGCGTGCTGTAAAACATGCCTCCAACAAAACTCGGCGTACGGTATATCTATAGAGTCCTTTATCAGCAATGTTAATCGCGCAAAAATTACTCGAACATCAGAAACTTTGCGTGCCACTAAAGCAGTTTTTTTCAATAATCCATTGTTCGGTTAATTTTTTCTAGCACTTACCTGTATTGCTGTGGGAGATTCGTAACCTTCGCCTTTTTTCTGATAGCCCCCGCTCGTAGTCATGAAAGTCGTAGTGAAGCGTCAATCTCGTTGTACGAGCCAGTGTTTCACTTCTGCCGTCTAAAGCCTGTTCCAGTCGCTTATGCCAGTGGTCAATTACTGTAAATATCTCTTCATTCGACCACAAAGTTCGCATGGGTTGCGACTTAGTCGAAAGGATTGCGACACTCATAATCAGTTGGCTTCGAGGTGCTTCAACAGCTCCGACGGGGGAGACTTGAACTAAGCGCTGAAGGCAACGGTGGACTGCTTGTCTTCTGTTGTCATCTGCTTCTTCCATAACTACATGCGATGGATACGAATCCTAAAATATGCAATACATTAGATATTGCTGTAATTTAAACAAATTATATTTGGTTTTTATAAACATCTATCTGTTTTAAAGCGTTTTTAGTGAACTGAGCTTGATTTCCTTGTTTATTGTGCTTTCAACAAGCTCGGTTAGGGGGTGCAGACGACAGCAAAATCACGATCTCTCAGGCAGAACGCGATGCGCAGATCGCGATAGTCTTGATCCCGATCCCGCCTGATCGTGATTAAAAGTGACCGTGTAGCAGCACCTAATCTGGATTGGGGTTAATCCAGATCGACACTTATCTCGATTAAAAGTGCCCGTGTGACAACGGTATTAAATGACCTTCGCGAAACACATCCTTGAAAAATAGTATGATTTGCGGCTTAGGTGATATATTTGATTCGTGCCCCAAAGGCACTAGCTTTCATGGATAAGCCCATACGCCTCTCGCGAAAATGTTAATTTATTTATTTGAACGTACTGTTAACCCATATTTCAGGATCCTTAAGGGGAGGGAATACATAAAAGTAACAAATGGTATATAAAAACACTGAATGTCAACTGTGAACAATAACAAAAAATTATCAACATTGGCAAGACAAAATAAAAGCAAAACATCAACACAACATCCAACAATTCCTGGGTAATACAGTTGTAAAGCAAATGTTCAAACCCTTTGCATCCGTGCACTCCGCAATATGTGCAAATAGTGGATCCCCGTTTTCAATAACATCGGGGGAAAACGAATAAAGAAAGACGTCTGTGTGGGTGCCTTAAGTTCTAATGCCTCCACTGTGACTTATTTTTCTTATCAATGGCCTGTGAGTTCACTCACACATGGAGGGAGAATACAGATAAGCTTGCCTAGTAACGATCCTCGTTGCGAAAGGCAATCAATTGCGTGCTAAAGCAGGTGCCTCCAACCAAAACTAAGACTATCCAATCACCCCTCACACTGCATCATACGTGGTAAATACATGCATCGAATGCGGGTGAAGAAACCGCGCACCCGTGTATGATATGATATAACCATCCAAATGCGAACATACTGAGAGGCTTAGCAAGGGGAGGGAGGTAGGACGCACCAAGGTGTCGAAAAGGGCGCTGTTATTCGCAGCGGTGGCCGGAAGTAACTAAGGCGCGACGAACAGATCGAAGCCGGGCCGATGTGGGAGGACCCCGAAAACAGGTGCTCTTAAGGATATAACATCGTGGAGAAGGGCAGAAAAAGAGAAATGTGGAGTGCGAAGGGTTGGGGGAAGGTGCAGGGGGAAGGTGAAGGTGTGGAGATGAGAAAGAAAGCCCGCTCTACCTTACCTTGCTAACAATCGACGAAGAGTAACGACTCGGGCGCGTCGATACTCCAGTGCGAGGGATATGATGGCCGGCAGGGAGCCGCTCTATTACCGCCAAACTATGAAGGGCACCTCTGTGGATCACTCATGCCGGAAAGCAACGCCTTCGTAGTGCATCTGCACGTGTACAACGTCTTGCGTCCCTGTTCTCAGAGTTTGTAAAGGTTATGGCCGAGTTACCGAAACAGAAAACAAAACAAAAAAGAACCAAGCTGCCTATTTGATTGAGCGGACTTTTTTAAAAAGCGACCATTAGGAGCAGATAGGTTCAAGTACTTACTAATCAAATCTTTCTTCAACTTATGTTGTGAAGATATGTGGGGCAGGTCTTTTTGCATGACGTCCCAAATGATGTGCCCATTAATTCGCACTATGTGCAACACTTCTCCAGTTATTTCTCGCGGGTCTCTGTATATATATATATATATATATATATATATATATATATATATATATATATATATATATATATATATATATATATATATATCGAGAGAGAGAGAGAGAGACCAGCATTTTTACTGTAGCGTTTTTATAAGGCCGTGGGGTCCCACATGATAATTATTGTTGTCTCCATTAGCGATGCCGCTTATCAAGGCACAAAAGGTCATTGTCAGTGAATCTATCATTGAAGTTGTGTGCCTTAGATTTATGTTTTCAATAACAAGACACTGTGAGAAAACATCCGTGGCCCTTGACAGGCTACTCATTTGTACATGCCATGTGAGACAATCTGTGGCAACTTTAGCAAACAGTTCTTCAGAATCTGAAAATTGAAATTACATTACAATGTCCATCTCAATAAGCAAAATTATGTTCTCATGTACAGGGAGCGATTGGAGCTGGTTTTAAGAATGCCGACCGTAGTCATTGTCAGTGGAAGCATGTTGGCATGTTGTTTGGAAAAGTCCTTTTTCACTTATATTTCGTTTGGATTATGGTGACTTGTGCCTGTGTTCCTGGCTTAGCCAGATGTTAGCTTATTGTGGCAAGCTTGTAAAGCCTCGTCTATAGGAGAGACATTGTAGAGGTATTTTGGTGGCCTGAAGAGCGCTTCTTCAAGCGTGAAGTGAAATTCTGCATGCTGAGTACCATCACTCTCATTGCATCATATAGTGTCACATGTTTAGGGGCAGCGTATGTTACCTAGCCAGCGGTGGCAGGCTGTTATAGGCAAAGGAGCCTCCACGGTGTGAACATTTTGCAACAATTTTATGTATTCTGGCTGCGAATAGCCTGCGCACAATAAAGGCATGGTAGTTTACACCACATGCGTTTGCGTATGAGGTTTAAGCAAAGACACTTCTCTTGAATTATATTCATAAAGTTAATTAGTACCAGCAAAATGAGGTTCATGCAGGAGAGTACGTCCTCCCCTTAAAAATTAGTACTACAATTTTTTGTGCATGCCCTATTGATGGTAATTAGAAATTTGTCTAAGTTGAGGGTAAATGTCTTTAGATCCTTTCTTGTCCCTTATTGCCCCCCACCCCCCCTAGACTAGCTTATGACGCACTTAAGCAACCGATGTAGTCCTGGTCGGCCTAAACCAGCTCAGGGACGTGACCATAAAGACTTATTTTAAACGTATTGGCGAAAGAGAATACTTCAATCGCTACCGGAATATAAATGTTTTTATCCGCATGAAAAGGCAAAAAAAATCAACTTTATCAAATGTAGAAACACATAATTCTAGCAGAAAGCATAAATGAAAGCAAACAAAAAACAAAATTTGATACTCTGCAGCACCACTTTGTTGTGATTAGATGTTTCTGTTCTGAAACGTGTTGACTGTCAGCTCCTGCTAGCGTTCCTAGCTCCTAATGATTTGGAGATAGTGCACATCGCAAACAGCTTCTTCCACTGCATATTCGCTTGGGAGAAAGCAGAGACTCCAATGAGTTTGGAAATGCGTGTCTGATGAGGGCCACATTATTAGTTTCACTTCAATGCAAATAAAATGAACAGCCTTTTTTTGGTAGAAAGTCTTTTTGCAGACAAAAAAAAACTCCCTTTTTTCCCTCATAGTCTCATGTGGCGTCTTACTTCTCGAAATTTCTCGTTTATTTATATTTTTTTCATGTACTGCTTCGTTAGCCTCATGCAATCCTGCTCTCACTCAACTATTAAGAGGGCGATTTTTTTTTCGGCATCGCGAGGTTGGGAATGCTCTTGTCGTTGCGGCTAATAATATACTGAAAGGAAATAGTGCAAATTTGGGCAGAGAACGACTCGATGCTCTGAGAGACGCGCAAGTGATTTTGAATAATTTACTTTTTGTAAGTTAAAACAAGGCTGAGTAAGTGAGTGAGTTCTCCCACTTTTATGAAGATAGGATATCGAGAAATATTATCCTATAAAACTTTATGAACATTGCAGATCTGATTATTACTTTGCCTTCTTCCCCTGTATTTTAAAAGTGACGATGCAAAGAGACCAAGAAAAAAGGGTAGCTGTCGACTGACAGACATCATATCTCGACTGTCTAATAACAGGAGCATAATTAATTAGGTTACTACGCAGTGAAGAACTACCAACATTACAAAAGGAGTACGTCATACACAATGCCGGACGAGATTGAAAATTTTCAAAACAGTTTCTGTTGGCTTCTCCTTATTGTGAATATATATAAATCTACATTGATCCTGGGCACGTCTGCTACCAGCAAATTTATCTCTGCACTAATGCTTTAACCAGAGCGGAAGCTGTTCTCAACATATCCACGCAAGTCTTCAAATATGAATGAAATGCTCGACTCGGATAGAGGGTACCTGTTAAGCTGTTAGTTCCAAAAGCTTTCCTTCGATATTCGGGTTGGTAGCAACCGAGGGCTGATGGATGGTACTGCAGCGTCTCTTCGATTCTTCCGCTCTGCCGCAGGAGTGGGGCTTTCTAATTCGCCTTTATTTAAGTCACGTAATGCTAAAGGAAAAAGGAGAGATGTGCAAAAGGATAGAAACGCCAGGGAGACTTGTAGGGACCGAATGAGTCTCGCAGCAGTGGATTTACCATCCTAAAGGCTGAAGAGTGCGTGCTGGTGCAATCCGGATTTAGCTGTATGCAGCCTAGGCTCTGGCTCTTGCACCCCTCCTCCTGCGCTAATAGTAAAAGCGCCTTATTGCAACTTCCGCATATCTATCTTTTTCGTCCGTAGCGAACACTTTCCTACTGTTTATGCTGTTGAATTCGCGACCATAGCTACCGCTGTAACAATTTGGGGCGGAAACGAAATAAACCTAAACCCCATCCAAGTTCTTCTTTGTCTGTGTCATCTCTCGTTGTTTCAATTTTTGAAGATATTTTCGTTATCTATGGTACGAAGTCGAAATGGTTGGTTATCTATGCTCTATGATGCATAAATAGATATTTCTGAATTCATTACCTTGCTTTCTTAGTTTTCTGGCACGTGTAGACTTTAAAGAGTATAAAATTTCTTCGCTCGCCTTCCATTCGCGCGAAATATTTCCTTCGTATTTTATTCTGGTATCAAAACAAACCAGCGAAGTTAACAATCATCGCTACAATAGCAATAGAAATGATTTATTAGGGTGCAGTAAATGTGGACAATACATTGAGAGAACATAGAGAGGCTGGGCTGTTAATCACCTTACAGGCAATTTATTTCAATATATGTTTAGAGTGCGGGAGAAAAAAAGAGAAACAAAGTAGTGTTCCAATGCTTGCATAAGTTTTCATGCAGTTCTTAAATTGTGTAGTTAAGGGCCGATTATTAACATTACACGTGTTTATTACACTTGAAAAGACGCCATTACATTTACCATTAGGGCTCACGATAACTTAATGGTGCGATAGTGAATGTAATTTCGAGACAGACAATTTTCCTTGCAAAATTGGTTCTTCCGGTGTTCATCGAAGTCATACCTTGTCAAGAAATTTCTATCAGCATAGATAGTCGGTCATTATTGCACACAAACTTGTTTTGTCTTGGTATTGTTGGGCATCATTATGTGAGACCATGATTCATGCCATCCAGCGAAAATAGAAAAAAGAGGCAAGTCAGACAATTTAGAGCTTCTCCAAGTGCCTTTTTCATGCTGTATTTTTCACACCATGGTTATGACGCTTGAAACCATGCAGAATATTATTGTCGTTGTATTAGTGCATGGTAAGCATAAGAAAGCTTTTGCGCTCTCAAAGAAGACGTCCAGGAATCTCTCGTAACCATTTTGAAAATATCGCTCAAAGAAGTGGATTTCTCGAGCTGAGTGCTTTCGACGCGATTGCTATATAAAAACAGTTGGTGACATGAGTCTTGTATGTGCTATTGCCATGTAAGGGACCCTGGGGCTTCGTCAAGCTGCGGTGACAGCTCTTTGCCCAGGTGTCCCTCCAGATTGTTTTCCTGGTAAATAAAAATTGAAATAAATTGAATAGAATATTAAAAAGGTATGGGAGTTTGTACACTCGTAACCGCGTCACAAATGTGTTCAAGTAAACTTTGAGTTTAGAAACTGACACGCCCACTTCTGAACCTCTCGCATGAAAACTTTCCATTGGCGTGAATGAGTAAATAATTTGGGCAGACCCATTCCACCAAGGTATATCTACCGCGTAAAGAGAAGGCATATCCTTGAACTGATGTTACACGAGCTGTCTGTTTGTCTATTCCTTGCTTTGGGTTCTATCCGCTATAATTATAAACAAATGAATCACCATTTCCAGAAGTTCTTTAGGTCCTAATATGATGTATTGCAACAGAAGCAATCTAGACCCATCTCTCGTGCATTTTTCACTTTGTTTTACCATTATCTGTAGCTCACAAGCACTAATTAGAAAAAAACGAGTTTAAGAATAAATTATTCCAATAATTGTAAAGTGAACAAACAGTAAAATAAAGCCTCTGAGAATCATGTTCCAACATCAAATATGCAAACTAGTAAGATTATTTGTTATTCTGACAATCTTAATGGTCACATGTAAAGTGCGAATGGTTGCTGCATGAATATTTAAACGGTGAACGTATAGGTGAGCTTCGCAAACAGTGACTCATAATCCCTTTACTTGCGCTTTGGCTTATGACTGTAATAACTACCACCTAATAAATGACATGTTCATAATACTGCGTTGCTAATTCTTATGGTATTTCATTTTTGGTTTTGCAGGGTAGCAGTGAGAGTCTTCCAAAAAGTTCTGTATGTTCCAGAAATCATGAGTGTTGCGTATTCAAGTGTTTTGTGTGCGTGCATGCGTGCGCACCTGTTGACACCTCGGCTGGTCACTTGCACCATAATGGACTAGTGGGACTACCAAGTTTCAATCTTTATCTGTCTACCACTAGGTTGCCCATAAATACGCTTTATACATTTCAATAAAACTTCTTTTTTGTTCTGCTGACTACGTTGATTTATTCTCTGTGCGACGCTGTTGTGTGCATGCCATAACTATGTTACGGCTATAGTGAAAACTGTTTGTGCACTGAGTGTTGTGCGTCTATTAAAGAAAATCCATCCCAAAAGTCAGAAAAACAACCGTTGGAGCTTGAAAGTCCCGTACGTTCAGCCTCTCTACGACAGTGTGAAGCTATGTAGGAATACGTTGCAAGGTCGCAAATAATTGTTCAGGTCATAAGTCAGCACAATGTATGAAACAACAATATAATGTTTAGAGATGGTGGTGAGTCGAAAAAAATGTGCATAACCAGATAATAAAAGGTCAGCGATATATTATTAGATGTTCTGCATAGTCTCGCGTCGATCAGCTGGGTATAACTTCATGCAGTGCGTAGCAACAGCATAGGACGCAGTTGCGCAAAATCACGTTGTTAGGAATCTCAGCTATTTGAAGTGAGTATTATAAACGCAAGAACAATTACATTCTTGCGAAAAATACCGTGTTAGTATACCAAAGTGAAGCATATATATAAAACTACAGTGACAAGAAACTTAGAACTAGATGTGCATATGTATCATCGAATTAGCAACGTGGCTGAGTGAAGGGGTCGCTCGTATTAAAATGGCGAGCGCATTAAGCAACTTAGAGGTTTGATGCGACCTAAGCTCAGTAGACTTATAATGATGGTATTCAAGTTATAACGTGTAGTTTGCTTGCTACGACATAATGAGTTGCGTCGCTCATTATGCAGTAACATGCGTTGCTCTTCCAGACATTGGAGTTACAGCAAAAGCAGCAGTGCACTAACGCTTCTGCTCTGAATCATGCTCCACGTGTCGAGAATTCGTTACGATTTCAAAACTCATGGCATCAATTGGCACAAAAGAATGGTCCCTCGTCAACACTACACACGTGATTAACAATTTTCATATTGCTTGGGCTTCCCAGAAATGAACATAGTAGTGCAAGACGCCCGCACTCTCAAGCTGAGTAGATCCCTTAAATCTGATCGTCCGTTTCAGTGTGTTTTATTTTCCATTCGGTCGGCGCAGTGCCTTGCCGATGGCGTCGACGTCGGCGTCGCCGTCATTTACCGTGTATATATATATTATATATATATATATATATATATATATATATATATATATATATATATATATATATATATTTGAAAACGCAAGGAACAGAAATTATCCAGAAAACAGAAAGTTTCGGGCGCGTGGAATCGAACGTCGGCCCTCTGAATTGTGGGGGCAAGGCGTTAGCCACTGAGTCAACAAAGAAAACCTCTTTCACCAATAAAACGGCAAACTATTTATATCTACCACTTAGCGCGGCTGATGGGCATCTTCGGAAGAACTATCGTGTTTTCAGCATTACTAGCGATATGGCACAATGAGCTCGCGTCACCAGATTGTCACAACGCGGCAGCGCAGGCTCTCTTCTCCCACGCGTACTTTGCCCCGCGGAGAAAGGGCAGAGTTGATGTTCACGCGTGTGCACGCTTATATAACGGTGGGGAGAATCGTACGCCTAGGGCTTTCCCCGGAAAAATTCGGATATAATTACTGAGAGCACAAAGGTCACTGCACTCGTTGGTTGCAGTTTCCGTTTGCGAAAAGGGGGCGCTTTCCAGACACAGAAAAGTAACGACTGAGACGCTCATTCGCATTCATCTGTGCCTGTGAGTACGTTTTGTGCGTCATTTGTGCGTGAGAAATGCGGGGCACAATTTGATCTGCTTGCCATTCTGTACGTGACATTCAAATTGGTTTTTTTCATTTCATTTCATTTCAGTTTATTTTCAATTCCAACTTGATAGATCAAAAAAACTGTTTGAACCCATAGCCAAAATCTAGAATAGGGTCCAATGATATGATACAAAATGTCACAGTATCCAAACGATAGCAAAAGGCAACAAGAGCACATGTAGCAAAACAATAGAGCAAGGCATTGAACCTGGATACAAGATGCCAAACATTGCGGATATAGTAAAGAAGGTTAGGGATTGTACAGACAGATATATTCAGATACTTGAACTTGGGTAAGATAACACAAACAAAAGAACCAAAAGAGGTTTCTATCGTGTTCATTGTTTCGCCATTGCGGTAAAGCTGTGACTCTTTTTTTTTACCTTCATAACTTAACACACTTCCTGCCGCGTCTCGCGACATCCGTAGTTTTGCTTGTGTATTTCGCATTTTCCCGTCTCTTTCTCTTTTCTCTCTTTCCCCCATTGTTATACTTTCATTTACTGTTTCCTCGGCATAGGGTAGCCAATCAGACGTGTGTCTGGGTAACTTCCCTGCTTTCCTTCTTGTTGACCTTCCTTCCATCCTTCCTTCCTTCCTTCCTTCCTTCCTTCCTTCCTTCCTTCCTTCCTTCCTTCCTTCCTTCCTTCCTTCCTTCCATCCATCCATCCATCCATCCATCCATCCGTCCGTACGTCCGTCCGTCCGTCCGTCCGTCCGTCCATCCATCCATCCATCCATCCATCCATCCATCCATCCATCCATCCATCCATCCATCCATCCATCCATCCATCCATCCATCCATCCACCCACCTGGTGGTCAAATCCATCCATGGTGGTCAACCCCAGGTAGTCAAAATTTGACCACCCCAGGTGGTCAAAATTTGACCACCCCAGGTGGTCAAAATTAGACCACCCCAGGTGGTCAAATTTTGACCACCTAGGCTTCTTTAACGTGAACCCAAATCTGAGCATACGGGTCTACAACATTTCTGCCTCCATCGGAAATGCAGCCGCTGCAGCCAGGATTCGATCCCGCGACCTGCGGGTCAGCAGCCGAGTACCTTAGCCACTAGATCACCGCGGCGGGGTAACGCTTCAGCTTATCCAGAGTGAATACGTCCAGCGAGAATTCAAGCTGTCTGGTGCTCATTTAGCTTTATTTTGGTCACGTTGTACTCAGTTTAATTACTGACGTGGTAGGTGATGGTAAAATATAGCACATCACTGTTTCACTTGAAAATTGTCACTGTGTGCTGTTATGTAAATACACGAAATGTATCATGCAGGCCACTGCAGAATTATTCAGAAAAATATCATGAAACATCACATTGGACCTCTCCCGACCTACATGATGCTATTAATACTAGCACCTCCTCTGCTACATGTGCGTGAACATTGCAGCCTTTATTATGTTTCTTTTTCTGTGAGCGAAATCTGATCATATAGAATAGTAAGTATTTTACAGAGAGCTATGTTACAAAAGGCTAGATAAATAAACTGAGAAAACCCAATTTCGACAATTTTGTAGTGCATGCAGTCAATCTAAATGCTGAACGCGTTCTTTCACTGCTCCAGAAACGATTTTTGCAACACTCATATACTTCTGATCACATGCCAAGAAATAAGATGGGCTATAACCAAACAGCGTCGTACTATGCCTAAAATATAGGAAAATAAAACTTCAGTATTATCATGAGAGAAATTGAGCCTAGGGTAACGCTGTTGTCAAATATAATAGCCTTTGTGAAACATGTACCTCTTCATACAGCAAAAAAAAAAAAAGAAGTCAATGACTGATTATAGAAAGCGAGAATAACAAAAGAAAAGCGGAGGCAGCCTTCTTCCTGTATAGTGTCATCTCGGGTCTCGCCACACACCTGGGAAGTCTTTGTGGACATAATAGCTTTTGGAGGACAGACATTCGATTAGACTCTGTTGCCAGAGCCTTTTTGCGGGGTACTTTATATCACTTCCAGTATCCGCCAATGACGTGACCACCTCGAGAATCTCGTCTACCTCTGAAGCCGGTTCTAAGAACAGGCTTCATTCTAAGACTTCATTCCTACGTTTTTTTTTTGCTGCTGTGATGACTTATTGGATTAGTTATTTTGTGATCAGACATCACAAAATTACGGTAACGGCTCTTCGCTCTTGGCTTCACTTGTGTGCGTTGTCGAACCGCTGCCTGAGCTATTCTGGTATGAGCGGAATCATGAGTTGGGCCAGTTGGTGGATGTTCATCATAGAATATTTTACAGTGCAACAAACTAGATGTATGGACGTGGAAGCTGATGTTGTTGCGCTATCCATATCGACCCCATTGCGTTGTAAATTATGCTATATTCTTCAAGTATGGTTCTTTTTTGTCTTGCCAATGTATGTCGAGAAGCACACAACGCACGGGATATCTTATGCGACGCCAGACGTCCCATAATTTACTGTCCAGATTTTGGGGCGGAGGCGGAGACAGCCCAGCATGTACGAAGCCACGTGCACGATGTACATCGTTTTTCTTTCTTTTGAAATTCCGAGCCAGCGCGTTGTGGGCTTCCTCAGTGTATGGGAGCGGTACGCCTTTTGGAAAATTCCAAGACAATACTGATAGAGTAACGTCTTTCGCTATACGTGGAGGGGTGATTAATAAAATAAAATTATCCGCTTTTCTGAGTTGCGCAATCACAAGAGCCTCTTCTTTCCTGCACTCCTTGTCAGTGAAGCCAAAGAATTGGTTCTCCGAAGTAAAAAAGTCACAACCAAACTACATGGTGGTCGGTATGATAGGAATGATATTGAAGGTAACGGCAGGCGTGTCGTCACCCTGAGAACGGAGAACTCCAATGCTCTTTCTCATTACCTGAACGCCAAGAAAATAAAAAGTGTGGTCCTGTTCACTCTTGGCTGTGAACACTGAATGCCTAGGTGAACGGAATTTAGGTGCTGTCTGAAGTTTTCAATTCCAGAAGTCTTCAGAACATCTTTCTTTAGAGGACACTTATGATATTGGACAGAATTAATATTTAACCCTAAACATATAATATTTACTCCTATATAATGCAGTGTGCGTGCCCCAGTTGAAGGCCTAAGTGCTCGCACAGCTGCACGAACTTCTTGAGATACACGACAACTCTCTTAGCAGGCAGTATATCCGCATATTTAGAAGCCAAATGCGCAAGCACAACACCACTCTACAGAAACGATGAAGCAAAAGATACAAACACAAATGCTGCATGAAGATCAGTGGAAAGTTCCTGCAATAAAAAAGAGCACAAAGACGTGTTTTGCTTCAAAGTTATTCCGAGTTGTGCCTAAGCAGTGTCTCAGGGGTCGCCTGCAGCTGACGGACAAATTCAATCAGAAAGTTCGAGTCTGCATATGGCTTCGCAATACGTGCTCACAGGCCCAGGATCAAAAGTCAGTTTTCTGTTTTTGTTCTCGTGTCTTAATAATTTTCTTTATTATATGCTTCTTGAAATGAAAACACACAGAACGTTTCTGCTTACATGATTGGTGGTCTGGGACACATCACAAGGGTCTAATTGCTTGAGAATTCCGGCTTTGGGCAAAGATTCATGCGATAGCTCTTGCCCCTGTGCTTTTATTGAGGAAGCTAAGCTTTATTGTACACGTAGCATGCATACAAACAAACTAAACAACAACACACATCTAAGCAGTGTATCAATCTTACAAAAGAGCACTACAGTACCATCTTATCTCGATGTATCCGATTGTTGCAAAGAAAAGAAAAAAAATTGGCAGATCCCACGTTCAGTGGGATTCGATGATATGCGAAGCACGAATGACAAATGTTGATATGTTACTTTAAAATCAGTACAAAGTTGTGAAGTGGAGGTAAATGATGTCGTACATGACTTCCGTGCCATGATTATCATGTTTGGATGTGTCGTTTACCTTCGTCATCTATTCATGTCGCGTGATACCAAATTTGGTATATGTGAAGCTAGCGAAATGGCCACGAGCATGCAATGAGCGTGGTATGTTGTCATGTTCTTATATGACACGCATGTCAGAATTATCATGTTTGCACCAGTCATAAAAGTCATCATCTCTTGACATCACGTAACACCGAATTTGGTATATGTGGAGCTCGCAAAACGGCCGCAGGAGCATCATGAAAGACTCGATATATTCCACTGTAGCGTTGACGCGTGCGCAAGCTGGGCACAGCGACGCTACGTTAGCAAAACGTGAGCACTCTATAGTCTGTCGCCAGGCGCGACCAGCGTCCGTCGGTACGGCCCGATGGCAACCGGCGCGAAATGCGACGGGGTGCATTTCGCGCCAATGCGTTACCCAGAAAACAGTGCGTCTCCCTCTTTTCTTGACGGAGGGACGCTGGACGCACCAAAACGCGCCTGCGTCAAAGCAACGATGTGCGGCGTGCACCTGCGAGTATTTGACAGGACCGGCGCCTCGCGTGGCAACACTGGCGTGACGCGACGAAATGAACGCCGACAAGCAGGCGCACCACGTCACATCGAAATGTATCGGCGCCTTGACTGTGGCATGTAGTCAAGTTCTCACATGACACGCATCTTATAATTTGCACCTGTCACATACCTTCGTCATTCATTGGCGTCACGTAATACCAAATTTGGCATATGTGAAGCTAGCGAAACGGCTTCGAGCGCATCATCAGTGTGGCATGTAGTCATGTTATTATATGACACGCATGTCGTAATTATCATGTTTGGATGTGTCGTTTACCTATGTCGTCCGTTCACGTCACGTAATCACGAGTTAAGTACATGTGAAGCTAGCGAAACAGCCGCGAGCGCAACATGATCTTAGCATTTAGTCATGTTGTTACATGGCACGCATCTCAAGTTTATCATGTTTGCACCAGTATCATACCTTCGTCATCCACTCACATACTGTAATACCGAATTTGGTATATAGGATTGGATAAACTTTCATTTGGTCCTCCAAAACACAGATCACTGTGTTGCGGGCAGCTCCCACGTGGGGACTGAGATGCCAAGCTCCTCAGCCGCCTCGCGGGCTTGGTGGACAGCCCGAATTCGGTATATAAGACGATAGCGAAACGGCTGTGAGCACATCATGAGCGTGGCATGTAGTCATGGTGTTACATAAAACGCATGTCACGATTTTCATGTTAGGGTCTATAGCTTGTGTTGGCCATGAAATCGGGCCCTACATACCAGTTTTGCAACATGCTATGTGAATGAAACAACCACAAGAGCTGCAGGACCATTTAATGTAAATCATGACATTCATGACATACATGTCATGATTTCCATGTTGTGACTAGTTAAATATGTTCTTCATACAGTAATTTTATGCCACACGAAGTTTGGTATTGACACCATTATCGAAATGGCCAGGAGAGCTAAAATTCGTAGGCGGCTAGATAGATAGATAGATAGATAGATAGATAGAGAGATAGATAGATAGAGAGATAAATAAATAGATAGATAGATAGATGGTTAGATAGATAGATAGATAGATATATAGATAGATAGATAGATAGATAGATAGATAGATAGATAGATAGATAGATAGATAGATAGATAGATAGATAGATAGATAGATAGATAGATAGATAGATACGCTCAAAGTCGCCGAAGTTCGCTAAGAAATGCTTCGCATTTAAAATAAAATAGATCGCATTGTTCCCATTCCGAAGAATGCCACACAGGCATACATACTTGAGTGAGTGCTTGGCTAGTGCGCAACAACTCTATACTCTTATTTCTCCTTATTGAATGACCACTCTTCCATTGCGGTCTGTTTAGAGACTGACTCCTCTAACGAACCAGTCTTGTTAATCGCAACAGGGCTGCACCCTACGGCTCAGCTCTCGGCATTATTTTCGTCCTCGTCGAATACAGTGCAGTACAGCTGCCGTCACAGACTTACCTTTGCTGAAAGTAATTGTGTTTGATGTGTTTTCTTTTTGTTCTTAGCTCTCGTTTTACATGCAAAGCGGCTTGTTAGTGGTGGCCCTCTTGGTCGAAAACATATCATAAACAAAATACGCTCCTCTCTGGTCAGACATTATAGGAAGCGTATCTGAGCATGATGATTTATGAAAGTAGGGTGATAGCGGCTTTTGCGTGACCCCACGTTGTATGTGCGCACTGGCTTAGTTTAGTTGCTTTTTTGTTGTCCATTGACTTCTGGGGCCAAGTGCATGATGAGGTATGTAATTAAAGAATTTACTTGTAATTCTTATAAACCTAAATTTGATATAAGTCCATGATTGTGGCGTGGGTGGTAAATGATGTAGTGACCGTGAAAGTTTTGTTTTGAAGCACGCTTTGAAAGCGAGAAGTATAACGCTGACCAGCAATGAAAATGCGTAACAGTGAGGCAGCCCGCCGTGCTCAACGAATGATTATGTGTTGCTGCATCTGTTCTATCCTGCTTTTTGAGGAGTGAGAAAGGTGTCGGTTATCCAAGTGGTGAACATATCAAGGTCGACAAGGAGTTTCTCGTTGCTGCAAGACTGTACGGAAGTCACCGAATATCTTCCACAGTGGCGTCTTGTTTTTCGGTACACTACACGACTTGGTGGTTACGAAGCTACGTGGGCTATTGTTACGTGTGCATTTAGCAATGAAGATTTCTCCGTGAAAGTTCTTTATAAGTCTTACTCGCATGTGTACTGTTGCATATTCGGCGCTTGTTCACGTCCCCGGACATAAAAAAGAAGCAGAAAATGGTAGAGGAAAGCATGCCTAATTAGATGCAGATTCGATTGGCCACCCGGCAGTTGAAAAAAAAAAATAGCGATCCCACGTAAAGTGAGAATCGATGACATGCAAAGCACGAATGAGAAATGTTGACATGTCACTTTGAAATCAGCACAACGTTACGAGGTGGAGGTAAATGATGCCGTACATGACTTCCATGTCATGATTTTATAGCTTGGATGTGTCGTTTACCATCCTCATCTATTCACGTCACGTGATACGAAATTGAGTATATGTGGAGCTAGCGAAACGGCCGCGAGCATGCTATGAGCGTGGTATGTTGTCATACTCTTACATGACACGCGTGTCAGAATTGTCATGTTTGCGCCAGTCATATATTTCATCATCAATTGACGTCACTTAACACCGAATTCGGTATATGTGGAGCGAGCAAAACGGCTGCGAGCGCATCATAAAGAGCCCATTATACGCCAATGTAGCGTTGACGCAAGCGCACGCTGGGCAAAAGGACACAACGTTAGCAAAACGCGAGCACTCTGTGGTCTGACGCCTGGTGCGACGAGCGTCTTTGATTGATATCTGGGGTTTAACGTCCCGAAACCACCATTTGATTATGAGAGACGCCGTAGTGGAGGGCTCCGGAAATTTCGACCACCTGGAGTTCTCTAACGTGCACCGAAATCTGAGCACATGGGCCTACAACATTTCCGCCTCCATCGGAAATGCAGCCGTCGCAGCCGGGATTCGAACCCGTGATCTCCGGGTCAGCAGCCGAGTACCTTAGCCACTAAACCACCACGGCGGGGCGCGACGAGCGTCTACCGGCGTGGCCCGCCGGCAACCGGTGCGAAATGCGACAATGTGTTACACAGATTAAAACCCCTTGATCCTGGTAGAGTAACGAAACTCTCCTCCACGCGCCTGTTTTCTCCTCGATTATCCTCGCCCGCTTGCCGTAGGCACGGCGCGCGGCGCCATTTTACGCCGAAGCTCTCGCGGGCGCGCCGCAGAATTCAATAGAAGCGGGTCATTTTCGGCAGCTTCCACGCCACAGTAGTGCTGAATTTTTAATGGTAAAAATTGGCAGATCACACGTACAGTGGGAATCAATGATATGCGAAGCACGAAGAAGAAAGGTTGATATGTCACTTTAAAATAAGCACAAATAATGTTACGAGGTGGAGGTAAATGATGCCGTACATGACTTCCGTGTCATGATCTTATAGCTTGGATGTGTCGTTTGCCTTCGTCATCTATTCACGTTCACGTGATACCAAATTCAGCATACTTGGAGCTAGCGAAAAGGGTCGTGAACACGCTATTAGCGAAGTTTGTTGTGATGTTCTTACATGAAACATGTGTCATGATTATCATGTTTGCACCAGGAATAAACTTTGTCATCCATTGGCGCCACGTAACACCGAATTTTGTATATGTCGGGCTAGCAAAACGGAAACGAGTGCACCATGAAGGGCCCAATATACTCCAATGTAGCGTTGACGCGCAAGCACGTTAGGCACCGCGATGCTTCGTTAGCATAACGCGAGAACGCCATAGCTTTCTCTATGGCCATAGTCCGACGCCAGGCACTATCAGCGTCCGTCGGCGCGGCCCGACGGCGACCGGCGCGAAATTCGCGCCGATGTGTTACCCAGACAAAGCTGCGTCTCTCTCTTTTCGTGACGGAGTGACGCCGGACGCGCTGAAACGCGCCTGCGTCAAAGCAATGCAGCGCGCTGCACGCCTGCGAGTATATGGCAAAACGGGCGCCTGGCGTAGCAACGTTGGCGTGACGCGACGAAGTGAACGCCGGCAAGCACGCACACCGCGTCACATCGAATTGTATTGGTGCTTTGATTGCGGCATGTAGTCATGTTCTCACATGACACGCATCTCATGATTATCATGTTTGCACCAGTCACATACCTTCGTCATTCATTGAGGTCACGTAATACCAAATTTGGCATATGTGAAGCTAGCGAAACGGCCGCGAGCGCATCGCGAGTGTGCCATGTAGTCATGTTGTTACATGACACGGATGTCGTGATTGTCATGTTTGGATGTGTCATTTACTTATATCGTCCACTCGCGAAGCGTAATATTGAGTTTGCACGAGTGAAGCTAGCGAAACGGCCACGAGCGCATCATGAGCGTAGCATGTAGTCATGTCGTTATATGACAGGCATCTCATGTTTACCAGGTTTTCACCAGTATCACACCTTAGTCATCTATTCACGTCCCGTAATACCGAATTTGGTGTAAGTGAAGCTAGGGAAATGGACACCCACGCATCGTGAGCGTGGCATGTAGTCAGATTGTTACATGACACAAACCTAATGATTACCATGTTTGCACGAGTCAAATATCTTCGTCATATTTTGACGTAGCGTAAAACCAAATTTGGTATATGTGACACTAGCGAAACGGCCGCAAGCGCATCATGAGCGTGGCATGTAGTCATGTTGTTACATGACACGCATGTCATGATTTTCATTTTCGGGTCTGTCACTTGTGTTCGCCATCTAATCATATCATACCATACCAGTTTTGCAACATGTCGTGTGAACGAAACCACCGCAAGAGCTGCAAGACTATGAAGTGTATATCATGACATTCATGACTTACTAGTTGAACTTTTCATGTCACGACTTATCAAATATATTCTTCATACAGTCTTGTTATGCCATACCAAATTTTGTATCGATACCATTATCGAAACGGCCAGCAGAGCTAAAAGTGATAGGTAGGTAGTTAGAAAGATAGATAGATAGATAGATAGATAGATAGATAGATAGATAGATAGATAGATAGATAGATAGATAGATAGATAGATAGATAGGTAGATAGATAGAAAGATAGATAGATAGATAGATAGATAGATAGATAGATAGATAGATAGATAGATAGATAGATAGATAGATAGATAGATAGATAGATAGATAGATGCGCTCAAAGTTGCCAAAGTTCGCTAAAAATGTTTCACTATTATTCAATGTTTCTTCGCTATTTGGTCGCATTCACATAAAAGAAACATATTTACCTAAAGGCAGCTTTCCCTTGATTGGCAGTAGTGAAAACTGTTTGTAGGGGTATACCCGATTATAACATGGAGTGTTCCACCAAGACAGACTAGCGGCGCACCCAAACTCAAAATATGTTTAGGGCAGTGCGTTAGGCTGTTATTTGTTCTTGATTATTCAGGCGTTGTAGCATGAAGCTCAGAGACGCCTGTACACTTTTTCCCGATGCAACGGACAAAAAATGAAGTAAAGTAGGGGATTGGGTCAGTCGTTATTCCATTAAATAACAGCTTAGCGCGAAAAGCTAAAAAAATATACAAGAGTGTGCATTGGTCTTCGTCCCTTCTGCTGCCTAATCTTTTGCGCTGAGCAGTTTAATAATGAAATAATTTCAGTTAAGAAAACAAAAAAAGTTGCGAAAGTATGAAATTCTGCTGACCTGGCAGTCGCGCGGAGTTGAAGCTTATTGACCTAAACTACCCAACGTGTGCCTTCTTTCAAGATAATGGCGTACTACCGACAAGGTAACCTCTGGAGCTGGCTTATCTGCACCCTGCTGGTTACGATGTACAAGGAACTCGTATTGCTTGTGGACCTGTTGGTAATCTTATAGACAACGTCTGATTTATTTGTTTCTGCACACCAAGCCATTTTCAATACTACGTTTTTAACTTGCTTTTTATTGACAGACGAATTCGCATTTTTCGTTTTCCTATATGTTAATGTTATCCTCTTAGCATATTTGTCCCTCACAGCTGCGTGCATTGGTAAAAACAACAATTTTATTCTGAGTGCCATGATCTCCACACCTGTATTGGTTTCATGGAGATTCTTATTGCTTTGTTGTGGAGAAAGGCGTTGTGTGCAAACACTTTGTGCCACCAGACGCCACCTCAGTACTTCGCTGGGCTTAGAATTTGTTCTGGTACCGTATTTGTACTCACTGACATGACGTACCTATTCTATTATTCTAGCGTCCGTCGCCTTTTCTTTCTTCTTTCTGAGGATAGGTAGAAAAACAGGCTATGGTCATGTTCTAATATCAAAAACTCCCAAATAAATAACAGGCCTTTCTTTGCTTTTTGTGGTGCCGAAAAGTTTAGTATATATTTTCTATTGCTGGCTAGACGTTTTAGCAATGTACAGGTGTACCATAATAAATTCTATTTTTGGAGCTGCACGAATACGTTTACTATTCTAAATTGCTGCAAAGGAATTGTGCTCAGAAGAGGAACGCAATGCATTCTGACTGTACGTGATATTTCACAACGAACGACTGTAGCCTTTTCTTGTTAACGGGTACTGTGGGTTAACATCTTTGATATCATAATTACTATCATTTGAAAATTGTTTGAAGAAGGATTAATTAAGGTAATCACTTAGTACAGTGAATTTTACAAATTTTGATGACGTTTTCTTTACATTCCTAGAATATACGTGAAGCTCAATGTTAATAAAATGGTAAAACTCATCAATAAACTTCATTACTCTACAGTTTCAGATTTCCGTCACTTAATGTAGCAACTCAGGTGGCAAACAAACGATTTTTTTTTCTTGTTTAGCTAGAACTTATCACTTTTGAGTTGCTGATGTTTCCGGCATTTCCACGAATTCCCCCACACCAACAGCAGAATTTAATAACGGCGGGTTTGAGCTTGAACGTAATATTACGCTTATACAACTGTGCAGGACATCAATCACGTTCGCGTCGAAAAAAGCGAGGAACATGCAACTGTCCGGAAAGGTTTATTGCGAGACGCGCAAACATGAACCATCCAGATATAAAAAGATGTAACCATGGACGCCACCATCGCTGAACAAAACGCAAACGGCAGCAGGGAAGTTTCTGACGCGTTAGAAATAGAGCAACGGTCGCTGGAGAATGAACGTATGGGGTGGACATCCGGCTAGCTTCTTGTTTTCTTGAATTTTCTAGAGAGATGCGAGAGACGAAGCGGTTCGTCATGTTGCAGACTAGAGAATTCAGGCAAATATGTTCCGGTTACGGTAGCACCAAGGCAAACCAGAGAAAACAGTAAACTGTGTGATTAGAATAAAAACGCGGAGCAGATAATGACGTAATATACTATATAGCGTTTCCTGAACTCTGTGAAGTTTGCATCTCTTGCGTTTTTTTTTCTCGCTCAGGCAACACCAACACTGGGGGGGGGGGGGTAAACAACAAGAGGGAAAGGCAGGGAGGTTAACCAGGCACATGCCCGGTTTGCTACCCTACGCTGGGGGAATAGGAAAAGGACATAAAGATGAGAGAAAGAGGAAAGAGAAGAGAAAGAGAGAGAGAAAAAACAAAAAAAGGAGGATTGTCAGTCAATCGGCTGGCGCGTATGCAGCGGTGGCACTACACAAAAGTTAAAGGTGGTCACGTAGGCCTGTAGTCCTCAAAAAGCACAAGACAGCTTTGACTGCTTTTTGAGCCGACGAAAGGCGATGATGGTGTTTCAGTAGCATCTGAACAGAGAGTGGCCGATCGTCCAATTGTCGCATTGCATCCGAAAGCTTCTGTCTTTCAGAAGCAAATCGAGGGCAATGGCATATCAGATGGTCGATGTCTTCTTTGGTGCAGCAGACGTCGCATTCCGCATTGTCGGTCAATCCGATGAGGGTTCTATATGCTTTTGTGAAGGCAACCCCCAAACATAGGCGACAAAAAAGTGAAGCTTCACGTCGACGAAGTCCGGATGGAGGTCGAAGTTCGAGTCGAGGGTTTATTTGGTATAGTCTCGTATGCCTTATGCTTGGGGTGTTCCACTCCTGCAGACTCAGACTACGTGCCAGGTGACGAAGTTGATTTGCAGCGTCAGTCCTTGACAAAGGAATCGGAAGGGTGTGTTCTTCTTGGTGTGATGTACGAGCCGCGCTGTCTGCGGAATCATTGCCACTGATCCCACAATGGCCAGGGAGCCACTGAAACTTGACCTCGTGGCCTGTTTCTGTGACGTGGTGAACGAGCTTGACAACTTCGTAAGTTAATTGTTCATGGCAACCTCGTCGAAGGACTGACTGCATGCTCTGTAGGGCTGGTTTTGAGTCGGAAAACACAGCCCATTTACTAGGTCTTTGGGATTTGATGTACTCTATGGCGCCACGCAAAGCCGCAAGTTCTGCCGCTGTGGATGTAGTGGCATGTGACAGTTTGATTCGCAGAGTGATTCCTCTAGCTGGAATCACCACCGCACCACCAGAACCAGACGCTGTGGTTGAACCATCGGTGTATATGTGCACGTGGTTGTTGTACATTTCGTGCAGATGGCTCAAGCTCAATTGTTTTAGGGCTGACGAAGGCAAATTTGATTTTTCCCGTATTCCTGGAATTGAAACACGTACTTGTGGAAGTGTCAGGTACCACGGAGGATACACCAGTTTCTCAGCAGGCGTAAAACCTGATGTAAACGACGCACGATGAGCGCAGACAATTGCACTAAATTTCGTGCGGGGCCTCTCAATACACCAACACTGCCTGCACAAAAAGAATATTGTTATGCTTTGTGCAGCCGCCAATGGGAGTGCCGTTTCTGCTGCCCTGGATAAGTTCCGTGCTTGCCGCCTTTTTTATAGCTTTTTTTATAGCTTTTATAAACGCTTTATTTGTATATTTTCTTGTTTTTTTTTTTCAATAGACAGGAGGCACGCCAACTGCAGCTGTCACATGCACCACAAAATTCGCCACACCTTTGAGAAATCTGTGGCTACACTTGTGCTCATGTAGAACATTCTATGCTCAATATACACATTTATCGTGCATTTAAATTTTTTTCTGAATATTGATATTCTTTATTTTACTAAGTGTGGCTTCGTTGCAGGTTGTAAGTATTCAAGATAATTATATCCGAGGTTGGCTTGACCGTTTTACATTGTTTTTGTGTAGTTACCCCAAAGACAGATGGTCATTAAAACTATAAACTGCGCGCCCAATAGCTTGCTAAGTAATGAATTGTTTCAGAATTTCAACACACAGCGCTAAATTAGCAACAGTACATCAACGTAATATTCCGAAGCAAAAATGCTATTGTGGAATAGGATAAAAATGAAAGGTAAATAGAAGTAAGCAGTATGAGGTTCTATACGTCATAAAAAACCATGGCATGATTATGAGAGACGCCGTAGTGAAGGGCTTAGGAAATTTCGACCAGCTGCTGTTCTCTCAAGTGCACTTGCAAGGGACTCTACATGGGCCTCCAGCACTTCACCTTCATCGAAATGTGGTCACCATGGTTGGGACCGAAGCCACAACCTCCTGGTCAGTAGCCGATCAGTTAACCACTCTTCTGCCACGGCAGACAAACAGAAGGAGGTACGTGGATACCGCTAAGAGAGTTGTAAATTTTAGCTACGCATATTACAGTTGTGCGTTGCTTCTTTACGTCTACTCGTGCGTTTAAGATCACCCTGATGCGTAATCGAGCAAACAATTGGCACCGGCCGAGAGCATAGCTTGGAGAACCGAGAGAGGAGATCTCACGTGGCTGTGGCTTCCGGTAAGGCCATGAGTATTCTTCTGTCAGCTCTCCTTCAATAGTGGCCTGTTTGCTTTTTGACCATTGAAATACTCGGCGGGCACTTGTCGTGCACTTTGCACTGGAATGATAGAGCTCTTTAGCTTGGCGCTATTGGTAAACAAACTGTTTGATTGAGGGCCCAGAGAGCCCGACCCCAGAGTTACGAAATGTGCTTATTTCACATTCTGCAGCATTATAACCTTTTTTATAGTTTGTTCACTTTGATAATAGAAGTAAGGCAAAGTGTCACACTAATGGATGCTACCTGTTTACTCCTGGGTCCTACGAAGTGTTTCCCTTGCACAAGGTTGTTGTACTGGCTTGTGAAAATATATGGCTTGTGGTTCCAATCAATAACCTAAGTCAGTAAATTATCCCGTAGAGCAGAAAGGTTCGTGAGGAGTCATTTATGGAAAATAGAAAGTCGATGTACAACTACAATAGACTGATATTTACAGGCCGTGCTAATGAACAGAGGGCACTCTATAGTGATGTATAGCTCATATTGCTCACCAGATGTATCCGCTGACAAGTAGAGACCAGAAACACCTCTGAATCTTCTAAGCTGAAAAACTGTGCATAGGCTTTATATGAACCACTGCGTTAAATGCCGCTAGCTCACTTACTGATATGTCGTCCACCAGACTATCGATTTTTGGTTTTTGTATCAATAAAAATGATCTACGAAAATGAACACGGTGTATAGGAACAATAAAATACCCCTCATATGAGATTGCGACTATCTTGTGTCCTCGCCTGTACGGAAACTAAAAGAATATATTATCAAGGTTTTTTTCGAAGACCTATCTTTTCAATTTGAAAAAAAAAAAAACATGGGTCTTCCTATCGAAACGTCTGCCAGCGAGTCTGATGCACTTCCACTGTTAACCATGATTATCCCACTACGTTGCTTTCATCTGTCCGCTTTTTTCATGTGTCTTGACGTGGGCACGTTCCACACTTGTCAACCTCCTGCCGACGCTCATGATACAAAACTAGAATATATGCGAATGCATATGATCGAGTTATCCTGCATAGTGGTTGCATGAAGAGTTTTAGCCCATGCCTCGATGTGGCCAATTCTTACTTCAGTAAAGATAAAAAATGAAACAGGAGACATACTATTGTGTATAGTGAAGCTACGAGTAGAAGATATACTCTTCAGCTCCACAAAAAAATATAAAATGAAATGAAATCTTATTCGGCGAAGTTTACCAAGCAAATTGCGAGTGAAAGCGAAAAAGCCAGAAGGGCGATGTCACAGGAAAGATGTAATTTTCCTGCGATAATACGCACATTTGTCATAGATTGTCGTATGCCGAAAGCAAACATTGTGAGTAGAGCCAACCGATTTCATCCCCATCTGTCGAAGGAAGTCCCTACAGAATGGCTGTAGCAACCTGCAGGATTGATTGCCAGCTATCTTAAGCGAAAAAAAAAAGAGCTGCTGGGCAACGAAGTGGTTTCGTCAAAGTTTTTTTTATTTTTTTTATAGTGTTGTTCTACCATACGAACTGAAAAATGCGAATTGCCGTAATACACTTCTTTTGTTCCCGAGCAGCCTTCGAAGCATGGAATAGTCGCCCCCCAGTCACACATTACATAAATTGTGTGAATGGTGCGCTGTCGTGTTTACGGGTTGCTTTCTCCATTTTTTTACACACGACACCTTCGACATAACTTGTACTGGGAGCTGGGTGTCCCACATCTGACCTTGGTTGACTACTATGTTTTTTCTGTTCTAGTTTACATGCTGTGGAATGCTGTAGACTAACAGCTGTGCGAATGTTTACATCGCCTCAGCTGGTCCACCACTATGAGTTTTGCCGCGAGAACATGCCAATGTACAGTTCACCTGTAAAAGTTCCCTTTGTGTTAGAAAGTTCATTCATGCAAATGACATTCCTCGTTCAATAATTGTGGGGTACACAAGCTACTCGTGTCCACCAGCGTCAATTATATTAACATATAATTTGAGCTAAGAATACCAGTGCGCTCTTTTTAAACAACCACGACGTGCACAACAGTATGACGTATTGATAGTTTAACAGCTCTAGAAGGGCAAACAATTCTTTACCACGCTTTCAAATTAACTTCATGAAACCATTTGAACAAGTCTATCAAGATATCGTCATCAAAAATTGATGACAATTTATTGATTCACGTGTTCCTTGCCCTTACTCTTCAAAAGAGCTTATCATTTTATTACACTCGCATCAATTCATCGGAAGCTTAGTTCGGTGCATTGATTGCGCGGAGCCCTCGAGTGGGTGCCATTTCGCGGCTTCAACTTCAAAGCTTCGTTTTCATAAGAACTTTCGTTAATGGGTTGCTTACCAACTAAACTTCAAGTTAAAAAAATATAGGCCTCGACTAAACACTATAATGGCTATCCACAGTGTTGCACAGCCTGTTTTTGTAGCTTCTACTACACACTTTAGCCTTTTTCGTCACTGCTTGGAAAAGAATGTGTCATCAATAGATTTCATCAGTACGCATCTATAGAATTTTTGATCGGGAAGACGAATTCAGAAATTTAGTGAATGACCAAACTGCTGGCGGCAGAACCATCAAGTGACACGAACCTGACAGCATTCCAATATTGTCTACTAGAATTGCAAAAGCATATGTTTACACTACAATACAACTTCTATGAAATTTGGTGACCAAAAAGCTTTGCAAGGAATGAACACGATAGCGACATCCTGTTTCTAGGGCGTACCACAAACACTTAGTGCCTACTTTTATTGTATGATATTACTCGAGAAGCCTAAATCATGAATCATTCAATGTAATCAATAAAGTTAGGTGTGGCTTGAATCAGAGAAGCTTTCGCATGTGACTGCATTCCGTTTAAGAGGTAGCATGCTTTAAACCATGAACATTTATGTGCGTGAAATGTTTTCAATCTTGCTATGCACCTACCACGTCACCTTGAGGGAATGCATACAGTAACGTGTGTGCCTTTTGTTTTTGGTGGCTGGGTTTAAACTACGAAGTTGTAATAACAGTCAGATGTCTGACGCCTGATGTTAACATACACCTGTACCATACAATATTACTGCGGCATGACGTGTTGTATTGTGAAGCTGTATGCAGGACGCGTGTGTCCGCGAAGAACGAAAGCAATTTTCACTGCATCTCCAAGCAGAGAACATACTTTCGCTTTATTTGCCCGCGGATGCATGGCTGAGTGGCAGGAAACCTGCCTGCCACACTGACGACTTGGGTTCATATCTTCAAATCTCATTTGGACACAAAAATTTTATTAATTTATTTGAACCTTTATCAATTTTTGGGTTACTGAGAAGATAATTTTTCGTTCACAAGCGACGACACCGACACCAACGCCGGACTTTCGGCTAAACGAGATCTCTGTCACTAACCCGTTAAACAAGTGAACCACGACATGATTTCAGCTGCCCTTTCTTTAGTGAACATTGCTCAGCATTCTGTTCTAGCTAACTAATTATTTGTCAAATACTTTCATGGTGTTGTTTTTCTTTCCGTCACATTATTGCCCCGGCTGTGACTCTCATGCAAGCTTCATTACAGTCAGAAATAACTCAATTTGCAAAGCTTCCTGCAGTGACAAAACGTACAACATCAATAAGGCGTCCCGCACTGGTGTACATCATTATTCCTGTCTGTTTTGAGTGGAGTAAGCCCGACGCGCATCGAACGAAGTAGCACCACGAGCGAGTACCGCTTTATTATTCTCTCCTCCACATTTGTCTGTGTCACTTTTTTTCGCGAGTGCTTCCACGAGACAGGCAACAGCGCTTGGCCTTTGTTTTCATCGGTTGCTACCTGTGTTGATGATAAATAACAAAGAATGGCAGTAACAAGGTACATACCATGGGCTGAGGCAGATGGTTCTGGACAGCGCCGACCTTGGTGTTCAGGAAAGCATCCTTTTTCGGGAACTAATAGCGAAAGACAACGCCATGAGCGGCAGCTACGTGCTTTTGGGCTCATTTGGTCACTGATCTCTTTGTCTTCTTTTTATACTCCAGGTTGGTACGTTAACTTACTCTTACAAGACACTTAACGCTCCTAGCTGGCTGATGTGGAACCACGTTGCAGCTTCAAGAGAAGATACAAGTGAGACCCAGATTATCGTGAGGTACTCGAAGCATAATCATACAGTGCATAGAGTAACCTTCGAATTCACACTGCCCTAGCTTGACTGTTGCGCAAAATAAAAAGGACATTTTGGAAGTGGTGTTGTGTTCTGTGGAGGAGGAACATCAATCGCTGTATATGCCTTATCACTCAAGACAAGGCTTGCTGCAGTCAGCTTAGAAAGGTTATACGGGCTTCAAATATGAGTAAAAGTCTTTATAAGGTGTTGTAGTTTTAAACAGTGTATTTGTTTCGCCTATTAAAAAAAAGTGTCCCGTCTTGGTGCGAAGTGTCCTTTAAAGGAGCAAAAAACGGAAGGGCGTTCGACGCAACTCCAAATATTTTGGACATCACTTTTTAAGTACAGGTTGTTCGGAGGTCTGGGCCGTCATTCAGAGTCACTGCCTCTCGGTTCCGTCTTGGGTAGAGCCACCAACGTGTTAGAGAGCTTTAAGGCTCCCTTCATCATTTGGCTCAGGGCTATAAAATACAATTCTTGTCACGTCGCCTCAAACTTCGAATTTATAAGTTGAATGAGAGAGCGATATTCTGTCCCTAGGGCGTACTTCAACCACTTGGCACATAATTTTTATTGTATCGTGTTACTCGAGAAGTTTGAGTATTTGATTTTTGCAATTCGATCAGTAAATGAGAAAGTTATTAGTGTCAGGGTGCTTTCGCATTTGAAGGCATTTTGTGCAATGGGCAACATGCTTCAACCCATGAGAAAGTATGCGCTTCAAATCTTTCAGGACTTGCTATGAACTGACTACATACTCACGTCGTAGCAGCAGCAGTTGCATTCGCAAGCACGCACCTAAGTGAACTTTTTTGGTTTCACAGGTTGGTTGCTTTTACTCTTGACGTTTTCCTAGAAAGTTAGTCTATTAAATGTTGGTGCTACTGTTTGTGCTACCGGTTTTTCTTTTTCCTTTGCTTGTACGCTCACCTTCTACTCACGAATTTAGCCTTTTTCACAATGCCGACGAACGTCGAACTCAGTAAGCGAATAGACAAGCTGAGACGCATTATTCAAGCATCAGTTAAACGAACTACCGGCTGCATTTTCGATGGAGGCGGAAATGTTGTAGGCCCATGTATCTCAGATTTGGGTGCACGTTAAAGAACCCCAGGTGGTCTAAATTTCCGGTGCCCTCTCCTACGGCGTCTTTCATAATCATATGGTGGTTTTGGGACGTTAAACGCCACAAATCAATAAATCAAGTTAAACGAACTAGTTGACCCACTTGTAGCTAGTGTGCAAGTGAAGCTTCGGGACACTGGCATAAACGTTGGTGGATTGGAAACCGAAGTTGGTTGTATGGATGACAGTCTAGACCTCTTGAACGAGGTAGTCGAGTCAACTCGCTCTCAGCAGCACGAGCTGTCTGTCGCAAACCGCACTCTGAAAGCAGAGGCCCTTCAAAGAAAATTCACCGTCTGTGAGCAGTACTAAAGGTTATATAACTTAAAAATGAAGGAGGTGCCCTCTACACAAGGGGAGGATTTTGCCGCAATCCCAACTGCCATCAGTGACCAAATCAACTGCAAGGTCCCAGCCAGCGATGTCGACACAGTACATCGTGTACCTGCAAAGTCTGGTCAAAAGAACATTATTGTGCAGTTTTGCTGTCGGGAAAACCAGACAGAGTTCAAGAAAAAAGCGAGAAGGACCCGGCTAAACACCCAAGCGTAGGGTATTCAGGAGGGAACATTCAGGCAATATTTGTCAATGAACCCTATCTCCAGACAATAAGTGCTTGTTCTCTAGGGCGCTAGATTTAAAAAAAGAAAAAGGCTGGCAGTTCATTTGTACAGAAAATTGCCAGATGAAGGTGTGGAAATCTCCCGACAATCGGGTATTTTGTATCGCCTCCGATTCTGATTTATGCAATATTGCATAAAGGTTGTATAAGCAGTCCGGTAGCTAATCTTTCATTTGTGTGAAATGGCTTCGTACGTTTTACCTCACGAATTCCAGACCCATTTTTTTTTTACCCTGCCACTCACTTATACGTTTTAATGTACGCAGTCTGTCAAAAAAAAAAAAAAAACATGGATGGTATCACAACTTTCTTATCATGAACCAGTCATAAGTTTTTGTTATTTGCATTAGTGAAACATGACTCTGTGCTTCTCACAATCACTTGTATACCTTCCTTAAATACTCTGCTGAATACTGCCACCGCGATAGCAGTAATCGCGGTGGTGTAGCTATATTTGTATCCTTGGAATTGCGTTTTCACAGGTGACTTGACTTGACACTAAACATGACAAACTGCGAATCTGATTGGGTTGAATTTGATGATTTATTTTTTTCACAGGATAAAAAAAACCTGATAGTTGGTTGCATTTATCGTTCACCTTTATCATGTGGCAGTATATACTGCTCAGCTCTTGGTGATATGCTGCATAAATTATCAATTCAGCATAAAAATGTCGTTATCATGGGCGATAATATTATTAACCATCTAGATACATTCAATACACTGTGTAATGATAACATTACCTTCCTAAATGGTTTTGGATAGAAAAAATCTAGTTACACTTCCAACTCGGTGTCCCGCAAGTAAGCAAGGTACACTTATTCTTTACACATTATCGCATCTTCTTACTAACCCCGATCGTGGTGTTGTCCAAGCTTCTGTTGCCGATCACTATCCAATATTTGTACGGTTAAAATATACTCCTGGCACTACTGTCACAGGATTTAGGTTACAGAAGCTGAATTCAACAATGTTCATTGAGTAAATATCCACTACAGACTGGAACTCAGTCATCACATGCAAAAACCCTCAAACTGCCCATGATAAATTTTTGTAGATAATTTCATGCGCCCTTGTAGATTCGACCGTAATAATTAACTACAAAAATACGTTTTCAACTACTCGTAACCCATGGCTATCTAGCAGTTTGCTAAATCTTCTGCGGAAAAAGATAACCTTGAGAGAAAAACAAAAGAAAACCTTTATTATCACACTTCACCGTAAATACAAAAAGTGTTTTAACCTATTAGAAAAAGTGCTCAACAGTCTAAAAACAGTACTATGAAAAGGAAATCAAGTGTGCCGGAAATGACGTAAAACAATAAAAAGTTGTGAACTCGTTATGGGGTAGATCCCAAAAGAACGCCGAAATGTCTGTGATAAAGTCGGGAGATCTTTTCGATAATCTCGTGGATATTGCAAACTGTTTTATTGAATTATTTTGTACTTACAACTAAGGACATAATGATCCACTAACAACATTTTATCGCCGTATGCCTTATACTCTTTTCCTTCTCCCTGCGGCGCCTAAAGAAATAGTCAGTCTAATATTTAGTTAAAAAATACGGGGGCTGGTATTGATAATTTCTACCGATCTGTCATTAAAACAATAGCAGATTCAATATTAGAAACATTTTGTCACATAGTCAACCTTATCTTTACCATGGCAATTTTTTCAACTGCACTAAAGGAAGCCAAAATAATTCCTGTTTTCAAAAAGGGGATAAGCCTCACATATCTAACTATCGTTCTGTAGCTAAACTTTATTCTTTATTAAAGCTGTAAAAAAACTAATGGTAACATGCTTGACTTCCTATTTATCTAAATGTCGCATCCTATCAGCAAATCAGTCTGATTTAGAGAAGGCTACTCAACTAATTTAGCATTATTATATTTGACAGATAGCATCCGGCAGGCAATTATTCAAGAAACTTGGCTGAGGCATTAATAATTGATTTATCAAAAGCATTCGATTCGCTGGTTCACAACATACGTTTGCTAAATTAGATTTTATTGGTATAACTGGCACGCCACACAAACTACTACGAAACAATTAGGAAAACAGAGAATATATTGCATCCATATGTAAAACTTACTCGCACCCTAAAGCAAGTAACATATGGGTACTGCAGGAACCAAGACTATGTCCGCCATTATTCTTAATATATATTATTAACCTTTCAAAATGCCTAAAATCATCTGACTGTATTCTCTACGCTGACGACAATACTGTTTTGTGCTCAGATTACAGCATTGATTCATTATTGTGTAAGCTTAACCACCACGCGGATGACATAGTTACCTGGTGTCAGCAAAATAAACTACACATTATTGCTACGAAATTTCAGTTTCTCATTTTTTTCCTCTAGGTAAAATCATTTTTCAGCATCTTCATCATTAACACTTGCTTCCAACACACTGTATCCTACTGATAATGTGTTGTTGCTTGGTGTGACATTAGATGAACCCCTAAAATTGGATGAGCATGTTCTCACGTTAACAAAAAAGGCAGCTTATGGCATTAGAATATTTATTATTGTTCATGATTTTTTCCAGACAGAAACACTAGTCTCTTTTTATTATAGTTCTCTTCATACGCATATTAGTTATTCCATATCATCATGGGGAAACACCTATCCAGTTCATTTATCACCCTTACAGCACAGTCAAAATCAAGCTATTCGTATGATGTCAAATAGCAACTACACATCACAAGCATCTTCATTGCTCATGGCTGACGGCATTTTGTCGGTGGGAAAACTTCGCCAATACTCACTCGCAATTCTGATGCACAAATATATTAACGGAAAGCTTCCATGTCACATGGTAACCAAATACTAGCATGCTCACTCATTGTCAAACCGTTTCGCTTCTAGCAATAGCTATTTATAACCAAGTCCCAGAACTAATTGTGGCAAGTTCACTACTAACTTCTCTGCCACACAACTATGGAACCTATTACCAAGCCATATTAAGACTATCTCCTATTTATACACATTCAAGTTCAATCTTCGTTCTTACTTGCACTCAGCATGTTAATTTCATCATCACCACTTTTTTAGCCTTTTTTATAAACAATTCATGTTAGTAATATACTTTTTTTGTTACAGTGTTTAAATTGTGTTCATATATAGCTGCGTTCTACATACGTTTGTTACTCATTCCTTAAGGGAGATCCCCTGTAGAGTCTGTTGACTTTGGGACCTCCTTCTGTATTTGCATATTTCCCAGTTGTAACTGCCAATTTTGTGCAAATAAATAAACGAAAAAAATGCATGGCCTTAAAGTAATACTTGCAGTAACGTATGTCTATCTGGTAATGAGTGTCCGTCTTCAAACGACCAAGTAGTTTTTCAAACCGCATTTAATGGACCCATATTATCAGTTATTCCTGAAATGGCTATAATAACTGTGATAAGATACAGATAACTTTCACTTCATGCAGATGCCACAGAATGAATATTGCCATGAAGAGAATCAAGTCCTTTACCATTTCCGTGAAAAACTCAGTGGTGTCCTTCTAGGCAATTGGAGGTCATAATAACCAGATTTTGATGTCGTGTCCCCCCGTTAAAATAATACTCACACTTGGCTGGCCAGGCGATAACACCTTTACGAAATTTTGTTCAGATACAGATAAAAATGAGCGCAATTTTTGTCATGTCACTCGAACCAAATCCCAAAATAAAGTCCTTGTGTTATCCAATTCGATAATTAGGGGTTGAACTAAACAACTGAAAACATACTCTCCTTCGGTGCTTCGGATGTGGGCTTCAGCCACAAGAACGCTTTTTTATGCAAGTTGTGCTTACCTTCACAAAACAAAACAAATGAAACTTCAGGTTCCTACTTGAATGAGTATTATTACTGCAGCAATATTTTAAAATAAAACTTTTTTTCATCTTGCTCATTTTTGTCCGAGATAACGACTAAATTCAAAACAATATCTGGTTTACCGTTCAGTCATGTACGCCTTTGTACACGAACAACGACAAAGATGCGATTCAAGCCCTTTCTTCATTCGGTGCTCTAATATATACAGCACAGATCGATTCCTACTTCGAAACTCTTTCTCCTGCGATATTTTACTAACTGCTTTATCTGTTTCTGTGTGATTCGCAAGCAGGCTCACCATATCGAAACTTCTTGAGAACTTGCTTGACAAAGAATCAATGCATTTTGCATCTGGAAAAAACGGCCGCCGCTCTTCAGAGCACAGTTTATTTAAACGATGTATATGAAGAATTGGTGGTGGCCTCTCTATGGTAATGAACACATGGGCCTGTTCGCATGAAAAGGCGGGTGGAAGGCAGTCGACTGTGAATCAGAAGAAGCCCTTTTGTAGCGAGCAGCCCTCAAGAGCCTATGTTATGCTATAATTTAGATTTTGTGGCCTAACAACGTGAGCAATTAAAAAAAAAAGAAAACTACGTGCAACACACCATTGACATGCGCAGTAATCTGCCCTATAAGTTAACAGCTCTCTCTCTCTCTCTCTCTCTCTCTCTCTCTCTATATATATATATATATATATATATATATATATATATATATATATATATATATATATATATATATATATATATATATATATATATATATATATATATATATATATGAGAGCTACCAGACAATAATGCCAAGGAGTGTATAGGGGAAGTTATTAGAACCAATGTAATGTAAAAAAGAAGAAAGAAAAGTTCAGTGGTAGAGAAAGAATAGCTCAGTGGTAGAGCATCAAACGCAGTATTCGAAGGTCGTAGGTTCGATTCCTGCTCAGGGCAAGTTATTTTTTCATCAACTTTTCTTTCTTCTTATTTACATTAAATTGGTTCTAATACCTTCTCCTATACATTTCTTGCCATTACTGTCTGTTAGATTGCATTAATATTGTGCCAAAACACAGAAAATTGAGTCCTTATATTGAGTCCTTATACACTTCTTTCCCTGAAATATATATATATATATATATATATATATATATATATATATATATATATATATATATATATATATATTTATATATATATATATATATATATATATATATATATATATATATATATATATATATATATATATATATATATATATATATATATATATCTGCGTGTGTGTGTGTGTGTGCAACACGCATCAAAACACAGCCAAAAGAGGCTTGCGAAATGAGCGACTTTCACAGCTGTTGCTGGCAACATATTTTCTTTGTTGTATCGTGTATTTCTTTTCCAGCCAAGAAAACTTTGGGAAAAGAACAACAATAGCAATTCACCTGAAAACAACACCAGGCCCACATGGAACGCGCAGCTCTGTCACAGCGACAGGTCAAAAAGCGGCCTTTCAGAGTATTTTCTCAACACTCTTTGAATAACTGCTACAAGCACACTTGCTGGGTACCCACTACGGCGTAAATAATCATACTATTGTGTAGTAGGGTGACATTCATTATGCTATCCTTCATGATTCTTCGAAGAAGCGTGGTATCCGCTATGCGCTTTCTAGGAATATTGTGAAATATAATTATGCAGCGGCTGACGACGATGAAAAATAATGACTGAAGGGGGAATGCGCCACAGTTAATTGGTGAACAAGAACAAGCTTTTGTAATGGTTTGCATCAATAGACAACCAATATTTACGCCACTCGCTTTGCGTGGCTCCTGGTTGTTCCTTTGATGTTTCAAAACGCTTTATTACTTGTATTGCCGCGATTCCTTTCCCGACATCAAACCTTGCCTAAAGCCAGTTTTGAATCGAGTTTGAATCGCTGGCGTAGCTAAACTGTAGAATACTAGGCTGGCAGGCAGTGGTCCCGGGTTCAAATCCTATTGTGTCCATGTTTTCTATTAACCAAGTTTTGTTTTTAATTTCTTAAGATATTAGTTAGGGACCCCGGCAGCGGCGAACAACTACGGACCGCACGTGACCTGTGTTCTGATCCCATAACAGCTTTCGCAGTAAAATTCCAGATGGACTGTGTACTGATAAATAATTGCTTTTTAAAGAAACAATGTCATGACCTCCGACATGACGAGCACGCACAAACGTTTCATGTAGCGTATACACATCAGCACGGTTCAAACGTCGGACCGGAAAAGTTAATGCTGGATTTTGGAGGACCGTCATCACTTTCTTGCTTTTGCAGCAATAACACGGTGAAATAAAGTAGATGAAAGTATTTCTTCGCGCAATTATTTTAAGTATGTCTGGTTGAGCAGAAGGAAAATTACGGATGAAGAGAGCGAAATATATGAACCAACAGTGTGTGAGGCTGTGTTTTTTTATTTTTGTTAGGTTTCAAAAGAAATTTATTTCAAAAACATAAGTCCCAATTTAGTGTAAATAAATTTATTGCGACTTCGTGTGAAAACCAACGGCAAAATTAATTCCAGAAGATGCTTGAAATATTGTATCACTAAACTTCTCCGAATTTAGAGTTGACACAGTGGTAAAAGAAGAGCTCTTATTGTGCGAGGTGCACCGTAAATATATGGCTGGCCTTTGGGAAAGTTAAGCTATGCTGGCATTATTTTTGGTTGTATCTGACAGTAACAGTTCTCCTGTTTTCTGTTACGTTGTTGTACATTGCGAATTGTTGGTCATAAATGATATGTATGGTCATCTCCTTAGGGTAGGATTCCATTAGTACCAGTGTGGCAAACTTTGTGATGTCTTCTTTGGGACATAAAAGGACGTGTGAGACCCTAGGAGTAACTTGTTATCTTGATAATTTAGCTGTTTAACTGGTACTATATTTTGTCTGAATTTGTGTGTACATAATTATTCTGCTTGACAAATTTATTTTTATTTTAACTTGAGCAGAAGATCTTTATATATAGCTGATAAATAAGCTCACATAGATTTTAACTAGGAACTATAGTATTTGAAGTATTTGTCAACTCAACAAAACTTTTGTCTAATCACGCTATTTGAACGCGAAAATAACCAGGCCAGTATTGTAACATGAACTTGCTTCTTAGGCAGTGTTCAGCATTTTCCGAGCAATCATGTCGAACCCCACCGGAGATGATCTGCTCTGCAAGTGAGGAGACCCGGCTCACCTCATACATTGACATAATTCTACGCAATCTGCACAGAAATACCAAACACATCTGACATTCACTATTGTCTGCGCGTGGGGAAAAATGAAGCCTGTTATTAACATAGGTTCAGTTGAGCCTCGACGTGCAAAAGGAATTGTAGTGTAATCGCATATTAGTGTAATCATATACAATCAACAGCAGCGAGTACGTTGATGCCTTCTATTTCCTCTTTCTCTGTTTTTGCCTTTCTGAATGGCGCGACTACAGGTTCTCAAATAGTCCTTTCTATGAGTTTCCGTCTGTTGAGCGTTTAACCTATTCTAAAAACCTTAAAATCAAGTGTATTCAGTCTAGTGAGTCTTGGTAAACTTCACCTAACACACATTTCAAAGCTTATGTGATGACAAAGCTTCTTTCAGGGAAGGTTATTATAAATACTGCACCGCACGATCTGTAGGCCAAAAATATCTTTTACAAGCACCTGATCATCGGCTAGTGATATCTTCTCCAGACTTGGATGTCTCGAGTGCTCAATATCACAGGTGTATTACGAACGTATTTTATTTATATGGCCATCTGAGCCACGTCTCAGCCTTATTCAGGTGACGGTATCGCCTGCCGTAAACTGCTTTACGACGTTGGCTTTACTTGGCTGGTTTTAAGGCTTAGAAGCTCGGGCCCCCAACACACTATGGTGGCTTTGCTGCAAAATTTAGTGATTCCCCTCAAAGTTGCTCATTCTATTTATTTATTTTTGCTTCCGTCACTCCAGTAGTACACTTGATTGCGTCATATAATAAAGTCCACGTTATTTTATTTGTCATCATAAGGCTTGTCTCAGAAATTCACTTTCCTCTTGATTTTACAGCTAGTACTGCTCTCTTCTTAAAGGCTTCGTATGGCTAACTTGCATTTTCTGTCAAACACTTCATCGAACGAAGATTCAAATGTTCGGCTTTACATTAGCAGGAAACACAGAGCGCAAATATGAATCGTTCCGAACATTTCAGAGTGCACACAGGTGTTCCATATACAGAATCACACAATCATTCCTTGCTGTAGCTTCATCTCGAGGAGGCGTCAGCCAAGTCCAAAAACAAGAGTTGTTGGTACCTTGTGTGTTTGTGTGTGACAACTGTTTGAAGGTTCATATTTACCAACTTGTCCAAATAGTCGCCTTTCTTTGTAGCTGTTCCACGAGAGACCGGAAATTCAGTAGAGTGCGTGAGCTGTACTTTATTTTTTTTTGGTTTACAGTCAAAGCTCGTTTATTCGACCTTCGATTCTTTTGAAAACGGTGTAGTTTAGCTGTGTTACCATGTCCCAGCCCGCATATGCATTCTTTAATGACATCGAATTCTCGTTAATTCGGTACACTTTGGCCGCAACCTGGTCAAGTCGAACAACGCTCGGAGCTTGCCCCACTCTAATATGAAAAATAAAATAGTCAATAAAGGGCTCTGACTCGGTAATTCTCTTCGGGTAGACACTTGACCCCCTTTTGGAAGGCAGATGCAGCAAATGAAAGTAGCCTTATACAAGGAGTCATGGAACTCTCATGAAGTGCGTTTCGGTTGCCTTCCATGTCAAAAACACCACGTATACGCCATACATGTCGCGCGCTTGCCTTTCGGCACCGTCTTGGTGGGTTACCCGCTCAGACAACGGCTCACTCCGTCTAGCGTTACCCCGGCAACGGCCGGAATGTCACGCGTCGGGGCCAGTGTAGCCACAGGTGCGGCGCCACTGCCAGTGCCTCAGCCTTCTCTTTCTGTCTTCTCTGTATTCTGAATACGTTGCGTTGGTTGTGGTGATCGCGGGTCTTGGTATCTGCGAGTTACACAACATTGGTGGCGGGGTTGCATGGCTCCGTGCTCGAAGTGGCCATTGAATTGGAGATGATTTATGGAACGGCGACCACAGACAACGTGCGCCTGTTAATGTAATAGTATTGTTTTCGAAGGTACTAATCAAACACCGCTAGCTGGGGGTCTGCAGCTGCCAGTCACATCCAACGGTAGCATGCGTTCGCGGGGCTGTTGCGGATGCCCAATTAAAAGAGTCACTCAACAAGTTGAAACCACTATGCCCGTTGTTGTGTAAGCGATTGCATCACTCATACAATAAGCGATGCGGTCACTTATCAAGAATCGCGGGTCGCACTTGTTTCTGCACTGCTTATAGTGCTTGATAACGTTTTGAAATGCACTTTACCCTACGTATCAACGTTTCTTTCAATACTCGAGTGTGCAGTGTGCTTCTGCGAGTAGAAACGTTAAAAAAATATCTGTGTTCAGAGACGCACTGTATAAAGTAGATTTGTTGGCTTAAAGACGGTAATTTGAGGTGCAGATATGGTGCGATACTGCCAGCACGTACGTGGTAGTTTTTAAATTGTTTAGTGTATAGGACACACCTCGCCGGTATTCAGAAATGCTCTAGAATTTTGACGGCAGCACGTTGTTGCGGCCGCCACGGTGTGCTGTTTTCCCTCGTTTCTGTTTGCTGTTTTCGTGCTTTGCTTACATATGCGATGACGTTCGGCATTATAACAAAATCAAGTTAATACACGTGGCTGTAGGAGCTATGTGCGGTAGCTCTAGCATAAGCCATGGCTGACGTCAACGTAGATGGTGTCCACGCGCATTGGTGTAGTTCAGCACTCGTGCTCACATGTGTTTGATTGATTTGATTGATTTGTGGGGTTTAACGTCTCAAAACCACCATATGATTATGCGAGACGCCGTAGTGGAGGGCTCCAGAAATTTCGATCACCTGCGGTTCTTTAACGTGCACCCAAATCTGAGCACACGGGCCTACAACATTTCCGCCTCCATCGGAAATGCAGCCGCCGCTGCCGGGATTTGATCCCGCAACCTGCGGTCAGCAGCCGAGTACCATGGCGGGGCACACATGTGTTTAACTGTGTATTTAAGGATGCGTTACGTTATAATAGTACGCGGTGAGTAACCACTCCCGGCGTGCCCCTCACTACCAGAGGATGTGCTTGGTGGTAGGAATATTGCAGGGGCTTATTCTGAACGCAAGCTTTGAAGCACTTTATATAAAAAAGAAGTGATTTCGTACCTGCTAGCCAGTGCCTACATAGCAGGTCTGTAGTGAATACATTTTTAGGTTGGGGGGGGGGGGGAGAGGCAGGGCACTTGCCGAGGGCCTTGAAAAACCCGTATTTTCAATATTATTGTCAAGACACCTTGCTTCATTCGAATGTTCTGGCTTACTGCATGTACCAGTTCACACTTGTTTTGTTGTGAGCCTGCTTTCTCTTGTGTAAATCCCTTATTGTGTAGGTTTCGCGAACTCGTTATATGCGACTTTGTTTCTCATCTTGATATCACGTTCTTCTTTTCAGGTTTCTTTCTTGATGACTGCTGACGCTGAACAGAATAGACAATATACAAAGCCACAAGTTTGATTCCTCCAGCCACCGTGACGTTTTGATTTATTCGTAATCATAAGGACTAAATATAAAGCCATAATGTGTTAATTGTCACCGGGTCATGATGTCAACGAAGGGAGCAGACTGTTTTTCGAAGATCAAACAGTTTATTCAGTCACAGTTGCAGCCGATCAACAAAAAGTCCCATAACATCAATACACACTGGCATCTTGAGCCGCAAACAGAGCGTAGTCCATCGATCAACTGAGAAGCGGCGAAGCGCGTCGGCATTTATACAGCGCCGTCGAATATTCTAGTGTTATCTTTGGTGGCCTTGTAAGTTCCAGAATATTCTGCAATGTTCACGTGGCGCGCGTAATTTTGAGGAAATGATCTACTACAGTCACGAAGCTTCTCTAACAGCGAACCTAGGCGCGATTTGCGTTCAACATTACTCAGAATGTAACAGGCCATAAGAAAACTTCAGGAAGGATTGTGGCAATATCTGCAGCTTATTTTGCGCGACTGGGTCTTGTGTAAATCAGAGCCATAATGGTTGGATATGATCATAGAGGCATGTATAGGAGAAATACCAAATCGGAATTCGCAGACCATCTTGTTGTGATTTTTTATTACTCTGCTGAAAATAGTATGTTGTTTTGACAAGCTTTATTAAAATAATGCAAAATCTCAACTACTATTTTTGGCAGTTGCTGGGCACAACGGCAAGTATTATTGTAGTTGCTTGAAAAGAGAACATCACTATTTGCAGTAGTAGTCGCTCCAAAGTAGATAATGGGTCAAGACAGTAGCTTAAGGTAGTCGTAGAGTCGCTTGACCTGCGCAGGCGCGTCACCGGCAAGAGCCACTCGACTCCCTCTGATGTGGGTAGTGTGATATTTCAAATAAATTGGCCCGAATCTACATGTTACACTGTAAATGTCGTATAAAGGCGAGTCTTGCGTCTGGAGAGAGTGAACAAAACGCCTATCTGATGTTCTGCGCAAGAAAATCGGCGAATGATATTCTGCAGGCGCTGCGTTAGAGTGCTTCGAGCATGTGGCGGAGGCGAACGAGAACATCTAGGCACGTTAGACACAAGTGCCATCTGGCAGTTATTTTCGGAAACGAAGGCGCGCAGCCCGCGGAGAAAGGTGCGCGCCAGTCTCGGAGGTAATAAGGTGTAGAACGCAAAGCGACGGGCAAGTGCCACCACCGTGACGTCGTAGCAAAGCGTTGGAAACGCCTTTTTGAGCATTGCGTTGAACTGTCAGCGCAGCGAGATTAAATGCTACATTCCTTAGAGTTACTTGTGAAAGGCAGACATAGAAAACATCGAAGCATTGTTGTGATGCCTCAGATATGCGCAATAATTGCTTTTTAATTGACAATCGCACAACTATGAACGCTAAACCTTGAGCAATATTGGTGGGCGGAGCGGATGATGTTGGCCGTTTGATGCCGTTTGAGGTATCGTTAGGGCGGACAACGAGACAAACGTAGAGACAGACAGACAGACAGACAGACAGACAGACAGACAGACAGACAGACAGACAGACAGACAGACAGACAGACAGACAGACAGACAGACAGACAGACCAAAATTTTTCCGTCGAAGGTCCTCAAGAAAGACTATCGTCTTTAAAAAGATTGCTTTCACTCTTCCTGAGGGGATCCGGAGACTCTCCTAGACCTAGTCGACTTTGACCCACTAAGAGAGTCACCCTGTCTCTCTATAGCGAGTCATGGCAAGTCAGAACCAGCTGAGAAGGGTCAGGTATGCCCTCCTTTTTCTTTCAGAGTGTGAGGGTGACGCACCCCCCCCCCTCCCCCCCCCCATCCAAAACTGCGCAAATGACGTTTGCAAGCAATCGCAATGACGCGGTGCTATGCGCATCACTATTTTTGTCAGTTCGTGACTACGGTTCATTGTACGTGTGAATATGGCACCCAGCAACTATGCTATCACTTGATAAGATGCGCGCGCAGTCTTACAAAACTCAAACATGACGGAATCTGTTGAAGGCAGGGAGTTTTCTGCCGTGGTTGGTATGTAGGCATAGAACTTGTCTGACACATCGTGATGTGAGCGCTGTCGCCATATACGCGTTATGGTGGTGGCAGTGTGTGATAAGGAAGGGGTGCAGAGCATGTTTCGGGCAAAAAACAAAGGCGTGGGGCGCCGGGTTCATAGTCAGAATTATTTCGCAATATGGCGGAAATTGCGACTTCCCCTGATATTATGCAAATTAGATATAAGATCTCCGTACTCAACGAGAGAACGACGGCACATTGATGTAACAACCATTTATGTATTCTTTCCTGATTATTTTCTGCAATCCGACATTAAGTTAATTCGGTCGTTTTTTACATCTGCTGTCAAATACTAACCAACGAGATTTTGCTCGGTTGTGTACTTTGTTAGCACACCTTTTGTTTTTGGTTTTTCTTGTTTTTTGGTAAAACTCTCATTTTAGCTCTCTCACAATTGTTTTTCCGTCATGATATATCCCTACGCTAAATTACATGAGGCGCAAATTACCGCGACAGCGTTAAGGAATTCGTTCCGCAGAAAATCCGACTCAAAAAATCCAGTCTGTGTCACAGTTGTTGTTTGTGAGCGAAAAATAATCATTTTACGCGTGACCGAAATATCGAGAATGATGCCAGTATTATAGTAAAAATTCTGGGTCATAGTAGGGACTGAACCCGGGTCGTTTGGTTCCGAGTGGGATCAAAACCGGGTTGCTTGCGTGGCAAGCAGATGTTCTACCACTTGGTCACGTGTCTGCTAGTGTAAATGACTTTCTCTGCCATAGGAAATGCAGTGGAAGTAGCACATGTCTGACAAACATACGCGTCTTGTATGCATGCTTTCAAATACAACCTGAATTAATGCGTGGTACAAGCGCCGATAGCAATCGGGCATCATAACCTGCAATTCTCACAATGACTTTGTGGTTTAGAGCCTGTAGCCCACTACAAAAGGCGCACACACACTGCTGCGCCTGTTTCTTTAAGGACATGAAGTGGGTGCATAGCAAGTTCGAAAAGATTCCATGCACTAAGTGTTTGAACTACGCACTAGAAACAGAGTATCGGTATGGCGCCCAACTCCTAAAGGTGAAGCTTTAAAGTCCTCTAAACTTTTTGCACTCGTAGATGGTGGCACAAAATCCCCAGTAACTTGTTACAAAAAAAAAAAAAGTGATCACTTTCAAATCACCCGCACAAGAACTCTGGCTTTTCAGAGCTCAAAGAGATGTTCTAACATTATAACTAACATAAAATTTGTGATTTCGAAAAAAAATCATTCATGAGAAAACATTTTTACGCTGGAATCGTTCATAAAACTATTCGTCTTGTCGTGCTCGATACAGACCTGTCAAATCCCGCTGACCAATGGCGAACATCAGTTGCGTAATAAGATATTTGTAAATTCCAGCTCTAGTATATGTGCAGCTTACGTTTGTAGCGTAGCCATTTTCTTTCCGCATAAAAATCACATCAACCGAGAAAAATTACCACACTAATTCTGAATTCCTTAAATGGTATTTTCGTGATTGCATGCAATATTTTTCTTTGTATTGTAGTCACACCTCCTGTCAGATGTGTCTGTTTCCTGTACAAGATGGCTTCTACAGTTTTACAGGGAAATTGAAATAAACTTGCCGGAAGCATGTTTACAAGGCTGTCTTTTTTTGGCAATTTAAAAGTTATGCGCAAGTTCTAACCATAAGCATCCGTCTAATTTAAATGAAACTCTCATTGGTGCACGAGGTGGCTTAAACAGTGTTACTCCTCTTAATATTAATTACACTAACACTCAAAATATCAGCTTTGACCAGGCAGGATGCGAACTTTGAAATGTGGGAACTTACTTTCTACTACACGTCGCGTCAGCTTTCTTGCAAGAAAATAGGTTAAAAGGAGAATAAAAGCAATAATTACAACTAGCCGCGAACACTAGATGTCGTACTGAGACACTCGGATGCAGACTACTTTCTCCGAGAGAGAGCACTATTGTGTATTACGCCGAGGAAGAATAAATAGGAAGTCGAGCTATCAGAGTTGGAGCGACACCTGGCGTATAATGAAGGCGGAGACTTTCCACGCATTCGCGGAGGTGCTTATGGAGAAACATTTGCAACACGTAGGCAGGTTTCGGTGTAGACAGCGCGAGCTGAGTGACGCTTAATTAACTGCACCTCGCCTGCCATTTGAGGCAACACCAGCAAGAGTTATGCAGCAAGCACTCTTTCCGAGAACTTGTCATATGCTGCTTTACAATGTGAGTCACCACGGTAGACAGTGGGCTGCGTTATTTAAGAAAGTGCGGGTGGCAGCTTAAGTGACGTTGCTGAATATTTTGGGCCCACTCGGCTGGCATTGTCAACTGATGTTGGCTTAAACGACATTAAGCAATCTGCAATGCTACTGCAGTGCATCTACGTTTTTCTTTGGAGAAACAGCTGCGTATTTTATCACCGAGGATAGGAAAATTCAATCAACAGTGTTTAATATTACTTCGCATCTGACCTTGTGAAATCTAGCAAAAAAAATCAGTGTATCAAAAAGTCATTCATGAAATATTCTACTCCCCGAGAGTTCATTTTAGGAGCTGCTTTTTTTTTTGCACCCCATTGGACAAGCCTCTTCGGCGTCAACATTTTCAATGACCTTTCAGCCTACTACTGAAAGGATATCCTGCATACGCACCCCAGTACGACCTTTGTCCACCTAGTGTAAAGTCAATTATCTCGCTTACTGAAGTTCTTGTTTGGTGTAGAGCAAAAGCGGAAGTCGGCTGGTTAGTAAATACAATGTAAGAAAAATATATCCCGCAAACTAACGGCTAGGTTAACTTCCTTTCACCATACGTTCGCGCGCTATATAGGTGTGGAGAAAAAGGTAGGCAATCATAACGACTGGTGTTGTTCGCTCATACGTTTAAGATTTTCAACTCACAGCCACCAATGCTCATTTCTGCCGATCCAGTTTCAAGAGCTGTAGTAGCAACTTAGTTCACTGACATCCAGTTATCCAAAGGTCCAAGGTGCTAAGGCGCACACAAACAAGTTCTGGAATGTATCATCGGTAAGAAGTCAACGTCAACGTGGGGAACGTCAATCACGCCTACATACGTGATAAAGGAATATCTCTCTCTCTCTCTCTCTCTCTCTCTCTCTCTCTATATATATATATATATATATATATATATATATATATATATATATATATATATATATATATATATATAAGGGTTCGTTTTCTTTGTTAGGCACAAAATTTATTAAATATATCAGACAATCATACCAAGAATCGTAGAGGGGACGCTATTAGAAGTAAATGTAGTATAAACGTGGGTAAAGAAAAAAAAAGTGGGCAAAAGACAACTTGCCGTGGGCAGAGACTGAACCAGTGATCTTCGAATAACGCGTGCTGTACTATACCAAATGAGCTACCGTGGCGACTATGTTCCCGTCCACTATATTTTTTATTATTTATTTTATTTACAATACTGCTAGCCCTTGCGGGCTGTAGCAGGGGTGGGAGGTGAACAGGTTAACAATACACAAACAATGTTAGGCAAAAAACGAGTCCAGCCGTCGTTGAAAATCCTGTGAGGATCTACATCCTGTAAGTACCTCGGGAGGAAGCGCATTCCAGTCAACAATAGATCGCACCAGAAACGAAAACTTAAATACATCCACCCGCGGTACATAAGCTTGGACAGAAAATGAGTGATTGGTACGAGCCGATACTCGTACTGGGGGGCGCAGGTATACACTGGGATCCAGCTTGTAGTTTTTATGATACAGGTCATAAATAAATTTTAAGCGAGCTATTTTTCTACGTGTAGCTAACGATTGAAGGTCAGCCCTAGCAAGCAAAAGTGATACAGACTGTGTTCTCATGTAATTTGAATAAATAAACCTCGCGGCCAATCTTTGTACTCGTTCAAGTTTGTTAATTTCAGTTTTAGTATGCGGATCCCAGATGATAGCTGCGTACTCCAGCGTTGGTCTAACAATAGTCTTATACGCCAACAATTTAACAGAGGGCGGTGCATTACGGAGTTTCCTTCTCAGAAAACCCAGCTTTCGCTACGCCAGTCCTGTAATATTGTCAATATGCTTGTCCCACTTTAAACTGCTGGATATAGTAACACCTAAGTATTTAAGCTCATTAGAACTCTTAATTTCTCTATTGTTTATTGTGTACTTATAGTTAAGGGTTTTTTTTTTATTTGAAATTGTCATGCACGCAGTTTTATCAAAATTAATTTTCATGTCCCATTTTTCACACCAGTTGTCAATACATCGAAGAGCATCATTGAGGAGCATTTGATCAGAAACACTTTTCACATGACAAAACAAGAGACAATCATCTGCATATAACCTTACATCAACAAAAGGATTATTAGCCCCGAGAACGAACACTCATGGCACGGCAGTTGGTGCAAAGTGACGTTACGGCGAGGACTCGCTTGCTCCGCGGCCGGATATCACCTTTTCTTGCACCCGCCGTATGCATGCCCGCTTTTACGCAAGGGGTGAAAACTGTTCATTCTTCCGAGGCAGACCTACTTAGGTAGAAGGCGGCTGTTTACACTGCTATCAAAAATTGAGTGAGCTGCAGAAAGTTGCGATTATCTAAAGAGCAAACTCCGGCGTAAACGGGAGATTCGCTGTGAAAATGATGAAGAATTACAGCATTTCCTTCGTTGTTGTCACTGCTTACGCCAATGATTGATTGATATGAGGGGTTTAACGTCCCAAAACCACTATATAATTATGAGAGACGCCGTAGTGGAGGGCGCCGGAAATTTAGACCACCTGGGGTTCTTTAACGTGCACCCAAATCTGAGCACACGGGCCTACAACATTTCCGCCTCCATCGGAAATGCAGCCGCCGCAGCCGGGATTTGAACCCGCGCCCTGCGGGTCAGCAGCCGAGTACCTTAGCCACTAGACCACCGCGGCGGGGCCACTGCTTACGCCAAGAAATTGGTGCTGAAAGTATTTACGCTGATGATTCACACTTCAACTTGCTGAACTTCAACTCGCATCATTCACACTTCAACTTGCATCATTTACGCTGATGATTCACACTTGTCGCGCACTCTGTAATTAGAACATGTCTCCCGAAAAATTATAAATAAGAAAATTAGGGTGTTTTTAAATTCACTATTACATCGCGGTTTTTCTGCACATTATTCGGGTGATTTGACAAAGTTGCGCGTTTCGCTAATAGAGATGTTACATGGTCTACCATATTTTTAAATATATCCAGAATGTATATGGTCACAAACAAAACCTGCAGAGAAATACTGAGACATTATTGTACTTGAATTCCGAAAATAATTCTTCTAAACAGGTAGTCACCTAGAAATATGTGGCCGTATATTCCGATTTGCACGAACCGCTGGCCCGATCCAAAACCACAACGCAAGTGGTAATGTTTAATTCACGTGGGAGCACTATTGATAACAATCGTTTGCCAAACGATTGAAACTTGAAATGAGCGTTGTAAATGGTTTAGGTGGTGCTGTCAGGGAAGTGGCTCACGTAATAATTAAGGGGTACGTGTTCGCCTCAATGAGACAGTGTGTGGTCTGACAGGTCACATCTACATAAAAGGTAATGAAGCTCGGGTGTAGCTGTAACAGCGTTGTTGCTACAATGCTGCATGAAGTTTTGCAATTAACCTCAACTTGTTTGTTTGTGAATTCAAGCCCCGAAATTACTACAAGGAAAGCGTCAAACTTCATTATGAGTGAGCGATTACATGAGAAAAATAAATACAACTGACGCGGTAGTGATTTCGGCCAAGTGCTTTGGAGACGCTTTGCGAGCCTCAATATTGCGGGGGTTTTCGTAACTGTGCGTAAAGCTTCATAAACAGGCAAAAGAGAGAGAGAGAGAGAGAGAACAATCCACAGCCAGATAATCACATGTGTTCGGTACAAATAAAGCTTTAGGAAGTCGGAACATCAAACCTCTGAGAGGAATCGCTCGGGAAGAAAGCAACATATTAGTGTAAATATGATGCCTTACGTGTAGAAACCACGGTTTGAGAGCGGGACACGCTCTAGAATAACTTTGTACCCAATAACAAACATATTCTTGCTCTTCACTAACTTCAGCATGTGGATGCCGCTGTAGAGAATGGAACTCATCCTCGAGTTTAGCAACGCGACAACACAAACCTGATCAAAGTGTACGGCGGAGCTCGGTAACCATCGGTGATTGTACTGAAGCAAGGTGTTTAGTTGTTTCATTAGGAGCATTATCGATGCTTTTTTTGTCATTCATCTGAAGCTTGAGTAAAGTGAAAAATGATCGCCAACAGCGAACAGTGTATACGTTGCAAGCGCATGATATATTTGGCGCGCCAAGGAAGGCGTCGAGTGTATCCTTGCCTAGACGTCATTCAGGCATTCCGCCATGCGGCGCCACCCCGAATCCTCGGAGCTAATATGTGTGCATTAAACGCAGGAGTGTCAGTTAGCGCCTCCAGTAGCTATGGCGGCGACTATAAAAGAATTTCATCTGCCTGCTTGGCGTCTTGTAGCACGTGAAATAATTACGAGCTCGCAGCTGACCAATAATCCTTCGTATAGTACCTAAAGGGACACATATCGCCAGAAAGAAACCGTCGCTATGAATAAAGGAAATAAGTGCAAATTTAAGGGCTCGGGTTTTAAACACAATTATAATGGTATCTTACAAATAATCATGCCAAGGAAAGTATAACAGACGTTATCAAAAACAATGCTAATGTAAATGCGAAGAAAGAAAAGGGGACGAAAAGATTGATTGATTGATTGATTGATATGTGGAGTTTAACGTCTCAAAACGATCATATGATTATGAGAGACGCCGTAGTGGAGGGCTCCGGAAATTTCGACCACCTGAGGTGCACCCAAATCTGCGCACACGGGCCTACAACATTTTCACCTCCATTGAAAAGGTAGCTGCCGCAGCCGAGATTCAAACCCACGACCTGCGAGTCAGCAGCCGAGTACCTTAGCCACTAGACCACCGTGGCGGGGCTGGGAAGAAAAGATAACTTGTCGTGGGTAGGGACAAAAACCTGCAACCTTTTCTCGCGGGTTTGGTCTCTGCCCACGGCAAGTGATCTCGACGTCCACTTTTCTTCCTTCATGTTGACATCCCAATTGCTTCTAATAACGTCTCCAATACCTTCTTTGGCATGATTGTCTGTTAGATCTCGATATTACACAAAAGTCATGACGCATATTCGCTATGTCGCACAATTCTTAGTCCCATTCTTCCCGTTTCGGTAGTCTGTTGTTTGCTTGTTCGAGCTGATGGGCGTTCTGCCCCGCCTTGAAGGCGATTGCTATATTATCAGTATTTTTGTGCAAGATTTGTGGATCCAGATCACAGACACGTTCGGTTGCATTTCTGGCAGCACATATTCACCGCTGACAGAAGTAGACAAAGGCCGGCCAGAAAGGAACCTGTGGAGATTGAGACGAACCTTTGCAGGCGAATCTGTGTGTCAACACACGATGGCATATACAAAGCTCAGACGTGATTGGAACATATGGTCAACGTAGTAAAACTCCAAGTCTTTTTCTCCTTGTAATATTGTACTTTCTCTTACTCCAGTTGACACGCACGTCTTTGTGTGTGTGTGTGTGTGTGTGTGTGTGTGTGTTTGTACGCACTTGCACAATTCTGCGAAGCCTGCTTCCTCAAGAATTAGGCGGAAAAAGTATTGTTATTCAGAACTGCCGCGGTTGGCTCTCGCTCAGACTCCCTCGATCATTTCCTGTGGACGTGCTTCTAATAACGTTAGAAATTAGGCGGCACATTGCCCGTGTAGTGACATTGTGTAGAGGCACAACATATTGAACTGGACAGATGTGGTTCTTACTCCAATTTCGAGTAATGTGTCTTTTATTGACCTTGACTAGCATGCATTTATACAAAAGCAGCTCTTTTTGCTACGGGCGACCCCTCACTTTATTGTCTCTCACGTCCCCCCTTAAAAAAATCACATCACATGATCACCGTAGTGCACATTTGTCACAAGCCACATCTGACACAACAAAAGAAATATAATGAGCCCCTATTTCATGGAAGAGTTTCGTATGCAAATGTTTCAGAGCAAATGAATGTTTATGATGGCAGGTTTTTTCTTGTGTATGGTATTACTTCAGAGTAAGACAAAGACAAGTACCCTATTTTGTGCTTTTTGCTAATTCAAACCAGTAAGGCTATCTGATTTCTAGGAAAAAAGTCGATAGGCCTTTTCAGGACATACACTGCAGATATGAAAGCCGGTGAACAGTAAGTTCTAGAAATAAATAAATAGTGCGAGTAGTCATTAAGATAAACACGAATATAGATAGAATAATTGAGAAAGAATGCAATTAGAACAATAGGAAAGCATCCTGGATCACAGATTTTCTCTTTTTAAATGCCGTGGTTAAAAAAAACAAGTTTCGAAGAAGTCTCTTACTAACACGCCTTACTTACCTAAAATATTTTGCCAATAAAAAATGTATCGTGTTGGTCAAGAAACCAGTACGGCTTAGTGACTGCCCGTTCACTGACGGCCTACTCATCAACCGAGAACTTTATTTAGCTTCGGAAGACGCTTTTAGTGCAGGCTACGTGTCGGTTCGTGGAGAAGTCGCCTCAATCAGCGTGGAAATAAACATTGAGCCTTCGTGTCACTAAATTGAATCATTGTTTACTTTTTTAAGGCATTTCTTTGACGTCACACAGTAAATATATAAACAGAAACGCCCTGAAGCTTCGCAATAGATGGATGCTTATGAACGCATTTGCCGTCAACGTAATAAAGGGGTCAGCTAAGATCGTGATTTCTCTACTGTCGTTCTCCTTCGTGAACGGGTGACAACTCTTCCCCTCTTTTTTGTCTCGTTGACCGTACTTGCACCACTGCACCGCTAATAAAACTGATGGAGTGGGCACACGGAATTCTGTCGTCTCCACTATCCTCTTGCTTCCTCAGTTAATTCGTGTTTTGTACTTCTGTGTGGTCCTTTTTTTTCTCTTGACTTCGCATAATACATTACCAAACTCCAGTGATAAAGATTGTGTACGGAGAGCGCAGTTTGATTATTTCCATGCCACCCAAAAACATTCATTAGTCTAAACGAAGTAGACTGCGCATACTACAGACGCACGGGACCCTATTTCATAAATGCATATCTCTAAATTTTTTTGCGTTACCTTAAATAAACGTTCAAAACATATTAAAGTGAACTTACGAGGGTGGCAATACGACTGTTCAACTGCAGAGATAATACCGCAGAAACTTGGCATGCAGAATGGTGACTATCAAGTTTTTTTTTATACAGGCTAAGGCTTTCTTCAAGAATCAGTCTTACACGCATGCTGCCTTACTACGAATAATTTGTTGTTAACAGATTCGATGAACTAGTACATAAATCTATTTTACAAATTCCCACAATGTAAATCTGTCACAATCTGTTACAAGCTTTTATCAAGGTAACGACATAACTCATAGTTCAAAACTACGCCATACAACATAGACGAGCAAGACCAAAACGGACTTACACCTCCTGCACTTGGCTATTGCTGTAATGCTTCAGAACATAGGCGCAACATCGCAAAAGATACATTTGTACCACCGCCTGCCTAATATTTTTATTGTTTTATTATTGCAATAACCTACTTACCTTAGTGTTTTGAAGTACACCATTTTACTAAAACGCATTGTTTACGGCTAGACCCTTGAGAAATTGTTTGCTGAACAAACGACATCTTGTATTCTTTTTTTGTTCTTTCCCCGTCCGCTTAGAGGTTTCAGAGCGAAACCAAAGGTTCGCGGTAATCGATTCCTCGACGCGTTGTCCGTCTTTCATCGCTGTCGATAATGGAAAGCCTTCAGGCGTGACGAGTTTACTGGAGCGTGAGATGCCGTTGTGAGCACTGTTCAAGCAACAACTTGGGCGACAGTGTAGTTAGTTGTAGCAAATTTGTTTATCTTCATCTTTTTAGTCGGTCGTGCAATGAAGTGGAATCTCTACAAGGCAACCTCACAAACTGTTACTATTCGAAGAGCACCCCTAAACAAGCAGATATAGCCAACGTAGACAGATGGACAAATGAAATTTCGGCTTGTTAGAAACGAGCAAATAAAAGAGCAGAAAAATTTCGTGACGTGCACAAGCAGAAACTCCGATTCAATGGTGACTGCGGACAACCGTGGCTGCATGGGCATACTATCAAGTGCTATTATGAACAAGAGTGCGTGTTATTCTTGGAAACTTACCCTACCTACACGCGGATTGTATAGGGCTGCAGAAAAAAAAGTACTTTCAGCAAATTCTAGCATTAGAAAATCTTAGCCGATGTTCAATTTTCTTGATTGAAAGGTGGATGACTATCCAAAAAACATTTCCTAAAATGCATGTTCAGGACATCGCGGAATGCCAGCGTTTACCGTAGAGGTCTTCACTGATCACGTTGAGCAGACCTGGGGCATTCAATATATTTGATCAAAGTTATTGCATGCGCTCCTCTTTATGTTTGCGACGAGGGTTCATGTGTACACGAATATTGGGCTAACATGTTCTTTTACATTCTGACCGTTTCAATTAGCGGTGCGAACAAGTTCAGCAGTAAACTTCACAAAAATGAGCTACAAATGTCCACACTTGATATCAGAATCGACAAAGCTGTTTTAGGCTAAATAGTCCTAAAATGGTACTATAAAAATACAGACGAATACGAACCACGTGAAAGGGTGGAATAAGGTAAGCATAGAGACGGAGAAAATTGGAAAATGGTACTAAGTGTGTATCTCGGTTATTCTTCTGTCACCGACAATAAGCGATTCCTAAAGCATTGTTCGCTATAGACTTCGATCGAATACCAGCTGATCATCGAGGAAAGTTAAACGATAGAACCAGTAAAGACCCGGAGCGCGAAACTTTGTTGATGTGTGAACATAGTGCGTTAATTTCAGAGAACGTCTGCGTTACACCGATAAAACCTAGCATCAAAGAAATGCCGGCGAGTTCAATCGCGGCCGCAAGAGAGAAAAAGTGAGAAGAGGAACACTAAGCTAGCGAAAATTCCGAGGATTCCTGAAAAACAGATAATAATCTCGCCACAAATCCCGTAGATTGTGGTGCGTCACTGGTGAAAACCGAGAAGGTTATCGAGCGCTTCCATCTCAATTCATTACGGATGTAATGAGTAATGCTCCCTCGAACAGTCTGGTGCTCCCCCACAAGGCTAGGCTGAGTGTAGGAAGACACATCCGGCTAAAAACAAAGCTTTAGTGTACGATTGCTGTCTCGTTAATTTCGTTAAACATCAATGCGAGCGCTGATAACATGCTGTCACAGTGATGGCCAGATGCGCCTCCCCACGTGGAAGGGAGTTATTCTTTTGACCGAAAAAGTGGCATATTTTGCCCCCACCCCCCCCAAAAAAAACAACAACATGACTGTTGTTCTGAACTCTTTTCTCGATTTCTAGATACGTGGGTAAACCTTTTATGTATCTGTCTATACCTGTGTAAAAGTACTGATTGTTCTCTATACTGTGGCTTTTGCGACCAACGAAATCAGGTGTTTTCAAACGATGAAGCAACGAGAAAACATGTCAATGTTAGACACTTGGAGTAACACCAATATAATAAAAGCATCATTTTTAAGTGATAACGCTGTTACAAAGTGAAATCCTGTTTTCCTAAGTTAGTTTGATAAAATACGTCTTAGAGCGTACCTCTTCGTAGTAGGCAAAATTAACTACCATATTTATAAGTTGATTGTAAAGTGACCATGAAAGTAATCGCGGGAATGAATTTTAGGGGTGAAGCTCCTTAAAGCGGCACCCGTTATTCCCTCGACGTTGTACGTAACATCTCTTACGCTTTGACCTGCAAGGTGGTGCCGGTGGGAGACTTCTCTTGTGCGTTTTTGAACAATAAAAACTTCGCAGCGTGCGCGTTAACTAAAAGCCGAATTCTCCTGTCGGTCGTTCCCCATTAGCAGCCATTGGCATGTACATTGAGCACTATCTGGCAAGAAAGGGTTGCTACGTTATACTTGCTGGGAGTAACCTCCTTGGTTTTAGAAAGGTTTAGCGAGCGTTGGGGCGCAGTGCCATGAATACATTTAACTAGTATATACCATGAACTCGAAGTGGTTAAAGGTTGGAAGTAGACAGGAAGCGCAAGCCGTAAAAAAGTGTGCGTGTGCCATCTCTCGTTTAGTTCTTAGAATGCCCGCTGGATGGTGGTGCTTCCATACGCGGAATATATGATGAAAAGATGCGAGATGGTGGTACCTGGAGTGTTGACTAGATGGACGAACGGACACACTGACAGCTGCATGGACGAATGCATGGATGGCTGCACGGAAGAATGAACGCATGGACGGACGCAGGGGTGGATGCATGGACGAACGCAGGGACGGACGCACGGATGAACGTGCGGATGCACGAACAGACGCACGCACGGATGGGCGGATGTACGCATGGACGGTCACACAGACGAACGCATGGGTGGCCGGAAGCAAGAACGAATAGACGGACGGATGCTTCGCCCAACTCTCCATCATTAACCCTGTGAACGTGCTGCCATTTTTTTATTCAATCCAGGAAGAAAAATATTTCGGCATTCGATTGTCACTCGAGGATCACCTTGACAAAACCTTGACAAAAAAAAACAGCTAGCGTTACATTCCAGTAAATATGGTTAAATTGCCAACCCGAGAGTATCAATTTGTTGTGATATCTACCATAATGCGCGCCTTTTTGCTCGCCACGTTTTTACTCACAACCCTTCAGGTGAGCATACACTCTAAGCCTTTTGTTAACGCAGTCACTGCAATCATGTGCCCGTCTCATCTTCCTTGTGTACTCTACATAATAATATAGGCCGTGACTACTTCATTGTGCGTCTGCAAGCGTAATTATGCTTCGATGTTTTCTCCTCTAGAAATATAGAACGTATCCTGTCCTTGATTGGCCAACAAACTCAAATCCATTCCATAATAAGCAGAGAACAAGCACAGTTTGCATACCCAGACCAGGTTTGCTGTGCGCAACGCAGACACAAACTTTAAGCTCGCTTGTTTGCCAAGCGGCTGCAGCCACCATATGGGAGTGCAGGCAGCGTTGATGTTGAAGAAGATTTGAGTTCGCCTATTTTAAACGAAGACCCCTTACAACCATCGCTTGTTTCTTCAGTCTCATTTAAAATAAGAATACTGTTCCAGGTGATCCTCAGGCAAAAGTCAAAATAAACACAAAAGATTTACATGCGAGAGGCAAGGTCTTTCTGAAGGAACAATACCGAAAGACCGAAAGACAAATATGAGCAACGTTACTCTCTGAAGCTGACACACCAGTCAAGCTCTGTAGCACGCTGCAAAAATAGAACACAATTTGGTTCGAGGGAATGAAATGTACAAAAACTCGCTTCTTTATTACCGTGCGCTCCTTTCCAATGTTACAAAGACTTCGTTCTAGCGACGGATATTTTCTTTGTTTAGAAAAAACTTATTTACAGCATGTACAGAACACAAAGGCTTCATACCATTCCAGTAACAGGGCATATACACTTGGGCACATCTATATTTCACGACTAACATCACTACGTTACAGTGAAGACATTTGCTCTAATATACATGACAATGTTGGCATATATGTACACAAGAACTCAATGCGATATCATGATACAATGGTGTAACAATACAATATTTTCTGCTGTAAGTATCGCACCTGCCAAGGGCTTTATCATAGAGTTTATAGATTTTCCTCTCTTTCTTCTTATGTTCCGATAACCACTGAAGCGCCACCGATGGATCTTATTGCCTTAAGCTAGTTTTCGGTAGCAAGACTTTAGACTTTATTTCAACAACTTCTCCCGCGATTGTAATGTTGCCGTAGCTTGGTTTCCTCTAATTTGCTGGTCTCGGCTACTCTCTTTGAAAATTTCCATAGGCCAGAGCACTGGTTTCAGAAGCTCATGTTAGGTTATGTAATGAAGAACCAGCAGTGAATGGCAGAGCATCTGCCAAACTGGCGCCAAATTGTGGACATGCCGATACAGTGGAAACGGAGCGATAAAACAATGACTAAAATGTCTGAGTTTTAAACAGGAAAGAAAAGTGCATAATGTCAAGTTTACGCTCACCATGATTTTTGCAGCATCGCGAAAAAGATGTCAAATTTCGCGTCTCTGCGTTCTCTCGTTAAACAGGACTTCAATGATAAATTTAGAAAATCTCAATTGACCTAGCCGATTTTTTTGATGAACTTCCGACTTAGACTACGAACATTGTGCTTTTTTAAGTAATATTAAAAGAACAGATGAGTAACAGACTTCGCGATCTACGAGAAACTGCTTATCTCATGCCCCCGTACAGGTGCACATGCATGTCAATACAATTAATATGTTGAGACAATTTAAGAGAATGGGCTATTTACATTGTCATTTGCTCTAAATGAGGAAAAGGTATATGCTATCATTAAGGCTATTTCACAATATAAACTATGTGTGCCTACTTGTGCCCGGGATCCTACAAATGAGCTTCGTTTCCTCTGTTAAATTAGGTAAAGAATACTGACTTGATACGATGGGTCTCTGCATACGTATACCGGTAAAGTGATCGGTGATTCAAGCTTCCCCGCTCCAAGCCCTCCCAGCTGCCGTGCTTTTTGAGCCGTCGGTTATGCTGGCACCTATGGACCTCTAGTACACATACGTTCTTGATTTCGTGGATATTGCATCACCGCGGCTGTCTAATGCTGACCAGTGGCTCACGAGGTTATGTTCGAATTCGATTCAGGTCGATTAGCCTATTTAAAAGAGTGGGAATTTTCATTATAAAACGCACTACCTGCTATTGTTGAAACTGGCGGTGTTAAAAGAGCGTAATGGCTAAGCTAGAAGAACTGAGTATGTGCCGCACCTTTTTTTCAGGTTTCTCTTTCAACCCCCTATTCCCCAACCCCAGTGTAGCGTAGCATACCGGGTACTAGCATCTGGTTAACCTCCCTGCCTTCCTTTTTTCTCGTTTTTCTCTTTTTTTTTCAGGCTCTAATAATGGCTACATTGAAAAATAAGAAGCATATCCAGGGAAATTGGTGGAACAGTTTCAAGAGTGATAACAATTTTTTCACGAGTGATAATGAAAGCTAAATATAAAAAGTGGGGGGAGAGAAATGACTTAAGCCTGCGAGTTTAACCATATTCGACACTTTAGGAAAGCTTGTGTGAGAGCTAGTTGGGGCATACTGTAGGCAATGGCAACGCTGCAAAGTTTAGGACAGAAAAAAACTGGACTACGCGGACAAAGTACATATAACGACTGAGTTTATTGAAACGAAAAAACCGAAAAGTGGCAGCGGGTGACATACAAAAGAGAGAATAATAGTATTATATAGGATCATGCGCGGTTTGCCTCTAGTGTCCTCTTGTTTGCATACCTCTCCACCCCACTTTTTGCTTCTTCATTTCATAAATTCCGCTGCTAGATGCGCTTAGTCCGTATAGTCGAGCTTTTCTAAAAGTACCGACACTCTAAGCTCTCCGCTCCTCCGAGTAAGTTTTTGCTCTCATGTTGCAACAGCCGACTGAGCAACCAATTTTCAGCACTGATTCATTTCCGTGTGAATAACAGGATGTCACGGAGATGACTCATTAACGTCATTCTCATCATCCAAGAAAAGCCATCGTGTCAACGAATATTTTGAGGCATGATTCAAACCAGGCTGAAATGGTGTGACCCAAGTATTCTTGGTGCTTGGAAGATTGCTTTGCTGCCAGGGGAAATTATCTATTTATTTCAACTTCGTTATTTTGCGGTAGTTCCTAACGTGCATAAGAACGTATCACGATGGATGTATATGCATATTAAGTGCGAGTGGACAAAGGCTATGCAGCTATAGCAAATTTGAAAGAAGCTTGCGCTTTTTTATTCTGACTGTGTTACGGGCGAAGTTTCTTAAGGCGTGGCTTGTGCGCCCCCCGTTCCTGTAGCGCGTAACCTGTGGCACATACCCGCATCCCAGTGGCACATGCACCCGGCCTTGGGCACATATCCACATGTCCACATGTCACGTAAAACCTGGCACGGCATATTTATCACGCTCTCGGTGTTAGCAAAGCGCTGACAGCAGAAATGTGGTACTTGTTCTCGTTTATTCCTTGAATTGTCCACTGGATGTTGGTACTTGTACATGATGAATATATGGTGAAAAGAAGCGAGATCGCGGTACTTGAAGTGTTGCTTAGATGGACGCACCGACGGATGGACAGACAGACTGGCTGACGGACGGTTGGACGCATGGATGCACGCACAGACGGATGCACGGACGGGCGCACGAACGGGCACACGTACGGATGGACGGACGCATCAACAGAAGCACAGATGGAAGCACAGACGGATTGATGGATGCTTCATCTGTGATTTCATAATCATTTATTTTGTGGATATGCTGTGATGTTTTTTTTTTCATGTGTAAGGTTTACCTATACTAGCAATGACAAGTGGACGTAATAATAATGTTTAGTGTCTAGCCTCCCAAAAGTGCGATATGATAATGAGAAATTCCGAAGCGGATGGCTGCGCATTTTTTTCTTGTATCGAGTTTTTTTCTTAATATGCACTTAAGTCTGATTGCACTTATATTTAGAAAATAAAGATAACGTTAAAAATTATCTGTGCTACTCACCCCAAAAAAAATACATATGTGTTTCCCGCTGCTGTTTGGTAATCTTTCGCTTTTTTACAGACCAAAATACATTCACTCCGTCGTTATATACACTTTATTTTCTTTTCATCCTTTCTATGATGATGTTATTGGCCTACGTCTGAGTGCACTTTTGCGACTTAAGCAGGTTGACATAGTCGTAAGAACCTTGCATGAGTGGAACTCTGTCATTTGTCTCTTGATAAATGCATATGCACACTTGTTATCGAAGCTACACAGCGTCTACCGTAGTTTTTCCAACGGCCACCTTGATATTCGGTGCAATTATTTTCGTGTTTTTTTTTTCTTTTCTACTACTTCTTACATTTCATGGCGTAAGCAGTAAGCAGATTGTGAACAAGGGACCCGTACGGTTCCCGAAACGTCTTGTTTTGTTTGACATTGGTCAGCGACCTGTTTTATTCAACAATGCCTTTACCTGACCAGACGGCATTCGTCGAACTCTCGACTATATAAGACAAAAATAATGACATTCAGAGACATGATGTTATAGAACTTTCGCTCAAAATACGATCATAACGTTAGGAGGTATAGCACTTTCTTAAAAGGACGGTGACCTGAGGAGCTGCTTGGCCCAATGCTCATAGGTGACATGAAACTACGAACTGTGGCCGAATAAACACCTATCAACTGAACCTGTAGCCAAGCACACACTCTGCTGAAAGTTCCCTTTTTAACTTAGCGTAAGCTTCTTCGAAGTTTTTCCTTTAAACCACTTCACTCTTTTTACAGAGAAAAGTGTCTTCTCTGGCTTGCAGCATGAGCTTGGCATACCATGCATGATCCTCATTTTCTTGAGGACAAGCGGCGAGTGAAAGTGTATTAGCAAAGTTCTGCGGCTATTAGGTTATTGCTCGCTCAGAAAGGGTGCGTCTAAGTGGTGTAGAGGTATGCTGTTAGATACGGGAGGGTAGCATATAATTTCAACTATGCAAAATAGTTGCATGTGCTTCATTCAACTGAAATTTCAAGATTAATCGAGTTAGCTACAAACGTTTTAAGTAAACTGCGTTTTACTCAGATACGTTTTATTACTTTTCACTTGAGCTTGACTGTTATTTTGAAACTGAAAATGCATAGAAAACGACCTTCGCTATAGCATTCGCATTGATTGCGACAATCAACCATTTCAACTTGACAAATGTTGATGTTGGATTGTGCTTAAGTATAGTGAGTGAGTGAGTGAGAAAGGAAAGGCCGGGAGGTCAACCAGATATTGGCATCTGGTTTGCTACCCAGCGCTGGGGGTGGGGAAGTAGAGGCAAGAAAGAGGGGTTAGAGAGAGGAAAAAAAAACGCACGCGCACTCATAAAAAAAAAACGAAAACACACACTGGAAGGGCGTCCCAGCTACAACCGTTCAGCAAGGCCGGTCAATCGCAAAAAGTTCAGCAGCGCTTTCAGGGCCCTCTTCTGTGAAGTCGCATCCTGCCGATACTGCAGAATTTCCTGCTCCGACAGAGGCTGATCATCTAATTTGTTGAGTTTCCTGCGAAGGCATAGTCGCCACCTACTATACGCTAGGCACTCACAAAGAACATGTTGAATGGTTTCCTCCTTGCCACAGTGGCCACAGGCTGCGGTGTCGGCCATCCCAATGCGGAAAGCGTAGGCGTTGGTAAATGCAACGCCCAACCACAGCCTACATAACAGGGTCTGGTCTGCTCGGCGAATACTCGACGGGACTTGAAGACTTAGCGTAGGGTCAAGCGAGTACAGTCGGGCATGCTTGAAGTGCGGCTGATTCCATTGCGATGTGGTTTGCCGGCGAGCAAGTCTGCGGAGCTCTCGTGCAGCATCCGTCCTAGAAAGTGGTAGCCGCAGTTTATGATTTTCTGTGTGGGCTGAGCGGGCAGCTTGATCGGCCCGTTCATTGCCGATGATTCCGCAGTGACTGGGCAACCACTGAAATGTAATTTGGTGCCCTTTCTCAGTCAGGTGGTGTATAATCTCTGCTATCTCTAGTACCAGCTGCTCGTGTGGTCCACGGCGTAAGGCTGATAGTAGAGACTGCAGTGCCGCCTTCGAGTCGCAGAATATAGTCCACTTGCGCGTAGGCTGATCAACTACAAATTGCAACGCGGCACGAAGTGCTGCCAATTCTGCTGCCGTTGATGTTGTTGCGTGAGATGTCTTGAATTTAATTGTCGTGGCCAACCTTGGTATCACTACTGCTCCTGTAGAGCTGTCCGGCTGAACCGATCCGTCAGTGTAGATATGTGTGGAGTCTTGATATTTCTCATACAAGAGAAATAGTGTGAGCTGTTTAAGATCCGGTGACGACAAATTGGCCTTTTTCTCGACGCCAGGTATGTTAATATTAATTATTGGTTGAGCGAGGCACCATGGCGGAGTCACAGGTCTAGCGGCAGGAGAGAACGAAGTTGGGATCGACTCAACATGTGCGGTCACTGTTTTGCAGTAAGATGTGCATGGTCGGACCACTGGTAGAGAGGCTAGGTGATGTCGAGGGGCTCGAGCAAGGTGTCGTATATGTGTCCTCAGCACTTCCACATTAATGTGGGTCTTGATGAGGTTGTCCCTTGTGATGGCGATAGTCGCCGCTGTTGATGCACTTTGGGGCAAGCCTAAACATATCCGGAGTGCTTGAGCCTGGACACTTTGAAGCATTCGTATGCTTGTTTTACTTGTGTTGGTTAACACAGGTAGGCTGTACCGAAGGAATCCAAGGAAAAGAAACCTGTATAGTCGCAACATAGCAGTTGTGGACATTCCCCAGTTCTTTCCAGCGAAGAACTTGAACAAATGACAGATGCCTGTCAATCGCCTTTTCATGTATGATACATGTGAGCTCCATGAGAGGTCCCTGTCAATAATAACACCTAGGAACTTGTATGATCTGAGGTGACGTATTCTTTCGTTGTTTATCAGAACGCTGTAGTTATGCATTGGTTTGCGCGTAAATGCCACTAGTGCACATTTCTCAGAGGAAATTTCCAGACCTCGTTGACGGAGGTAAATAGCAACTTGAGTGGCAGCTCTCTGAATTCGCGCTCGCAGCTGTAGACGTGTTACTGCAGACGTCCAAACGCAGATGTCGTCCGCGTACATTGACAATCTGACAGTACTTGGCAGATGCTCATTGAGAGCTATTAGCGTCAGGTTGAATAGTACAGGGCTAAGTATGCCACCCTGGGGAACACCACGGTGGCTGTGATGTAGTGAAGTGTCACCATCCTCGGTTCTCACGAAAAAGGATCGCTCAGAGAGATAGCTGCATAGCCACTGAAACATCCGACCACCCACTCCTACCTCCTTGAGAGCGGTGAGGACAGCTTCATGTGTGACGTTATCGTACGCCCCTTTAACATCAAGAAATAAAGAAGCGCAGAGACGCTTACGGCCTTTTTCGTGCTGCACGTAGGTGACCAGGTCTATGACGCTTTCAATTGATGACCGGCCACGGCGAAATCCCGTCATAGCGTCCGGGTAGATGTTGTGATGCTCCAGGAACCATTCTATCCGTCCAAGTACCATCCTCTCCATCACTTTGCCCAAGCAACTAGCCAGTGCAATCAGGCGGTATGATGTGAGCACCAATGGTGACTTGCTAGGCTTCAGTAATGGAACCAAACGGCTGGTCTTCCAGTTAACTGGGAGGGTGCCCTCTCGCCACGAGTCATTGTATATCTCGAGGAGGGCACTCCTCGCACACTCACCAAGGTGACACAGTGCTCTGTATGATATTCCATCAGGCCCGGGTGCTGATGTCCGTCTACACAAAGCCAGTGCTGCTTGAAGCTCATGAATAGAAAAAAATTGGTCCATGGGGTGATCGTGTGATGTCGTGCCACCGCGTGAGAGCGTGGAGATGTTGGGATCTGCGAGTTGACCAGATAAGTTGGCACAGAACTCTTCTGCCACGTCGACCTCCGATCTCTGTTGAGAGAGGGCTAGAGCCTTGAATGGAGACCGCTGAATGGGAGATGTCCGGAGCCCTCTTATTGTCCTCCACAAGTGTGATAAAGGCTTGCGAGGATCTAACGAAGCGCAGAAGGCTGCCCAACGTTGTGACTCTAGCTTGTCTATGCTGCGTTGTATCTTCTTCTGAAGACGTCTAGCGATTCGTAAATCGTCGATTGCTTTCGTGCGTCGGTACCTTCGTTCCGCACGCCGTCGGAGAGCCCGAAGTCGTTCTAATTCCACATCAAATTCGGTTACTCTCGAAGAGCATGTGAAGGTGCACACTGTGTCTTGCACTGTGGACTTGATCACCTCTTCTAAGTCAAATGAGGTGTTCTCTTGACAGCGTTCTTCCATGAGAGATTCAAACTTGGTCCAGTCTACTCTTTGGATAGTTTCGCGTACCTTGCAAAGTGATAATCCTCTGATCTTGACATATGTGGGAATGTGGTCGCTCCCATGTGTTTCTATGTCCGCAAACCATCCGGCACATCTGACAAGTCCTCGAGAAACAAAAGTCAAGTCAAGGCAACTGCTGTATCCAGGGCCACGTAAAAATGTTGGGCTGCCATCATTTAACAAGCACAGCTCGTTGTCTGAAGCAAACGTTATCAGACTTCTACCCTTTGCGCTGATCTTCGGGCTCCCCCATAGCGTATGGTGGGCGTTGAAGTCTCCGATGATCACCCATGGGCCAGGAGTGGATGATAGGATGTGTCCTAGTCTTTTGTGGTCAAATCTACTTGATGGCGACAGGTATGCACCGACAACAGTGACAGTAAGACCCCTTTTCTTCACTGTTAAGCATATATATTGGTTATCGTTGTCAGGTGGTACAGGCCGAATAATGTAGGTCAGGTCACGTCGAATAAACAGCAGGACTTTGCTGTTTCCACTATAACAAGCCGACATAAAGGATTCGTATCCGGAGAGTCTAATAGCACTCGATAAATTTGGCTCGCAGATGACGATGATGGGAAACATATTAGTGAAAACGAACCGACGGAAATCTGCAATGCGTGATTTCAGTCCCCGTGCATTCCACTGAAAAATTGTTGCTTTTTTGACCTCTTCCCTGAAAGACAGTGGCTGGTGGGCCATTATCTACTCAAGAGCCGCCAGTACTGGACTCAGAGCGTCAAGTACTTGAAGTGCACTTTTGGCTGACGTTGTGCGCATGTTGTTTAACACAGTGCGAATGGCATTAATTATGGGTCGTATAAGAGCAATCACTTGCTTATCCAAGTTCCGCTGCTCCTCTGTTGTCGCAGCTTGCTCTGATGAATGCGGCTTCTGATGTGGTTCTTCCACAAGTTGCGTGCACGTAAGTGGCGGCCAATCTTCAGTAGAGAGAGATCTACTTGTTTTCTGTTTTCCATCGTCTGCGTTCGCCGCGGTGTACCCTGCAGTGGGCGCCGTTCCCAGATGCGTTGGCTTACTTCTTGTAGTTGACTGCGTTCTTCGCGAAGATCTTCGACGGTGACGTCGTCGTCTTCGCCGGACTTTTTCCGCGGCCTCTTTGTGGGTAGAGCTGTCTCGCACCATTTGTCTAAGAATAGTAAACTCCTTCTTTATGCGTGGACAGTCTTTGGAAGATGCACTGTGGGCACCTTGACAATTAGGGCACTTTAGTATGGTTGCGCTGCATTTGTCCTCGGTATGTGGTTCTGAGCATCGGGGGCACACTTCGGAGTTCCTGCACGCTCCCTGCACATGGCCGATCTTCTGGCACTTATGACATCGCATAGGTTTTGGAATAAATGATCGGACCTGGTGACGAAAGTGGCCAACCTTCACATGGGAGGGGAGACAGTCCCCTTTGAAAGTAATTCTCACACAATGTGAGTTACCAAGGCGACTGACATTCACAATGACGTTATCTTCATTTGCCGGTTTTATTAGCACTGAAAGATCCGATTCTGGAATTTCAGTGGCGATGTCATAAATTACTCCTGTTGACGTGGTGCTATCAGCTGGTATTATAGACTTGACATTGATGTTACCCAGTTGCGTTACTTTCTGAAGCGCGTTTAGCGCACGTGGGTTCAGCACATCGATTGCCAAGATGTTCTTTCTTGCGTTTAGACGTATTTCTTTGATCTGATTTGGCGTAATATTCTCGAGATACACAGAGAGCGCTTGCCTGTTCAGCCCGCGTAGACTGTCGGTAGCCTTCAGTGGCACAAACAGGATAGAGTGAGGCCATCGCTGAGGGGCAGTTTTCACGGTAGTCGTGCTTGATGCCGAAGATGCATTGACGATCCGTCGTTTAGCCTTGCGGTACAGGACGGGTTGGAAGCCGTCGTTCGAGGACTCGTCGCTTGATGCTGAGTATAGCTCAGTGTCCTCACTCTCACTGGACGCGTTTCCTCGCTTCCTCGAAGCAGTTCCAGCGGTCGAACCGGACTCGGACGGTGCCCCGTGAGGTTGAACATCCATCACCACGATATATGGGGCGATAGACCCCACAACTGCGGCGAAAAAACCAGAAAAGCACAAAGACGAGCAAGATGTGTTCCGTAAACGAATCACTTCGTCTTCTTCTGCTTAAGTATAAAAGTATAAGTATATAAAAGTATAAGTATATATTGCTCAAGTATAAAAAGCAAGACTAATTGGGGTACTCACTCTACTTAGGGTACCAATTTTATCTTTCGCAAATTAGTGTACACAACATAAAAGAAATGATAACCCTGGTTTTGGAAACTTAGCGCAAGAAATTAATATTAAAAAAACAGATATAAAAAGTCTGTTGGTACCAAATATGCATACTGACAGTATTTCTTGTTATTGTTTAGCGACCATAATGTGACAGTTGAACTTACAAAGCAGAGAACAAACGCCTTGTCTTTTACATCATTAAATAAAAACTTGGGTGCCTAGGCAGCTTGCGGTAGCTCTGTTTCCTTCAGTTTTTCATAGTCAATCATTTCAAAATTGCATGTATTTCGGAACAGTTCTTCTTCATGTTGCCAGTACCCATCCCGATCAAGAACAATAAATTTCGTGTATTCTATAACGTGCTCAAATGTTTACTGGATTATAGACAATATGTATAGTAATCTAGAAAAGGCAAACAGTTTTGTCATGTTCTAACCACTCCCACTGAAATGTTTCATTACAAATGATGTTCCGAGCTTGTAAAAGCATAGATAAACGTTAGCATAAGGTGGGCTTGAAATTTGTTATTCCATTTTACTGTAAAAATGTGCAAAAATTTGTGCCCAAAGTTGGCCTTCATCAAATATCTACATTTGATAAATCAAGTTATGGCACTTCAAAGGCCCCTTTTCATTATGGAGACCAAGCTGTGGCAATCGGGAACAGGTAAAACTAGTGTAGCTGCTCAGTTATTTTGCTGTTCCGATTCGCGTGGCGCATGATAGTAAAAAGATCTCTGCATTAACAAGAAAGGGGAAAATAAAAGAATGAAAGGGTTTGTCCGTGTATTTCTTTTATTAGAATAATAATAAATAATGATCAACTTTTGTTTGCAGCCCTGTACTTGCGAAGGGAAAAATGGGGTGTAAAATATTCAAAGAGCAGATTATTTTGTCACACTAGGCAAAAAAAGAAACAGTAGTGACTGGACCACCGTCCGAGCACTACGCCGTAGAACTGCCCGCGAACAGTCACAGTAAATGTCACTGAGTCCGGATGCTTACAAAATCCGCAACAACGCCTTCTGGCGAGCTCGTGTCGCAGACTGGGTACGAGGGCCCCAGAATTTCGTTCCCTGTGAGGAACCGCCCAGCTGGCCTTGTGTGGCTGATATGGTTGCTCTTTCGCAGTTGGAGTGGGTGCAGTCACAGAAGATGTGCGCGACTATTTCACTGCCCCCGCATACCACACATGACAGAGAATTCAAGAGCGACTCCGACTGATCGATACAGAGCCAAGTACAAAAAGGTGCGTCTCGTGATTCCTCGTCAGTTGCGGACACGGAAGCATCTTAGAGCAATGCATGAAACAATTGTGAGAATGTAACAAGCTTGCTTATTTATGTGCGATTTCTTAGCGGCGATGCTATCTTTCACACGCTGCTACCTTTTATTGTTGTTGTTGTGGTTGATGTCGTTGTTGGCTGCTGCTTGCTTCTTGCTGCTTGCTGCTGCTGCTGCTGCTGCTGCTGTTGTTGTTGTTGTTGTTGTTGTTGTTGTTGTTGTTGTTGTTGCTGTTGTTGTTGTTGTTGTTGTCCTCTGAACATGGTTCATACACAATGCAGAGGTTTGGCAGAGAACTGGGCGAGCTTATTCGAAATTTGCTGCAGTGCATCATTCGTGGAAGAAGCTATAGCTGATCATATTGTAGTTTTCCCGAGATTTCTTGTGGTAGACGTGGTGTTTTCTAGTTCCACCAACATTTTCTTTTGCTTCGCGAATCCACGAGACTGTGCTTCTGCATATTTACAAACGCCGTATTTCTCGACTCCTATCGCATGCCCACTTCTGACAAAATTGAAATTGGGCCACGGCGTGGATGCATGTTTCGTCATCTGTTTGCTAGAAAGCCCTGTGACGAGCCGTTGACACAAAAACACGAGTCAAAGCAAGTACGAGAGATCCGCGCTCAAAACAGAGCCGGAAACGGTTCCATATCGGTGGCAGTTTGGCTTCCTGGCAGAAACAGATTTTTGATTCCTGGTTTTCGTTTATTCTTCCACCGTCCTTCTACATACTTCGGTAAAACGACTGTATTACAGTTGCATGAGGTGGTTCCATCTCAACTTTTATTTCCTTGCCTATATATTTTGGTTTGTGTGTTTGTTTCTTTATTTCTTTCTCGGTCTGTTCACTCGATTGTTTGCTCCTTTATCTGTGCCTCTCGCTTGTTTGTTCGCCCGTTTGTTTGTTGTACCTATTTCTTGTTTGCCTGTTTGTTTGCTTGCTTGCTCTTCTGATTGTTTCTTTGTTTGCCTGTGTTTTTCTGTATTGATTATCACGCTATGTGATATTATAGCATGGACTTTCGGGTACGACAAGTGCTTGCCGAATCAACTCCATTTTTTCTGCTGTCTGTCATTTCGCAATGATGTGTGAGAAACGTACGTCTGCTAATAGCAGTATCTCGGTGTAGTCTTTGTTGTAGTAGCTTTGCATTTACTGTGGAAATGCGTGCTGCTCATGCACCTAAACAAAAAAAAAGGTATACCGTGGTGTTTGCATCAATGTTGCCATACAGCTGTTGTGTGGAGATTCATGAACACAAATCATCGTTCGTATGGTAGTATGCTTATCAATGTCGCTTTCAGATTTCGTGTTTTTGTGCGTACCACAAAAAATAGAGAACGCAAAGCGAGACGGTTATGGCAATAATCATCTGAAATATTTGTAAATGCTTGCGTATAAGCAGCCAATAGTTAAAACAGAATTTAGTGAACATTTTTGTAAAAGAGAAGCAGAATGTATGGAGAAACCAAGAGTGGCATACGACCAACACTTCCCAATTCACAGTCGATGTCAGTGATTGTGTCTGATAATGGCAGGGGTTGTTACTGCCAAACTCAAAGCAGAGGGATAACCACCACGGTATTACGTACGCGTTGTGAAGACAATGAGGCTGCGAAAGTGTCCACATTACTCCAAGTTAATTATCATAGCGCCACGATAATGGCATGACAGTGGTCGAAATACCAGCGTTTGCTTGTCCAATCGCATATTGGACAAAACTGAAGCCTGGTTGCGGGATTGTATCCCGACAACTTTGGGGCTATTTGGGCGGAAGTGAAATGGTAGAAGCACGCGTGAATAAACTTAGGGGCTCATGAAAGGACCCCCGACGATGAATACCTCCTGCGCCCTCCAGGCGCCACCAGTGATGCTCCTGTCACGGGCGTATTCAACCACTGTATTTGCTGCTTTCATTCTGATATCTCTGGAATGGAGATTTCACTGAGTCACATATGGTAGCACTCCTCATTTATAAATATTTGAGCTAATCCGAGAATCCCGTACAAGCATTGCTGACTAATCGAACGTGATATGGCGAAGTGTTTAGCAATGCCAAAAAAGGGCTGATTTGAAGAACAACATCCAGCTGAATGAAGCATATGTATATTCTGTTTAGCACTTATTCAACTATTTACACCCTTTAACACAGTTAGTTGTAACATTCAAAGTGCCTGAGCCACATTGAACGTTGCCCACGTGGACAAATATTTTGAGCGTGTTTGAACTTCGCGTCCAAGTGTAGATGGCGAGAGCGTTATTGGGCTCCGTTCACGTCGCCTTTTTAACTCCTAGCTTAGCTTTGCTTCTTTGTGATAACATCAACCGCACAGTAAGGGAAAGAAAGTCTGATCTTGTATAACTTGGCTGTTTCTATCTATACATACCAGAATGTGACTGCAAGTGTGGTGGCGAAGCGTAAAGGTGAAGCGCTCACTTTTTGTTCTCAAGGCAACACATGAATCTATAGGCAGCTGCTCACTTTGTCAATGATTTTGATGATGATGATGATGATGATAATGAACTAAACCTGGACATGTTGTGATGAACAGGCTTTTAAACCCTTTATTTGTTTGGCATCATAGATGTCTTCACGTCCCGTGATTCCATCCTTCTGCCCCGGAACATAACATGAGTTAAAGGATACAAGCATTACATGACACTAGGGTTTTTCAGGAAGCAGTTTAAAATAATGGTATGGCTCAGAGGTAGAGCACCTGCTTGCAACGCCAAAAGCTAAACATGTATTCGCACAAGCACTGCAGGATCTTGCTTCTTATGCTCTGGACATGTCCCGATTTGAAATGGTAAGCCCAACATTAAGGCAGTGAATCCCAACCATTGAACAATCGATCATTCTTGATTCGTGGGAAAACAGCTTCAAGGCACACGAGCACACACGGAGCCAAAAGTACGAAGATTAGACAAATCCGTGTAGTACCCATCATTTGCAAGCTCGCTGAAGCGCCATGAATTGCAGCTACAATAGGCGCTAACGCCTGAATTCGCTGTATTGTACATTTAGAAAACGCCCCGCCGTGGTGGTCTAGTGGCTAAGGTACTCGGCTTCTGACCCGCAAGTCGCGGGTTCAAATCCCGGCTGCGGCGGCTACATTTCCGATGGTGGTCAAAATTTCCGGAGCCCTCCACTACGGCGTCTCTCATAATCATATGGTGGTTTTGGGACGTTAAACCCCACATATCAATCACTACATTTAGAAAACTCTATGTATCAGAGGTGCGCGAACAGAAATTCCGCTTACAAAGCCGCAGTAAAAGAGTATAGAAAGAAGCTAGAAAAAGTCACTGTAATTGGTTCTGTTTGCTTGTAAACATCAACAAGACAAGCGTGGCTGCAAAGAATATCTCCGAATTGTTTCTAACGATATAGGTACAGCAACACAATTGGGCAAGCAGGCTAGTGCAATGCAATTTCTCTTCGTGTCATTCCGCACACTTGTCACTGCACCGCCTCGTGGACAAAAGGTTTCTACGAAAAAGGAGAGGCATCTGCATCACGCGTGGAGGGAAGTGTAGTAGAAGAAAAAAATAGGCCTAAGTATGAAGAAACACACAAAGTCTACATCTTAGTAGCTATTATACTGTTTATGGTCCGTATACTGCATTTGCTGGCACAGAACCAACAAAAGAAATGTTAAAATTTTTTTTTCTTTGAGAAAGTGTAGCACAGAACAACATTTCTGTTTCTTATATATCACGCATGTCAGCAGGCTGCGTACCGAAATCAAATAAAATTGTGCAGGTCTCTTATCTGAGGACAGAACAATCGGCGGCTGTAAGATTTGTGGCATTAGGTGGCCGAAGAGAGCCTTGAAGGAAGTTAGCAAACGCTTGTTTCAAGCCATTCATACCTTTCTATGCGTTGTGGGGTGAGCTTCATTCCATTGATGTGCTCTGTAGAACGCTTGACAACAGCATTTGAATGGCGAGAATCTTCTGTTTAAATGAATACCCAAATATTTATTATTGTTTAGTAGTGGTTCGTATACCGGTTGGTTCGCAGTGGTGATTTTACAGACAGCTCATCTGTAAAGAAAAAAAATCAACGCACGTCGGCACGTTATCGAGAGCGGTACATCGTCCGGCTAAACGCTCATCATGTATGTCTTCCATTGTTTTTCATCCACGCCTCGGAATGTTCTTCGCCTTTGAGTCGAGCGTTACAATGCTCTGCTCACGAATTGTCCTGAAGTAGGGGCACAGATGACGAAACACAAAGGTAGAAATTCACGTCTATGAGACACTCGGATATATTAAGGGTTGTTGTTTGAATATCATCATCATGCTTTATTTCTATAATAAAATGTATACAAGGAATAGCAGGTGCCCATGCGTAGCACTGGCTAGCCTCGATACAGTCTCTAACATGCAGCCTCGCGAACCTTTCGCTAGCGGCTAGGCAAATCACTGTCTTAGTCCCGATATACTTCCTTCAATATTTTCTATGTTATTGAACTTCACACAAGCTACTGGTCTCACGATTTTCTTTTTTTTTTCGTGAGGCACACATTCATTCACCACGAGTTCAGACATAACCTTGGAACAAACTTTCCAGAATCGGCTTGGAGATTTCAGTCGTTCTAGACATCTGTATCGTTACTTGTATAGAATCTTAACATGAAATTTCTCTCACAAATTGAAGACATATGGGCTACAAAGAAAGCGTTTTAAATGAAAGCTTTAGGTAAATACCCCCCTCCCCTCTTCGGATCTGTATCTTTGTCTATGTGCCATCTCTTGCGGGAGACAAAATTTGAATTTCATGACTGGGGCCTGCTAACTGCGGTTATGCTTCTAAAACATTCCCTCCTTATGTTGTGTCAACTGACCAGCAAAAAAATAGTTGGCCTTGGTTCATTTCAGGCCTCTCGTATAGCATGTGGAAACAACCTGCCAATTGTTAACGACCGATATGTCCAACCTTCTAGGTGATAGATCCAATCAGTGGACTGGGTGTCACCCTGATCTCCGCGCACCTAATGTCTACACCGACTTAGATAGCTGATATCGGAAGTCATGACATTGAGTTTATTATTTTTGTTCTTGTGCGTTGTTCTGAGCCATGTGGGCCCAGGTCTACTTTGGCAGCATGCCTTTATATATAATTGACCCGTCTTAATTGCTCCGTCGTTTATTACGGCTTTATTTGACAGGAGCGAGGACGCATATAGCGAGAAAAATTCCACGTGGTATGCTACACTGAGGTTGAGTACTAACTTCAGTCACATGTATGAGTGCAAACATTTCTGAAGAATTGCATTAGGTTTTATTTGACGGTGGTTCATATTTACCCATAAAACGCTCTTTGAGGTTTACGATGTATTTAGTTCAGCTGTTGAAAAAACCGCGACATTCACTCTTAAAAATTTCACTCACAAGTGTTTATATCAATGGTCATTTTAATTTGTGATCATTACAACTACCCGTGCAATTTGAGATCATCGCAATCGTCTATGTTTATTCCCACGATTCTTTTAATTTAGCGGTATTTAATAGCACAAAGCATTGCGACATACAAGTATCCCCATGCAGAATAACCACTACCTTAAAGCTTGTCGGTAAGCTAGTTGGTTTGGTAGCATTGGTAGCATTGGGATACTTACCGTTCATGCATGAAAGACCTGTTATATTCTTTTTTTTCTATCTTTCCTCTGATAAAGGCTTTATGTTATCAAACTGTTTTTATTGCAGGGTAGTATGCAGGCTTCATATAAATACCACGAAACACCATCGGCTGCGATGATGTGAAGGTGATATGCGATGATATGAAGGGAGAAGACCAGCTGTTTGTGAATTGAGTAGAACGATGTGTGCTACAATACGGAAAAACTGAAGGTGTTAAAGTGCCTACGAGGACCATTTTTGAAGATCGAAAACAGGAGAATTGCGAATAGACATTGCTGCGAGATCCGATCAGGCGTAGCGCTCTCTTGAGCCGCGAGTTAATTTTTGAAGAGGAACAATACAGATCGATCATTCTATTGAGGGCAGCACAGAACTTTTGTGAAATGTATGTTAAATTAAAGAGCGGAAGTGTTATAAAACGCATAATGTTTGAAGGCACTGCTTGGGAATTGCCTGTGCGAAACTGACTCGTCAATAATCCTTGCCTTAATATGCCTGTCCAACCACACTATAGCATATCATTCATTGTGGTGTAGTGCGTGTGTTGTTTCGCTCTTCTTTTATCCTTTGAATTTACAGCCTAAATATGTACAAAAAAGTAGACTTAACGCTTGTATTGCGGAAAGACTCGAATGCACATTTTTTGTAGAAGTGAGGCTGAACGATGATGAAAGTGGCACGTGTGCCACGTTCCTCATTGCACAATAAATCATTTTATTCGGTACGTATTATTCATTTGTGCCCACTTTGCGCTGCAAAATATTGTCACACCAAAAGATGTCTCACATTCGCTATATGTAAATTTATGCCCACTTTGATAGCAATAATTTTTCATGCTTCCCAATAGCGATTCGCAAGTGTTTAAAAAGCACGTTCTAGCTTCACATTCAAGGGGCCATCTTAACCGTGATGTCTATATTAATAGAAACACAGAGTGCCAAGAAGCATTTTTATGAAGTGTTGATTTCGCACGTGCACCGAATTGTTAGCATGGAACCACGCATTTTTGTAATACAAATCCGCTTCATGTATTTTTGTGTCCTACTCCATGCTGATTCCTAGTAGCGCTATTTTAATCATATGAAGTGTTGTTGCACTTGTTGTATGTGTCACTATTAGTCATAAAATAAATAGTAGTATTAGTAGTAGTACAAGTATAGTAAAGGTACCCACAAAACGGATCTGCCAGTAAACTGTACACTGCTTAAGATACATGGCCTATGCTTCTTGATTTTGGCCAACCTTAAAATGAAACACAAGAAAGCAAAACTCATTTTCACAGCTGATATGGCTACAAGATCATAAAATAACACCTTGTTAGCGCATCGCGGAATGATCAGGATTGCTTCACTCTTCTGAATACTTTGAGTAGGCAAAGAAGCTGCATTCCTTTATATAAGAAAGTGCGAAAAAGTATCCACAGTGAAAACACACAAGCATACGGTAGTAATACATGCACAGATCGAAAACTCGTGGCTTATTCAACAAGCACTCTTGCATGCACTAAAGTGAGCGCTTAAGGCATGCGTCACTTAAAAGTATAATTAGGAAGCTTTGCTTAACGTTATTTTGATGTTTTGCATAAACCCTTCCAGAATGACGCATATGTGTCCCAAACGCACATGTAACAATGTCTGAAATCTAAAACGCTACATTGCGAGACAGAACACAGGATTTGAAGGCTACCGAATGGGAGGCGGAGGAAAGCTATAAGCTGTCATGTCAGATAGTGCTCAATGTACATGCCAATGGCTTCTAAGGGGGAATGAGAAACAGGAGCATTCGGCTTACAGTTAACGCGCACGCTGCGAATTTTTATTGTTTAACAACGCACAGAAGAAAAGAAAGGGTTGCTACGTTATACTCGCTGGGCGTAACCTCCTAGGTTGTAGAAAGGTTTAGCTAGCGTTGGGCCACATTGCCATGAATGCAGTGAACTAGTATATACCATGGACTCGAGGTGGTTAAAGGTGGGATGTAGACACGAAGCGCAAGCCATAAGAAAATGTGCGTGTGCCTCCTCTCGTTCAGTCCTTGGAATGTCCGCTGGATGGCGGTGCTTCTATATGAGGAATAAATGACGAAAAGTTGCGAGATGGTGTTACTAGGAGTGTTGAATAAGTTGACGAACGGACACACAGACAGATGCATGGACGAACGCACGGATGGCTGAACGGACGGATGGACGCGTGGACGGCAGGAACGAACGCACAGATGAACGTGCGGACGCGCGAACAGACACACGCACGGACGGGCGGATGGACGCACGGGCGGCCACACAGACGCATGCATGGACGGACGGAAGCAAGAACGAACGGACAGACGGATGCTTCGCCCCACTATCCATCATTCACACCGTGGATATGCTGCCATTTTTTTCTCTCTCTCTTGCTGCAGCAGCCGCTTTTGATAAGAGAGTGAACTGCTGGCTAGATAACCCAAAGTACAAATGAGCTGATGTTAGAACTATCAGAGTTCACACTCGTCCTCTGTATATATGTGCGTTCTTTTCGTGCGTCCTTTGTATTTGAGCAGAGCGCAGCAAGTTTCTAGCTTCCTGCCATTCCTCGTGACATTCCTGTTTTTTGCTATCACGTTAGTCGTTCCTCACTTGAACTGAAACTGACTTTTACATAGCACGCAATTACGGTATTCTTCCATGGCCCCGCTTTTAACACCTATTGATTTATTGGTCATGACATTTGTTTTTAGTGATGATTACGTTAGACATAACTTTCGGTTTAACTATAACGACGAGTATTATTCACTCTCTTTATCTCGAAATTTCCATTGTTCGCCGTCATTGTTTCTCTGAGAGCTTTGCACTATTTTACTTTAGTGATTGAATGGTAGATAGATAGATTAATTTATTGATTATGCGATTGATTGATAAATTGGTCTCGTTCCTTTTATTATAAAGGCGGCAGCTACAAAACGTGCAACTAATAATTTAGCATTGTTTCACCAATAATAAATTCAAGGAGCAGCTTTGCTTGCATTTGTGAGCCGTACATGTGCAACGGAATGTGGATAGATTTGTGTGAACGCAGGAGCAAGCCCACTAATACATTTCCGAGTGCGAGCTCTACTAGACAAAATTAAAACACGACCACGTTCTCATGCGCTTCATAGTTCAATCGAATCCCTTGGTGCTCATTTCACGACAAACGAAGAAAAACATCTGGAGTTGCAAATGCATCACAAAAGCCTTTGTGAGAAAGTGTAGCGAGTAAGTGTTACAGAATAGAGGATTTAATTCGAATACGAGAATGAAATGAAACCCGGTTCTCAACAAAAAATCAATATTTCTACAGAAAGCCACATAAGTCAACCCCTATCCCTAAAACAGTAACCAAAGCGGACAGTCAGGCACTCAACGTAGATAAATATTATTTATGACATCTAACAGACAATCGTGCCAATGGAAGAATAGGGCACGTAATTAAAAGTAGTGGTATTATAAATGGGGAGAAAGAAAAGTGGATGAAAAGATAACTTGCTATGAGCAGAGACTGAACCTGCAGCCTTCTAGTAACGTGTCCGATGCTCCACCTACTGAGCCACCACGGTGGCTACACCCCCGTCCACATTGTGGGGTATATATGTGCAATACACATGGGAGCGTCATTCAACGCCGTGAGTAGCCATGACGGCGAGTGTGGAACACTCGCTAGCAATCAGTTTGGCGTCACGTAGCACGTGAAATCATTACGAGCTCGCAGGGGACCAACAATTATTTTTATACTACCTCAAGGAACAAGGTCGGCCAGAACGAGATCTTCGCTATGAATGAAGGAAAGAAGTGTACATTTCAGGACTAAGCAAGTAGAGCATCGGACGCATTATATGAAGGTGATAGGTTCTGTCCCGGCTCATGTCAAGTTATCTTTTCGTTCACATATTTTCTTCGAATTTACATTAATATTGCTTTCAATAACATGCCCTATTTTTTACTTGGCATGATTGCCTGTTGAAACGCAATAATAATATGTCTAACAAAGAAAACAAGCTTTTAAATGTACACTTTTTTCATTCATTGAGATCGAGAGTCTTGTTCTGTCAGACTTGGTGGCTTCAGGTAGTTAACGAGAGAATAATGGTCAACTGCCAGCTCGTGATACGTTCACGTGCTACGTGGTGCCGAACAGCCTGATAAACAGTGTTTACACTCACCGTCATGGTCACGGTTACTAGCGGCACTGTCTAGCGCTCCCATGTTTATGGCACAAAAAAAAAAAGGCCACATAGTGAACGGGCATAGCCGCCGGGGTACCTTAGTAGGTACAGCATTTGACACGTTATTCGAAGGTCACAGTTTCTTTCCCTGCCAAGACAACTTATTACTTTAACCACTTTTCTTTATTTCAAATTTACATTACCATTACTTCTAAGACCACTCCCTATACTTATCTTAGTATGATTCTGTGTTAAATGTAATAAACATTGTGTTTAACAAAAAAGCGCGCCCTAAAATGTACACTTCTTCCCATCGTACATACAAACACCCGTGAAAAAAAAATGCACAGATCCCACGTACAGTAGAAATTTATGATACGCGAAGCACGAATGAGAAATGTTGATCTGTCACTTTGAAATCTGCACAACGCTACGAGGTGGAGGTAAACGATGCCTTATGCTACTTCTATGCCATGATTATTATGTTTGGATGCGTCGTTTACCTTCTTCATTTATTCACGTCACGTGATGCCAAATTCAGTATATTTGGAGCTATCGAAACGGCCGCGAGCACGCTATGTGCGTGTTATGTTGCCATGTTCTTACATGACGCGCGTGTCAGAATTATCATGTTTGCACCAGTAATACGTTTCGTCATCCATTGACGTCCCGTAACACACAATTTGGTAGATGAGGAACAAGCAAAACGGCCGCGAGTGCATCGTGAAGGGTGTAATATACTCCAATGTAGCGTTGACGCGCGCGCACGCTGGGCACAGCGACGCAACGTTTGCGAAACGCGAGCACTCCATAGTCTGACGCCAGGCGCGACCAGCGTCCGTCGGCACAGCCCGACGGCAACTGGCGCGAAATGCGACATGCTGCATTTAGCGCCGATGCGTTACACAGACAACACTGCGTCTTCCTATTTTCGTGAAGATGGGACGCTGGACGCACTGAAACGTGCATGCATCATCGCAATGCAGCACGGCGCGCTCCTGCGAGTATTTGGCAGGACAGGCGCCTGGCGTGGCAACGCCGGTGTGACGTGACGAAGTGAACGCCGGCGAGCAGGCGCACCGCGTCACGTCGAAATGTATTGCCACCTTGACTGTGCCAGGTAGTCATGTTCTCACATGACACGCATCTCATGATTATCATGTTTGCACCTGTCACATACCTGCGTCATCCATTGGCGTCACGTAACACCGAATTTGGTATATGTGAAGCATCATCAGTGTGGCATATAGTCATGTTGTTACTTGACACGCATATCGTGATTATCATGTTTGGATGTGTCATTTACCTATGCCGTGCGTTCATGTAGCGCAATACCGATTTCGGTACATGTGAAGCTAGCGAAATGGCCACGAGGCATCATGAGCGCAGGCTTTAGTCATGTTACAAGACACACATCTTTATCATGTTTGCACCAGTATAATACCTTAGCCATCAATTCACGTCGCGAAATATCAGATTTAGTTTATGTTAAGTCAGCGAAACAGCCACCAGTGCATCATGAGTGTGGCATGTAGTCATGTTGTTACATGACACGCATCTCATGATTACCATGTTTGCACAATTCCCATATCTTCATCGTCTAATGACGTACTGTAATACCAAATTTGGTATACGTGACGCTAGCGAAACAGCCGCGAACGCATCATGAGGATGGCATGTAGTCATGTCGTTACATGACACGCATGTCAAAATTTTCATGTTAGGGTCTGTTGCTTGTGTTCGCCGTGCAATCGTGCCATACCGTACCAGTTTTGCAACATATCTTGTGAATGAAACCACAGTAAGAACTGCAGGATCATGAAATATAAATTATGACAGTCATGACATAAATGTCATGATTTTCTTGCAATGACTAGTCAAATATGTTATTTATACAATCATGTTAATGCATACCAAGTTTGGTATCGATATCATTATCGAAACGGCCAGGAGAGCTAAATGTCACAGGTGGCTAAATAGATAGATAGATAGATAGATAGATAGAGAGATAGAATGATAGATCGATAGATAGATAGATAGATAGATAGATAGATAGATAGATAGATAGATAGATAGATAGATAGATAGATACGCTCAAAGTCGCTGAAGTTCCTTAAGAAATGCTTCGCATTTAAAAACAAGGATATACATGCATTTAAACTTTAGGTGGCACGGGCACTCAAATAGCAACCAGCATGAGTGTGCAGGCATGGCATCAGCATGCAAGGACGGTGGAAGCGGGCAATCACCAATTGTTCGCATCACCGCCAAATATTCGCGGCGTGAACGGGTACAAAGCAGCGTCCTACTTCAAACCAAGACATGTCACGTCTTGTCAGAAAGGCTGGCGCACTGTATCAAAAATTAAGAAGGAAATAAGAAAAGCAGACGCTTTGTAGTGAAACAACGACGGCACAGCCCCAAGTTCTCAAGAAATGTAGAAGGAATAATTGTAGAAGGCTACAAGTGGCCAGGCACGAACACGTCAGGACAACCTGGCCACTTGTAGGCGGAAATATGACACAAAATTGAAAATGAAAGTTTCCAACTTTTTTTATTTTCTTCCTAAAGGTACTACGTACAGTCCTGCGTGTATAGGGCTCAGTCCTAATAGTAAAAAAAAAATGGGGGAAGGAGCTTCTGGTTTATTGAAGATTGCTCGCTTTTTCTGACGCACAGAATGAAGAATACAAACGCATTTATTTTCAGACTCGCATGGGTATTTTATCTGCCATAAGCACTTGTGCTATTGACCTGGAATAAAAATGGGAACTACAAAATATTATCCTTAGTGCTTTTTTTTTAAAGAGGCGCAATTCGACCAAGGGTATTATCGAAAAAAAAGACGCTAGTATTAAAAGCCAAAATAAAAAGATGCTTTACTCATTCACACTGCTTGTCGAATGCAAAAATAAAATTAAACAGAATGTGAAAACTGGCCCCGAAAGCGACACACTTTCGTTTATTTCATTAGGAATGGAATAAAAATGTAGAAGATGTAAATTTGGAACAGTGAAGTATTGAAAGTAACCAATAGTAATTTACATGACGTGTTCTAAAACATAAAGCAAAGGTTACGCACCAGGGGCCGAGTTAACAAGACTCCTGTTTAGGAAGTTCATTTTCCCATAGGTCGGCCTAATTTAATAATGATAGGTCCTGCCTCATGAATGGCTGAAATTGTCAAGAAAACTTTCAGTGTAAACCGTTCTCGCGAACACGCACGCAGGTTTTCCGTTTACCTCTATTAGAAAAGCTGAGTTTATTAGCGGCACTGCAAATATCAAGGACGAGACCCATCAGATGCAGAAACTTTGCTTGCTACGACACAGTATAAATAGACTACAGTATCAAATTAGCTAGCTTGCATGTTTCTTTTTGTCAAGTATTTTTGCTACCCTACATCTTCTTTTATTGCTCCGGACAGACTAATGTTCAACTGATGTTCAGGTTATAGAATTTATATCACATCATAAATCTTGTCACGAGCAAAACAAGACCTGCAGCCAGGAGTTCGCTTGAACCAGAGCATTTTTGTTTTGTTTTGTTTCCCTGGGAGGTTGGCTCATACCCACTCAGGGGGATTGGCCAAGAAAGTGTAGTGCAGTTTTTCTGTGATCATTTTAACTGTGTGTAATGAATTGGTATTATAATAAGACTAATGTAAAAATAAAAAAACAACATAAAAAGAGCAAACGAAAGAAAAAAAAATCAAGTTGAGCAATTTTGAGATTTGAGGTGTTATGTTTACCACTTAGCTGCGTTTACTTCACTCTGCCCTTGGGAGTAATAAATAATTTTTTTTTATTGAAGATCACAACGGTATACGCTTGGTTGCCTGAATATAATCGCAAACGGCATTGAAAGCATCCCTGTGGCAATGTCCCAAAGCTGAGGCGCCAAAGCTTAGCGCCGTTTCCGCCGTCAATGTAAGGCCTATTTTCCGAAATGGCATAACTAGTAATCTTTTTCTAAGTATCTCGTAGCGGCGACAATACAAAAAATAATGATCTAGTGATTCCATTTCTCCGCAGAATGCGCAGAGGGGTGATGTTGTCTGACCAGCTCTGTGTAGATACAGGTTTAGGGGGGGGACACGACATCGAAATTTAGTAATTAAGACTTCGAGCTTTCTGGACTGACTCCAGTGGGGTTGCCATGGAAACATGAGGTGGTTATAGTCTGTTCATGTAATTACTTTTTCTATCGTATCAGTGGAGATTGCTGATTTTCGATATCTTATAGCCGTGATATATTCTACATCTGGCAGTATGGACAAAACTGGCCCATCAAGTGCGGCTCGTGCTAAGGAATCGGCCAATTCATTTAGTCTTAATCCACAGTGACCCGGAACCCATAGTAATCTCAGGAGTCTCAACTGCGGCGGTACTAATGTTTTAAATGTGCTTAGAATTCGAGAGTTCTCTGAAGCTGTCAGAGCTGCACAAACTGAAAGAGAATCCGTCATTATTATTGCATTGTTTTGATTTGATGGAAGTTTTCGAAGAGCTAAAATAATCGCCAAGAGCTCCGCTTCAAAAACTGGAGTAAAATCAGGCAGTCTCACTGAAAAGAACCAGTCAAGCAAATCAGAGGCAATGCCTACACCTGCCTTTTCATTATTTACGGAAGCATCTGTGGCTATTATATTTTTAGTTTTCGCATGCTTCAAGTAATCTAATAATATGTTATTTAAAAATTTGAGGGTTTGTAATTTGGCGTTTTGGGGGAATATATCATCATACTCAATAATAACATGACAATTCGAGTCATTAGTCTCAATTACATTTCTAATGTTCACATTTATACTTTGTAGATTTTTTTGTACAAACATTATCTGAGGTGTGTGAAACCGTGGCCAATGAGCAAGAAAGAAGGCGTCTGGGTTTGCGATAAAAGCATATTGAGATCTTCTTGCCGGTAAGCTATAAAATTTTAAAAATGCTTGTACGGTCAAAATTCGAAATCGACAAAGAAGTGTAGGCAGGCGCGCTTCCTGGTACAGTATGTTGATAGGCACAAATCTAGGGAGTCCCAGACACATTCGCAGTGCTTCTCGCTCCAAGAGAACTAGAGGTTTCGTTTTATAAGCAGGGCCACCCGAGAATAATATGCAGCCGAATTCCATGATGGGGCGCATGTACATCTTGTACAACGTTATCAAGGTGTGCCTCCGTAACCCATATTTCCGGTTACTTAGCTTGTGTAGTAAGCCTGAAGCCCGCTGTGCTTTGGTAGTTATATACTCTATGTGTGGACTCCAGTTAAGTTTGTCATTATAAATAATTCCCAAATATTTTATAGAGTCTACTTGCTGGATGGGTTCCTGTTTATATAGAATTGAAATTGAAATTGGATCTGCAAGCGGAAACGCCATGAGCGCGCTTTTGTTGACATTTAACGATAACGAAATCGACTGCAACCAAATTTCTAACATGTTAATATATCTTTGTAATTTAAGTTGTAATGAGTAAATACCACAGTCAGCAACAAAGAGTGCGATGTCATCAGCATAAATGTAGACAGTAACTTCTTGATCTGTTGGAATTGTGCTCATTAAAGCATTAAATAATATTGGAGATAAGACTGCTCCTTGGGGAACTCCGCGCGTTTGTTTAAATCTAGATGAGGAACATCCATCCTTGACGCAGTAGAATTCTCTTGATTTTAAGAATTCTGCCACCCACTCAATAAAATATTGTGGGAAGTTCAATCTCTCTAGCGTATTTAACAATATGAAGTGCTCCACACTGTCATACGCCTTGGCTATGTCAAGCGTTACTAAAGCAGCGTATTGCCTTCTTTTACGCGCGAGCTGTATTCGGCTCTCTAAATCAGCATGGGCACACCAAATTGAGAAATCACTACGAAAGCCGATTTGGTTCGGTTTTATTACTAAATTGTCTGCAATCCAGATACTTACTCGGCTATGTAGGACCCTCTCTACTAGTTTGACCATGTTAGACGTTAGAGATATTGGTCTGATATTATCGACTGTTAATCCTCCACCCGGATTTTTTAGTATAGGAATCACCTTTGCTATCCTCCAATCCTGCGGCACCCATCAGTTTTTTAAGGAATAGTTAATAACATTGGCTACGTCTCGAGGCGATAAATTGAACAGAATTTTAATCATGGGTACTGTGATTCCATCTGGGCCAGGAGATGCACAGGGTAAATGTTTAATCACGTTGGATACTTCTGTCTGTGTCACTTCTTCTAAGTCAGACTTTGTCGTAGACTTGTGCCAGTTGTTTGGCACTACTGAAGTGAATCTGCTTTCCAGACCTTTACCGATTGCCTCTAAGGTAGTGGTCATTTCTTGTGCCGACAGATTATCACAAGCTACATTAACTGGTGATGGCAAGATTTTCCGAGCTCTCATATATCTGAACAGTGCTTTCATGTGTTTAGGCTTCGACAGGTATTCATAATGTCTTCTGTCATAATCTTGTTTAGCCTGAGCTACCGTTCTTTTAAAGCCCGCAGCAATGAATTTATAATCGGCCCAGTTTTGTGGGGATTGATTATGTAAGAGCTGCTTCCAAGCTGCCTGACGTCGTCGGTGCTCTCTTGTACATTCATCATTCCACCAACGGCTATATACTCTTTTTGTGGATTCAACAGTAAATTCGGCTCTTTTGTAGGATCGTTTAATGACTGCGTTTATTTTCAGTGCTTTTTTATCATCGCTCTCTTCCGAGTGAAAAGCCAGTGCTGACTTCAGGTCATTCCTAAATTTAGTGTAATTTACAAATACTCTTACATTTGAACAAGATGGAATTATCGGACAAGAAATTTCAAAACTTATCGGTAAGTGGTCACTGTTGGTGCCACAGTCCAGCGCTTTCCAAGAAGAAGTAGTAATGGCTGAACTGACAAAACTTAAATCTAAGGCCGACCTGGAGTGATTACGAATAAATGTGGGGGTTCTGACGTTGAGGCACGTCAGGTCATTGGCCATTGTCCACTCCCACAAGCGTTTCCCACTAAGATCAGTTCTAAAACCCCAACTCGTGTGGTGGGAATTAAAGTCTCCAACTAAAACTTTGTCTTTGCACCACGATTTTGTAGCTAGATCCAAACTTCGTGTGTCTTGAACTCCATCCGGAAAATACATATTAACTAAAGTGAAAGGAGTGCAGTTGGGCAGTGTAATGTCTACTGCCAAAATTTCGCATTCTGGCGACATATGTTTGTATGAGCATTTGACTTTCATACTAATTCTATTACTAATAAAGAGTGCTAGACCCCCACCTCTCGATGGACGGTCTAATCGAAAAGATTGGAAGTTATTTAAATGAAACAAATTATGTACAGATAGCCATGTCTCTTGTAATGCTATAATATCAGGAGCGAATTTAGAAGTCAAGTATACCAAGTCCGTAGATGCAGAATGGATTGATCGGCAATTCCAATGGAGAATCTTAAGCGACCCTATGGTTTCGAAAGAGCTGCTTCCGCTATAGCTTTCTCTAGAATGCTTTCTTTCAAGAAATCCCTCTTTGAAAGGCTCTCCTTTTCTTTCAGATACTTTTTGTTCTTTGTTTGTTTCGGTGAGTTAGTTTTCCTTGACACAGGGGATCTAGATCTCTTCAGGGATCTAGGGTCCAAATCCATGTCATCGGAATCTATTGTATATGCAGCTTTGTCCTCCCTTACACTCAGTATATCTACTGCAGAGGGCGCTGTAGACGGAGAATACGATGGTGCGGTTTCAAATTCCTCATTTTGGCTGTGGACGCCTATTGCAGAGGCTCCTGCGGGCTGATAATACGATGGCGCAGTTTCAGATTCACCGTCAGCTATTGGTTGTGAACTCTCAACATGTTGGGATACTAGGCCTGACTCTCCCGCTGTACCAAATATGCGAGTCATCTGGTTAGCCAAAATTTGAGATAGAGAATCGCAAAGGTTAGAAGGCAGTCGTTCCATGGCTTTTTCTAGAGCCTTTTCTATGGCCTCCGCTATATTCAGGGAAATCGACCCATTTATTTCCGAGAGATGTCGTGCTGCAACACTGGCATACCCCTGAGTTCTAGTCTGTATTTCCGCTAGGGCTTCTCGTCGAGAACAGCGCCTACGCCCTATAATTTCAAGAATTTGCATTTCTCGAGCCTTTGCAGAACAATCAGGATTATCTGCACAGTGTTGTTCGTTGCAGAGACAACATTTCTCTTCTTTAGCTTTGCAGTAATTTGTTTCGTGGTTGTCACCACACACTCGGCATCTGAGTTCTGACCTGCATCCTTTAATAGTGTGACCGTATCGCCAGCACTTCGTACACTGGAGTGGTCGCGGTGATAGCGGTTCCACTCTGTATATTAGTGGCCATGCCTTGATTTCGCTTGGGAGATTCGCTCCAGCAAAGGTTACAATTACCGACTCAGTCGGCGTCTTCTGCTTCTCTACTAGTCGTGCACACCTATAAACGGAAATAGCACCAGTCACTGCAAACATCTCTAATACCTCAGACGGGGTCAAGTTAACATCGACACCGCGAACAATACCTTTCACACATGCCAGATGCGGGGGAATAAAGGCACTCACCGGATTGGTCGCGAAACTGGAGCACTTCAATAGGTCTTGGACACAGAGCTGATCAGATGAAAAACATAGAATACCACCTCTGCCGAACTGGCGGACCTCTGTGATGCTGTGAAAGTGAGACGTCACAGCTCTATGCTCCGCCTGGATCACTTTCGGATTCTTCATCCGAATGAATCCGTCATTGCTAGGGACGAGGGCCACAGGAACTGCGGGAATGCCGTTGCGTAGAAACTGATCCACTGGTATTTCCTGTGGCGGAAGTGAAGCAGACCAGGGGCAAGCCCCTGGTCCAGGTGAAGAAAACTGCATCTAAGTGAACTTTCTAGCGCTAAAAGCGCTTACTTAGCTGTAAAAGCACTATAGAAACACCTAATAAAGACAAAGAAACCACAGCCACTACACAAACTTAGGCCAAAACCCTAGAGCAAGCACGACCAGCTACTTGCGTGTTCGAGCGTTCAGCATGTGCGTTCAGCTCCAGAGCAACGAAGATGTTCTCTTTTTCTTCGCCCCAAAAACGCGTATGAGCCACAGTGGCTCGTTCATCAATGGTGGCATTACCCCCTCTCCCAAGAAGCATCGTCTCGATGCTGTACATGAAGGCAAAACAAGAAAAGAAAATAGATAAAAAATAGCATGCGAGCAAAATGAATGGCGTAAGGCGGAATAACGTAGTTGGTTGTGGGGACAAAAGTTAAATGAGAAATAAGATAAATAGGGAAAATGTAAAGAAAAGACGAAACAAAAAGAAAGACGCGAAGTTACCAATAAGGTCAGTAACTCACTGGCGATTCACAGCGCCAAAAGTATGGTTTGAGACGTGAAACGTGAATGACTTCAGTTTGCGGGGTGAAACGGGAACGTCTCGAATTGCCTTGTGGGAGAACCTCGTAAGTGACGTCACTGAGACGTCGCACAACCTTGTAAGGGCCGAAGTAGCGGCGAAGAAGCTTTTCGGAACGTCCACGCTGTCGGATAGGGGTCCACACCCAGACTTCATCACCTGGCTTAAAAATAACTTCATGGTGGCGAAGATTGTAGCGGCGCGCGTCTGCGGTTTGGTGATGTTGAATACGGTGACGAGCAAATTGACGGGCCTCTTTGGCACACTGCGCGAATTCGGCGGCATCCGTGTGGTATATTCCTAAGTTGTCGGGCAGGAGCATGGCGTCGAGCATCGTCGTGACGTCGCGACCGTGGACTATCAAGTATACGGTATGAAGTATGAAGTATATGAAGTATACAATTTTGGCAAAAGAACGCTACCACCACAGCTGCACAGCATGCACTGCATTTAATGATAACTAAAAGCATAGGTTGAGTCCAAGCACGTGGTTTTGTTGTCATAAACAGGACGCGTCTGGTGAAAGAGTCTATTAGTAGGCAACACTAGAAGTATCGTAATAATACCTTTTAATAGCAGCCGCCGCCATTTAACAGCCCCCTCAGGACTTTTTTTTTCGAACGGCTGCTCTTCTGGCGCTACCCTAAGGCATCTGAAAATAGCCTCGCAAATTGGCGACCAGTGTCTGACGCTGTTTTCCACGCCTATTTGTCGTCGCAGCAAAGACGGGAACTTTTCTATGCCTTATTCAGGAAAGAAGCTCAAGTAACGCAGAAGATTCCCGGGGTGCCAATTTGTTGCTCGGAATCCCGAGGCCACCGAGAGATCAGGAGCCACCGCTTAGTTCCCGCGTGACTGCTATGTTGTTTATCAAGTTTTATTTACTTTCTGAACATCTACATGGAGACATTTTGCAATTCGGCTTACTGTGTCTTCGGCAAAGTAGTTTCCTGAGGCCTCCCAGTACGTCATCGTGTCGTTTAGGCCGTGTATCTTCAGTTCTTTCGTCCTTGCTTCTTTTTTTTTTTGGTCTCGCAACTGTGGTATTTACGAATACCTGATAGACCCTAGTGTCTTTTTTTGAGACTGAAACCGTTCGACATTGGTGTGGAATGTCGCTGCCTAGAGTTGTTGTTGTTGTTGTTGTTCTCCTATTGTTAGTGGCGCATACCCACAGTGGGGGATCGGCCAAGAATCGAGTGTTTGAAAGTTTACCGTTCAGATTTGGAATAATGGAAGTATAACAGAAAGATTACCGATAGCCTGGGAAAGTGTGGTGCTTAATGTAATGCATACAAATATTTACATAAACGAATTTATTCTTAGAATAAAGCAATAATCTGATTTTATACGCATATGCTTATATGGACATGTTAGGATAATGAAACTGGTTAATTAGTGCACCTATTAGTTTCACCAATATAGTCCCGGACGGCCGCGCATACTATCGCATTAGAGAAACCAGAAGTGGAAGCTCCGAAAGACAAAATGATAGGCAGAGATAAGTCCATACCAATACCACGTAAAGGTATTTCTAATAGAGTTTCTCGTAATGTGTTAAACCACCTGCAGGTCAAAAAGAAATTGTCTATTGTTTCCAGTTCATCACAGAATGCACACAGTGGCGAAGGTGCCTGAGCAGACCTGTGTTTATAGAAATTCAGATTTGGTACCCGGCAACGCAGCCTTGTGATAGCTACTTCTTGTTTTCTTTCGAGTGCGGCAAAAGTCTCTTCGCCAGGGATATAATAAATGGCGATATTCTGTAGAGTTTGTTAGTGCTGAACCTTTGAAGTCTTGTATAAGCGTACGTCTGCGGAATCGAGCAGCAGTCAGATAAGTGGATGATGGACAGAGCAGTAGAATTGGTTCGCTGATTGACGACTTAGCTAAGGAATCGGCTATTTCATTTAGAAACAAACTTTTATGTCCAGGCACCCAAACTAATCGTCCTTTTGTCAAATGCGCAGGTACTAGTGCACGGAACGCCTTTGTTACGTGATTATCAGCACCAACAAAAAGTGCCGCACAGAGAGATAGGAAATCTGTTAATATAACAGCTGATGTAATTGCTGTATCTAACTTGCGTAAGGCGAGCACCACTGCCAGAAACTCAGCCACAAAAACGGGTATGAAATCGGGTAGTCGAAGGGAATAAATCCAATTTAAAATCAAGCTGAAAATACCAACCCCTGACCTTTCGTCGAATTGCGATGCGTCTGTAGCAATAATAACGTTCGTTGTAATACTGCGCAGGTGATCTTGTAGTAAACCATCCAAAATATTTTGGGGAAGTAATTTGGCATTATTAGGAAAAATGTCGTCGAATTGAATTTCCACCGGGGCTGAATTATCACGAATCAGCATGATGTCGCATATACGTACGTTCAGAGGCTCCAGTAAATTTTGTGCAAATATAATTTGTGGCATGTTAAACCGCGGCCATCTAGCAGCAAAAAATGATTCCGGGGTGGAAATAAAGGCTGTTTCTGAATGTCGTATTGGTGATTCATAAATTCTTAAGAATGTCTGAACAGTTACAAGGCGAATTCTACAAGAAAGTGGAAGGACCCTCGATTCGAGATAAAACACATTGTTGGCAACTGTTTTGGGAAGGCCAAGGCATAAGCGCAAAGCTTCTCTTTCCAGAAGAATTAGAAGCCGCAACTTGTAAGCTGGAACTCCAGAGAAAAGACCACAACCAAATTCCAAAATGGGACGAACGTACATGCGATATATCATTAATAATGTATCTCTTCTCATACCTATGCGGTAGTTGCTTAGCCTACGTAATATACCAATGGTCCGCACACCTTTTCGGGCAATATATTGGATATGAAGTCACCAGTTAAGCGATGTGTGATAAATTACTCCAAGGCATTTAACAGATTCCACCTGTGGTATATTCTATGATGGTTAGACAGAGAGATGTTTACAGGGTAGTGCAGTGGGAAAACAAGGAGGGCACATTTACTCAGATTAAGAAAAAGCTGTTTCCATCGAGCCAGCTCTCCAATATATTAAGGTAAGTCTGCAGCCGTTCATATAAGGTCTGAATGTTATCTGCCATTGCAAAAAATGCGATATCGTCTGCATAAATATTAGTTATTATATCCTGTTTACGTGGAATGGTGCTCATTAGTAAATTAAATAGCACCGGGGAAAGCACCGAGCCTTGTGGTACTCCTCTCGTTTGGGTATGAGTAGATGATGAAAACCCATCTTTAAAACAATAAAATTTCCTGTCTGCAAGAAAATTGTGAACCCACGCTACTATGTATGATAGAAAATCAAGGTGTTCTAATCGATCTATCAAAATACAGTGCTCCACGGTATCATATGGTTTAGCGATGTCTAAGGTAACTAAAGCTGCATATTTTTTATGTAGCCGAGCTAATTGAAGCCGACTTTCTAAGTCAACGTGGGCATCCCAAATTGAACAACCAACCCAATTTGACAGGGACTTAGAATTGAGCTCATGGTAATAAGTTCGTTAATTCGTATATTGATGATTCTCTAAACCAATTTCACTGTTTCATGTCAGTGCGATTGGCCATATGTTATCCAACGTGTATGCATCATTTTAATTTTTTAGCAACAATACAATTTTGGCAAGTTTCCATTCTGGAGGTATCCATGCGTTCACTAACGAATAGTTCACTAGTTCTAGCAAAAAATTAGGCGATTCCTGGAGTAAACATTTCAACATAGAGTTCATAATCCCATCTGGTCCGGGAGCCGTCCTCGGTAAGCATAATACTGTCTGACTCAATTCAGCTAAAGAAACTTCTGGAAATTCATACAAGTTTACCAGAATGAACTGAATAGCCAAAAAATTAGCAGTGAAGCGGCGTTTTAAACCTTGCGCTATGCCTTCTAGAGAGGTGTTCGTTTCTTCCGGCGTCAAGACACATGACTGCAACGTTAAAGGTGCTGGTAGTACTTTTGTTGTCCGAAGATGAGCGAAAACAGCACGCTGATTTTTTTATTTAGAAAGATAATCAAAATGTCTACTGTCGTATTCTTCTTTCACGCAGTTCACTGTACATTTAAATACGCCAGCAAGGAATTGACAGTCCTTACAGTTTGCTGGGCTCTGATTAAGAAGAAGTTTTTTCCAAGCGGCTTTTCGTCTTCTATAATCACGCGTACACTCATCGTTCCACCAACGAGAGGAGGATCGTTTATCGGATGGAATAGAAAATTTGAAATTTTTCTAGATCCCTCCAGCATTGAACCAATCGTACATGCAATCTCCTTAGTACTGGCATTTCCAAGCTTGGAAATGGCAGAACGGAGGCAGGCTTTAAATTTACTATGTTTGATGTATGTGCGTTTCGGCTGAACTAAAGTTATTGTTGGATAATTAATGTCAAAAACTACAGGAAGATGGTCGCTGTTTGTTGTCGAATCCAGAACAGCCCATGACAAAACCTTGATTGCATTGGAGCAAAACGTTAAATCCAATACTGAGCTAGTTTGAACTCGGACATATGTTACATGACCTTTATTCAGACAGAAGAGGTTGTGATCAATACTCCATTCCCACAGTCGCCTACCACAAGAATCTGTCCTTATACCCCAAAACAAATGATGTGAATTAAAGTCTCCTGTGAGTACAATTTCCTTTCTACATGCTACCAAAGCGCTGTCAAGATAACGCGTGCTTTGTACACCGGAGGGGAAGTAGCAATTTACAATTGAAAAAGGGTGGTATCCGGGGAGACACAAGTCTAATGCTAATATTTCACAATCCAAGTCTAACATTCTGAAAGAAATTTTTGCCCTATGGCATAAATAATTTGATACAAGGATCATTAAAACACCACCATGTGATGGGCGATCTAATCGAAAAGAACAAAAACCTGCAAGATGGGAATTTTTATCTGGTGTGAGCCAAGTTTCTTGGAGAATTATAATATCAAGATTAAAAATATTGCAAAGGTAATGTAAGTCGGTTTAGGCTGAGAATATAGAACGGCAGTTCCACTGTAGTACCCTCAACTGACCGTATCCCACAATTTTTTGAAGACAATGTACTGATGAGTAACTCAGCAGGGAAATTACAGCTCAAGATTACCGAATTTGAAAAAAAAGGAGAGCAGGTCCGACATTGAATATCCATACCATAAAAAAATGCGCAAGAGTATTTGCAGAAACAGCGCTTTGTGACAGGTAACGATACATTGAAATTTGTCAAGGTAAGTGCTACTCAAACCAGAACAGAGATGTTGATAGCGATGGCCACTCTTTTTGGGGCTCTCGTATTGAAAAAACGTATTGCCTAGGTATCCTTTTCTTATTCTTGTCCGTGTACAGGGACTGCGTTCCGAATGTTAAAATGAGTGGACTAGTGGTGGTGCACCTAACTACCTTTATGCGGTAAATGTTTAAAAAATTGTGCTAGTGCGATTAGCATGAACTCCCAAACACAAAAAAGGACCACAGTCACAATAAAGGTAATTTTAGCTAAAGTGGGAAAAAACTGGTAGCTACAATATGCAAGAATGAGCAAATGGGCATATATATATATATATATATATATATATATATATATATATATATATATATATTTATATATATATTTATATACATATAGAGCATCGAACGCGTTATTCGAAGGTCGTAGGTTCGATTCCTGCTCACGGCTGGTTATTTTTTCACCCACTTTTCTTTCTTCTTATTTACATTCCATTTGTTCTAATAACTTCCCCTATATATTCCTTGGCATTACTGTCTGTTAGACCTCCTTATAATGGTGTCAAAACACGAAAAAACGAGCCCTTAGGTATACACTTCTTTCCCTTATATATATATATATATATATATATATATATATATATATATATATATATATATATTTATTTATTTATTTATTTATATATATATATATATATATATATATATATATATATATATATATATATATATATATATATATATATATATACCGGGATACGTTAAGTTTATATTTAAAGCAACAAAACATGACAAAGGGAGGTGACGAATGCTGAGAAATGGCAACATTTGAATCGCCCTAGGCGCGAATAAATGCGGGAAATTTGCAGTGACATTATGCTGGAGCCATAACACATGAGAATGCGTCCTTTCTAATAACCCTTCTGATTCATTCAAACAACAAAGCAAACAGTTTGAAATCATGCGAGCTTTTAAAACGGCATGGGGCCTTCCGCATAAAATTCATGGTGAAGGAAACACATACTACTTACTTATGCATGGCGTTCCTTGTTATTCGAAGCACTAGCGTGGGTTCCTACTCAGGCGGATTAGGGTAAAATTACAGCTTGTATCACAAGTGCTTTTTGAACGCTAACACTTGCGCCTTTCGGAGTATCTAAACCGAAACAATAAGCTTGGAACCATGCTATTTGGATCGTGCATTTTGCAACGACGTGCAAATCGAGCATGAACATGAATAATGTGGTGCGATCAAAGTATCACGATTATGCATTGAGAGATGCTTTTGCGTAGATGCTTATTTCAAATGTAATGGCACTGATAACACTGTTTTAGCCCTGTTTTCTAGCAAAACCAGAGTTTGGTATTTTTATTTGAAAACTTGTGTGAATGTGCCTTTGTGCAATCATAATTAAAATAATGCTATATTTTTTGCTAAATCTTAGAGGAACGCAAGCACACTAAGCTGAATCCTCTCTTATTTTATGTTTTGATCTTGCAACCAACAGTATAGAAAGCACTAGCCAATGTTTGTGAACAATCCACCGTGCTGGGTACAGTGCTTGGCTACGGATATGCTGACTTCGTGTGAAATCCCTGCTTATGCGGTCGCGTTGAAATGAAGTCGAAAGGAAAGAGGCATATAACGGGGTATTTTTCATACATATTGTGGGGGTCTCCATGGAGCAGAAAAGTACTTATATAAAAAGGAGGTTAGAAGCTCTTTAATCGGACGTTTTTAAGTTGATAGAGAACTTTCTAGTTGAATGTTTTGGCCGAATCTGTTAGTTTTGAAATTGTGTGATAAATGTGACGCAATTAGGCAATTATTCAAAGTACAGAAACACAGTGACTTACTCTATGCAGGAGTCAGCAACATCCATTTGATTGCGTGGTGATAAAGTACAACGGTATGTTTTTGAAATATCTTTAGATTTATCTAGGCACACTGTGAATTGCCCGAAACTTGTCGCTTGGAAAATATCTTGGGATGAACGCGAAAACTGCGTAATGAGCAATAGAATAAAAAAGTAGGGCATCGCATAAACAGACGCGAAAATAGCGCTGCGAAGTTGAGAGCTTGCTTCGGCAGTCAACATCTAGCTGGTGTTGAGAGGAATATGCGAATTTAAGCAGCCTATGCAGCAGATAGTTACATTACCCGGTTGTCCGGAACAATCACTGAAAGGGTGCTAAACAATGGAAGCTCAGTGGGAAAGAGCAGAAAATATTATGACGCTCTGATATATGCAAATAAGCAAGCATAAGATAGGGTGCACCCTAGCCAGTTCGTAAAGAATGACCATCTCTATGCAATCAATTGGAAGAGAAGGAGGACAAGTGGCATGAAAAATAAATTCTACTTCCGGTGAGCACAATCTCATTTGAGAAAATCAACTGACATTTTTTTACAAAATGGGATGCCTGAGAGAAAATTACTGCCTTAACTCTCGGCTATTAAGCTCTCGCGGATCATTCGTAAAGAGCTAAAACTATGCAGATAAAACAAAGCAAAATATAGTTGCGCATTTACAAAAAAATTTATTATAAAAAAGGCGCCCATACATGACATTACACCTCAATAAAATGATTACGAAAAGCATATCGGGAACAAAATGACAATAGGATTTATTACAAGGGAGAAGTTGGCCAGCACAGAACTGAATTTCATTCCCGTCAAAAATGATCAGAGAGGCAGCTACATAGCATCACACACGGCAGAATAACACAGAGAAAATAGACTCTGTAGAAGAGAAAGAGAAAAAGGGAGAACGACGATAATCCACTTTGGCTTTGGCGGCAGGTTGATTGTAAGAGGCAGCGCCTTGGTTGCGTGTAGCCAAGTCTGGAACGCACCGACACCCACCATTCAGCCATTACGGCAGGGAGTCGAGTGCAGCCAGATCCCTTCTGCCGTTTTTGTCTCTTTGTCTTTTTACACGTTCCCCGTACATCCCGCGTTCTTCCTTTGGCGTACGTGACTAAGAGAAAAGCGAATTAGGAAGTCCCACTCGTGCGGAAATGCAGAAGCGAGGATAGGCTGCAGTGCCATCTGTCAGGCTTCGTCGCTATCACCCTTGATGTCGGAGGAGAGGCTTTGGAGTCAACCCCCGTTCCTAATTCAGGCCGAACATCTCGTCTCTCTAAGAAGGCTTGTGTTGCTATGCTGAGCACACTTTATGTGCTTGGGTTAACGTATGGCACAGGTGCAGACATTCGTTGGCCGCTAGGAGGCACGGTCCGGCTTAGTACAACGTCGATATAGAGGAATATATATTCGTACTAAAGAGAAGCAGCATGTCATTAGGAAGAGACTACGATGACTTCCTGGTTAACGCATAATGGATGTCATTTTTAAACGTTGTAGTTTTTTTGACAGTCGATTCATGATAGCTGATAAATGGTGGTGTCTCCGCGAGTGGCTTTACTTGTTGCTCACTTTTTTAAAAATGCTACAATAGAAACTATACATGCATGGCGTAAAGAGAGAATAAAATGAGAGAAAGGCAGGGAGGTTAACCAGAAAATGGAGCATTCGGTTTGCTACCCTGCTCTAGGAGAAGGGGGAATGAGGAAGAAAGATGGGAAAGAAAGCGAAGAGAGAAATAGACGCGCGAAAAAAAAAACAGGGCTGGGGTGCAGTAGTCTATACAACAGGCCAAAAGTTCAGTAAGGCCTTCACTGATTTTCTGTGAGCACACAAATCATGTCGCCTTTCAAGCACTGATTGTTCAGACAAAGGTTTGTCGTCAAGGCGAGCTAACGCAGCAGCTAGTTGCCGTGTAACGAGGGCGGTGACACGCTGTAACGAGGGCGGTGACAGAGAACGTGCTTTATAGTTTCATCGCTGCCGCAATGACCGCAAGCAGCACTGTAATATAATAAATGGGTACATACGGCGGGCTCAGGCACTCAGTGAAACCTTATTTTCTTGACGCTTCCGATAACATCAAGCATATAAAAATGGATTTGGGCTTGTCACATAATGCGTAGAACCGTATGAAAGTGCACAGTAAGAGGAGCAGGATGGTTACCGAGAGGTGGAAAACGCTGTCCGTGAACGAAGAGAGCTAGATGGAGAAACGAAAGTAACAAGTTCGCCGGGATGAAATGAAATCGACTAGTACAAGGTAAATTAAACGGGAGATCATTGAGTGAGGTTTTCGTTCTGCAGTGAACTAGCACAGACTGAAAAAACATTAATGTGTATCAACCAAACTGGCTCATCTGCACTGATCATGAGGAAATGGCGAAGTACCCATACAAACATTTAATATGCTGAATGCGCATGAAGAACATGACTAGCACTAAAACAACATTGGCTAAGAAACACCAATCAATCCAAAACAACTTTATATTTGCCCCCTTTTTAATTGTACTTTTTGGTTTCAGCTGAATAAGTCAGTGAAGCGAGGTTGAGGCTGGACATTTGCGCGGGTGTCGGCGCAGCACTGGGGTAGCTCAAGCCTCAGAATCCCGGTTGAACAATCGATAAGCGCAGAATGAACAGTCAAAAAGTCCATTTCGAGAATCACCTCGTGAGGACACTGGCAAGTACAGTGAACAGAGCTAGCGTTGAGTGGTCGGCGATGGTGACACGGGCGGCGCACATTCCCATGACGGCAGTTGTGCTGCCGTTGGCTACTTGTATGACGGGCGATTCGGCGGGTTAGCACTTTTGGAAGACGGTCTAGTACTTCACCCTCATCTATGGCTATAAGCGTCCTCTACTCGACACTGGCGCCAACACCTACATAGCGATATTTTCGCTAACGCATACTCGCACCCCTTTTCATCCCTAACTGTTCGAGTCTGAAGGAACATGAGCCTAACAATATACGTAAATTTTTATAATATTTAAAATGTTACCTACTTGTGACGACCAGCCCTTTGTTGCGGCATTGTCGGAAGCAAAGGTGCGAAATATACAGCTCTGCGACATCACGGACCTCGGTAGCCATCACTACCAATATATCTCCATGGTTGTAGCAGTATACGATATGCAATGACCAGACATGTCTGATGGCCGAACAGCATGGCGCCCACTTGCAGAACTCCTCTTCAATTTGCGGGGGATGGAGGGATGTACCCACTGCTACTCCTGAGCGCTTCACTATGTCTTTAGCTATTGAAGCTTACGTAAAAGCTCTCGGCACGTGCGGTATGACATGAGCCTACAGAGTGCAGCCAAATCAAGCTTCGCAGCTTGCTGAAACAGCTAGCTCGTAGACTTTGGTCTGTTATATTCAGACGCCACCTTGGCGGCATCTGTTGGGCCAGCCGAAAGCTATTGTGCCAAAGTAGTACAGAAGGGTAGTGTTGGTTGCCAAAGACCATACGAACTATGCTTCAGAACTCGGCTGTCCGTCAAAGTGAAGAGGTGGAAATGATCAAGATGTGTCCGCCGCCAACCAAACACTAAATCCGAATAATGTAACACTTCCGCTGAAAGTCCGGAAAAAAAGCCCGGAAGGAAAAGGGATGGGTGGAAGAGGGGTCCATACAAGGTTTTTTGCAGAAGTGAAAGAAGAGAGTGCTCGAGGGGTAAGGGAGAGAAGTAACACAAGAAATGACGATCTCTCTAGTGGTTTTGAGAGGCGTATGGTGGGGGCGGCTAGTTGGTAAGTAATTTCGAAAAATATTGGCAGATCCCACGTACTGTGGGAATCGATGATATGAGAAGCACGAATGAGGAAGGTTTATATCTCATTTTAAATTAGCACAACGTTAAGAGGTGAACATAAATTATACCGCAGATGACTTCCATGATATGATTATCATGTTTGGATGTGTCATTTACCTTCGTCGTCTTTTCACACCACGTAATACGAAATTTCGTATATGTGGAGCTAGTGAAACGGCCGCGAGCAAGCTATGAGCGAAGCATGTGATCATGTTCTTACATAACGCGCATCTTATGATTAGCAAGTTTGTACCAGTCATGTATCTTCGCCATCAATTCAAGTCTCGTAATGCTAAATTCGTAATACGTGAAGCTAGCGAAATGACCACGAGCGCACCATGACCGTGGCGTGTAGTCATCACTAGTCATAGCACGAAAATCATGCCGTGTACGCCATAATTTCCTCGTTAGGGTCTGTCCCTTATGTTCACTATGCGGTCATGTCATACAATACCAGTTCTGCAAAATGTTATGTGAGTGAGTGAGTGAGTGAGTGAGTGAGTGAGTGAGTGAGTGAGAACAACGTTATCAGAGTCCAGTGCAGACGCTGAGGTTGCCACGCGTCACCCGGCCACTCCCACGTGGGGACCAGCAGGTCTAGTCTGACGGCCCTGTCGCGGGCACACTAAATAGCCAGGTTTGGTCCTGTAGTTCTGGGCTGCACAGAAGCTCATCCTACTCGGGTTTGCTATAGGTCGGTCCAGGCGACCCGCACTCCCAAAACATGTGTGCTAATGTAGCGGTCTGTCTGCAAGCGGCACAGGCGGCATCGCGGAATTTGTGAGGATAAATTGCATTAAGGTATGCTAAAGACGGGTACGAATGGGTTTGAAGTAGGCGAAACGAGAGGGCCCGTGCTCTATTGCGTTTTGAATTTGCCATTGGGAATGCCCGCCTTGCCATGCAGTAATACTTGGTAATCTCGTTGTGTGTAGTAGGTGTGTCTTTATGTCCCGCGTCGTCGGCACTGGAGAAGTCGCCCAGATCGAGAGCAGTTTGGCCAGTGAGCGCGCGCGCTGCTGTGTGGGCCGACTCGTTCGGGTTCAGTGCAACGCCGTTTACAGAGCCGACATGCGCGGAGAACCAATGTATGGCGTGAGGGACAATCGTATTGCTGGTGGAACTGTTCAAGATCCTGGCTGCCTGTGTTGATATGCGGCCCTTTTGAAAGCCTCTGACTGCGGATTTGAAGTCACTGTACACCTCTTTAGAACAAATACCATGTGAGCGATGCTACCGCAAGAGTACCACGATCATGAAATGTAAATCATTACATTCATCACATACTTGTCATGATTTTCATGTTATCACAAGTAAAATATGGTCGTCATGCAGTCATGTTAAGCCATACAAATTTTGGTATCGATACCATTATTGAGATGACGAGAACAGCTAAAATTCGCAGGCGGCTGAACAAACAAACAAACAAACAAACAGACAGACAGACAGACAGACAGACAGGCAGACAGACAGATAGATAGAGAGATAGATAGATAGATAGATAGATAGATAGATAGAGAGATAGATAGATAGATAGATAGATAGATAGATAGATAGATAGATAGATAGATAGATAGATAGATAGATAGATAGATAGATATGCTCAAAGTCACCAAAGTTTGCTCAGAAATGTGTTGCATTTAAAACTATAAATGTGTTCAAAATGAGGCATCAGAACGAAGCTGTAATCGCCCTGTCCTCTTCGTTCACGTGTCTTTTGTTTCGCGCAGCATAATTTTTTAAAATGTGTATTGGATGCGCTTGATTGCTGCAGTCGTTGCTTACCGCTGGTTTCAGATTTCCTTCCTGCTTTTGCTTGTTCTATAAACACTTGTTTTGCCACTTTTAGCAAAAGTCCTTGTTCTCACCCCCCCCCCACCCTTCTCTCTGCATCCCTTAATTTCGGAAAATTTTATGCTGTGAGACTGGCGCTACCATGAAGAATAGTGAAAAAGGAATAATTAGCGCTGATGTTCAAACGATATTCATCGTGAGAAGGGCAACACAGCAAGCAGTGCGCGTTGACCTGTCAACGTCGTGAACTTGCTCGCACAAGCTTCTCAGGCGCTTAATAATGTATTTATGTACCTTTAGCCACCTACCCACCTACCCATCGGCACCTGATTCTGTTCCCTCTATCCAGCTTGTTCGTAAACGTCAGTTATCAGTGTATTATTGGCATTTTATGTCTTGTGCCGATTGAACTCGGCATCGATGGTTTATTATCTCAACATAATTTCTGTTCTTTGGCAGTACATGGTTGTTAACCATTTAATTTTTTCTGGTTCATCACCCAGTCTCTAATTAGGTTTTCTTCCTCTCTGCTATTTTATAGCTGAATACATGTGAGTGTTTCTTGATGATTTACGTATTTACAGTTCTGAATTAAAAAAAGAAGAAATAATTAGCTGCTTTTGCATGTATTATTGATAACACAATCCGCTTGCTTAAAGAACCATGAAGAGTGATTGTCTACATTTCTCCCAAGGATGCATTTCACTGCAAACTAAAAATGCTTCATCTTAACCTTTCTCCTATTTCTCTTTTTGAAAAAGGAGATTTTTTATGGCTGTCACAACACTGCAAAACGTTTATTTTAAAGGCTTGGTTGTACGCTACTTCCAAGACTTTTTCACGAATTTGTTGCAGATGTCTAACAAAATGAACTAACTAGTTTCTTGCTGCGTTCCAATCCAGGGTTAAAACTGATTGCGACTGACAGCGTCTGAGTCTTCATGTATTTCAAATCATCAGCAGTTAAGTTCAAACGACAGATCAGCAATGCACTTTGGGAGGATGCTTTCAGCGTCCATTCTGACAGACAGCCTACCTATCTGTTTCTTTTTTAACTGCATCAAAATTTTGACATTCTTTAGAAGTATTTTATTCCCTTGCTCTAAGACATATACGCATTATTCACTTGTTGTGAGTACCAGGGCACAAAGATTTGCCTTTCACTGAAGATGCGGATGCAATCGCACTTGCATCTCATAATGATCCTATATTGTGTATTTTGCTGACATCGGCGTTTGTAACAGCGGCATAATTTGAAAAATGTCCACGACGGACAGCTTCACCTAGTCTGCGTTCTTAGCCTCCGAGTTCCCTCACCTCAATTGTTGTTGGAAAGATCGATGGTTCTCCCCCAGAAGGGCCGAAATATCAGGTACCAGAATACGATGCTGAGTACCCCCCCCCCCCTTTAACCTGCACATGTCTACACAGGTCTACATAGACCTACAATGGTCTCGTCTAGTGCAGCCCCCTTTATACCTCCATTGCAATGATATATCTCTCTATATCTCGCTTCTTTCTAACGTGCATATTATTCACCGATCAGAGGAAAGACTTTTGTACGAACCGCTTCGAAGCTTGAGATTAGGTTTATACCTTCTGGTTCTTCTTTCCTTTAGGGCTAGCGCTCTGGGTTTTCGCCACACGAGCTTTTGCGAGGCCGAATGGGATTTTCTACGAAAGACGTGACCAATTGAACACTGAGCTCATCGAATTAAAAATATTTCCAAAAATTTAGTTATCTCCTTGTTATTTCTAGAAAAATCAATTTAAATGTTATCAAAATCAAATATGTTTATTAATTTCTTGGCATTTTCTTTCTTTTTCATTTCGGAGGAGTACAAAAACTATTTTAAAACTATTTATTACTTACCATTTGACAATTATGAACAAGTTCATTTATGTAGCAAGGCACCGCTCGTTTAATGGCTGATCCCCCTAGGTGGGTTGCGCCAGGATAAAGGGGCAATCAATCAATCAACACGATGGAGCAATCACTGAGCTACTCGTAAGTAAACTTGCATTGTGTGATGTCTAGTCATTCCTTCGGTGTTAAATAGCACTGTGCTACTCATGTTAACGCATCTTTTTCCCCACATCAGGCCTGCTATAATCCAGTTTGCAACGGAGAGTGTGTGATATGGAACGTGGTTATATATATATATATGTATAGCGTTGACAGCAGCGCCATCACATCTACAATTAACCACAGCGCCATCTCTTGCTTATAAGTTGAAGGTTACATGCAAAACCGTTACCACCAATGCCCTCTGTTGTTTATAAGTTGAAGGTTACATGGAAAATGGTTCAGAAATGTCAGACAGATGAAGACGTGTTACGGACAGACAGGGAGACGGCGGACATCCTGAGGTCTTAAGGAGCTTCGCCTTAAAAATATTGTTATCCCCAATGGGCTCTGCCACGAGCTGGGTTGAATAGAAGTCAAGACAGAGCTCAATGAACTCTTATAACACACTGCACGCATGAAGAGTTAATCAAGAAATCAAGATCACCAAGTAATCAGGTTTTTCTGGTGGAAAAAGAGCCTTGGAAATACTAAAGTGAAATTTGGATACGAAAAGACGGTCCGAATAAGGTCGGCGATAGCATATGCCCATCAGTAGTTTTCCGGATCAGGTAGGACAAGCGACCCAAACTAAATCAAGGGAAGTGTCAGGGTCAACAAGAAAGAAAGATACAGCTCATTTGATGGATAACCGCACACCGCAACTCCTCTTATATGCCCGGTCACGGCATTAACATGCAGAATAGATTTGAGGTGCAATTAACTCTGGGTCGCGTACGTCAACGTGTAGCCAAGTATAGGTTAGTGATAGAACTTCAGATGTACTATTATCAAGATACGAGTAAAGAAAAACAGGTTTAGGTAACAAACTGCCAATGTTAGTAATTGATACAGAAAGAAAAGGAGCACATGAAGGCCGCTGTATACTACCATTGCGTGCATCGGCAGCTAGCTAGCTAGCAGTAACGAAGGTGTTAGTACAAGTGTTAGAGATACACGTAGTATTGTCGATAATAAGTCTCTACATTAAGTTTCAAAGGACAATTTCATTCGCTGGCAAACTGAAGCCCTTTCCTGCTTGCTAGTCGTGTTGCTGGCGAAAACTTTTCTCTAATAGAGAAGCCAGTATTTATCAACTGATGTGAAATGGTAAGGATTGCCTGCTTGTCCTTAAAAAAAAACGTTACCTTAGCAATTGTCGTCCTACATGCGTTCGAAGCAAATTCACCCAGCCGGTGCACACTTTGACACTGAAAAATGGTGGTGGGGATCGTTAATTTACCTAAGCATGCGGCGATAATTTTCCTTTCAGTAGTTTCGCAGCTTCTTTGTCCTCATCCTATTTACTAAATTATTTTTGTGCGATAGTGGCTGCGAGCACCGGCGGCAGAAAACTATGGTGCACAAAACCCTTGTTGTGGTCTCATGACAACTTTCACTGTAAAGGAAAATGTGATCATGCAGTGGGCTGCTCTCTTTCCTGGGCCAAGCCAATTTGGTCAGAAAGCGCAGGCGCACGCAATTGTAAGCTTGAGCTACAGGGCTAGACTTGTGAGAGTGCCAGCGAGCTACAGAAAGGCTGCCCGCGAAGCAGCAGTACGATTTGACTTGGTTCTAGTCTATATCTCCTCTCTCCATGACCTCATGCCACAGCAACTGTGTACGTCGACGGTGTCGGGACGGCAGTGGTTGGACATTAACTCGTAATACTGCACAGAAGCAAATTCGTTTTTTTGCCAAAAGCAGCTTTAATCAGTGGAGAACAAAATTTTTATGACTCAGTATATTAACCTGTTTCTTTTTCTTTTTTTTTTTTGAAGTGGGGACCCTAATTCACGCCACATATAACGAATTGGCGTGTACAAATAAGAATTCCTGCGGTCGAACACGCCTTGTTACAGAGGTCTTTCAACGCAGTCATAAGGTTAAAAAAGACAGCCTTCAAGAAACTGCAAGCTGAAATGGGTTCGCACTTAAGGCAAGCCGTACTTTTCCCTTCAGAACAAATGCCCTTCATCCCTGAAAATATGCTTAACCTGCAGATTAGTCTTTCTGCGGAGAAGCGAGCTTTCACAATGGCACTCAACATAGTAGAAAGTTTCTGATGACGTGGAGTCACGCCAACGAGACCTTGCTATTGCTGATGTACTCCGAACATTACCTACCAGTGCATACAGCTGGTTCTTCTCTACGAGCATCAGTTTTCGTAAGAAAGAAATCATGGCGCTAGTGAAAAGAAATATTACAAACGTTTCCATCTGACATGAAATCAATGAGGTTATGCTTCAAGTATATGCGCCAAAATTACTCTCTGTAACGTTTTTCATGGTGTTTGGTATGTTGGTTTCTGCTGTGTCTGGTGTGATAAAAAAGAGCCGTCTTTTATGCGGTTGTGAAGTGTCATTCGTCTACCTCAGTGGTTTGTCCGACATTCTGCTTTTTTTGAAATTTTCAATTATGTACCAACCCCACCAATCTAGCAACTTAATTTTATTATATTTTCAATATGGCAATTGCTATTGCTGTCAAAATGTTCGCTTCTACTATCACATCACCGTGCATATGTGCCCATATAATGCGCCTAGTGTTGGGATTAACCGTATTTTTGTGACGCGTACTCGTTAATGATGGGTAGTGGCAATGGCATGGCATGCCGGCAAGCTCACATCAAAAGCTCCTTCGTCCCTACTAGGCCCACCTATGCACTCGCTAATGTTACCTCTAGGAGATCTGGTTCATCATGTTGGTCCAGCATGCACACCCATTAGAGTAGGCTTGTTTGCATCCGCGTTAGAGGAAGAAATCTCGCAAAATTTTAAACAAAAGTAATGAAGGAAAGGCAATTGACAGAAGAATGCAAAGTAAAATAAATGGATAATTTAAAATGGATAAAAGAGGATACGAAAAAAGAAAATATGTCTTCTCCAGCTGATCGTTTGTAAGCAAGCTTAAATCTCCACGTGCTGAGTCTGCACAATAGACACAGGATGTCCTACGCCCAGTATTTGCAAGCCACCGTGGCTTGACAATCTGCAGTGAAACATGATAAGCTTGAGATCCTGTATGCAGTATTATGAGACGCTGCAGTGTAGCTTTAGCTAACGTGAATTTTTCGCACGATCGCTTCTTTCTATGTTCACATCTGTTTGACGCTACTTTTGTTTTCATCAGCATAGGATAGCTAATCGAACGTGCGTCTCTCTGACCTCGCTGACTTAGTTTCCACTTTCTTCTCCTGCGCAGACTTCACAATTGTGAAACTGCCTTTAATTGGAACAGTGACCAAACAAGTTGAGCGTTATTATGTGAAGATGTCTCGCGTTCTCTTTGTCCTTTTCTTCACGTTATGCTTCTCTCTCAGTGCATATGCGCTGATTTGTCAGGCGTTCTATGCAATAACTTTTATGGGTGAGAAATCGAGTACACACACACACAGAGAGAGAGAGAGAGAGAGAGAGAGAGAGAAAGATAGAGAGTGTAAGAGACAGAGAAAGAACAATAAATACAAAAAAGAACTAAAAATACAGAAATATAGAACGACAGAGCAAGAAATGAAAGCAACGTATGTTACCGGGCTGGTTGGTATTCCATACTGCGTGAACAGCGCGGAAAAGACAGAAAAAAAAGCGCGAGCCGTTGTCGGTTTTTTGATCTTGTGTCTTTCACCCCCGGTTTTCGAAGCTAAAGAAATAGAGAGAGACGTATAAACAAAACATACGCAAGAAGGATGCGAAAGAGCAGCAAGACAGAAAGGAAGAGAGGGAATCAAAGCAGAAGAATGAAATAGAAAAGGAGATAGGAAAAAAGAGGAGGTTAAAAATACAGACCGTGCGAGAAAGAAACCGAAGAGAAAGAAAGAAGTACAGAAACTGAATGAAACAGCAACAAAAACGAGACCACAATACAAAAGAAAATTGAAGAACAGGGAGAGGGCAAAATAAAGATTAAAAAAAGAGAAACAAGGCACGGCACCAAGAGGTGCAGTTTCTTCTGACCTGGCACCACTAGCCTGGATATGCCTCACTTTTTTTTTTAGTCTTGTCGGCACCAATTCATGCTTCTGTTTCACTACCTCACTGCTCAATAAATAAACTGGTTTTAACGTCGATTTATTGCAGCAGGAAATTCACAGACCGCGCTCGGAAAGTCTGCATACTTGACTTACTGATGATGCGAGACTGAGGAAAATATGTAGCAGGGTGCTGCATGAAGAAACAGAGCTCCAATAGGTTATGGTATACAATTCACCTTACGGAATGAGCTATCGCCTTCCTATTAGCCCGATGAACCAATTCCAATATTGTTATAAAACAGGACGTTCACTGTTTATGAGAAGACATAAGCAACTGTTTAGGAATGCAGCCGACAAAGTTTCTATACTCCTTTATTGTTTGCAATGTATATAGAGAAATCTGATGTACTATACTGGTAGTATAGAGCGGAAAACACCACAAGAAAGCAACAACACGACAGGGATCACAAGCTGTTGGGTAACAGTGCGACGAAGACCACAACTCAATCACTTTACATGGCAACAGGACTTGTGACTCTCCTATTGACCTCGGGCATTCAGCGGAGCCATGATACCCAAGCCACTCCATTGGTGTTCAAGAAAGCTACTATGCAAATGAGAAAATCTGGTTGAACGCACACGCGCGGGCGTACGGGCTAGCACAAACTACAGGGGATGGACAATGCCAGGTGAACGACATGCGCGCGGAATAAAGTGGGGCCGATTCATCAGTCCACTTTAATTACGAGTTGTTCCGCTTAAACACGTACCCAAGATTGCGAAATGAGTAGGCCGTGACTGCCAGTGAGCACGCGAGGACAAATCCCTCAGCGCCTATCTACTGGACCCGCCGTTCAGCTCCGAATGACTGCAGGAAGCCTAGGGCCGCCAGCGTATTGAATTCAATGGGCTATGTAGTACGTACCTGGGGATGGTGCTGGGAGCCCCGAGAGAAAAAAAAGAGGCTTGGGCAAAAAGCAAAAAGACAGAGGAGGTGACAGCATCACCACTTCGTGCTGCTGAACGCAGCTCAATCACAGACTCGGGAGACATAGGTAACATGGGCGGCTAGAGTAAACGGGTACCATGTAGCTAAACCACGTAATTTTCGCTTTGCGTCATTTGCGACAGGTCGCAGTTTTACCGTATCTATCTATCTATCTATCTATCTATCTATCTATCTATCTATCTATCTATCTATCTATCTATCTATCTATCTATCTATCTATCTATCTATCTATCTATCTATCTATCTATCTATCTATCTATCTATCTATCTATCTATCTATCTATCTATATCTATCTATCTATCTATCTATCTATCTATCTATCTATCTATCTATCTATCTATCTATGTATCTATCCATCTATCTATCCATCTATGTATGTATGTATGTATGTATGTATGTATGTATGTATGTATGTATGTATGTATGTATGTATGTATGTATGTATGTATGTATGTATGTATGTATGTATGTATGTATGTATGTATGTATGTATGTATGGGTAGCCGCCTAAATTGGTACAGGAGGACTTCAGCGCAGTGCAAACACAATGCGCTAGCATGCGTCAAGAAATCCTTTCCACCAGCCTCGTATAGCACATAGCCGCATACTAGCACATACCTGCATACATAGCCGCTCGTGGAAGGGGTATGCGCCAGAATCCCTTTATGCACTTGGTGTGCCAGACCAAAATGGATATCTTAGCAAGAAAGCGTAAGGGAGCTGCTGACGCTCCCTTATAATTTAGGAAGATGTGGTTAAAATGTTTCGAATGCAGCAGCCGGCTGGTATGTGCCAAACTTGCCATTAAATAAGTGAGTTAATTCATAGAAGCAGCTAAATTATCTATGTCTTCAAATATAAAAAATATTCGAGCATAGCTTTAATGCTCGCTTACATTTAGAAGAATTTAGATACGTCAAAAAATCACACCATATCCACGGAGTAAATGATGAAGAGTGGGGCAAAGCATTCATTTATCCGTCCATCCGTGTGTCCATCCATCCCTGCGTCCGGACGAATGGACAAAAGCATGGGTGGACTGACGAACGCATGGACGGACGCTCGGGCGGACAAACAGATGCATGGACGCACACGAATGCGCAGACGGACGGTCGTATGGGTGGATGACCGGATTCATGGAAGCATGGGCGGATGGACGATGGATGGACGGAAGCACGGAAAGACAAACAGACGGACGGACAGAAGCACGGATGGACGCATGGACGGAGGGATAGAAGCACGGACGGCCTGAATCACGGACGGATAGACGGAAGCATGAATAGACAGACAGACGGACCGACTCACAGATGGACGGACAGACAGAAGCACGGACGGACGAACGGAAGCAGGGTTGGATCGACGCACGGACGAACAGACAGACAGACGAATGGACGCACAGACGGACTGGTGGATTGACGGACAGAAGACGCATCGACAGATGAACGGAAAGAGGCACAGATGGTTTGGCACATGGACGGACGGGCAAACGCTTCGCCCAACTCATCATCATTCACTCCGTGGATATGCTGTGGATACCATAAACGCCTTCTTGTTATATTATGCTGAAGCACATACACACAATGCCGTGTATTGAGGAGGTCATCATCAAGAGGTGGCTACATACCACATACGGAGTAGAGAACGACCAACGGCCTCAGGAGCTTTACCCTTAATATTTGTTGCACTTTAGAACGAGTTTTCTACGTTTGCCTTATGCGTTGCACTTTTATTTCCGCGTTGTCAGCAAAGTTTTGTTATATTGAAAAACCAATGCCCAACAGCCTTAAGTTCTTTTTTTTTGCGATGGTGAAGGAAGGCCGAAATTGAGGAAGCAGTGCAATATATTTTTGCCGAATCTTTATGTAGATTAGCAAGTACTATAACGTTACGTCGATGCCTGCCACCATACGGGGCGTAGTATATGCGCGCCTGGTAAGTAGCTTTTTTCTGCATCCTATGATTGTACCAGCACCAACAGCAACCGAGCCGCACAATGACGCTTGCAATAGCTTTTTTGTCACCTTCGCCCTTTTGCCTCATTGGACATTGTTTTTCTTCTTTTTCCTAGGGGAAACTCAGCAGTCATGACAGTTTACAGCAGTACGTTACAAGACATTCGTGGTAGCGTTAATATAGACCTCCATACATTCGTTTAGGCACCTCGTAATATTGCCTTCCTCGCACAACAACTCATCATGAATATTTCGCAAATGCGAGCCACATTCAATGTTCACAAAGTTTACCCGAATTTAGTTTTTTTCATACGGCACCTCTGAAATTGCAAGGAAACGGCTTTCTGCAATAACGAATACGCATGCACATTGCCACACTCCCGCCTTTCTTTCAAATTTTATGTTACGGCGTACTTACATGTTGAAACGCCACGAGGCTCACGCTGAGTGAGTGCGAACCAATTATATAATCTTAGCACCTTCCAATGTGATTACGCCCCATGACGAACATCTGAGTTTCTTCTTGAAATTACGTGGCCGCTAGCGATAACGCTATAATGTTCGATGGCATAAGCGTGAATGCCGATGTGCTACAGCGGTTGTCAGTTTATCGATGGCCGATGGTCTGTTCACCGCTATCAGTTTACGTACAACGTGCATTGTTTGCTTGTAGTTTAACTTTCAGTTTTTTGGTCACAGCAGGTTCTTTTAAATAAAAATTTAATATATATATACATATATATATATATATATATATATATATATATATATATATATATATATATATATATATATATATATATATATATATATATATATATATATATTCATACGTATGAGCCGGGCCATGTTTTGGGGACAAAGGTAGAGGAAGAGGAGGTTACTTGGTTCGGCCTATGTTCGCCATCATCGCTGATCGTCACCTGATGTCTCCTGTAAATAAACATATATAAACTCAATCTATCCGTTACAGTTTTATCGTGGAGGTGTGGGATACCTAACCAAGCAGCACGGTTCTGCAACAACCTGTGCTACGCCGAAGCCACCGCATTGCTGGGCTACCCCCGTTACTGCTGGTGGTCGAGATGCTTCAGGTGAAGACGGATCCCTGAACCCCGCAGCTGACGGCACTGCAACACCAGTTCCAGCAACACCTTTACTACCGATCTCAGCCGTGGCTGGTCTTTGGCAGCGTCAGCATCTGATAAAGCCCCGTCCTTTCGTAGGCAAATCTGGTGAGGACGTGGACGAGTGGCTCAAACCTTACAAGCGGGTAAGCAACTACTACTCTTGGGACGTGGCAGCTCAGTTGACTAACGTGGTGTTCTTCTTGAGCGACAAGGCGCTCACATGGTATGAGAACCATGAGGGTGCCCTTACAACGTGGGAAGGCTTCCGTGTCCGAAATCAAGGAGTGTTTCGGGGACACCGTGACAAAGAGGAAGCAGGCAGAACAAACGGTGCTGCAAAGAACCGAGGTCCAAGGCGAAACGTACGATGTACATCGAGGCGATCCTGAAACTATGCAATACCGCTAACTCTTGCATGTCCAACGAGGACAAAGTCGGTCACCTGTTGAAGGGCATCGCAAAGCATGTTTATCGCTTTCTTATCGGCAAAGACAGCATTGGTACAGTAGCTGATGTCATACGGCACTGTCGCACGTTTGAGGCGCTGAAAATGAGGCGAATTGCTCCTAATTTCGGTCTATTGCCTAATGTGACCACTGTAGCGAGTATTGACAACTTCGGGCCTTCTGATTTGGCGTCTACAATACGTGAGATCGTGCGTGAAGAACTCAGTCGACACATTCGTGCGACGCCTTGCGAAGCTACACCCTTGCGGGTTCCAGACCAGCATCAGCATCCTGTTTCTATTGCTGCAGCAGGCATCAAGGAGTATCACAACGTTTCTGGCACACCACCGACGCTGCATCGCAGTCACTACCAAAACACCAGGCACCAGCGCCGCTTCAGTTACCCTTGACAGCTGGCCGCCGCCTATCAGAACCCGAACGAATACGCACCTGTGTCACTACGCCCTCGTGATGCTTTCCAAAGTGCATATCGTCAACCTCTTGTGTGCTACAACTGTGGTGCTCCAGGACACATTGCTCGTTTCTGACGTCGGCAGAGAGAGATGACATCGAGATACGAGCCATCATTGAGACCTTCTCGTAGTGGCCACAATTATGATGATCCTTGGTGGTCCACGTATCCCAATAGAACCCTACGACAAGAGAGCTGGCGTGAAACCTCTCCCGCTTCTGACCGTAGCTTGACACATCCTCCTGGCCGAACGCATCGCTCTCTTTCACCTCTACTTTGGCGGTCGCCACCACCACCACCGGAAAACTAGCCGGCGCGGCCTATGGAGGTGAGGTCGCACAACAGGATTCACTTCATATACCTCCGCCAGTTACGATGGACAAAACCGGATATGTGTGTCAATAGATGAATTGTGTGCAATGGCTTTAGTGGATACTGGTGCCACAGTTTCTGTTATGAGCAGTTCGTTTAAAGATAGCTTAGGCCGCAAAGTTATGTTTTCCTATCAGGATTCTGGTAGATGTCGTGGCGTGGGTGGGGATATACTTCAACCCGTAGGACTATGTGCCGCGAACGTGTTGTTGGCGGGAAAGGCGTTCCCAACTGAGTTCTTGATTCTGAAACAGTGCACACATGATGTTATTCTCGGCATTGACTTCCTCCAATAGTGTGGCGCTTTCGTCGACTGCGGTACGGGTGAGGTTTCTGTTAGCGGTGGTGATGCCTTTCTCGCCCTAGTTGAGCAGCAGCTGCCTCCGGAAGACTTACTGATTGTTTCAGAAGAGCTGACATCACCACCATGGTCTATGAGTTCAGCAGCCGTATCTACTCCAATAGCTGCAGTATCAGTCTTTGATGCCGTCGTTGCCTCTCATAATGCATTGTGCAAAGAAAGGGGTAATAGTGCCTAATTCAATTATTTCAATTACTAATGACTGCGCGTTTTTGGGGGCACTTAATTCTTCGTCTGCGCCGATTATCCTTCCTCTAGGAATGAAGCTCGCACTGTTCCACGGTGTCACGGAAAATTCTATTGTCATCATCAACGACGAAGAAAGTGAGAAACACGTGGGCACCTCTAAACGGAGTACCTTCCATGAGTCCTACATTTTGAGCATGGTTAGCAAGACACTACGGTCACATGAATAAGAACAATCGGTCCAACTATTACAACGACATGGGTCAGTCTTTGATTTCGGCGAAAAGGGTAAGCGACTGTCTTTACCATGCTCTCGACCACAGCATACCATTGACACAGGCTTTGCCCTTCTGGTTCGGCTTGGTCTTGAGCTCCAAGAAGTGTCGGTTTGGTGAACGGCAGGCCTTAATCCTTGGTGGTTTGGTAGACAAAGATGGGGTCAGGCCTGACTCCCGGAAAATTGAAGCAGTCAGCATCTATAAGCCACCCACGTCTGTAAAAGAAATTCGCAGCTTTCTCGGGTATTTTCTTATTTTCGATGCTTTGTGCCTAAGTTTGCGGACATCATGTACCCATTGACCAGCCTCTTGCGAAAAGACAGTGCATTCGAGTGGACATCTGAATGTGACGCTGCGTTCTGTCAACTCAAATTTCTGCTGACATCAGAGCCAATCCTCCGTCATTTTGACCTATCTGCTCCTACGGAAGCACGCAGCGGCGCAAGCGTTATTGGCATCGCAGGCGTTCTTGTTCAGCGTCATAATGACACAGAGCATATCGCTGACTATACAAGTCGTTCCCTCAGCAAGGCTGAAAAAAATTACACTGTGACCGAACAAGAATGCTTGGCAGCCGTATTTGCTATTCAGAAGTTTCGTTGTCACCTGTATGGGCGTCCTTTCACGATTGTAACAGACCATAATTCCCTATGCTGGCTCGTTTCTCTCCGAGACCCTTCTGGACGCCTTGCACGCTGGGCTCTACGCCTCCAGAACTTTGCCTTTAAAGTTGCATACAAAAGTGAACGACGTCATACCGACGCCGATTGTCTTCCTTGCCTTCCACTGTCTACGAATGACAACAATACAGACACGTTCAACGTTTGTTTTGCAACTGTTTCATGCACATTTCCTGATGTCACCATGTTGCAGCGGGAACAGCGCAATGACTTGACTTTAGACTCTTTATTCGCCACTGTCAGAAGCTTCAAGGGCAGTGGTCGCTTTTGTCTTCGCGATGGACTGTTGCACAAGGTCGATTTCTCAGCAAGTGGTGTGCGGTGTTTGCTAGTAGTTCCCCTAAGCCTGCGGTACGACGTCCTCCATTTCATGCATGATGACCCGACGTTTGGTCATCGTGGATTCATCCACACTTTGCATCGAACTCAATAGCGCTTATACTGGCCTGAATTGCGACAATGTACGAAGCAATACGTCTCCAGTTGCGACAAATGCCAGCGCCACAAACGTCCTACAAACAGTCCACATGGCCTCCTTCACCCTATAACGAAGCCCACAAACAACACCTTTCGAACAAGTTGGTATCGAGCTGCTAGGACGGTTTCCGCGGTCTTGCAACAACAAACTCTGATTCATAGTCTGCGTCGATCACCTTACCAGATATGCGGAAACTGCTGCGATACCATCTTCCATAGCGGATTCCGTCGCCTCTTTCCTGTTACGACCCATCGTTCTTCGCCATGGTCCACCTCGTGTCATCATCAGTGATCGTGGTCGCCAGTTCGTCGCCCACACTGTAGAGGAATTGCTTCGTCTCTGCACTTCGCCGCTTCGCCATTCAACGCTATATCATCCCCAGACGAATGGCCTTGTGGAGCGCACAAACCGCACGCCTACTAAATGCTGGCTACGCATGTATCCTCAAATCACAAAAACTGAGATGACATTTTGCCATTAATCACCTATGCTTATAATACAGCGAAGCACGAAACCACGGACTTCACTCCGTTCTACCTATTCTACGCTCGGCAATCGCGCAGCTGCCTCGATACAATACTTTCATTCGAGCTGTATACGGAGGATTCAGTTGCTCACTGTGCCGAGCTGAAGAATCTCGCCATATTGCCCATATTCGCACACTGGCATCGCAATATCGCTCTAAGCAGAGGTATGATCAACGCCACGACACCGTTTCATGCAAAAAAGGGGACCTCGTGTGGTTGTGGACCCCTCGGAAGAAACGTGGTTTATGCCTGAAATTTTTAGCGCGCTATGTCGGTCCATTAATTATCGTAAATCGCCTGAGTGTCTTGACCAACGTGGTGGCACGCTTGACGTCAGCTGGTCGTCGGTCAAGCCAAACACAGTTGGCGCATGTAGCTCGTCTCAAGCAGTTCCATCCCACACTACGCCAATGATTCGCGTCGCCCAGCGGGCTTCGTCTGTGAACCGGGGAATGATACGGTATGAGCCGGTCCATGTTTTGGGGACAAAGGTAGAGGAAGAGGAAGTTACTTGATTCGGCCTAAGTTCACCATCATAGCCGATCTATCGTCGCTTGATCTCTGTTGTAAATAAACATAGTTAAACTCAATCTATCTGTAACAATATATTTATATATATATATAAATATATATATATATATATATATATATATATATATATATATATATATATATATATATATATATATATATATATATATATATATATATATATACGCGTCATGACGGCAACGGTGCTGCCATTGGTACAAGGAGAAAACCAGCCAAGAATGTTTATATACCTGCTATTCCAGCAGGAGTAATGGTCGTATTTAAACGAACAAAATGGAGAGAGGTTAACCAGACGCACGCTCGGTTATCTACTATACGATGGGGGTGAAGGGATTTCAAATTGAGAGAGAGAGGAGAGCCAAAGAAAGATTGGTTGATGTGTGGGGTTTAACGTCCCAAAACCACCATATGATTATGAGAGACGCCGTAGTGGAGGGCTCCGGGAATTTCGACCACCTGGGGTTCTTTAACGTGCACCCAAATCTGAGCACACGGGTCTACAACATTTCCGCCTCCATCGGAAATGCAACCGCCGCAGCCGGGGTTTGAACCCGCGACCTGCGGGTCAGCAGCCGAGTACCTTATCTACTAGACCACCGCGGCGGGGCAGCCAAAGAAAGAATTAAATCATTAATAATTACGTTGACGCGTATATGGCCGTGACATTTCAAAGGTATTCATAGAGGTAATGGTCATCAAATCATATAATATTTTGAAGCGTCAAAATATGCTAACCAGGAAATTGCGATGATGTCGGGGCAATGTTTTCTTTTTCGCACCCGCTTCGCTCGCTGACTCAACCTTTAACACATGAATGCAGCAGAATAACTCGTTGGATATTGATACGTTTTGTGCAACTTTGTTATGCCAAGTCGATTGGATGTTTGAAAAACAGAAACAAGTATTCTCAGATGAATAAATAAATATATAAATAAATAAATAAATATGCAGTTCCTCAAGTGATACACACACCAGCAACCAAAAACTTCCCTTTGGAATTATGTATCAGACCTAAAGAGAAAAATACCGCTGTGTGTGCATTTGCAAGCGAAAAACTGCTACGCAACGCTTTCGTTCGAGCTTGTGCAGCGAATCTGCCCTACTTCCTGACTTCTCGCGTAGATTAGCACTTACGTGCAAGGAATTTCCGGGCAAATCAGTGCCGGACGCTGAAGTGAACTGCTGTTCTACAAGCAAAGTAGTGGGCGAGTGCTTACTCCAAGATGAACGTTTTCCGCTGGTGATATATCACGCTAAGCACTTTGCCCTCTGACTCTGAAATGCCCAGCATAGTTCCTCGCGTCGTCGGTTTGTTTCGCGCAGCACTTTGTCGTTACTAAAGCGGTGAAAGACAACTGAACAGCCCTTTTTTGCTCGTTCACTTTTTTGCGTTATTTCGCTTCTCTAGTGCGTTTTTACTGCGAGGCAGTCAAGCAACTTAATAACGAGGCAAAGAAGAAAAGAAAAATAGATCAGTGCTGATTCATTGAAGCTTGCTTTTTTTTTACTTTTTGAATGTTATGGCTGTTTAAGGCACAATGAAACTATGCCTTAGGTTTTCAAACCCTACACTTTGGATTGACATTTAAATTATCAGTTAGAATAATTTTAATTTAATGAATTAAGAGGTAAGTGCAAATCGATAAGAGCCTTTGTAATTGCGCACTGAGGGTTAACTGACTTTTCTTTTGGTCGCAAACGGGTTGCAATAAAAGGTACTGTTAAGATATGATTATTAGAAACAAGAATGTAGGCTGGATTTTATTGAGTTCTATTGGCCCCAATGTCCAACTTACTCTGCAGCACATCTAGAAGCCGTCTCACTCGCATTTCGTATCAATGCACATGTAAGAAGATATAAATAATGCTTACAGCGTTGTGCGAGCCACAGAGGAGTAGAAGGCGACCTGAAAGAACGAGAACGACTGTCTATGTACCCGAGTGAATGAAGTGCTGGGTAATGCCACGGCAGTGACCGTCAACGAGCATTGCGAGGCCGTACTTTGGTGCATGATCGTATGTGATACAGCCCGACGTGATGAGAGTGCTATTTTGCCAGAAGCTGCGCGACTTCCTCATGCGTTCTATTTGAACAACCACAAAGCCAGCTCATGCCGATCGTGCCGAGAAAATGACCCGCGATTGCTCGGAGACTCATATGCTTCATCTCACATCTCTACGCGCGTTGGTTCTAATGCTATGATCAAAGGGGATCGTTATCCGTTTTTTTTCTAGGCTCCGTCAAAAGGATACAGCCGATACACGCTGTTTCTAACCTTTTTCAGACATGTTCACATGAAAGGGATTCCTCTTGCAACATGTTCTTACTTGTTCTGTGCCGCGACCATGTATATTAGTATACTTTATTGATGTACCCAAGTCCATCCACAGTTGTATTGCGGATGTTATGCGAGTGTAAGTAAACGAATGTGAATGCACTAGCCAATTGAGACATCTCTTAGAACCCTTGGGCTTTATAAATCTCCATGTTAGTTAGACTTCGTAGTACAGTATATATCGATGCCAAATGAGACCCTGTTTGTCTTTACCACCGCTGGTTCATTAGGGTGTCTTCATTTTTCAGCACCTTGTTATTACAAAAAAACCAGTCATTTATTCGAGCTTTACCACGGTCTTACGGCACGCTGCTGGTCGCTGGGAGTGAATGAAATGTCCACGTTTCTAAAAGGATGATAGTTTAGTATTCGGTTTACTACTGTTTGTTCTTCTCTAGTTTATAATCTTTGGACCCTTTAGGGCATCCTGCGTGTTCTATAGGCAACCAAGCCAATCTTGGTTAACCATCTCTCCTTCCCGATTCACATTTTTAACAGAGAAGTGGTTCACTAGCCGCAAGTTGTGTGCGTGGTTCATCGGAAAACTATCATTATCCCTTACGAGTATGTGGCAAGAAAGTTTTAAATGCTGGACACTGAAAATGAAAAATAATGATGCACTTTCGCCGCAAGGATGAAGCAATGAGTGCGATAGTACGCCGGTCACCACATGTGTAAAATGTGAATTTAAGCAGGATCAACATTCGTCAACTTTCGTCAGCCTATCAGCAATGCCGTCAGAGGAGAGTACCTCGTACTCAACATCGTTAATATCTTTTTCTAAACACGAAATGGTAAGACACGCCACGGTGCTCTGGTGGTTAAGGTACTCGGCTGTTGACCCGCAGGCCATGGGATCGCCTCCCGGTTGCGGTGGCTGCATTTCCGATGGAGGTGGGAATGTTGTAGGCCCATGTGCTTAGCTTTGGGTGCACGTTGAAGAACCCCCGGTGGTCGAAATTCTCGGAGCCCTTCTGTCACAGAACGAGCGCTAAACAAGAGCGCGCCGCCAAATCCTTGCGACAACGGGCGGCAGAAACGCCGCGAGGAAAAAAGAAAAAAAAAGAAAGCAAACATCCAGGGCTCCCGGGCGCGCGCTCTCCCCGCAGAAGCACGGCTTCGCAGACGATCCTCCTCACCCCACATCTGCGGCCCAGCAAGACCGCGATTTTTCTCGAACGAACGGGGCGGGGTCAGACCGAGCTGAGTCATCCGACGCGGAGGGCAGACAAACCGTCTCGCCTCTCCCCAGCCTTCGCTGCGTATCGCGCCGACGAAATGACGAGAAAGATCTGGAAAGTCGCGCGCAAGGTATTTAACCGAGCAGCCGAGACGAGAAATCAGGAGGAGAAGACGGAACGTTAGCGCCGGAGCGCGTAGGAATTCCGCCGTGTAGTCGGCGAAGGTTCTGCCCGTAGTGACAGAACAGGAGGAGACGGAAGTGAGCGCCAGAGTGCGTAGAGATTCCGCCGTGTAGTCGGCGAAGTTTTGGTCCGTAGGGACGGCTCGAGCTACAGGCAAGAGCGTGGGTTTACCGCTATCGAGCGAAGACGCGGGCAACAGCTGCGTGTGGGAAGCCGACGGATTTCCGGCGAAGAAGTTGAAGTTGAAGAGTGGCCAATTGAAGACGGGAGGTTTCCTGGAAGAGAAACTTCAGAGGGCGCGGAACGACAACAACGCTGGACTTTGAGTGAGTGATTCTCGGAAGAGTATCATTCAGACTTTTGTTCCAAGGACTTTGGACTGAATAGGTTTTCTATCTCTTTAGTCCTTAAGTGTCTTGGTTGTTCAATGCATGCGACTGCATTGTAGTGCGTATCGTTGTCTGTGTCCGTTGTTTTGAGTGTGGCTGATTGTACTTCGTAGTACGTTGTTTGATTGGTGACGTATTGTATGTAACTATTGTGGAGTGTGCATTCTCGTGTATTGTTTTCGATCTGCCAATTTCGAGAATATAATTTGTTTGTTTATCAACTCTCGGCTCCGACTTGTTCTTTGGGCCACAGCCGGCGTCCGCTGGCGCACCAATAAGGACCACTTCTAAATTGTCCACGCTTTCGTGGTGCGGTTCGGGGGGCCGATACTTCGGCTCTTGGAATTGGCCCGGCGATCGCCTCCCTAATAAACGGGACAGGTGTGACAATTAATCTGGCGTCCGCGACAGGACTTTTTGGTGCACAGTGTGTCCAAAGTAGTAGGAAAGAGCCTCGAGTTGTTGATTGTGCTGTCGGAACGAATTTGTGTGTTGTTCAGTGTTCTCGTTAACGAGTGCAGGGGAGTGTTCCGATAGACTGATTCAGGCAGATACTTTTTGCACGCGGCAAGGTTGTATTTGCGAGTTGCGAGACACAATGGATCTCGAAAAGTTAGTTGCGCTTGGTGAGAAGATGGGTCTTTCCGGCGCCGAACTACGGAAATGGGTAAGCCAGAAGGAGAAAGAGGCGGTGGAGAGAGAGAGGTTGGTGGTAGAGAGGGCCAAGGAAGAAAAGGCAGCTGAGTTGGAGAGAGAAAGGCTGGTCGCTGAAAGGGCGAGAGAAGAAAGAGAAGCAAAGGAGCGACAGCTGAAAGAAGAAAGAGAGGCAAAAGAGCGACAGCTGAAGGAAGAAAGAGAGCAGCAATTGAAGTTGGAGCTGGAGAGAGAGAAGTTGGCAGCCGAAAGGGCGAGAGAAGAAAGAGAAGCGAGGGAGCGCCAGCTGAAAGAAGAAAGAGAAGCGGAGATGGCTGAAAGGGAACGGCAGCGGCAGCACGAAATTGAACTCGAGCGGCTCCGTTTGCAACAGCGAAACGAAACTCCCGTCCAAGCTAGAGTTGAAAGCAGCGAACGGGAAGACCATGGCTTCCGCTTGAACCCAAGCAAGCTGCTCGTAGCTTTTGATGAAAGGAAGGACGACCTTGACGCGTACCTTCACCGATTTGAGACGATTGCGAAGAGCCAGAATTGGCCGGAACATCAATGGGCAACTGCTTTGAGTACTTGCTTGAGTGGTGAAGCGCTCAGTGTGTACGGTAGGCTGACGCCGACCGATGCAGCCAACTATGCAAAAGTGAAAGCTGCTTTGTTGAAGCGATTTAGATTCACTGTGGAAGGATTCCGGGACAGATTTCGGACAGGAAAGCCAGCTGATGGTGAGACGGCTACGCAGTATGCCGCCCGACTTTGTCATTATTTCGACAGATGGATTGAACTTTCAGGGACAGCGCAGGAGTACGATGAGCTTAGAGAGCTCCTAATTAGAGAACAATTTCTTTCTAGTTGCCACCCGAGCCTGTCGCTGTACTTGAAAGAGAGGAAGGCTGAGTCACTCGAAGGAATGCTTGAATTGGCTGATCAATTCTTGGAAGCGCAAGGTGGAACTAATTTGGCCAAGGTCAAGAAGGATTGTCCCGATGATTCGAAGAAATTGGCTCCTGAAGAAAAGAAGCGTGCACCAGAGAGCATGCAGCGATGTTTTCTGTGTAACCGAGTGGGTCATCGCGCGAAAAACTGTCGAACGGTCTTTACGAGCCCTACGGTAGTGAAATGTTTTAAGTGTGGTCAGACTGGGCACAAAGCAGATGCTTGTCGGAACGGAGTGAGTCAAACTCACCAGGTATCCTGTGTGCAAGCAGCACCGAAATCTGATAATAATGCCGCCACTGATGGATTCGTAGAGTTGAAGAATGGGGAGAAAATTCCTATTGTGGGGGCGGTAATGTCAAAACAGCCAACCGGTGTTACGAAGGGAATGCCCACGCTTCCTGGAAAGATTTCAGGCAAGAAGATTACGGTTCTAAGAGACACCGGTAGCTCCACGGTTATCGTGCGGAGAAATTTGGTACGGGAAAGAGAGTTGACAGGCAGAACGAAACCAGTTTGCCTAATTGACCGTACGGTCCGGATGCTTCCCGAAGCAGAAATTGAGGTTGAAACCCCGTACTTCAGCGGGAAGGTTACTGCTTTATGCATGACGACCCCCCTGTATGACCTTGTCATCGGAAACATCAACGGGGCGCGAGGGCCAAGTGATCCAGAATGTTTGGGAGAAGACCCGAAGATAGAGCCCTCGCCAACACAGCGGCCGCGAGATACAGTGGAGGAGCATCCCGTGACGGGTCTCTCTAGAGCCCAAAGTGAAGCTGCGGCACAAGAGACAGCGAAGGAGAAGACGATCGTGTCGAATAAGTTCACAGGCCGAGCAACTGGACGTACGTCGGCACGACCTCAACCGACTGACAGTGTAAAGGAGACGGAGTTGGCCAGCCGGGCAAAATGTAGAGGCATTATCAAGCGGGTAAATAAACAGACAGGACCCGTCGAATGTAATGACGCGTTAACGGTGTCGGAAGAGACAACGATGGCTGAGACGACGCCTCAGATATCGTCGTTGGAAAGGGCTCGCCGAAAAAGAACGTGGAAGCACAAGAAGAGATCGAGCGAGCACCGCAAAAAGGGGCGCAAGCGCTGTTCGAAGTATTCAGGATAAGTGCTGAGGTCGAATCAGAATGTGTTGGGCAGTGCTGAGTGCCATATGTTGTGTTATTGTTCTTGTTATCCTGTGTCTCAAGTGTATGTCGAGCGAGTCAGTGTTCTGTGCGATGGTGTGATGAATAGTGTTGTATAATTGTTGGATAGACAGAACTTTGTACGTTTGTATTGTTTAGAATGTGTGATGAAGTGTTGTAGGCATGTACATGTGGCTATATTTCATGTGTTGTGGAATTGAACTACAATGTACGATTGTATTGAGAGATATATTGTGAATGTGAAGTGTCATGAGCGACGGATTGTGTTACAGTCTGTGAGAATGTGTGGTGACTGTTCGCGCTCGTTTGTGTGGTTTTGAATATTATGAGATAATATTCTTAAAGTGGGGGGCAGTGTCACAGAACGAGCGCTAAACAAGAGCGCGCCGCCAAATCCTTGCGACAACGGGCGGCAGAAACGCCGCGAGGAAAAAAGAAAAAAAAAAGAAAGCAAACATCCAGGGCTCCCGGGCGCGCGCTCTCCCCGCAGAAGCACGGCTTCGCAGACGATCCTCCTCACCCCACATCTGCGGCCCAGCAAGACCGCGATTTTTCTCGAACGAACGGGGCGGGGTCAGACCGAGCTGAGTCATCCGACGCGGAGGGCAGACAAACCGTCTCGCCTCTCCCCAGCCTTCGCTGCGTATCGCGCCGACGAAATGACGAGAAAGATCTGGAAAGTCGCGCGCAAGGTATTTAACCGAGCAGCCGAGACGAGAAATCAGGAGGAGAAGACGGAACGTTAGCGCCGGAGCGCGTAGGAATTCCGCCGTGTAGTCGGCGAAGGTTCTGCCCGTAGTGACAGAACAGGAGGAGACGGAAGTGAGCGCCAGAGTGCGTAGAGATTCCGCCGTGTAGTCGGCGAAGTTTTGGTCCGTAGGGACGGCTCGAGCTACAGGCAAGAGCGTGGGTTTACCGCTATCGAGCGAAGACGCGGGCAACAGCTGCGTGTGGGAAGCCGACGGATTTCCGGCGAAGAAGTTGAAGTTGAAGAGTGGCCAATTGAAGACGGGAGGTTTCCTGGAAGAGAAACTTCAGAGGGCGCGGAACGACAACAACGCTGGACTTTGAGTGAGTGATTCTCGGAAGAGTATCATTCAGACTTTTGTTCCAAGGACTTTGGACTGAATAGGTTTTCTATCTCTTTAGTCCTTAAGTGTCTTGGTTGTTCAATGCATGCGACTGCATTGTAGTGCGTATCGTTGTCTGTGTCCGTTGTTTTGAGTGTGGCTGATTGTACTTCGTAGTACGTTGTTTGATTGGTGACGTATTGTATGTAACTATTGTGGAGTGTGCATTCTCGTGTATTGTTTTCGATCTGCCAATTTCGAGAATATAATTTGTTTGTTTATCAACTCTCGGCTCCGACTTGTTCTTTGGGCCACAGCCGGCGTCCGCTGGCGCACCAATAAGGACCACTTCTAAATTGTCCACGCTTTCGTGGTGCGGTTCGGGGGGCCGATACTTCGGCTCTTGGAATTGGCCCGGCGATCGCCTCCCTAATAAACGGGACAGGTGTGACACCTTCACTACAGCGTTTCTCATAATTATATGGTGGTTTTGGGACGTTAAACCCCACATATCATATCATATCATATCATATCATCATCATCATCACGAAATTCGAAAGTCAGATGAATAATGGCAAGTTCCTAAAAATACGTACCACGCCGCTCAACAACAAAGGACTCGCGAAAAGACTACACGCTGAACGTGCGCAAACTAACTCCGTTTTTAGCTCAACAGTTCAAGTGTGTTGCTTAAACACAAAGAGGTACGCACGAAACATACACACAGGTAAGCACAGAATGACCGCCAACAACTGTCAAAGTTGTTCCTTCATTGGATTCTAACAACGCGGTCATTTCGCAAAAGGGCCGCTGTAGCGAACGAAGTGATCTTCATGCGCCCTTCAACATCAACGCAGTCTTTTCGGTGAAACCACAATACGCGGAAACCACCCTCATCCCGACGCCCTATGGTAAAGTACAGGAAAGAGTCTAGCACACGTGCTGCAATGAGTGCGGCGCTGACCTCAGAAGCGCGCTCTTCTCGCCATCTTGTTGGTAAGGCGGAGAGCACGCTGAAAAGCTCATAGCAGTAAATGGTGTAATAAATAGCTCACCGTCAGTATGCTGAGAGCCGCGGAGCCAGGTGCCACCGGTTCAAATCTGCGCGTCAGAAAACATCATAAATGCGAATGCACTTTTTAGTCGGGGTATGTCAGGCATCCGGCGTTGTCCGCGCGCACGGGAGTTTTATCCTTTCCCTCCCACTCTCTCTTTCATAGCAACGGCTGCGGGTGCGAGCGCTTATCTTCGCCCCTAGCAACCAGAGCATGGGGTGCCAGAGAGTGTAGGAGTGGTACCTGTAGTGCTTTGCCACTCCTCTTGCCGTTCGCTCTCTTTCCTTTCTGCACCCCTCTCTCCCGTCCGCTCGCGCCTCACTCTCGACTATTCTTTGGCTGGGTGGCTCTCAAGAACCTCTGGAAATGGGTGCTCGAGACGCCACTGTGAAAAGCCAACGCCGAGCCAAGAACACTGTTGCCCTACTTTCACGTCCGCGCGCTCCTCTCTCTCCACCGTTCGCTGGCTGGGCGCACCTGAAGAAATGGGCAGTAGTAGGTTAAGTCGAATCTCTGACGACAACGCAAGCCTCTTAGCGCAATTAATTTCTTCGAATTTTCTCACGGCTTCCTTCTGGGAGGTGGGGGCATTTTTAAATGCGAAGCATTTCTTAGGACACTTCGGCGACTTGGAGTGTATCTATCTATCTAGCCGCCTACGACTTTTAGCTCTCCTGGTCGTTTGAATAATGGGATCGGTACTAAACTTGGTATGGCATAACATGACTGTATGGTAAGCATATTTGATCAGTCATAACACGAAAATCATGATATGTACGTCATGACTGTCAAGATTTTCATTTCACGGTCTTGCTGCTCTTGCGGTGGTTTCGTTCACATGACAAGTTGCAAAACTGGTATGATATGGCATTACTGCATAGCGAACAAAAGCGACAGACCTTGATATGAAAATAATGACATGCATGTCATGTAACAACATGACTACATGCCACGCTCACGATGCGCTCTCGACCATTTCGCTAGCTTCCCATATACCAAATTTGGTATTACCTGACGCGAGCGGACCATAGGTAAGTGACACATCCAAACGTGATAATCACGACCTGCGTGTCATGTAACAACATAACTACATGCCACACTCATGATGCGCACGCGGCCGTTGTGCTAGCTTCACATATGCCAAATTTTGTATTACGTGACGTCAACGGATGACGAAGGTATGTGACTGGTGCAAACATGATAATCATAAGATGCGTGTCATGTGAAAACATGACTATGTGCCACAGTCAAGGCACCAATACACTTCGACGTAGATGTTCGTTTCGTCACGTCACGCCGGCTTTGCCATGCCAGGCGGTGGTCCTGCCGTATACTCGCAGGCACACGCTGCGTTGCTTTGACACATGCGCGTTTGAGCGCGTACGGCGTCCCTCCGCCTCAAAAGGAGGCAGACGCAATGCTGTCTTGGTAGCACATTGGCGCCATACGCAGCATGTCACATTTCGTGCCGGTTGCCGTCGGGCCGTACTGACGGACGCTGGTCGCGCCGACCGCGCTTGGCGTCAGACTATAGAGTGCTCGCGTTTTGCTAACCTAGCGTTGCTGTGCCCAGCGTGCGAGTGCGGCAACGTTACGTTGGATTACATTGGGCCCTTCATGACGTGCTCGAGGCCATTTCGCTAGCTTCGCTTATAACAAATTTAGTGTCACGTGACGTCAATGAATGACGAAGGTATGTGACTGGTGCAAACATGATAATCTTTAGACGAGTGTCGCGTAAGAACACGACAACATACCACGCTCATAGCGTTCTCGTGGCCGTTTCGCTAGCTCCACATGTACTAAATTTGGCATCACGTGACGTGAATAGATGACGAAGGTAAACGACACATTCGAACATAATAACCATGACACAGAAGTCGTGTACGGCATAATGTACCTCCACCTCTTAACGTTGTGGTGATTTGAAAGTGGCATATACACTTCCCTCATTCGTGCTTCGCATATCATCGATATCCAGTGTTCATGGGATCTGCTGAATTTTTTTTATCACTAGAATGCGTCGTAGGCCCGTGTGCTCAGAAGATTTGGGTGCACTTCAAGGAACCCCAGGTGGTCGAAATTTCCGGAGCCCTTCACTACGGCGTCTCTCATAATGATATGGTGGTTGTGGGACGTTAAACACCACATATCAATTAGATTGCGCCATAGGTGCATCCGTTTGCGTTTGCGGGAATGCCTTCCGCTGTACTTAAAGATCACCAGTTGGCTGGCAGTGCCTTTTGTTTCAGCGTTAGCGCTGATACAAATGGTAGCGCTAACGCAAGCGTCCTCTGATATATTCAAACTCTCTTTTTTACATTTAAAGACCATCTAGTGTCATACCTACGCTCCCATTCACCTCCGCATGTTTCTCCAGAAAGGCAATCCATTATTCACTTATAACGTTCCGAAACCCTGAGAGGCAACGTGGGAGAGAACTACGGAAATTTCAGCCACCTGGGATTCCTTAACGTGTATGTAAATATAGGTACACTGGCCTGTTACATTGTCGTCTGGATCGAAATAATGGCCACTATGACCGGGAATCGATCCCACGCAATGTCCGTGCCTGAATATTCAGACCAGTAGAGGGTATTTTTATACCTGACATACCAAGGTAATTAATCTGGTAAGAGAAATAATGTATTACGATGTGTTGTGTGAGTTTTTCTCATGGCTTCGTTCAAATATCTACAGGATACATATAGCCTTAACATTACCACCTATTTATTCACTTTACGCCATCGTTTCGGTCTTTAAAGAAATCAGCAGCAACCATGTGGCAGATTGGACAAAATTAAAGAAAAAGAACAATAAAATAAACGAGGTGCTGACAAACGAAACACCAGCGGCAAAAGTTCTCATCGCGACCCACTTTCATTCACGAGATGATGGTGGCAGGACAAAGAACCCAAGAAAAAGATTAAAAATTACTGTTTTTCCTTTCTTACATCCGGCGTAGGAAGTGGGGAAACAGGCTGTCGTTCAATTGACATTCATGTGAATTGCCTGATATCCTGTGGCTCGTCCGTTTCCACGCCATCAGTTGACACCGCTTAAACGCCTCGGGGGCAGACGAGCTAGCTAGAACATTACAGAACGATAAGGAGGCACGTAAGAAAGCAAAAAAAACTCAAAGGTTCGTGGTGGTAGGGTACGGGCTTTTGCCTAGACTACAAAAGCTGGTGTCGCTGCATCTTCTTTTTGAGAATTAGAGTTTTATGCAAGGCAAAGTATCACTGTTTGTAGTGCCGCTATTTTATTGCGGCACTACAAATTATAATATAGTAAATATATTGTAGTATTATATTGTAATTATATGGACACACTTGGCTGCGTTTTGCCGCTGGCGTCGGTCTTGATGTGGGCGTCACCATTACTCACGTGTATGTGTACGTATCTGTATATAAGAAAATGCGAGAAAAAAAAAACTATCTAGAAAAAGACTGCGGTGCGCGGAATCCAACTTAGGACCTCTAAGACTTGAATGCGAGGCGTTAACTACTGAGCCACGGGGGAGCATGTCCCTCAACGTTCAAGCGGGAAGCTACTTCTAAGTACCACTTACTGCTGGTTACGGGCATCTTGGGGGGAGGGGGGATTAATGTTTTCAGCATTACCAATAAGACGGCGCAATGAGCGCGCGTCGTCACATCGTCAGGATGCAGCAGTGCGTGCCCGAATTTCCCACACGTACTATGTCCCGCGGAAAGGAGGAGATGGACGCTCGATCGCGCGCCCTTGTTGCGTGGTAGGAAGGATGGTACGTCTTGGCTGGCCTTTGGCTTTCGCCGGAACGATTCTGTTGTAGTTACCGGGCACACAGAGATCACTGCAATCATTGCACAGTCTCTGTTTGCGAAAAAACTCGCTTTGCAGACACAGCGAAGTAACAACTGAGACGCCTAACCACGTTCATCTGTACCTGTGAGTAGCTTTCGTGCATTATTTGTGCGTGAGAAACGCACGTATTGATCTACTTGCCATTTTGCGTGTCACCTTCCGATTTGTTGCTATGACGTTCATGCTGTTCATGTTGCTATGTCAAACTGTGGTTTTTTTTCTTACCGCTCGAATTAGAAATGTTGAATATAAAGGTACCTTTGTTTCTTTATCTTTGATGTTTTTTTATTCGCTATGAACATTCGTTCTATAGGTGATCGTTCAATGAGACCCTGAGAAATTTGTTGGCATTTTTTTTCTCTTCAAAAAAACTTTTGTCTTACTTGTTCATATCTTCTCAAAGCTAAAGATCTTTTATAGGCATGGTTACAGAAGCGTTTTTAGAAAACGATTTTGCGGTGGTGGGTGTGCCTACTTGTATTTGTAGAAGAGCGGGGGAGGGCACCTCGTTGAAATGGACACTTTCCGCTCCGTATGCCATAGCTAAAATCTTTTCGAGCGGGGAGGTGGCATGGGTCTGTTGTACCACGACGCCACTACGCCAGTGCAAAATAATGTTCTGTTTTTTTACCTGACCCTCTTTTTATAACACGCACTGTACTGCTTTAACATACAACGCGCAATTCTCGAGATTATATGTGCTGTTCTGTTTTAATATGGTGGTTTGTAGCTTTCACAGGGAAAGTTTTTATGAAATCAAAACTATGGTTACACTCGGCGTCGTAGTTGCCCGCCGCCGCCGCCTGTGTCCGTCACCACTATCGCAGGATTAAGAAATAAAAACGTAGTGCCAATTACACACTGGGGCTTCAACCTGGGTCCACTGCGTGCCAGCCCAGCATTCTACCACTGAGCCACGCCAAGTTTTTTTTTTCTTCATGACACTTGATACATTTTGTGCATATATACATATGCCACACATCACTCACCAGCATGCGTAAGGCTAGCTGTATTCACATACGCATCTTTAACGCTTTTAACGTGTTTAGTAAACTAAGCATTTCATCGCTTGCCCCATGTTCCAGCTCTTCTCTTAGTTTCGTTACCTGTTCAACAAAATGGGTGTTAACCAATCACGCTTGGACTCAGCATTTTCTACATCAATACGTGACCTCCATATGCTATGAAGACATAGAAGCATGAAGAGGTTATACGGGACACAATTTCTTTGAAGAAGCAGCAAACGATTACCGTAGGCGTCGATTGTTTAGCTCCTTCTTCAAAGTTCTCTGCAGTACATCCCGATAAAACACGGCGTTCTAACGGTCAAAAAAATGTGTTTCGCAGTTTCTGCTTTTTTACATAAACTACAGTTCAGTACCCACGGAACAAACATACCTCGTTGTTCAAGCGATGTTTTCACAGGTAGTGTGCCCGTGTGAAGTTTTAAAAAAAACGTTTAACCCCAGGTGGGACTAACAACTTTTTGACGCGTTTCAGGACATCGCTACCCAATCCGTCTCCATAAACTGTACTGTAGAGTGGGGTTGGAAAAACTATGTCTATTGAGTCTTTCCGTAGGAGCTTTCTGGGCACGTTCCTTAAGTATTACATAGAAAATCTGTTTGTTCACTTGTACTTGGGACTTGGTCGCAAACTCGCCTTAGGCAGGCTTGACATCGAGAAAAGAATCGCGGTAATAGGAACAATAAAGCGTTTCAGAACATCAAAAGAACTAGTCCTCACACGGTGAATAGCGTAAAGAATGGGTCGTCCAATGCTCAAACGCACTTCAAAAGCTGGTTCTTGGTCATATATAACTGTTTCGCATACCCACTTCAGGCACAATTCCTTATCGTCGTCGACCAGTGCATGAACAGTTGGCACAAAATTCTTTGTAAGTGCTTAGTGGATACCACGCTTCTCAGCAGAATGACGAAGGATAGCATATAGAATGCCGGTCGACTACCCAAAAATTATTAGAAATAGTTTTGTAGTGGGCAACCAGCAAGTGTGCGTGCAGCAGTTACTCAATGAGTGTTTAGAAAACGCTCCTAATGGCCACTCTTCTAGCTTTCGCTGTGACTGTGCTGTGCCTTCCGAACAGGCCTGGCATTGTTTTTTGCTTGCGTTTTCCTTTCATATTGTAATTTTAACAATATTTTGCAACTACCATTTATGACAAAAAATAATGCCGTATAGTAATTACGCTCTTATAACTGCTACATTTCCAAGAACTGCACTCTTTCGTAAACGTATTTAAGTATGTTTGGGAGCGTGTAACTGCGTTAAATATAGTTAATATCCTTTTTATGAAGTGAGACTCAGCAATCACCACAAAATAACTCACTGAACACCAAAATGTAAGGTTAAGTTTCTTAACTATGCTTTGGCGAGCTCAGAATGAAAGTCCTTTCGCGCTATTCATTTATTACAAAACCAAGCATGTGATAAAAAAATGAGGGCAGCTTCGGCCTCGACGGAAGTGAGAAGCTAAACAGCCTGCTTTATCTATCTATCTATCTATCTATCTATCTATCTATCTATCTATCTATCTATCTATCTATCTATCTATCTATCTATCTATCTATCTATCTATCTATCTATCTATCTATCTATCTATCTATCTATCTATCTATCTATCTATCTATCTATCTATCTATCTATCTATCTATCTATCTATCTATCTATCTATCTATCTATCTATCTATCTATCTATCTATCTATCTATCTATCTATCTATCTATCTATCTATCTAGCCGCCTACGACTTTTAGCTCTCCTGGCCGTTTCGATAATGGTATAGATACCAAACTTAGTATGGTATAACATGACTGTATGAAAAACATATTTGACTAGTCATACCATGAAAATTTTGACATGTATGTCAATAATGTCATTATATACATTTAATAGTCCTGCAGTTCATGCAGTGGTTTCGTTCACCTGGCATGTTCCCAAACTGGCGTGGCATGGCATCACTGCATGGCGAACACAAGCGACAGACCCTAAGGTGAAAATCACGACAAGCGTGTCATGTAACAACATGACTACATGCCACACAGGTGACGCGCTCGAGGCCGTATCGCTAGCTCCACATATGCCAAATTTAGTATTATGTGACGCCAATGGATGACGAAGGTATGTGACTAGTGCAAACATAATAATCATAAGATGCGTGTCATGTAAGACAATTGCTACGTGCCACAGTCAAGCCACCAATACACTTCAACGTGACGTGGTGGGCGTGCTCGCCGGCGTTCACTTCGTCGCGTCACGCTGGTGTTACGACACCAGGCGCAAGTCCTGCCACATACTCGTAGGCATGCGTCGCGCTGCGTTGGTTTGACGTACGCGCGTTTCAGCTCGTCCGGCGTCCCTCCGTCACGAAAAGAGCGAGAAACGATCTTGTCTGTGTAACGCATCGGCGGAAAATTCTGTGTGTCGCATTTCGCACTGGTTGCCGTCGGGCAACGCCTACGGACGCTGGTCGCACCTGGCGTCAGACTACAGAGTGCTCACGCTTCGCTAACGTAGCGTCACTGTGCACAGCGTGCGCGCGCGTCAACGCTACATTGAAGTATATCGGGCCCTTCATGATGTGCTCGCGGCCGTTTTTCTAGCTCCACATAAAGCAATTTTCGTGTTACGTGACGCCCATGGATGAAGAAATAAATGGCTGGTGCAAACACGATAATTCTGACACGCATACCATGTAAAAACATGACAACATACTATGCCCATAGCTTGCTCGCGGCAGTTTTGCTAGCTCCACGTATACTAAATTTGGAATCACTTTTCGTGAATAAATGGCGAAGGTAAACGGCACATTCAAACATGAAAATCATGACACGGAAGTCATGTACGGCATAATTTATTCTGTCCTCGTAACGTTGTGCTGATATTAAAGTTACATATCAACATTTCTCATGCGTGCTTCGCATATCATCGATTCACACTGTATGTGGGATCAGCCAATTTTTGCACGTTCTCTTTTCCAGTTTTTTCTGTGGTTATTTTTTATATTCATTTCGTTTATTCTTGATTTTTTCTTTGCGTATTTTTCTATCCCAGGCTTGCTTCCTCTGTCACTCTTTATACATGGCTTTCGTTGTCTTGTTTCCGTAGCAGCAGCAGTAATGTCGACACTCTATATCGTCGCGATGGTGCTCGAAGAACAAGAAGAAAAAGCCTTGCGTTAAAATTTTCATAAAGGCGCTCGAAGAACATCAGGAAAAAGACTTTTAGTTAAATTCATCATCGAGGCCCTCCAAGAACAAAAAGGATAAAGCCGTGTTTTAAAGTCATCATCGATTCACTTGAAGAACACGATGAAGCAGCCTTTCATTAACATCATCATCAAGGGACTCGACAAGAGAAAGAAGCCTTTTCATATTTTTATTGCGACAAAAACTTGCCCATAGGGCATAACATCTTCACGAGTATGTTTGTTAGTTAAATGTGTGCCGTTAGGCCGGCGTTGTGTATGAAGTGAAGTATAGTGTCTTGTGGAATGTGTTATGTATCCAGCGGTTGTAACTGGTGTTGTCGCTCTAGCGAAGGCCCGCTTGAGGAAGCGGACGGGGGCGTTCTGGATTAGGCCTTTGACATGTCTGTATAAGGTGGAATGCATCTGCTTGCATCACTGGAGTGGTAAAATACGGACACGTATCGCCAACTGTTAAATGCGACCAGTTCTATGATGATATAACGGCTAGTGTAAGGTCAACTCCTTCCCTAAGCCTCTTAGCAGAACTTCCTCCACCATAGTAAGGTGAGGGGGGAGAAAGCAGACACGATGATGATGTGAACTTGCGGTCTGTGCATGAAGACGCCTCAAGACAAGCACAACAGTTTCAGAAAGCCCTTGGTGTTCTTCAGAACTGCACTCAGAAAGCAGGGTTAGCCATGTCCGCCCAAGAAGCCTTGCCGTTAGGCCATTATCGAGACGCTCGAAGAACAGGAGGCAATAGCCTTCTTTTTTGCGCAAGCACGCACTTAACATGCTACAGCTGGCTATGTTATGTGGAAATTTGCCTGCGTTGCGCCAAGTGACGATGACAACACACAAAACACTAGCTCTCTGGAGTCTTTCGCACTCAGCACGTTGTGTGGTACCCTACTGACTATCTTAACCAAATATCACCTGTAGTGGGAAGATATTGCTAATACAAAACACTTTCTCTTTTTGTGCTATCGGCGAGAAAAATGTAGTGGTTACATATATTATAGTGATTAAGGAAGACTTTGGTGACGCAAACGAAAATTAGATTTTTTGCATTTCACATATAATATATGTGTTGAGTAAAGGGCATTATATTTCAATGTATGGTCAGCCCTCAATGGTAGCGTTGTTCGATATGTCATCGCTCAGACAATCGAATATATTCAGTATAGCAACGTATTGACGACGTATGCTTGAGACAGAACTTATCCTTATCGTTTACTGTTATGTTTTCTTTTCTATAAACCATGTTTAAAATAATGGTATAACGGTAGCCTACCTTCTAAAGATGTGCCTCCCGGGTCTCCACCGGCAATTGGAAGTACGCGATGTCTCATGCTTTTTCTTACATCAAGACATAGGTGAGGCTCTTAAACTGCTGTAAAGAGGGGGAGCTGTTCAAGCAGCTGCTCATAATTGTTACGCCGAAACATCACCCCCCTTCAAAGCAGGTAAAGAATGAGGTTTAAACGTTCAAAATTAATCAATGTCCTTATGCAGTATCTCCACCAAAACAAACAAAAGCAGATACAATAGAAGAGGAAATGCTCCGGCATTGCTTTCGCTGTGTCGAATACACTTAATATCGATACAATTGATACCGAGGCAGCAATGCCAGAGAATCTTGCCGCGTTTGTTCACCTTCTCAGTACGTCTGCTATTACGTGGAGGATCTGTTTTTACAGCACTATTTGTGGCGCGTAAGCAGAAACACTTCTTCCAGACGACTTTGGGTCCATGAAAAATCTCGTGAAGTTTTGCTTCGGCGTTGTAAGAGCTTAGATGACAAGTAAGACTTGAAGATTGTTGTATCTTCGTAAAACACACCCTGGAGCCCTTTACTTTTTCACTCTGAACACCCGCCTGCCTTCAGAGGGAATTTTGTATTGTTATGATTACAAGGCATGCATAACGTCCTCTCGTTTTCACCCAACGAACATGCAAGGCATCGTGCATCTTTTTGCGAAGCGATCTTCGTGGTGACCGAGCAAGCAAGAAGGTAGCAGCGTCAGCTTGAATGCGTGGAACGCTTATGGAGAATGCACTTAATTGCGCTTGTTTTTAAAGATCAAGACACCTTACTGCCACAAAGACGAATAATAAACAAGATGCTGGAGGATGCTTGACCGTCGCCCCACTGATAAAACGTGATAGCCTAATCGGGCACCTTTCACACCTTTCCTGTCAGTAGCCTCACTTTCTTTTTAGTAGTTAGCTGAACCACGTTGCATAAAAAAAAACCTGTACGCGTAACATTAGCTGTTTGAAAATATATTCTGCTGTATTAACTGCAAGGAGCTGCCAAGTACCCACCACGCCATTATTCTTTTTTGGGGGAATTAGTGAAATACTCAGTATTTTAGTAACACCAAATGTAGACGCCAGGTTGCAGCAACATTGAAAAAGCTGCTTCGACTTTGTGGCAACTTTGCGTCCGTCCTTAAGAAGACAAGCGAATCTACGCGGATGCTTACTTCATTTATGATTTTGCCAATGATTATGGTGGTAGTGCCTTAGTGCTTTGTAATGAGTGAACACGTGAGCCGCTCATCGGTCTGGCAAATCACGTGTCGTTATGTCTGGCGCACTTCAACGTTTCTCCCACGTGACATTACCATGGTTAAGAAGGCCCGTAATGTACTGCTCAAAAAAAAAAAAAAGCGGACGGAAAGACGAAGTAGAAAAAAAAAAAAAACGCCAGGCCTGCGAGGAAGGCGCAGCACAGTCTCAGCGAAAGATAAAAGAGTGGTCTTTCAGAGCCTTTTCGAAACACTCATTGGGTAAGTACTGCAAGGACACTCTCTTGAAACCTACTAGGTCATTATTAATAAATTCATTTGTGTTGTAGGCCAGCATTCGCTATGCCATTTTTCGTCAATCTCCTGAGAAGCGTGGTATCTGCCAAACACTCGCAAGGAATTTCGTTCCAATTGCTCATGCAGTGGCTGACGACGGTGTGGAATTATGGCTCCAGTGGGTATGCGCCACAGTTTATAGGGGAACAAGAGCAAGCTTTTGTAATGGGTTGGAGCATTGGACGGCCCACACGTTACGCTATTCGCATTGTGCGACGACTGGTTGTTTTTTTGATGTTTTGAAACGCTTTATAAGTCGCATAACGCGATTGCTTTCCCGACATCAAGCCTGCCTCAGGCAAGCTTGACAGCAAGTCACAAGCACCGGTGCAGCTCAGTGGTAGAATACTGGGCTGGTACCCAGCGGACCCGGGATTGACCCCACTTTGTCATTAATACTGGGTCAAGCCTGCCTAGAGCAAGTTTGACAACAAGTTACAAGCACCGGCGTAACTTATTGGTGGAATATTGGGCTGGCACCCAGCGGACCCGAGTCCGAGCTATACTGTGTCATTTCTGCTTTTTTCTTCAAATGTGGTTACGGACACCGGCGGCAGTGGCGCGGACAACTGCGCGTGACCCAAGTTGTGATCTCATAACATCTTTCATTGTAAAAGGGCAAACAGTACATTATAGATCTGTACCAACTTTCATAACTAGCTATTCTCCTGATAAGAAGGCCCTTAACTTCACCTGACACTCGTGCTGAGTATTACCTTGACCAACAGATTAGGTAGTGCGGAATATAATATATAACCATAGTGGACCTTTGCATCAACCTGACACGCATAAGCCTCCTATCAAGTTGGTAACTTCTATACTAGATGTGAAAAGTTGTGTCGCAACACTTTAGGTATACGAACGCGAATATGAGAGTGTGGCGAGTAAAGCCCTTAAAGAAACCCTTGGTTACCTTTTCACGGCATTCAAAATAGCGGAACAACAACAATATCAAATGCAGGTAAGTACCTTCGAAAAAAGTAGTGCACTTAAGTTCAAAAGGTATAAGCATAATGTCGCACAAGATTTGGAGCCTACTTCGACAACTCAGCACTGCGTAATTTGTATACGAATAGACCTATCAAGAGATGGTAGGAGTTGTAAAGTAAGAAAACATCAGTTTCAGTTTAAGATGCGTCTAGGAGGGTTGGAAAATTGCTCACAACTTTCGAATGACACGCCCGTTCAGTCGCTACCAGCGGCAATTTATATCTTTTCATCCACTTTGCCTTTTTCTCATTGACATTAGAATTGCTGCTAACAAATGCCCCTATACATTTCTCAGCTTTCCTGGCTGCTAGTTATAAATATTGATATGTCTAGCAAATATTGACCAGCCCTTCGAATTCCCTTTGTATCATTCCTTCATAGCCAGGGTCTCCCTGTGGCAGCACTAAATGCCTTGAGGTAGTACAGGGGGAGTGGGGTATTTAAACCAAGCTTTAGGCAGGTGAAGATATCGCGTGTTTTGTGATACCAGCGCACAGAAAAAGAGTGTTCCACAGTCGCCGTCACGGCTATTAGCGGCGCTCACTAGCAGCCCCAGCTTTGTGTGCGCATTTACACCCCATATAAGGGACGGGAAGGATGACCGTTCCTGCAGCTCCGTTGGTAGAGTATCGAACGCATTATACGAAGGTCACAGATTCCATCCCTCCCAATGACGCGTCATCTTTTGTTGTGGTTTCCTTTTTCTTATACATATCACAATTACCATGAACAACATCGCTTATACTTTCGTTAGCTTTCTTGTCTGCTAGCTCGAATTATTGTTAGATCTAACAAAAAAAACAAGAACGTAATAATTCTTTTGTTCATTTGAGATAACAATGTAATTATTATTGCAAATTTTTCAATAGACGTGGAGCTTTAGAATGTTGTTGAATTAAAAAAAATCCTTCTTTCATTTATTTATCAGGACCCACCATGAAGTTGAACGAATAAACAGCTGATCTAGAACTCCTCAACGATTTCTGTAATGTTCAGCCGTCTCTACTCTTACTCGATGCGACGATGTCTGCTAGTGTCTTCAGGAGACGATAAAACAAAGCATTGTAGGGAAACAAGGTGGTGTTGAGCGCACTTCATAGAAAACGTAGTGCAGAACGTGTCACAAAGCCATCATTGTTGTAAGAACAGCATCGGTGGCAGAACCAGCACGTGCTACACGGAAATGGTAGTTATGAACGTTAATATTATGAAGTGTTTCACAAAAATATACGCCGCAAGCATTGACTGCACCAGACCCAGAGACACCACCACGACCAGGCGCAGTTTATATAGTAGAGTGGTCCTATATGCAAACAGCTTAAATAGTTCATACAGGCAGAAAGGCAAACAGTTATGTTGTTATGTACACCACTTACAATTTTACATATAGTAGCGCGAGTTGACACGTGTACCATTCAAAAGCCTCTAATATCACCACTGAAAAGATGTGGTGTCAAATTAGTTGAGATGCAATCTGTTTAAGTGACCCTTATTGCTCTAACTGATGCATCTCCTTCAACTACATCGACTACGTCACCAGTTTAACAATAGAAATTCTCTCTTCTTATGGCGCGTATAAACTCTGCAATATATCCCTCGATGCTCGCCACTTTCACGTTTGCTTCCCTACTACTACTACGTTTTTTCTAACCTTTTCATTTTCCACGTCGTGTCTTGCTTCCATACTGCCTGAAGAAATCCAGTAATGTGACTCAGAATGGACTTCAACTTGCCTTCTCAGCCACTCTGATTACGTCGTCTAAAGCAAAGGTTCATCTCAATCCAATCACAGCCTGGATTAAAGTGAACTGCCCTGCATGAGTTCTTGTCCTTTAGGACATAATCAAAAGAAAGCTCCGCGAAAGGTATGCTCTGAAGCAGTGAAGAAAAAAAAAAGAGAAAGTGGTGGGTATGTGCGCCTATAACACCATCTTCTTTTGTGCAGGGGAGCCTGAAAGAATGTTATATTTTTAAATTGGTGTGCGAGATCTCTCTGAAAACCCCAATTTCCCACGACAAAGACCTCCCATTATTACGCGGAGGATTGGTGCTGTGGTGCATAGAAATTGTTCTATAAATAATCCATTCGTTTGATTGCGAGTTCTTTTGCTTTTCTTCATACTTAAACTGTACTATAAGTCGTCTTGAATCTGAGTAAGGGCTCTCTGAGACTCCCAATTTTTTCTTTTTGACTAAGCGCTTGGTTGACGTCTTTTGATCAGGCCTTTCTCCAAAAACGAATGTATCGCCATTTCTTATTGTAAAAATGGCAACAAAATGCAGTTGGTATAGTGTTATGCCACGTGACGATTGCTGTGTATTACAAACGATGCAATATGGTAACTCCTTTCAGGCCATGCGGAAAAATATGAATACACGTAAGATAGTAGAATATAACTCATCTTGACAACCTTTGAATTTCTTTCCCGATTAGAGATAAAAGAATGTTAGAGCCATTGTGACATGTTAATATGTACACGTGCCCTGTCTGAAAATTAAAGTAGCAAGAAAAAGTGCTATAGACGAGGACAAAAAGTAATGGTGTACACAGTAAGCTATTCCTTAGTATATTGCGGTTACAAAAACGAACATTAAGTTGCTTGTGTATATGCCAAAAACCAAGGGTTGTCGCGCAATTACTATGCATAAACAAAGAAACGCAACGCACAGTAATAATTTTAAAGACGCCACGAGATCTCATGCCTTGCGTACGCTAGCGCGAAGTATAGAAGTCAACATAAAAAAAAAAAGCCAGGCCTGCGCGTGAGGCGCAGCACAATCACAGCGAAAGCTAAAAGAGCGGCCTTTAAGAGCCTTATCTAAACACTCCTTCAGTAACTGCGACAAGCACACTTGCTGATACCTACTACGGTGTTATTAGTAATTTTTGGTAGTAGGCCGGCATGCGCAACGCCATTTTTCGTCATTTTTATGAGAAGTACGGTATCCGCTAAACGCTCGCAAGGAATTTTGTGAAAATGTTTCCTGCAGTGACTGACGACGACGAGGAATTATTCACTAATTGGGTATGCGTCACAGTTAATAGGTGAAGAAGAACAATCTTTTGTAATGGGTTGGAGCATTGAATGACCCACTCGTTACTCTATTCACATTGTGCGACGACTGGTTGTTCTTTCGCTGTTTTAAAACGCTTTGTAGGTCGTATTAACGCGATTGCTTCCCCGACATGAAGCCTGCCTAAGGCAAATATGCCAACAAGTCCCAAGCACGGGCGTCACTCATTGGTAGAACACTGATCTGGCACCCAGCGGACCCGGGTTCGAGCCCCATTGTGCCGCGCTGGTTGCGCCTGGTGTCAGACTATAGAGTGCTCACGTTTTGCTAGCGTAGCGCCGCTTAGGCCACCGTACGCGCGCCTGAATTTTGCGTAAGAGTATACCAGGCTCTCCATGATGCGCTTGCCACCTTTTCGCTAGCTTCAAATATACCAAATTTGGTTTTACAGGAAGTGAATGGACGACGAAGGTATGTGACTGGTGCAAATCTGATATTCACGAGATGCGTTTGATGTAACATGACTGCATGCCACGCTCATGATGCGTTCGCGGCTGTTGCGGTAGCTCCACATATACCAAATTCAATATTGCATGACGCGAACGGTCGACGAAAGTAAAGGACATGTTCAAACATAATAATCATCACCTGCGTGTCATGTAAGAACATGACAACATACCACGCTCATGAGGCGCTCGCAGCCGTTTCGCTAGCTTCACATATACCAAATTTGGTATCACATGACGTCAACAGACGACGAAGGTGAATGACACGTCCAAACTTGATAATCATAATATGCGGGTCTTGTCAAAAAACTTTACTACATGCCACGCTCATAGTGGACCTGCGGCCCTTTCTCTAGCTCTATATATACCAAATGTGGTATCAGGTGACGTGAATAGATGACGAAGGTAAATGACACGTCCAAACATAATAATCATGACGTGAAAAGTCGTGTATGGCATAATTTACGTCGGCCTCATAACATTGTACTTATTTTAAAGTGACATATCAACCTTCCTCATTCATGCTTTGCATATCATCTGCCAATTTTTCAATACAAAGCTTTCGAAAGAGCCGTTTTTTGTTTCTTGCCTTTTACTAACGTTTGTAGATCTTCCACACACATTCCACATATGTTCCATGTTTTACTCTATCGAACGAGTGATCTCCGGTTCTGTCTCCACAAAAGCGATCTGCGGCTTCTCGAATGAGACAGGCCTCAAAGCATCCTCAAACAGAATTGAATCGCACGTCTCCCGTTTTCAATCACCGAAGAGGGCTGGTCTATCCAATTTATTCTTTTTACTTTTCAAGTAGGAGTTCACGTCGCCCTTCTCGCTTCACAAACATGTGGTTTTCTATGAGGCAGCTGACGCTGTATTATGGCTCATAATCTTTTATTCACCTATCTTATTACCAGGCCTTCTAAACAGCAATATTAGCAGTGTTTTTGTTTGATAGTCTCATGACGCGCGTTTTCAGTGTCGTTGAACATGACTCCTCATCAATTGTTTTGCAGTGAAGGCGAATGGAGGTATCACGGAATTCCGACGTTTTCCAGCCCACTTTTCTGACTTCACAGAATATAGGCTTTTTTGCTTTTTTTGCTTAGATTTGGAGTTTTTATACTTGACAGTGAGAGTGGTTGATGTAAACACGACTACAACTGAATACCAAAGCTACCGGAAGACTACAGCAATCTACAAATGGGAGCGAACACGCGAGCAAAAAAATAATAATAAACGAATAATCAAGAGACGCACGAGAAACCTGAGTGGTATTTTTAGTCGCTCTTTCGTGGGTAAATTTTTTTGTCTTGTAATGAAAATCTACAAGAAATATGTTGTGCATATGACAAAACTTCGCATATAGGGTCTGTGAGAGACGCCCACATGTACTGCCAGAGTACGATTTCATGTGTTTACGTGCACTGCTAGTTCTCGGCATGCGCACTGCAAATAAAGGTCTCTGTAAACAAAGCAGCGCATCATACAAAGGTCTTTGAAAAGAAAGTAACACTGTAGTGGTTACCGTAGCTGGTGCTGCAGGTGCTTTTAGACTAACAGTATTGGCTGTAAAGTGCGGGATTTGAGCACAAATCTGAGTGTGGTTGAGTTATCTTTATACAGTGCCTCCTCATTCTCTTTTCCTCTTGACACAGCACCTCTCAGACATGTTTCTAGTACGAGATGTATATTTTGTTCGCAATAGCAATAGCTCGCAATAGCGGTTCGAAGAAAAGTGTCTAACACTGGCACCCACGTATTGCAGTGGAGCTAGCTTTTTAGGCTAACTTTGAAACACTGTCTCTCATCCACCTTTACAAACCAGAATTTGCAGTATATGCTTTCACTTTAGTTTTACATTCTTTGTTCAATATGTTCGATGCGGACGCTATATTTTGCACACGCTGTGTAGAATCTTCTGCTAGTAGTGATAAAAGTTTCTAAAATTAGCTGAAGTGTATAACTTCCTTGATTGAATTCTCAACGTAACGTTTGCCCTCTGAACGTCTTTGCAGGTGTAGGATCGATCTTGCCTTTTCTCTGTAGACAATAGGAGGATTCGGAGAGGTTAATAGAACACTACAGTAAAACAGTGAATCGGTTTAGATTGATAGATTGTTCTGACAGAATTCTAATATAAACAATTGCATCCCGACATATTTGTTAATAGACGAGAACGTGCAGGTGAAAGTTTCATTTTTAAACGTCACGCCATAATGGTTCGCCTGACCTCAAGAATAGCAAAGCATAATTTTAATATTTTTGTAAAACGGGCTCAACAAAATTTTTTGAACGTAGATATGCTAAGTCTTGGACCCCCTTATGGGACTTTATCGATGAAAGATTACCTTGTGTTTAGTGTACGTCATCAAAGTTTATAACATCAGAAAATTAGGGGCGGAATTTGCAAACTACCTTCACCATTAGAATTTTCTTTTAGAGTGTTCTCTCGTTTACCAAGCGTCTTCTTGCGGCAAGAGTGGATATATATGAATTCTGAATGCGTATTTCAGTTGTACGAGAAATATAGTTTTTCTTTTGAGCGTACACTTAAGTTTGTACACAAAACTGGACTCTTGCGGAAGTTTCTAGTATGAACAAAACTTACTTTATTAGCCTATATGCACTCTCACTCTTAGCTTACCCCTCTCATATTAACCACCTTACAAATCGAGAGTCCATACAAATAGTCCGCGTTCACATTTGGAGGGTAGCTCAGATGCTGTCGTGAGGACGAACACAACGTGACCCTTGAGTTGCACAAGCTCTCTCTTCTCAGCATGTTAATTTTTGTATTTTACGGGGAGCATTATTACGCTAGCCACTTACTTTCCAAACACTTCCTTATATAAAGCATGTCAATTCTCAGCTGGCTGAAGGCTTTCTGCCACTCGTTCAGATAACAAACCCTGCCGCCACCTCTTGCACTGACTGCAAAGAAAAGACGTGTATGTTTCATATATCTTCTGTTTCACTCCACGTGGGCTTCCAAGTAAACATAATTTCAATACTGGCACCCGGCCTCATAATACCGTAATATAAGAGAAAACTGCATATTTACTTCACTAGGTCCATGCCAGCATTCGCAGTGCAGGGCCCGAAACACAATATTTTACCTACTAAAGTATATAGATTGCGTGTGGTGCATGCTCCTACGTTGAATGCTTACTTCGGTCGTGCCCAGCGATTCCTCCCAGGCATGATTCCGAGCCTCTTCCTGTTTTGCTGAGATCTTTTGTGCTCGAGGCAGGGTTGAGACAAGAGTGCGGCAAGGCATTGCATACGGGAACAGAAATCTTTGTGAGTTCGCTTGCATTCCCGCTTGTCTATTTATGCCTAGGGTTTAAAAAACGCGTATTTACTACGTCGTACTTTTTTGTCACGTGTGGGGAAGAAAAAAAGACTAGGAGGCTTCACACTTACAAGTAGTAGGACCGGTGTCCTTGCTGCTTCTTCCATCAGTGCTCACTATTCGCTTTCTTCTGAGTCTTCGTGAGTCGAATTTGCAAGAACGCCCGTCCGAAAAGTGAAGGGCATCCTTTCGTCCTTTTTTTTTGTCTATCACGTGACAAGCTTGGTTTTTTTGTCTTTCATGATTTAGCTGCATATTTTTTTGCTACTACAAAAGAATTTTGCAAGATACCGAAAAATATTGCGAGCGTGTCTTAGTTATTTCGACCTGTAAAAGCTGGTCTCGAAGTTTGTGGGTCTTTTACAACAGGTCTCACAAGAGTCACGTGCTCTACGAGAGGGAGATGTTGGCAGTGATAACAGCCGAGCCAGTGATAACAGCCGAGACAGCCAGGCATTGCCCACAGTGTTCTAATAAGTACCGTTGAAAGGAAGCCCCTTTGAGTTGATAGTTGACGCTAACGACTGGATCGCTTCTCGGCCTTTTGGCTAAAATCAAAGTGTAGACGCTAACGACTGTAGATCCACGCACGTGTTGCCCAAAGCTACCACGTGAGCCCTGTGGAAAGGTGGCCAGATTGGCCCATTCACACTTGCCACCCTCATAATTTGAGACAACACCTGCATAAAAAGCTGTTACGTGCAGGCCATGTTCCGAGCCTTTTATTTTTTCAAAGGATGTACTAGCTCACCCAAACCGGATTATAGTTGTGCATTAGGTACTTAGGGAGAACGAGATCATTCTAAAGTCACCCCAAACTGACTCACAATAACGCAGCTCTTTTCAGTGCATGTAAACAAGTAATCATGTAGTCAAAGAGGCTCAAATGAGGAACATTGCTATTCTCCGCCTTCAGCCCGTCCCATCTACTATACCAAATAAAAGTAAATTGAGAGATGCGCTGCACTTGCATATGTAAGGGAGAAAAACAGGGAAAGGTAAGCGTTTCTTTCTTTTCCAAGGTTAAGCCACATGCACCTGTTGGGAAGGGTTCAACAAGAGCAGAAGTAAAGGTGAGAAGAGCTTAACGTTGTCCTCGCTAGATATGATTACGACGCCTAATGGCTCAAAGCGCTCAACACAACTACTTTATGAGTGCTACCAAGGAAAAGGAGCACAATAAAGCAGCTATGTGCTCATTTTCATGTTGTTCATAAGCAGCTGCTCTCAACTAAAGTCAAAGTCTGGCCGGATGCCCAACGCTCCAAGCCATTTGGCTATTATGCTTGCGAGTCAATTAAGAACACATGTGTCCTACCCCTACCGCTTGCCGTTTGAGCAAACTTTCTCAACAGGTAAAAGAAAGTAGTAAGCTTGGCATATATATAAAAATTATTGTGCCGAAACAACGTCAAGGGTTACTTGAAGAAAAGAAAATTACCACATTCACTTATGCATTCGCATAAGAAAACTCGATGGCAAAAGCTGCGTTCACCCTTTTCTTTACAATTGAGTGAACTGAACATTATTCTATTAGCACCGCCAAACTGCTCTGCACCTAGCGTAAGTTTTCACTGCGTTAGTGATCCGACCAATTTTTTACCGATCAACATGATGTCACTATAAGGCCGCAGTGACGCCTGAACATTGTCAATCTATGACATCACGTGATCACGTCATGACGGTACATAATCGCTCGGACAAGGTAACGACAGTTCGCGTGGCCAGACTTTACCATTTCTTACATCAGAGAAGACCACCTACAAGCCACAGCAGTTGGCGAGGCTGCCTCCAAGCTCGACAGTGCTTGACCCCATGGAAGGGCCAGATCTGCTCATAACTGACATGCCCATGCATTCTACTGCCGGCTTGAATGCAAGACCGCAACTGTTCGACTGCTTACACGTGGTCCTACTGCGCAGCCCTGAAACAATGTACGCCCCTGTTTTGGCAGCGCCATACATTACGGCTTGCTCGCGTGGTGGTAGAGCATCGACGCGAAGCGGATGCAGTTCTTGGAAGCTGCGGAGATGCGTCCGACTACTGACACGCCCTGCTAAGTCACCAACGGCAGTTACAGATGTCAGATGCCAGCGTGGCCAGGACCAGCAGCCACTACGCCACGGTCTATGTCGGCCGCTAGTGCGGGCATCAAATATACCAGCGAAGCCGAAACGGGGCCAAGAACTGTGGCTGCAAAGTTGCTGCTAATTCCGGTCACCTGAAACTTCGACACCTCAACACAACCTGTCGTGGCGGGCTCAAGAAAGACCACTCAGACACAGCCAGTATCACCCACCAAAGTCGTCATCGCCAGCTGCACTTGCCGGATACCAGCGTGGCCGGGACCGACCACCGCGACTCAGCCAACCCCGCCCACCAGAAAAAATTCTCCAGAACCCATGTACTTAGGAATCGACATTATGCGAAGCATGCTGAGGGAAGGTGACCGTGTTGCACGTTTATTATTGAGCGACACGTCTTAAGTGACGCTAACTGTCTGTACAAATGTTGCTTGTACAGACATATATGTTGAAGAGTTGCAGATATGTTTATATAACCAGTTGTTCGAACTTAATTGCGCTAAGGTGCCAACGGTAACATGCGTATTAGCAACACCAGAAGGTGATATGAAGAACTGATGCTCGCGAAAATGCTGGCCTTGGATACTGCTACATAAATCAGCTTCAGCACATGGCAACTAACCACAATTGTCGTTAACCCGACGTGGCGGCTGTTTCAAAGGAGTACATATGTAATGTTCAGAAAACTGGGTAGGCAGCACTGCAACCACAATCGACGTTTCACGAAGACTAGCGTCTATTTGAAAAGTAGTTCTGAGACCTGGTGTAGCTCAGTGGTAAAATGCTTTATTACCACGCAGAATGCTTGGGTTTGATTCAAGCTGCGACCCTGGCATTTATTATTTCTATTCATCGGGTCGACGCTACAGAAGTCGGGTATTTCTTAACGCTGGCGTGTTAGAATTGCCCTTGTGTGTTCTTTTCGTTCCTGGGTAGATACTACGGGTCTATCACCTGTGGCGGATACCCGCATACCAGTGGCACACAACCACCCATGGGTATGTGCCACTGTCTGGCGGGAAGTGTTTGACGACGTACGCGACAGAATTGTGACATTATTCACGTCTTGACCAGCGCGTCATATTAATCAAACCATCTTACCCTCCCATTTTAATTTTGATCCACGCCTAGTTAAGGGGGTGACCACGAGAGCACCCTAACGTAAGCGGCTAGATAGAGAGATACGCTCAATGTCACCGAAATTTGCTAAGAAATGCTTCGCATTTAAAACTCAACAGCTCCACGCACGCGCAGCCATGAACGACTGTCGTGACCAAGAAAGACGCTGGGGTTCCGGCGTGCGGGTTGTTAGAGCAATGTAGAAGAGAAGGAAGAGGAGGCAGGACAGTACAGCTTGCCCGATGAACGGGTGCTGTGTCTTTCTCGCTCACGACAAATATATATATATATATATATATATATATATATATATATATATATATATATATATATATATATATATACATTCCATACCTTCACGAAGACTAACTGGACCATTGAATTATTACTCCCACTATATATATATACATGCGATGAGCTTTAATTTACAATGAGCTTTGATTTCGATAAGCCTCAGTTTCGGTCCTTCTCGTGGTTCTATATAGTCACAATAAAGGTAGGAGCAGCATCGACCAATTCACACAAACAAACCTTTGCGAGAACTGGGTCGGCCTGGTGTTGCGCACAAGGAGGCAAGTACTAATTCTACGCCAACTATTATTTTTATAATTGGCACTAACTAATGGAGTTCTGCGTGCATCTTTATTATTCTGTTTTAAGAATGTCACAGCAGGCAAGACCACTCAATTGGCACCAAGCAAAGGTAAGCTATGTCTCTGTGGCTGGATGTCTAGAAAATCCCAGAGAGGAAGCATTGAAAGAGTGAAGAGTCATCAGTTCTAGTATTTTCTTTGCAGCTGGCGTAACGGGCTACTGCTGCCGTAATCTTCCCAAGTGTAATTCTTGCCCACGTGTGCCTGAATAACAAGTGAGCCAGTTGTTATGATAACCGATCTTGTCAGTACAATACCCCGCGTTGAGGTTAGCAGCTCTTTAACACAAAACACTTCATGCCGGGTTCCACCAATGTTTCACTAAATTTTTTACTTGATATATAAGAATGTGTCAAATGAACAGGAACCGATGGCAAAGAAAAAAGAACTACAAGAAAAAGCTCTATCACATTGAGGTGAAACCATCACCCCTTGCGCTTAAGCGAGCCGCGCTAGACAACTCGGCTACAAAGAGTTGGGTCTTCTGCATACTGATTGGGAGCTATTCACATACTCCCTTTACCGCTGTACACAGAACTCGGAGGCTCTTAAGTGAGCCTTCGTAATCACTAGCGAGATGGCGTGATTTACGCGAAGGACGCACTTTAAAGGTATCAAGGCATAGTTACTCGTGCGCTCGAACTTATCTGGCGATGGAGGGGGTTTGTACGTGAAGTGGTTTCACCGGAAAATTTACGTTGAAGTTACAGAGCGAACAAAGGTCACTTCGTTTGCTACAGCGGCTGCCTTTGCGAAGGGGACACGTCGTTAAAGCACAAAAAAAAAACTGTTACCTTCGTAACTTCGGGTTCGTCCTGTGTACACTTGTGCTGTATTTTGACACGTTTTTTGTGCTAGAGAAGTGTGTTTCAAGCGTCAAGCTGTGAAAGTCCTCACTTCGCCCTAAGCACGAGCGTGTTCTTTTCGTGCGTTCTTTGTGCTTGATTTGAGCTCTGCAAGTTGGCATAAGCTTACCGCTATTCTCCTGGCATTCTAATACGATGCAATCAAATTCTAAGATTCGCCCTTGCTGTGAAACTGTTACTTTTGTGCGTGATTGTCGACGTAATTGTCGCGAGGTGTTCCTGACATGCTGGGTTGAAGTATATGTTGATAACGTCAACAATCGTAATGGTTCAAACATGATCGCGGGTGCTTGTCATCGGATGGAGATGTGCTGTTACAGGCGTCATTACGAGTGCATGCTCATCCAACGGTACTATAGCTACGAAACACCTATCCACGTCTTACAAGCTCTTGTATATTAATTCACAATGAAAAACCAACGACGTCTTTGAAGATACGTTTCACTTTCAGCTTATGCCTATTTCTACGATGAAGAGATCAGTCATGTATTTTGTGCAGAGGCACATGTTGTGATAAGTTGTTTATCTGTTTCCTCACATATTGGCTAAAGGTGCCGTGATTGGTTGAACCTTGTTTATTTTTTCTGCTTCTGTCTTAACTATAAGCTACAGGCAAAGCAGCACTATGCATATGGCAGTCACCTGCTGTATTCAAGCCTACAACTAAAAAAAAAACATCTTGTGAGCTCTAGTCACTGCATTGGACAAGTCTAGCTCAATATTTATATTTGGCGTATATTTTTATATAAAAGTACTCGTTATGCTACTATGGCAAATTTGCAAATATTTGCTTCTATAGTATACTAAACTTTAGGTTTTCCGTTCCAAACGTGCGATATCGTTACAAAGAATACCGTAATTGAGGGCTTCGAGTATTTGGCTCATCTGGCATTTTGAACACCTCTTTCAGCTACGCTGAAGTATTGGTCCGCAGTTATTCAGTGGTACATACAATGAGGGAATACTGAAGGGCGGGCTAGGCAACGGGGTCTCCACAAAGACCCCGCAATGGTGGAAGCCCTACGCGAAAGACGACGTGCCCGTAAATTTATAAGCGCTGGAAACGCTTTCTTTCAGCACGAGTTTTTGCTTCTGGAGTTTGAACATTCATGTCATGTCTATGAGTGTCTGAGCCTGAACTCGAACCTCTGTGCGCTGAGAAGAAACTTACAAGCAACCTAGCACCACCTACGTAAAACCTAGCAAAACATAAAAGCAACGTAAGTACAGTCTTAACTCACCCAGCTCTACAACAATCATCAAGCAACAAGATTCAGCTTCAGAATCCTCCAGCTTCACTGTATCAAGAGTTAGTGCGAGCGTCGCCAGGTTTTTTTCTTGTAAGAAATTTCCCGTCTCTCTAGTTCCCGCTTCATCTATACCTTTCCCAGGAAGAGAAGGCGAATTTCTCTTTTCTCACTGTATCGGCCTCTTTTACGAGCCCTCTTCGCGAACTGAAGACTTCGAGGCCACCTGAAAGAACCTGCAAGAAATGAAACACCATACTCCGATCCGCGATATGAAAGGCCTCGTTCACTCAGGTTCTCGAAATCTGTCTCTGATGCTCAAGAATAAGTGAAGTGTAGGCTAAAAAAAAAGGCATTCAACGATAGCGATAAAAAATCAAGAGCACGAACGGAACTCGAAAATAGATACGAAGAAGAATGTCTGCGTTGCCTACCAGAGCAGCTTCACCGGTCCTCTCATTTCTCCCATGTTGAATGGTACTAATAATGAGGCCATCATCAGTCACGCGAGCTGAGTGCATCGAGGCTTCGGTCCTTTTCTCTACCCTCTGAGTATGAGGAGGGGCTGCTGCTTGAGACGCCGATTATTTCCAGGTCGTTAGGTGTCCGTCTTTCTTCTAGGACAGGAAGCGCGTAATGGCCAGTTTTATCGCTGTAGTTCCTAACGAAGGCTATATATTTTTTTAACTTTCATTGGTAAGTACTTCTTTTTTCTCAAGGCGCACCTTAAATCTACATTGTAACGACCACTTCCAGATACATCACCTCGTGTTTTTCTTCTGTAAACTGTTTCAGTTATCCACAGATCACTAGCCAAAGATAAATTTTGTCGAAGAAATTGAAGAATGCACCAGCCTCGTGGGAATGTAAAATGAGCAAAGAACGTGACAAAAAATAACAACAATTAATGTGCTTAGCAGGTTATAACATGCCTTACTTTAAAGGTACATTGGAAAGTGCGGTGATCCGAGGATCGTTTACAAATGCAACTTTTAGGTGCTTATGCAAGTGAGATCATAAGTCTCCTGTGCGTATTTTTTTAGCGGCATCTCTCTGATACAGGTTTTGAGAGGTAGCGAAATCGCCAAAGTAGTTTTCAATGTTTGGTTCTGTACTTTTTTTAGATAACCCTAATACAAAATTAGGAGGAGAACACTTATAGTAATGCTGTGGTGCGTAGCAAATGATTCCTTGAAACTAGTAATGTGTATTTTGTGGCTTGATGACTAATAGTGTTTCATGGTACTATTAAAGAGAGCCATGAGGTTTCTATTTTTTTATAAGGACAAAGATGTAATAATAATAAATAGTGTTTTTAGTGCATAGGTCAATAAATCAAGAAAATGGGGTCCCGGAAAAAGACACTAATAGTAGTTGGAGACCAATTGTGATGAGACATAGGAAATAGAGAAGCTAGTTAAGCACTTCCAGGCAGTCTCATGCATTCGGTCTCGGTTGGTAAAAAACACGAGGCGTCAGTGACTACAGAACGATTTGTGGTAGCCCATGCATCAATGCAGCATACTGCACTACGGGTTGGGTTGAAGAAACCTCTTCTTAAATTCATCAATATCATAAAGAAATTGCAAGTTTTTTTTTTATGCGAGAATGTAGAGACATCTGAAGCCAATAAAGCAGAGCGCAAGGTTATATTATGAATACACACTCTCGAAGACGTTCGCTTCGGGAATATTCTCGTACATTCCAGCCAAATAGAATTGGATGCATTTCAAGAAAGTCCCCTGCACACCTAAGATGCATTTCTGGGTGCCCACAAGAAAAAAAAATTACAATGCCTAGTACACCTTTGTCTTATTAGGATAGAGACAAGATGACTTCATCGCATATTTCACGACTAAAGAAATACGCTGCCTTGTTCGTGTAATCCGTAATTTTCTTCCAATTCCGCAACTTCTCTCTTTATTTATTGATTTATTTTATTTATTCAGTACGTACTGTTTTACGCAGGCGTAGCAGGAAGGGCGAGCAAAGAGAACACAGTGAAAACAAACTAAGCAGGTTGTACCGCAAATTTTCCAACTATCTGATGCGACAACTGAAAAGCAATTACAATAGAAAAACGTGGTGTCAGTAAAGATATGCTTAGCCTTTCCACTAAGCAGCAAGCCCCTTGGGTTGCCTGTAGTTATTCTTCTAAATCCAGAAGCCGTAGTACAGTACAGCCCAATGGCGAGATAACATCTTTATCCATTGATAACGCAGGACACTACCAGATAATGCGGTGTATGTTGGCGAAGCCACAAGTATTTGACATCTAAATTTCTGTACAAACCCTGTGCAAGAGTGCGGGACTAGGATGTGCCCTCTCTGCAAAATCTTGTGTGTCGATGCTGGAGGCTTGTTCAGTTTATAACTATGGTGGCATATACTTATGCCTTCCCAAGTAAACTATATGTGCTAGTTCACTGAATGTAACCGGGGGATGCTTTCTGTTCGGAATCTCAGCGCCATCCCTCTCTGTAGCCACGCGTTTGATGACTCCACGATCCACTCCATTGGCCTCCCCCTTGAAGTTGGAGGGAGCACCCATGATTTATCTCATGTCAGCACGCAGCCATATATCATCGTGTGTTGCTTCATTTCTGATACCGTAGAATTCACAAAGTCTATTCCGAGATGATACCACTGATGTTGAGTGACTGTATATTGTGTTCTAGTCCTCCAGTGGGGCCATTAAATCGTGGCCTCTTCCACAACCTCGACCACCATTGTCTAGATGATCAGGCTGCTTTTTCAACAGCAATTCCGAACACGTGTGTGGGTGTCTTCCAGTGGCGTTGTAGCCCTAGCCCGTTATCGGCCCACCTTGTACTATAGCGGTGGACATTCCTAGGAATGGTGACAATATTAATGATGACTTTTTGTTCTCAAAGAATCCTATACAGTCAGGCCGTGTTCTCCGTTGGGATAACTTCAACTTTTCTCAGAATGTATCTCCCGGATCTGGTCGTAGACAGTCTGGTAAAGTGCACCCTTGCTTGTTACTTAGTTATCTCTTCCAGCGTGTTGTTCATGTCATGTTGTTCTAGGTAGAAAAGTATAGATGCTGGTGAAGGAAGTAGCAAACACACCATTTGTTGTACGGTATACGGTAATACGGGTATATAAATTTTAGCTTTAAAAGCAGTCTGTACTGCCTTAACCTCACTATTTTCAGTTGCCTGTATTTCACGACGTCCATACACCTATAGCACGCGGTAATGACTTATGGCTTATGTCCTATGGCTATGACTTATGTTCTATGGCTATGCTTATCAAGGCAAAATCTTTAACTGCTTTATCAATGCGAAAATTGACAGCTTTTTGCATCGGCATCTTTGGCCTTTTTGTTGAAGACGTGTTTTTTAGGAATCCATTAACTTCTGTACCTAATCTATGAAGTATATACATTCACTTCAAGTAGGTTATTTGCTTCGGTGCGTGCCAAGATAATACGATGGTAAAACTAGCTGCAGAGTTGCGCCTCTAAAGCTTTTATAAAGCTTCTTGTGGAATATATTGTAAGGCAGTCTACGTCTACAACGAGCTATACAACCTGCTTAGAAGGGACATTGAAGAAGCAGAGAAAAGAACGAAAACAAGAAAAGTAAGAATAAAATCACTCGGTTTTTCTTCTAGCTGCGTGATATCGAGCACAGGGCGTGAAGCCAACAGATAATCTGATTTAGGCAAGCTTTATTGAATCAGTAATACATGAACGAGGTTTCCACGCGTACCTAATTGCAGACGTTGGTTGAGCGTTTGTCGCGTAAGACTTCTGTGTTGCAGCAAGGCTAACGAGGAGGAATAAGTTCCGTGTGAGTGTGTTCTGGCCATTTCAACAGTATTCCATTTATGGAAGGAGTTGTTGCATAAAATGGCTTGGCTCTCCTCCGCGCTTCGTGGCTGTCATGTCAACCGTTAATGTTTCCCACATTCATCCGCTCATAATACGATTGACCTTGCTGCACAGAATATGCAGCAAGCCATGGGGCCAACCAGGATCACTGTTTGCTAAGGTGATAATGACCGTAACCACTGAGTCAACTCACGAACCTTTCTATACATAGCTGCTACATCACATACTTTTGAAGGACGCATGTATTCTGTACTGGACCCAACCAGTCTTAGCCCTGCAAATCATCCAGCAGAGGTAGGTTATGGTGCCCAACTTTGGCCCACAACAGCTGGTGTGTCACGCTCAGTGGGCATCAGCCACGTTCATAAAGATCGTGGATAAATGGCACTCCACAAAGAACACCGATTCTCTCTCTCTCTCTTTTCGTTGCTGCTGGCACCAATTGCAAGAATAGAGAAGGCATGGATTCTTCTTCTGTGATCCCTTCTGTAAACACTTTTTACCTTGTCTTGCACTTTCATACTCATCGAATAGCTTTTCTTGCAATTTTATTATGAGCTCGACGTTAGTCTCAGCAGCTGAAACCTGTGTTTAAACTCTGTTAGTTATATTTTGTTGGGTGCCCGTACTTCCTTTTTTTTTGGCATTCGCCATGTTTCAAATACGTTCAGGCATCCTATTTGATCACATTTTTGTAGCATTTATAACCCTGTTGTTCAATCTTGTCTCCCATGAGTACTGCATAAAGACATTTTCTGTGACACACAGAAGAAATCGCAGCTGGGTTATAGGTAGCACGATGTTGTTGCAAAAGGTGTATTTTGTGAATGAGGAGTTCCTTGCAGTGTGGCAAGCATGAAGGTACACCGTGCCTTGCACTTATTATTATGTAGCACGCAGCATGCTTCCGGGCAGTGTCCCATTAGATTTTCCAAGGCTATTCCGAATGATGGGTCCCTGTTTCATTTGAGTATATTTGCCATAACAGCCACGTGCCATATGCTTTTTTGTATGACGCAATGAACCAATGGAAATGATTTTGCAAAGCCACAGCCGATGATTTCACCATCCATAATTGTTCGAGCCACACTTAGGTCGACTGGATCATTTATAATTGAAGTTTTTGCGCACACACACAAGGACACAGAAGAAGGGAACACAAGGACCAGCGCAGACTAACAACTGATTTTTATTCAGTAAGAAAACAGAATATATACGCTTACTTGCACCCCATGATCACCGCGCATGAGCAAAAACGGCATCGTACAATCTTAAAAACCAAATATCACATGTTGTTCAGCAATTCAATTTCTTTTTCACTAAGCGATATCGACGGATGGCTGACGCACATGTCTTTAAGTCTAGAGATGTGCCACGCTTCTACTATTTCTCTTGTTGTCTGATTTGGGTGTACATACACCACCTCAGTTTGATCAAACAACGGCTTACATGCACTAAAAGAACAACGCGCACAGTGCAGTGCTAAATGTGTTTCCGGCCTCCCTTTCAAGTTGGTCATGTGCTCCTTCAATCTCACATTTAAGCATCGGCCAGTCTGACCGACATAAAAGTTCCCACAACTGAAGGGGGTCTTATAAACTACCTTTCTTTTGCACTCAACCACCTGATGACCTGCACGCTTGGAACAATTGCCTCCGATATCCCTCGTCCTTTCCTCGTACAGATTATTTACAGCCGGACACACGCCCCCTAGTTTGTTCTTTGCCGAGAATACAACTTTGACACCATATTTAGCTGCCACCTTCTTAAGTTTATGGGAGAAACCATGCTCGTAGGGGATTACCGAAATTTTCTTTGTATCTTGGCTTCTTTCCTCTTTCTCCCCGGATTTCATTTTCTTCATTAATCTTTCGCTTGCAGTTAGAAGAAACGAGTTAGGGTATCCTGCCTTTTCCAGCTTTACCTTCTGTTCAAGGAAAGATTCTTTTAACTTGTGCTTACATGTTTTTGTAAGAGCTGAATTGAAACACCCCATTGCTATACCGTTTTTTACTATCCTTGAATGGGAGGAAGCGTACTGCAACAGGGGCTTCTCTGTTCTAGGCGAATACTTCCAACACACATGGTTCTTTTCAAAAACAAGCTTCATATCTAGGAACTGTAAACAGTTTTCGGTGGGTTGTTCAGATGTAAAAACTAGGCCTTTGCCTCTCCGTCTGAAAGTCTCCATTACACTTGTGGTGACAGCATCCCAGTCTGTGTCTACACCCAAAATCAAATAATCATCAACATATCTGAATATTTTTAAGGACTTGCCACCCAAATCAGAATCAACCAGTCTGTCAACTTTGCTCAAAAAAATTGTACTCAGTACAGGGGCTACCTTGGATCCAATACACACTCCATTCTTTTGACGGAACAGTCTATCTTGAAATAGTACAACCGTGCTGTCCAAGTACATGCAAAGTAATTCAAGGAACGTTTCTAGTGACATTCCACTGCGATTACGGAAGGCCACTTCATCATTGTCCCGTTCAATGCACTCTTTCACAGAATCTAGCAGAGCATCCTGCGGCAAAGAGTAGTATAAATCTTGAATATCAACACTAAAACCCTTATAGCTGCCTTCTTTAACTCCCGATAAATACGATATCACCTCCTCAGAATTCTTGACGACAAACGGGTCCTTAGGAGACAAGGACGCTAGTAATTTTTGAAGAAACCCAGATACAATGAATTGCCACGAATTGTGTTCCGATACTATTGCTCTGAACGGAACCCCTAGTTTATGCGTCTTTGCCGCAAAGAACACTTCCAAAGTATGACCCTTTTCCTTTTTTACTAGCGACGACAAACTATCCAACTTATACTTCTTCAGCAACCCCACAGCACGTTTCTTGAGTTCCTGCGGTTTTATTTTTACTTCCTCGAAACATTTGTGCATAACATCCGAAGCCTTACTAGAATACATGTTATCCGGTAAAACAACAAGGTGACTTTCCTTGTCTGACTTCACTACCCTCAATTCCTTAGAATACAGATAGCGAGCAAGCTGTCCTACAATAGGACGTTGTCTTCGGTTGATCCTTACATTCGCAACTACTTCTACACATTCTCTAATGCAAGAATCCTTTTCTTCCTCACTCACATTCCTTGAAATGTCCCGCACCAAAGCCAGTCTGTCAGGTATCCGTAGCGATGGTTCCACGCAGAACTTGGGTCCTAACTTGAGCACATCCCTCTGTTCTTCTTCCACAGGTGCGTCTCCCAGAACGAGTACCTTTCCTGGTTCCGCCTCTTGCTTCTGCTTCTTAGGTAAACACGCCCAAACCTGATGCCAAAGTACTTCTGTTAAGTTCATAGCACTATCGTACCACATGCTATGCGATTTCCAGTCAATCTTGCCCTCAGCCGACTCAGAACACGCTGCACGAAGACAGTCCTTCAGGAAACGGCATTGTCTCCAGCACTCTGACCTGAGGATCTTGCAGACCCTCCGGCAATGGCCAACCGACATTGGTAGCCATCCAGTCGCAAACTTTATCGCATCCGGCGAAGTCCTATGTCTTATGTGCCAGCCTAAAATGCGCGTTTTGCACTCGCACACAGCGATCATTGGTACGAGCATCGACGGATTATTTACGTCCAAATGAGGGTACAAAGAAAAAGAGCCCGAAAAACTAGAAATGAACTGCAATAATACGGAAAGACGGGCTAGTTGGTACTGCTGCATAATTGAAGTTTTTGCGCACACACACAAGGACACAGAAGAAGGGAACACAAGGACCAGCGCAGACTAACAACTGATTTTTATTCAGTAAGAAAACAGAATATATACGCTTACTTGCACCCCATGATCACCGCGCATGAGCAAAAACGGCATCGTACAATCTTAAAAACCAAATATCACATGTTGTTCAGCAATTCAATTTCTTTTTCACTAAGCGATATCGACGGATGGCTGACGCACATATCTTTAAGTCTAGAGATGTGCCACGCTTCTACTATTTCTCTTGTTGTCTGATTTGGGTGTACATACACCACCTCAGTTTGATCAAACAACGGCTTACATGCACTAAAAGAACAACGCGCACAGTGCAGTGCTAAATGTGTTTCCGGCCTCCCTTTCAAGTTGGTCATGTGCTCCTTCAATCTCACATTTAAGCATCGGCCAGTCTGACCGACATAAAAGTTCCCACTTTCAGGAGACTTTCAGACGGAGAGGCAAAGGCCTAGTTTTTACATCTGAACAACCCACCGAAAACTGTTTACAGTTCCTAGATATGAAGCTTGTTTTTGAAAAGAACCATGTGTGTTGGAAGTATTCGCCTAGAACAGAGAAGCCCCTGTTGCAGTACGCTTCCTCCCATTCAAGGATAGTAAAAAACGGTATAGCAATGGGGTGTTTCAATTCAGCTCTTACAAAAACATGTAAGCACAAGTTAAAAGAATCTTTCCTTGAACAGAAGGTAAAGCTGGAAAAGGCAGGATACCCTAACTCGTTTCTTCTAACTGCAAGCGAAAGATTAATGAAGAAAATGAAATCCGGGGAGAAAGAGGAAAGAAGCCAAGATACAAAGAAAATTTCGGTAATCCCCTACGAGCATGGTTTCTCCCATAAACTTAAGAAGGTGGCAGCTAAATATGGTGTCAAAGTTGTATTCTCGGCAAAGAACAAACTAGGGGGCGTGTGTCCGGCTGTAAATAATCTGTACGAGGAAAGGACGAGGGATATCGGAGGCAATTGTTCCAAGCGTGCAGGTCATCAGGTGGTTGAGTGCAAAAGAAAGGTAGTTTATAAGACCCCCTTCAGTTGTGGGAACTTTTATGTCGGTCAGACTGGCCGATGCTTAAATGTGAGATTGAAGGAGCACATGACCAACTTGAAAGGGAGGCCGGAAACACATTTAGCACTGCACTGTGCGCGTTGTTCTTTTAGTGCATGAAAGCCGTTGTTTGATCAAACTGAGGTGGTGTATGTACACCCAAATCAGACAACAAGAGAAATAGTAGAAGCGTGGCACATCTCTAGACTTAAAGATATGTGCGTCAGCCATCCGTCGATATAGCTTAGTGAAAAAGAAATTGAATTGCTGAACAACATGTGATATTTGGTTTTTAAGATTGTACGATGCCGTTTTTGCTCATGCGCGGTGATCATGGGGTGCAAGTAAGCGTATATATTCTGTTTTCTTACTGAATAAAAATCAGTTGTTAGTCTGCGCTGGTCCTTGTGTTCCCTTCTTCTGTGTCCTTGTGTGTGTGCGCAAAAACTTCAATTATGCAGCAGTACCAACTAGCCCGTCTTTCCGTATTATTGGATCATTTAATTCTGGAGGAAATGATGCGTGTGCATACGGTGATGAGTGTTGATGAGCTCAGTTAGACGCTGTGCCAGTGAAGCAAAGTGCGTTTCGAAAGAAGCGATGCTGCGAGATGATCTTCTACAAAAATTTTCTTTACCGCTTATTTTCCCTTCGCTTTGTATTTCAGGTAATCTGTACTTTCACAATGACGCATTTGCTATAAATTGAAAGAAATGAGTGAGAGTGCATTCACTATTTTTAAATTGTACGAACCAATGAGGGCATAATATAAAATAACTTTATTTAAACCCCTAGTGCATGATAGTGTAATATCGTTTTGTGCACTGTAACGTGATTGGAAAACTTACCACAGCTTGGACCAATTCGCGTAAAGCTCCTTAACATCAAAGCTGGGGGGCCCCTAGCTTGTCTTGGCTTGGCTAGAATTCTACAACTTCACCTCCCTGTTTCGCACCATTTGTTATATTGTACTATTGCAACCTATAATTGATGTCAATTTCACCTGCTTTGTGTATGTTTATTTTTATGCAATTGTCTCTCTTTATCTGCCATTCTATATTTCTTCCCTTTTCTTTCCTTTAGTTCTGCCAACATTTCTGTCTTTATTTCTGTCGGTCTCTGTAGTAATTCTCCCACCTTTCATTCTTTTCCTTCGTTTTCTTTCTTTCTATGCCTTTGTATTACTCTCTCTGCCTCTTAGCCATTAGTCATTTTCTAGCGTTTTAATTTTCTCATTTTCTATCTATCTATCTATCTATCTATCTATCTATCTATCTATCTATCTATCTATCTATCTATCTATCTATCTATCTATCTATCTATCTATCTATCTATCTATCTATCTATCTATCTATCTATCTATCTATCTATCTATCTATCAATGCAAGCTTTGTCATCCTTGTTTCCCTCCTCCTCACTTTCACCTGTTCTTCCAGCTGCCCTACTGTACTATACGGTACAATCCTGGCAAAGCTTTGCTAGTGTGCCTCAATAGCCAACTGGTTACGACGATCACCTTCGGATAATGGATACGCTGGTTGGAATATGGCCTCTTTGAGATAATTCCTTTTCCAAGAAATTCTCCTATGTATATTTTTTTGAATCTCCTTGCTTCTTTCTCGGTCCTCTCTGTACTCATTCACCTATCAATCGGAATTATTTCATTGAACGAAGTATAAATTGGTGACTGAGTTCAGTGCGCGAAGTAGATGAGCAAGCAAAAGACGAAGATGAAGAAAGGGGTGAAGAGAGCGCGCGGTCTTTCAGCACGATAATAATTTCTATTTACGAAACAAAGCAAAGCTCGCGCGGACCAGCATATACAACATTGAGAGCAACAGTAAAAGCTATGATGATGACGATTATTATTCCAATATAGAGAGGAACAACTAGGGCATCCCAAACGACCAAAATAGTTTTGTTTGATTATGTATGACGTGATGGCTTGGCTAAATCATTTCAAAAATGAAATTTTCCCAACTTTTTAAACTTGATTGATTGATATGTGAGATTTAACGTCCCAAAACCACCATATGATTATGAGAGACGCCGTAGTGAAGGGCTTCGGAAATTTTGACCACCTGGGGTTCTTTAACGTACACCCAAATCTGAGCACATGGGCCTACGACATTTCCGCCTCCATTGGAAATGCAGCCACCGCCGCCGGGATACAAAAACTTTTTAAATTTATATTATATTCTTGCATTTTTACAAAATGTTTGCGCGTAACAACTAAGACAACTCGAATCTGAAGTTTCAGCTTTTCTTGCTAGGTTTAACACTTTTTTCCAAATGTTGTCAAAATACTTTCACGTAACTGACCAATCTATCGGAATATTTTTACTGCAAAATGAAGAGGGGCTCTGAAAATAAACTATCTAGAATTGTTGACTGGCTGTTTTGCTTTTCGCAAACTTAGTTACTTTTCCGCCAAATAAGTAAATAAATTTGTCAGTGCCTTGTCAAAACAACGTCTAGAAGACGCCTAATATACATGGGCATGTTGTTATTTCTTACCTTCAGCATTATTCGTGGCTCTATCTATGTAGTACATTCAGTATGTTCAGGCAAAGCTCCATAAGCACTCCCGCATATCAGTCGCGCAGTTCACGGGTATTTTTAACGAGCATCCATTCCCAACGACACTGAGAAAATCGATGAAGCAGGGTAGCGGAATGTACCAGATAAGCCGGTGCTTCTTTGAATGATCGGCGAACACCTAAATTTGATTATTCGTCGTGCACTCTGCTGACGAACGTGAACACGTTACAGGGCTGCACTATATTTCCAGTCACTGAATCCCACATGCCCAAAACTGCTTTGCTCGTGAAAATTCAAGGCAGCGCACCTGTGTTCCTAATAATATACATTCCGCTTCTTTTTTATAGGCAAAGATAACTCTCAATCTACAACTCTTTTTTAGGTTCAATTTTGTTACCAAAATGTTTTTTATTCTCAAAGTTTGTTTCCGTCTTCTTGCGTTTTCAAATACTCCATCTTTCGCTTTCATTTTCAAGTCCTTTGCCTTATTACTTTATCATAAATTTTCTGTGTTACATTTATATTTTTGAAAACTTATCAACTAATCACTGTGCTGAGGGCTGAGTATCACTAGTTTTTGTTTTATTTTTGTATTTATCAAGCCCAAGCTAAAGTAAGAATAAACATCTTCCTTGTGACGCCACGAAGCTGCTTATTTTAGGAAGTAGCCAGGTTCCTCTCGTGGCTCAACGAAGCGTTTTTGCCTGGTTGTGCTCACAACCTTGTTACAAATAAAAACTGAATTCAAGCCAAAACATAGTAGAGAGAGCACGTGCTGGTTCATGACTATAATACTTTTTCACGGCGTAGCTCGAATTATTTCTTTGTTAAAATAGCCAAAATATCGAAGTAACCACGCTTTGGGAATGCTACGATTCTTTCAAATGTTCCACCAACAATAAACCTAACAATCTTAAAACCACCGTACTTCTGCCATTGTAACGGCCGGCTGGCGATTCAGCTTATCGCCGTCCTACGCATTTTTAGAAGAAAGAAAAAGTTCTGGCGCCACCCAGTACGAACCTACCCAACATCCCTACAGATTTTGTAATGTTGCGCATTACTACACACTTTTTTCTGTTTTTTGTTCGTGCGGTTCGATACAACTTCATGGAGTGAATGGTGACGGGTACGCAGTTCCGGTTCGATTCCCTTGCCACCTACAGACGCCTTTCTTCGTTTGTTGTTTGTAAGAGCTCAAAGCGTAGCAAGGTACTAACACAAGGTATAACTTTTTTCAGATCAATGAAAAACTTACCTAAAGTTCGCTGCAAATAAGTAACTGTACAAAGAAAAAAGAGAAGGGAAAGTTACAATGTCCTTCTACGACCAACTCTGAAGCGAGTCCCTTGACAGCTCACCCACAATCTCTGTTTCGTCGGATCAAGTTTATCTCGACATTTTTTTTTCTTTTCGATTGTGGTAGCCAGCCAGTTCTGGACATTTCCTCCTGAATATTTCCCATCAAACTGAAGCTACCTTGCTTTCAAGCTGCCCAAAGAGTAGTAGAGAGGAGCTGCGAAGGAAAACAAGCTATCCAACTTCAAGCTCGCTTCACGTGATAGCAGTGAAAACAGCAATGCCAGTGTCAAGATAGCCTTGGTCTGCAATGAGTACTCAAAGGTGAATGCGTGAATGTCCGGCCGCCGAGAGGAGACAACTCTACTTTCGGTGGTTTTTACTGAATTCGAGAGCAGTTATCAGTTTCCGCTCATAACAGGTCTCTTCTAGTATGCGATGGCGATGAAATGTACAACTTCTCTTTTTCTCGGTTCATTTCATTCCCCAGCGTTTTCACATTTTTTAAGGAAAGGACTTTACGGCCTTTGCAACACTCTCCCGTCAAAATGTCTCGGAAAGCTTCATTGTGTTAACGTGAAAATCAAACTCGATGTTAGGCGGAATGGCTCAGCAAACAGATATTTTGTTTCTGCACCATTCTGTGTAGCGTAAGTAACTAAGCTCCATTTACTTGTTGTAGTCAGTGGGTCACTGACTTAGGGTCCTCGGCTGTTCAGCCAAAGGTCGAGGTTTCGATGCCAGCCACGGCAGTCACATTTAGGTGGAGGCAATACAGTAGTGGCCCGCGTACTGTGCGATGTTAGCAAACGTTAAAAAAGACCTGATGGTCAACATTTCCTCAGTCCTCCACTGCGGCCTCTCTCATAATAATTTCGTAATCTTGAGACGTAAAAAACCTCAAAATAATAGTAATCTTAATTTTTTGTTAGATTAAATAACAGCAGCTTTAGCGTCATCTTTCTTGTGCCCAATGTTTTGACGTATGGTTGTATTCATGTCAGTTTTACAGGTTTTATGTCAGTGACCGTAGCTTTTAAATAAAATAACTCATCACCTACTTTTAGAAACGAGGCTGTGGTTTATGTGCAATAATAACTTTTACTCAGTTGTACAGTTGTCCTTAGCAGGCAGTAATACCCAAATCAGCGGTTATCGAAGGTTATCTATAGCAAAAGTTCCAACTCCTGTGGATGGTAGTTGCACAATAATTACAGATAAAAATGAATGTATTTTACTAGAATGTACTCAAAAGTCAAGAATAAAGCATCCGTGAACACAATGCTGATAACATATACCATCTTTTTTTTTTCTATGATAGCACACGACGATTTCAATATATGCGTTCGCGTGGAATCTGAAGGGATCAATATGGTGAGATGCAAGTAACCATTGTGAACCGTTGCAGGGAATGTATCCGGCGTGTAGCTTGATATGCCACAAGGACTAATCAGGCAAGCTCAAGCATGCATCCGCCGGCTTAGACTTAATGTTGTCCACATAAAACCCTTTATGTACAAGATTAAGCAGTAGAACACTCCTACAAGTACCATATGTAACACTCAAAAAATGTCAAGGACACTGTAAATTACAAAGCGTGGTGTGCTCAGATTTGGGTGCACGTTAAAGAACCCCAGGTGGTCAAAATTTCCGAAGCCCTCCACTACGGCGTCTCTCATAATCATATAGTGGTTTTGGGAGGTTAAACCCCACAAATCAATCAATTACAAAGCGTGTTCTGTGAAAGGCTATGGCCATATGTATGGTTATGCCATGTTGTTTTTATTTTCTGCGTTTTCAGCGAAATGGGCACAGAATTTAGCCGAGTGCACCTTGAAAATTAGAAAGTGACTTTCATTTTTAACAAGGTCGACAAAGTGTGCCTTGAAGTGTATGATAGACTGTTCTTTCGTGAATTACTTGGGTCTTTGCTTGAATGTTCCATGCTTGGCAAGTTATGCTTCATCATGCTTGGCTGTGTCGACGTCTACGATAGCCACCTTGCGTTCGCTGAAATGTGCTGATATGTACTCAAGATTCGTAGTGATTGGTTATGTCTGGTAGGTAATACCCAGATAGCTGCCATGTTGTGTGGCGACTGTTGTCGTCATTGTGACCAACTGTAATGCTATTGAACTTTGTAGACCACTGACAAGAGAATGTCTGTTCCTAACGTCTTCGTTAAAATCCCTGACAACGACCATCGGTCGATGCTGACGCTTGTTGCTATGTGACGATTCACAAAGGCAGTGGCTGATTTTTGTCTGAGGTTCTGGGCCAAGTTCTTAAAGCCCAGTCGACAACCTCATTGGGCACGCTTTTTCATTTTTTTAAGTTAACATCGTCCATGTTGGGTGAGATAACCTGAACATCTGGCTGATCGTAGATGACAACTCCAACAGCTTGCCGTCCGACTAACTCGGCTGCTGCAACGATATGTCTGACAATGGAGCCCTGCCGCGTGCGTCACTTCACGTCATTGCTAATAGAATGTGAGGGGGCGTTGACGGATGGACGGATGGTCAGATGCTGCTGCTGTGCTATCGCGTGGCTGCTGAGAGAGGGGAAGGAGGGAAGGTCATAGCTGTGGCAACGCAACTGTTGCTGTTTGCCGCTGTGCTGTCCTGGGATTGCAGAGAGAGTTTGAGGGGTGGAGGCTACAGCTGGCACCCTTCCAGAGCACGGACAGATAGACAGGTCCAGCTGGATGCCACGATTATGAGCCAATAAAGGATTCTGACTCAATACTTAAAACACCTCCTATTTGGCCATCCCCGTTGTGACTAAGAGCGATAAATAAAGGCAGTACTTTCTTTGCAACGCGGCACCAGCATGAGGCTGCGGCTAATTCTCGGCTCATGGCAAAATGGCTGTTGTGCAGGGCGCACTAGAAAAGTGCTACCTAATGTTTTTGAAAACCACTCAACAAAGTTTCTGGAATGAATCTTCTGTGCTTATGCATTTTTTTGGCTGCACGTAAGATTTGTGTATATATGTGATCATTGATTATATCACAGTCATCAATCAGCACTTGGACTTGCATGCCATGTGACAAAAATGGCCAACAGTTTTGTAAATACTATTGAATATTGCCGCCTCTCATATATCAATTGACGGGACAACGTGGAAAGTCAAAAGATGCACGTTTAATATACCTCAAGCATAATGCTTCCTTCCAAGGATTACTAGCATTCGTCAGTGTGTCTATTTGCTAAAGATATGTGGCTTTGCTTGCAAAAGTTGTTGCATTCAAACAGTTCACTTTTTGAAGCGCGTTCCAGTTCGGAGCTCAATTGCCTAAGAGTAGCGCAGTAAGCAAAGAGTTATTCGTGCTGTTGATAAACGCCTTAACACATGCTACTTTAGGCACTGACTCGAAAGCCAAAGTAACGTTCCCCTTCTTCATTTTGTTCTGCTTTTTTTCACACCAGAACTTCATAATTCTTCGCCAGCCCTCCCCGAAAATGTTCTTCACTTGAAATGGTTCGGTAGTGCCACCAGACCCTTCTTCACTTGAAATGGTTTGGTAGTGCCACCAGACCCTGCAAACATTCAAACAGACCAGATGTCATGTGACGACGTCATCATATGACACCGCATAATTTGACGGTCGGTACAAACCAGAACACCATTGAAGGCATGGGCACAAGTGACGTAATGAAACGTAAAAGTTTCATTAGTCAGTGATGCACCAAAAACAAGCACCGACGCACAATAATGTTAGTAGTGAGCCTAAATGTCAAAGTAGATGACGCTATTTGTGCTCCGAAGCAAATTGTTTTACATGCCAGAATTATCTCATTCAAAATTGAAAGACAAATAATTTGCGTTTGCTTGCTTTCTTCTGGCACGGATTCACAAAACAGCGTTTGCAGGTTTGTAAAGCACTCTAGCGCAACGTCTGTATTCTCGTCTGCTGATAAGTGCTGCTGTTTTGTTGTTTCCCACATCTAGTATATTGGGTTAGGATTTTCAGCACATTTCGTTCAATATGGGCCTATTTTTGAAAGGCGCGATGAGAGCCTGGTGGTTGGAGTTCTAATCAACAGTTGTGGATACCAATTTCTCTTCGAAACAACGAAAATTTCCCCCATTAAAAAACACATGTCTGTGTCAAGAGGATGACGTAAGATTTATTATCTGTAAGCTTGAATTAACGGAGTTGGAATTACCAAGCTTTTACGATAGTAATAAATAGGACTGTTGAACTAATTTAAATTGCACAAAAAGTTAGCAAGCTGCTAACTTTTAGGATCACATCTCATGTAACTATAAAACGGTGGTTAAAGCGAATGCGAAATGGTACTCATATTTTTTTTCATCACAGCGCAAAGTTAGCGATAAGAGCACACCACGTATACGGGCCACTTAAAGTATGTATATTGAGGCAACGCGTGCGCTAACACACGTGATCATGCCCTCGTAATCAAGGTTGCCCGTCTGCTCGAGTACTCCGCACCCCCTTGTCTTTCCAGCGGCACCACTCCATGCTCAGTCACCGGACGTAAGACAGGCACGGCGTTTGCACTTTTGTTGACATGGCATTGACATGAGCTCTCGCATGCGCCTTTCGTGCCACGGAGAGGGCTGGCTCTTACTCTGCGTCAGCCGTGCTCAAGTGCTTTTGCTAAAGTGCGTAGGAGACACGATTCGTGGAACAATGTTACTTATTTACACTTTTGTTAAAGCACAACGAGGATGGCAACAGGTAAAGCAAAAATTTGCTGAAGGTGTTTGTGAAATTGACAAGAAACAGTCACGGTTCTGCCACAAGATCAAGATAATTGGTGCAATAGCCGTGAATGGGAATGTTACCCGAAGTAAGGCAAGCAGCTAACTTCTTTATCATCCGAGCCGGTCGGTCAAAAAAAAAAAACATTAGCGTAATAACATGGCACACTCCACATCCACACAATTGACATTCGTGCTGTTGATCACTTCATTGCATGTAAAAAGTTATGAGCCAAAGTGCGAGAAGGCTGCACCCTCGCAGCTGCACGTCGCCCCCTCTTCCACTCCTCTTTTCTTGGGCTTCGCGCGAACAAAGACAGCCGGTGCGTTGCCTCTCCGCTTTAGGCGCATTTACCGCCAACGCTAGCACGCTTTCTTTCGCAAACAGAACTCATGACGCGTAGGACAATGCTTTAGATTTAGACTTTACTTGGAACATGCCGGTGGTGCGAATGACGCCGACCAAAACATCCCGATGTGGTCTGCGGAATCGCTCAGAAGTAACGTTCGCCTATTATCGAATGATGTTGGGAACAAGAGCGCAAAAAATTCTTCCTTCAGGCTCTAAGCAGCCAATACGTTTATAAAGCAATAGGAATGATAGGAAAATGAATGTAGCACTAATTCTTTTTTCCCTCGCAGACAAAGTGACTTGTCTACAAAGCAGTGAAGAGGTACAAAAGAAGTAATAAGAAAAATGAAAAAAAAAAAGCAGAACAAGTGATTGAATTGATGGAAGATTGTTTCCTTGTCTTTCAACATTTTGTGAACGATAAAGTACTATGCGAAGCATACCGAGCCCACAAGCAACTATGCTTGGCACTCGCGAGTCCGAGCGCGAAGTTCTCAGCGTGATATATTGCCCGCCGAAAAAGTCCGTCTTGAGGTTAAAGCGTACCCCCACTAGTTTGGTTGCAGAAAATCTATTCGTTTGTGGATGCAGCTCTATGCTGGTCGGGAATTTATTGTTCGTACGAACTAATTTACGCCGTAAGTCATGACGTAGCGAAAATTCGCGCTGCAAGCTCAAATGTAAGCATACCACAGCGTTTTTCGCTTGCAAATTCACACTTAACACTTTTCTTTCTCTTGAGGCTCTTCATTTTCTTCAAATTAAAATGCAATTTTTCGGTCACAGCTATGAGTACCACGTGAAAGACTGCGTATTTATTTAGTTATTTTATATATGTGACAGTCCTGTTTTGTGCATGACTTCCTGTCAAGTCCATGTAAGATATAAGACCACCAAACGAGTCAATATCGGACGTGCCCTGTATATCCGAATTTCGATGTTAAATGTACCATCAGCCAGCTTAGTCTGGGTTAAAAAAAGCATAATATTTAGTTATTCGTAGTTACGTGGCTGACTCAATTGGCAGTTTAAGAATGGCTGTTTGTTCTTTTTTACAGAAAAAGAATTTACACACAATTGTTCGAACTGCACTATCTAGGTTTCTCTGTTACCCGTTCAAGTATATGGTTAGCTCATCACATGCACAAAATATTTTAATTTTTACGACGATTACATCGTTTTATTGAAGATATAACTAGAGTACTTTTGTGCAACGTTTGTATAGAAGCATATTCCTTCTTAGAACAACGCCACAAAGAGAGAGAGAGAAGCAAATGAAGTAAAAAAGCGAACGTAGAAAGCGAGTAACCAACTCACTGTCACGCAAAGATATGGTGAGGTTACAGTCAGCTCCATTCGTCAAGCAAGGATTACAAAAGACGTGTTTGAAAGTAGTGGCAGCTTAGTCCATCAATTGTGCGTATGATCTTCGATAGTAAAAATTATTTTCAAAATAGTGTTGTCTAGTATCTTAGAGCCTTCTTACTGAAACTTTTTCTAGACATGCTTGCACAGCTGGTCAGTTGTATAAATTGAGGGCAGAACTTATGCAAAAGAATCTGACTGACAGTCTTAAAATTGTCTGCATGTGCACACAATCGATTCAAATACCAATGATGTTACTGAAAAAATGAGGGCTCTTTATCTATTAGAAGTGTGGAAGTTGGGACTAGTTGGTATGACATGGAGATATTTATAGCACGAGAACAGAACGACGACATCTGCCTTTAAGGGTTGAACGCAATAGCGATACCCTGTTCCCAGTGCGTACTGAGTTCCAAATGGTTTGCGTCGGTGAAGCTTTTGCATACGGTGGTACTCTGTGTAATTGGTCGAATATTATAAACCACAGGCAATTCTGCGTCAGAATTTTTTTCGCACTTGATATGCATCCACCCCGTGGTCTTAAGGAAAAAGCTGCAGTAACAGGTAGGCCTCTTGAAGTGGGTGGCCAGCCGTAAACCATGAATTCTTGATAATCGCATGTTCTGACACGTGATCGCAATGTACACTTGTACCACGCATTATTACTGAGATATTACATGTTCTATTGTGAAATAGGATAATCAGGGTCAACAATGAAGTGCCTCAGACTGGCTGGTCGACGTTTAGATAGAAGCACTTATCTTTTTCCAACGCTTTTTCATTGGCCTTTAAAAAAGATAGGCCATCGACTTGAAACGTTGGCCAGCCCGTCTGAGGCACTTCCACTGATCACCCTGATCATCTCACTACGTTGCTACCATCTGTCGGCTCCCATCTTGGTTTAAGCTGTTATATCGCGTAGCATGTATACAGGACGTGTGTGTTTTAAAGTATGAAAGTTAATTTCACAAAATTTCCTAGCAGAGAAAGTTATTTTCACCATTATTTCAAGCATACGCATGGCCAAGTGTAGAACACTTGCTTGCCAAGCGTATGATCCGGGTTTGATACTCACTCAAACCCAAAACTTTGTTATTATTTGTTTTATTTGCATCGGCCTCAAACTTTAGGTCATGCACGCGATGACCAGTTTTCGCTCACAACCAATGACGTCGACACGGACACCGTAATTTCAGCAAAACGAGCTGTCTAACGCAATCGCGTGTTACTATATTGTTAAATAGTTTTTTGTGGAGTCAGTCAATGTCCCATTCCTCATAAAAAATTCCCGCATTGCACGGCGTACACTTATTCTTGAAGAGCAGATAAGACGTAACATCGAATAAGCACTTACACACACACACACACACACACACACACACACACACACACACACACACACACACACACACACACACACACACACACACACACACACACACACATATATATATATATATGTGTGTGTGTGTGTGTGTTTGTGTGTGTGTTTGTGTGTGTGTGTGTGTGTGTGGGAATCATCAGGTAACTAGAGTAATGATTGGTTATAAAGATAGCGTGTAATTCGGTACCCTACATTTGATGCTAGGGAAATTTTTAATCTTTTTAATTCTATAAAAATTAAACTATTCAAACCATTTCCCATCACATTGCATCGCAGATGTGTAAGTAGTACGTCGAAACGCCCGTTTATTTCTTGAACAAAAAATGCAGAGGTTTTCGCCATTTACCATAATATTTGCTTCATCGTTACGTTTTTCACGGTAGCCCTAGACGCTTACCTGACACGCTCCATCAAACAAAATAAGATAGCCATCAAAATGAACCGCTTTACATTTTCTTTTATTATACTGTTATATTATTATGTAGCGGTCATTTTTATTTCTTTATAAATACCTCTGATGTTGAAGCAGGAGAAAATGTGTTTGAGAATCATGAGAACAATTATAATTTAGTACGTTGCCACAATTAGCGATCATTGCATATGGAAGAGTACAGCCAAGATCTTAAACAAAAACACTGTTATTTGTATCAAGAAATCACAACATCAAAAATAAAGCTGTAACGTAAAAACCAAGGCGAGCCCAGGCGCAGCATAGAACTGAGCAGGCTGCATAATTGATGGCTCTTTTAATTAGGAGCTCTTAACGCAGGTTGCTTGTGCAGCCGCATCTTATTCAAACAGCGCGGCTGTTTCGTGAACAAGGCTTCCCGGAATTATATGCAAGACGTTACTAAACGTAAGCGACTATGTTTGGTTAATGCGTTTTTATTTCGCCGTATATATTAAAAGTTATTCCGTCATTGTTACCAGCAAAAATAAATTGTAGTTTAGTTTTTTATTTTGTTATTTTTCAGCTTAATGGGTGTACCGTAATACGGGATACGAACTGGGAGTTGTACAGTGCTGTTATACTTAGTTTGTGCGTACTATCAAGTGCAGATATTAATCTGCGATGCCAACGAGATATGAGAGCTTTGTGTCAGTTGGTAAGACATGTTACGCGAAAGCTTTAAAGTCAGCTTATAGCATTGACAATCTTGATGTTTTGGCCAATGTTGTTAATTTCATTTGTTGAAGTAAGCGCAATTCCAAGCCATCATCTTTCGTCTTAGTCATCTCGCAGCTTAATATGTTCTGGAATTCAGTGTTTGAGAGAGCGTTTCGCAGAACCTATGCTGTTGTGTTTTTGGTTTTTGAGCAAAAAGTCTGCGTTGTCCAGGAGCGAGAGATCACGACAGATCCAAATATATGAATAATAAGAATGTTCGATTTCAGGCGGAATAGAAAACGGGCTGGCTAGATGGCAAGCAGGTGTTGTACCAAAGGTCTATTCCAGTGCTTGAAACCGCACTGGAAACAAAAGGCAGATTCCACGTACAGTGGAAATTAATGATATGCGAAGCACGAATGAGAAAGGTTGATCACAATCATCATCATCATCATCGTCATCATCATCATCAGCCTGACTACGCCCACTGCAGGACAAAGGCCTCTCCCATGTTCCACCAGTCAACTTGGCCCTGTGCTCGCTGCTGCCACTTTATACCCGCAAACTTCTTAATTTTTTCTGCCCACCTAGCTTTGCGTCTCCCCTTCACTCGCTTGCCTTCTCTTTTGATCCAGGCTATGACCCTTAATAACCAGTTGTTACCCTGCCTTCACGCCACGTGCCCGGACCATGTCCATTTCTTTTTCTTAATTTCGACTATGATATCCTCAAAATCGGTTTGTTCCCTGATCCATTCTGCTCTCTTCTGGTCCCTTACGGTTACACCTACTATTTTCCTTTTAGTTACTCTCTGCGTCGTCCTCAACTTGAGGTGAACCTTCTTTGTAATCATGCAGGTTTTTGTTGTGTAGGTAAGTACTGGTGATATACAGCTGTTATATGCCTTCTTGAGGGAAAGTGGCAATCTACCATTTATGATTTGAGAATGCTTGCCGAACGTGCTCAACCACATTCTTAATCTTGAAGTTACTTCTATCTTGCGGTTCGGCTCCACGGTTACCACCTGTCCTAACAAGACGTACTCTTTTAAAACTTCAAGTGAGCTGCTGCCAATCTCGATGCACTGTTCTGTTACGAGGTTGTCGTACACTATTTTCGTTCCCTGCAGTATAATTTACAGACCTACTGCTCCACTGTTGTCTGATTTAGTAATCACGAATGGCAGTTACTCAGCAATGCAATGTCCTCAGCGAAGTGCAGGTTACTGAGATAGTCTCCACTAACTAGCATCTCTACCTCTTCTAACTCTAGGCATCTGAAAACCTGTAAGCACGCGGTAAATAGCATTGGGGAGTTTGTATACCCTTGTATTCCGCCATGCTTTATTCGTATTCCATCGGTTTTTATGGTGCAGTATGATGGCAGTTAATCTTATGTAAATTCTGATGTAAATTTCTTCCAGGATGTTTATATACGTTTTTTCGACACCCAAACTTCGCAGTGTCTGCATGCCTGCTGATATATCTACAGAATCAACTCTCTTTTCGTAATCAATGAAAGCTATGTACAATTGTTGGGTGATTCTGAGCATTTCTCGATCACCTTACGGATAGTATGATTGTGATTGACGTTATGTAGCCTGTATAAAATTCACCTTCATAGTTTGGTTGATTGAATTCTATTGCCTTAGTTCCATTAGCAATTACCTTTGTAATTAGCTTGTATACGACTGAGTGAAGCTGATTGGCGAGTAATTCTTCAAGTCCTTATTGTTCTTTTTCTTATGGATTAGGATAATTTTAGCATTGTTCAAGGATTCTGGTATCCTACCCGCCAGGAGACTCTACGTAAACAATGTGGCCAGTTTTTCTAACACAATCTGTCCTCTGTCTTTCAGCATACCTCATGTTACCTGGTACAGAGCAGCAGCTTTGCCACTTCGCATTTATTCCAAGGCTTTCCTGACTTCTGACTAGTGACTTTTGGCTTTCCTGACTGGTGCGCCATCATCTGGGGTACTGCTACTTTGTACATTTAGGCATGGTTGTCTCGGCTACTGCACATATTACTATAAAACTCCTCCTCTACTTTAACTATGCTATCCATGATGGTAGTTACTTTACCTTTCTTGTCCCTGAGCGCATACACGTGGTTTCTGCATATTCGAAGTTTCCTCTTCACCGCGTCGATGCTTCCTTCGTTTTCTTGAGCATGTTCAGTTCTCTCTATGCTACACCTTCTTACTTTGAAGACCTCCGGCAGTTTATTTTTTGTTGTTGTTTTTGAAGTTTACTTGTTTTCGCATTTCTTAATGAGGTTCTTCGTCTCTCGGGAGAGCTTGCTAGTGTCATGTACACCTAAAGTACCCCCAATTTCCACTCCACATTCCGTAATGATACTCGTCAGATTATCATTGATTGCGGCACTACTAAGGCTGTGTTCCCCAGCAAGAATTGAACATTTGTTCTGAAGCGAGATTCTGAATTTTTGTACTTTCCCTCTCGGTGCTAGCATATTGTATTGACAACAGTACATACATTCAGAACTGGCAAAAATGGTGACACTATTACGACGCTACCGCATTCTATATGCATGACGCTTGACTGAAAATTCGCTCTAAATAAACTTCTTGTAACCATGTTGTTGCAAATATTTGCTACGAATCAACAAAAGGGTAAAAACAACAACTAAAAAGTTTACCAGGCCAATAACTTGAACCTGCTTAACTGCGAAATTTATGTCGCAGAAAAAGTAGGCAACATAGTGCAGAGATAGGAGTTTACGCAATAGAAAAGATGGAAACAATATAGCTAGCTCAAGCTGATGAAAGAATGAATATAGTTTATTTTTAAGAGATGATCAAAGTCATGTCCGCGTCAAGTGCAATACGTATGAACAGGATGTCGTGTCACACATGTGGACTAAGTGTTAACCTATATTTGTCAACAATACCTTACCATTCTTCGCACATTATTTTTGAAAGAGTCAGGTACCAAAAGTGACACTGCATTATATGACGTCACTAACTGAACTTTTGAAACATGACTAACAAGAATGCCCCGGCGCCTTAACGTAGGTATAGGTTCACTGATGAAACGTCGGCCAGCCTGTTCGAGCCATTACTAACAATACAGTTTTAAACTTCATAACAGAATAGGAATACCTTAGCAAACTTCTCTTCCTTGTCTTGCTACTGATGTTCTATTGATTCTGCATTGCTTAATCCTACAAGGCTGCTTCGCACGGGTGCATTAACTGGAGGAAAGAAGTGGCAATTTAAGGGCTTGAGTTTCTTTGTAGGAAACAATATTTGTGAACATTAAAGGCAATAATACCAAGGAAAGCATAGACAATGTTGTTAGCAGTAACTGTGATGCAAGGGTCTAGAAATAGAAGACACGAAAGATAACTTGCCCTTGGCAGGCACTCATGCGGCGACCTCCGAATAACGGGTACCATGTTCTAGCAACTGAACTGTGACGGCGGTCACCCCGCTCCCTCCCTATTCACTTTTTGGGGTAGTTACGTAGAAAATATGGTAGGCAGATGAAGTCAACAAGTTTGCAGGTACGACGTGGTCCCAGCAGTTTGGGATCGGGTTAATTAGCAAAACTTGGTTTAGGTCTTTGTCCTGCCGTAGGCGTAGTGAGGAGGATAATGATTATAACGTGGTCAGAAGCATTGCCACGCATGCTGCTATTTTTTTTTCCGTACATCTGCAAGTAGAACTAGCAGTTGCTTCAACGAATGCGTGCACGTGACCACTGTGCTTGTGTACGCGCTTTCTCATCTCTACCCCAAGTAGCGAAAAATATGCACGTGCCATCGTTAGCGCTCAAAACTTGCTCCTTGCTCAGCACGTGGTCGGGTCTGAAAGAAAGGAGCTGCGAGCAAATTTTCTAATATTGAATGTGGCCCGGATGCTAGAAGGTATTGCTGACGAGTCATCGCGCGGGGAAGACAGCATTACGAGGTGCCCAAATGACCGTATTCACGTTTATATTGCCGCCAACATGAATATCATCTAATGAACCGGTGGTATCAGGCGCGGCTGCTGCATTTCCGCTGACAAAAAAAGGGGGGGGGGCGGAGACTGCTGCAGTGAGAGGAAAGTGGCATAAAAAATGAAGGCGATACGAGCGTTCACGTGTCACCCAGTCTCTCTTAGTTGAAGCGCAATCTCATGATGTGAAAAAAAAAGGGCGCTTGCGTGGCATGCAGATATTACGCACTCTGTGGCGTGGATCGTCATAGCATTACAGTGACTAAGTAATACGCAAAAAAACATAACAAATATATATTGTATACAGTGTTTTTTTTTCAACTGCGCCGTTCATTCACTATCACAACAAAAGACCTTCCATTTTATGTGGCAGAAGTTTTGCTACAGCACAACTCAACTTTAGTATGCAAGTTGAAATAAAACGGGTATAAACAAGGCAAAACCAGCCCACGTGTTAAAAATCGCAATGGATATTGTCTGAATCCCTAGATTATGATAAACCTGAGCAGCTAATAAAATTTTATCAATAATAATTTTCTCAATAAGTTAGAGAGCTACATTAACCGGATCTACGGATTCATTTATTACCTTTTGTGACATGTTTTCTTTCTACTAGTTGAACTAGTTTATACTACTACTAGTTTCTACTAGTTGTTTTCTTTCTACTCACGGACATCGTGAACTACTGCTTCCTCCATAATTAATGGTCCAATTTTAAGTATTAACAACTATTAACAGTCCAACTATTCAACAGTCTAATCAAAGTTTTTGCATGTATATCAGATAGTCACGAGTGTGATGTGGACCTAAATATAGATACGTCGGATATGATGTGATGTCTAAAGTTTAGTGCGAGGTTAACTCCACGTAGATCCATGCCCAAAAGCTGCAGGGCGCTGAGAAGGCTGTTCTGATAAGCGTTCGCTGGCATGTTCAGCAGCACTAGAATAGTTGCACACAAATAGTCATATGCGTCAGTTACGGGTCAGTGCGGCAATTTAGCTGGTCAAGGGTTAAGAACGCTAGGAAACATTTTAGCCAAGACTAGCATCATTGGTAATTAACCGCTGCGCACACGAGCGAATACGTCACAACGCATGGACGCACGATTATGTTATGGCATTCATATCCTCTCATCCCAGCTAATGCAGCGGTTGCAATCACATCTTGCTGCCTTCGCCATTATTATAATGGCACGGATATTTACTTATTCAATAAGTGTTACAGGGCGATTGAAGGTCATTGAGTAGCGGGGGAATGGGGGACACTATAGTCACCACAAGGCTAAAAAAGTAAAAAGTACAAGAAAAAAAAAAGCAGAATGAAGATTATATTGGCGATTTACAGCAACAGTGAAAATAATATAATTGTTATGTGAAGAAGAAGAAGATGTGCCTACACCGAGCACGCCGGGAGTTGGAGATGCTGCTCTTAACGACTAATAAACCTCTTCACAGTTTGGGTTGAACGTCCTAAAGCTAATATATGATTATGAGAGACGCTGTAGAGGAGGGTTCCGGAAATTCGGACCAACCGGGGTTCTTCAACGCGCCCCCATAGGTTTAAAATCACGGGCCACAAGTATTTTTGCCTTCATCAAAAATGCTGTCACCGTGGCTGCAGCGGTGGTATTGAGTACTGATACACACCGAAAGCAGGTTTTCAGCGACAGTTTCATGGTTAGATAAGTAACTCCTGTAGTCAGGAAGACCGTTCCCATGGGTGATTCTGCTAAGAAGGGCTATAGAGTTCAATGCCTCCTAGGCACCATAATTGCGCACAAAATTTTTGTGTGTTGTCAGTTAGTCGAGATGTGCACATGATATGAAGCGGTCAGTTGTGATATATACTACTATAATTGTAACTATGAACGCGACTTCACACGGCATAGGCGTGTTGATCTCGAAATGCCTAAAGTGAAGGTCGTGTTTTAGTTGGGAAACATTTCAATGACAGTCATAGTTACCTGGAATGAAAGCGTTTCTATATATAACTGCAGCCCCACACATCCAGGCTACATGATCTTAAAATTAAGACCATGTCAGTGAAGGTGCTGGCGAATATGGGTAAAGTCAAACTATACAGCGCTTACATTAGAAGCCATGTTGTGAAGGTTTGTGCAAATGTAGCCAGCAGAATGAGAAGCTTTCGGTGAGACACCTGCTGCATGCGTAGTCCATGCACAGTACGTCATTCCTCATCTTGGCCAAGCGTACTATTTATTTATGCTCACTATGATGCGATGATGACAGCCAAGTGACCATGAAGTCTTGATATGTGGGGTTCAACGTCATAAAAGACCATGAAGTCTTCACATCGGATAGACTAAATGATATGTTTCATCCATGTGATGTCCCTTTGCTTGAAAGACGTTTACTAAGGCAGTAATCAGTTCAGTACATATCAATGTAATGAAATGACCACAATCGCATCACTACAGTATACCTCGTCGCTTAAAGACAAACTCCAATGTTTTTTTTTACCTATTCATGGTAATGATGGTTTTATGTTCCTAAGACACTTTTGCCACGTGCACAGTAGCTGAAATGATCAGCAAAGTTGAATTTCTTTATAAGCAGAAAGGCACAGTAGCGAAACCTAACCCAACCGAGCGCACTATTTAGGTGTGATGTACTATTTGGTAAGAGCCGGAAGACGTGCAAATCATACTGGCCCTACTGGCGCGTAGTAAACAAAACCACAAAAGCCTGTACGAGCAGGCATTCGGAGCAGAGGTAAACGCGCCGAGCATCCGCTGGCATATCTGAGACTGACAGTGTCTCGGAGATGTAAGACAGCGGGGAATCAGGCGTGTATGACACCCGTGAGAAACGACCGGAACGCACGCGGGCTGTCTTGCTCGGCAGCCAGTTGTTCCGGCTAATCGCTCTGATCCCCTCCTCACGGCGAGCAGTGTCACTTGGAAAGCTCGCAAAGAAAACTCTCCGCGTCTGGTGCGAGCGGTTTCTGTCGCCCACAACGCAGCACCAACTACGACCTATCGCATACTTGTTCACAGGCAACAGAGAATCGCGGTCCATACCAGCGAAGTGCAGGCCGACCACCAGAAAGGAAGGAAAGAAGCTTTTCTGAGCCATCACCGCTACCGTCGCATTGTGGCCACCAGAGTATGCAATGTAGCGGCCAAAGTTAGCGGTGACATCAGCTGTGTCACTTCAATTACATGCTGAACATGTAATCACCCAGACGGTGTTGGCAATTTTCCTGATAAGCCAGGTGAGTGTTTCGAAGCAATTTTTAAATCTGTTTTGCAAGCAATCAGCGCATATGTCAAACTTGTAGTTTCCCATAAATTACGATATAGTGCAAAGGAACGTACCTAGTGAATTTCATTTATATTCATTGAACTTAATAAATTGCCGAGGTTAGCCTGTGAACACACACCGTACACACATAGGCGCGTGTGCGCGCATGTACAGCTAGATTTATAGATGTTTTTCGCGATTGCAAATAGATAGATAGATAGATAGATAGATAGATAGATAGATAGATAGATAGATAGATAGATAGATAGATAGATAGATAGATAGATAGATAGATAGATAGATAGATAGATGAACAGATAGATGAACAGATACGGCGATAATAGCACGAACTTTCCCACGGCAGTTAAGCCGACAAACGCCATTCAGCTTCGCCAATGCGCAGCATTCATAACGACCGTGTTCTCCCAGTGCACGTGTCACCCATGCCTGACCATACGGCGACTGAGCTCCAAATCTTGTGTTCGGCTAACGCGAGGCGGCGACGCTGTCGCGTCCCCTTTCTTTCTTTCCCGCACAGCCTCGTTTCTTCTCCGTGTGCTTCCAGCGTCGTCCCTCTGTACGTACGGCCGAGCCCGTTGAAATCAATACGCTGGCGGCGCTAGTCATGCTGTTCTGACCCAAGGCCCCTACCAGTCAGTCGGAGCTGAGCAGCGGGTCCGGTAGAAAGGCGCAGAGAGTCTTCTCCTCGCGGGCTCGCCGACTGTGACGGGCTCGCAATTTCGCGCTTTCGAGCACGTGGTTTTGCGCGACAACTCGTAAACTGTCACAGGCCCCACTTCGTTCTGCGAGTGTGTCGTTCTCCTGGCATTTTCTGCCTGCTGTGTTGATCGCGAAACTGTACGTCTACACAAGCGTCCGGCCGGATTTTCTCCTTTTGCGTGACGAATGAAGTGGCTAAAGTGTGGTGCCTGTGTTAACTGGCGAAACGCAGCTGGAAGAGACAGTATTCCAGTCACCATGTCACGTGATTGAGCTGTGGTTCACATCTGACTGTTCCCGCACACCTTGTGATCCGTGTCTCGTGCTTAGTTACGCGTGGTGCTTTTTTTTTCACGTGCCTCCTGAGACGTAAACCAGCTCTATATTAGTGTTTGAGAAATAATGCTTAATATAGAAAGGCTGACGTTCGTTTTCTGAAAAACATCGCTCACGTCACTTCGACAGCAGAAAATATTCTGTATGAAAAAAACTGTAAATATGTTCCCTAAAAATTATAAAGGCGCTGACTAATTTTTCTTACCCAATAATACTGTAATAAAGGGAAAAGTACTCGTACATAGTGGGCTAACTTTCATATAAACTTTCAGAATGAAAAATGCTATATATATTCTGAGCATAGGACGACATTTGCGTTCGCAGTAAAAATACATTAAAACGAAACGACTTCGCGGGTATTTAGGAAGTAAAACGAAACAAAATCATTTCTAAGTGAAAGGAATAACAGAAAATTCATCGGCACTATACGAAAAAAAAAGCAGCCATACGCAAAGCAAGCAATATAAGCTTGAAGCGCAAATTTTAAGAGGTTTATCATCTAGAAGGGGCGAGAAACTATTTTTGCACGCCGGAACCCACCTCATAACGGGGCTTTATGAACGCAACGAGAGAAATTTATGAACGCACCGAGATGAAACCACAATAGCTCACTAATCCTCAAACCCTGTTGAGAACTTTCTTGTTTTTGAGGTCTACTAAGTGACACCAGTCAGACTCAACTACTAATGAACCTAAAGCTACAGTTCACTCATTGTTTTTTTGAAACATTCTGCTACATTAAGAGTTAGGCTTTCTATTTTTTGCGCTTAATTGCCGCCGATAAAAAACGGTCCTGTCTAATACAAAATTTTGCTGCCGTAGAAAACACCCTGCTACAAAGTTACTGACCACCGTTGGTGTAAGTTTTTTTTTTGCCAGCCTCTTCAATTTAAACCATGCTATCAAAAATGAATACCGTACTGCCTTTTTTACGCGGATAGGACATCATTTAGAAACTTATTGACGAGTACTTTCCTCTTTTGCTTCATTATTAAAAAAGAGCGGATACGTACACCTATAGGGTAAATTTTTTTTAATGCTTGTCTCCTTGTTATGCGACAACAACAACGTTAAAAATTTATACACTCATGTGGATATTGTACTTCAACAACAAGCCAAATTGACAGAAAAACAGGTTTTGCTACAAACGTTTATCAACGTTTGTCGATCGAACGTTTCACGCTTCGTCCATAAGACATTATGACTTCTAAAACTTTTTGTAGTGATGCGTAGAAAGGTGATGAAACTCAACAAAGAAAATAATCTTCAGAAAGTGCCGACTCCATTTTAGTGCAAAAGCACCGAGTAAATTTCCGGTTTCTTCAAAGAATCGGTCAAGTAAAGAAACTCGCCGTTACAAGGCTTTCGGGAACACCACCAGGGGTGTGCTGCCTATTTCTTTGGCAAACGTGCAGTGAGGTGCCCGAAACGATATATATGCATATATAGAACCTTTCGCTACTCGCAGAGACACAAATGACTGTGCCACATACTATACTCTAAAAGAAACTCTCCATTCTTCGCTTGTGATGAGCTGGTGTGGAATCCAACGTTGGTTGAGAACATTGGCAGGCCTCCACTTTCTAATCACGTGACCACTGCCGTTCGCGTAACCTGCCGGGCTTTCGACAACATCATTATTTCCTTCCTACGCACCGGGAAGCAAGTGGCGTGCAGTTTTTACAGCTGAACTATTCAAGGCAAAGAGATCCAGTGTTGTGATGGAATTGCGGCTCCAGAAACTCTGCGAAACCATGAAATCCGCGAGGCAGCGTGGAGTCCAGCAAGCACAGCTTTTTATGACATTATTCGGTAAGTGAAACCTTCGAAAAGGGGACGGTGGATCACTGATTAGGCAATAACAACGATTTCACACTCTACACTCTATGAAACAGGTTTACTAGTAACTGTAACTGATCTTATTACACATACTTATACTCACGATAAGATGTGCCTCCAAATGATATGCACACTCAGGCTGCGTCTGTGAGGCACCATTGACTGGCGTCATACATGATTTTTTGTATTGGTCACCTATTTTGGGCAGACTAACAAGAATTCTTCAAGGTTTCGGTGAGAGTTCAAAGCAAACAAAAAAGCGAAAATACCCATTGAGCTGAGCAACAACCTTTCAGGTGTGAATGTGAGTGAGTAAACACACTAGGGCTCCCAGGCTACTATTCCATGTATTCCTGTGGAAGCGTGGCCTGGCAACATTTGGCCCCTTCACTACGTATGTTCAACCCAGTGCTATTACGTTCAGTACCAAAAATACTGAAAAAGATTATTTCACTTTTTCACGCATGGTTTTTGAATGTCTGCCAGAAAAACGCCTGATGCAGGCAATGCATGCGAATCCATATAATCACGAATCTTTCGCGCTGTAAAAGCTTTATTGCTTATATTTCAAGCAAATTTTTAAAATCTCAGACATGGCCAAATGTAGGAGTGACATTACTTATGCTGCATGTTCTCTGCGATTACAGAATGTTTTCATTCCTGAATCTGAGTTGTCGAACTCTACCATAAGGTAATTTTGAATGCCAACTCACAGCCACGCCATGGTGTTTTTGTGACTAAGGTATCCCCGGCCGCTGACCTGCAGGTCGCAAGGTTGAATCCCGGCTGCAGCGGCTACATTTTCGATGGAGGCGAAAATGCTGTAGGCCCGTGGGCTCAGACTTGGGTGCACGTTATAGAACTCCATGTGGTCTTAATTTCGGGAGCCCTCCACTACGGCGTCTCTCATAATCATATGGTGATTTAGGGGCGTTAAGCCCAACATATCAATCAATCAAATCGTCAAATCAAATCATCAATGGCCATTCGCAGTTCGCAGAAGGAAGTACCTCTAAATATTTTATTGAGGTGACTAATTCAGAAAACATGCGTACTCGTATTCTCATCGCCCCACTGAAGGTGCGGAGCACATTCATTAGCATGCATTTTAGTAATGGAATTTGCTCTCTGCTTGACACCTTGAGAGAACGCACCGGCCTTCGTTAAACAATGATAGCAACAAAGAGTGATAACTTTTTTTACAGCAGTAGACGACTCGCCATGTAGATTTATAGAGAATCACGAGTGTCGCCTGGTTATTAGTTAGAGCTGTGTGCACGTGACATGTCACTAACGATCTCTGCTGGAGTCACGGTGGTGACAATGATTTTTAGCTGTGTACAACACAGAGGCTCCGTTTAAACGTAATAGAAAAATGAACGTGACCTGACACCCAGCGAAGCGCGAAAATGATTCTCCGGGCTCAAACGCCTTAAGTAATGTCTTGAACTGTCTGGATGCTCCGAACGTACTTATCTCATTTTCGCAAAGAAGCCTCCGTTCTTCAGGCACAATTCCTTTAAAATTTAAATCTTAAAAGCTTAGAAGCATTCCATCAATGACAGTGACTTGTAGAGGCAAAGCTAGTCATAGACTTTACTTGGTTGCCAATTTTCCAGTGCCTCCAGAACACTAAGCAATGGAAAATTAGTGTAAATGTTGTAAACAACAATAACACACAAAACCATGTTTTCGTCATCATTATGTTATTTGCAGGAAAATTTCACTCGGAAAGTCTTTTGCAAACTCCGTAATCTCCAGCTTACTATAGAGAGCAACAAACAACGTTTCAAGAGATACAAATTTTCTGTGTGCGACTATAGGCCTACCGTCGGCGTATTTTGTTGAAATTCGCGCATAACACATACTCTCACAAATCAATTATGCCATGTGTCAGCATGCGAATATCCTGTTTCTCAGTATCATTAACATTTACAAGGCTACCATAATCATTATTGCCGTACGATAAAGTAGTAGCCGAGTTCATGCGCATATTTCGCTAGAGCTGAACGCCGAACACCTTTTTAAAAACTTGAATATTTACAAGTTGGAGCTGTGAACATATAATTACTGCTTGCTCTTTTGAAAAAAAAAAAAAACACGATCAAGTTCATTTGGGTCAGTTATAACGAAAAGAACAGGTTACTTGCGCATGTATGTAAATCGTGAAGTCGGAGCTCACGCCAATTTAAGGCAACACATTTAGAGAAACATGATACATGATGGTCACACCAGCACCGGCTTCTGAACAGCAACTATAACGCTGTGCTCGTCCCATTAGTAAACTCACTCACCCGTTTTGAGCGATACAGTTAGTTTGTTTCACGCACGAATGAGTGTGAAGTTCGAGCTGAAATGAAAAGAAAAAAAAACAAAGCTGAGAAATAGAGCCTCTTCTCTGCGACATCCTCCTTTAATAATAAATTGAGTGAAACAACGGTCTCGCCTGACAAAGCGTGCAGACACATTTGTTTTTCTCTCAAATCATTATGTATAAGCAGTTGCGGTTAGAGAACTTCCGGGGCACAAAAAACGCTTTTAAAAAAGCAGCACAACGGGGGACAGAAGTTCAACGACAATTTGTCATCAGCGTTTTTCGCTGCCATTTTGCAGCATTTGATAAATGAAGCTACAAGCATTATCGTGGAAACTGAGCCAGTATATATATATATATATATATATATATATATATATATATATATATATATATATATATATATATATATATATATATATATATATATATATATATATACTTTTATTTGTCAGCTTTTGTGGGGCTGGCTCACACAATGCGGAGAGCAATTAGTTTTACCCTATGATGAACGACTTCTCTTTTGTTAGTGCAAGCGATCCGGAAGGGTCTGAGCGGAAGACGTCGCCCTTGGCTTTGTAAATTGATGTCACTGTAAAAGTGCATGCTGACGATTCCCTTGCTTGTCGGGCGAATACGGACACAAACGAGGGACAAGGAGAGAATAAAAATTTACAAACGCCGGCGCTTTTGAGAAGAAAAAATTTTCACGGCACTGCACAATTCGCACTGACTTGCCGAATCGTAGAGTAATGAGATGCAAATAAATATTACAAATTTCTGGTGACGGCCGCTATGTATTTCTTGAGAAAAAAGCAGAAAAGCTAATAAAAGGCTCGGTTGTTTTGAAGTACCTCGGGAAGCCGGTGAAAACCAGTCTTCGAAATTGACTTTTTTACGGAGTATTCAGTGAAGCGATCTTTTTTTAACAGCTACTATGCGTACGAATTTTTCAATCAGACGTCCTATTCTACCTTAATCAGTCATTCATCGTAACTAAATATAGGAGAATACCACCTGTCGACTAAAACAATTTCAGGAAAAGAACATGTAAAAGTAGATTTCATGCAACTGCACCCGAATTCCCGTTATTATTACTCCTGACCATGTGAGAAGGCTGGCTATTTTATGTCCTTAGGATCGCGTAAGGCAGTTTCGTTGTTTTTTCAGCACTTTCAGCACGTTCCAAAGTTTTCAAAGGTTGCGTAACTGTATGAAACTAAATAATACGGTGGTTGTGTGAATAATATTAGTTAGGTTTTGATGTTTCTGCATTGGTAGCATTCCAAAATTCAAACACTGTCAGAAATACGGATATCAAAGTTTAATTATTTTCCGTGAGATGTTAGCCTCGTTTAGTCCGGCTTAGTAGTTTAGGCGTCTGATTTATAAAATGATCTCACGTACGCATATTTATTACGTGCAGCCAAAAAACTCTTTATACACTCTAAATAGTCATTCATGAAGTTTCGTTAAATGGCGTGGTACCAACACCGCTTTTGTTTGCGCATTTCGCAACTGCTTATTTACAATGGGTCGAGATGGTGCTGCAGCTTCAATTTGTTGTCGCGTTGCATTTGAAGTGGTGTGGAATTTACACGGAAGTAACGTCACGTAGTGATCACGTATTTCTCTCAGGGCGTCAGAGGAAGAGAAAACAGGGCTGCTTCGTTTGCCAACTTGTAAGCACTTTGATCATGAATTATGCCATGCTCATACACTTCAGAGGCCTCGCCTGCCTTGGAGCTCATTTCACAAACATTATCGGCAAGTTTTATTATTACAAAACTGTTGCACGAGCCACATATAGAGGTGTCTCCCATTATTGTGTCAATAGAGTACGCTTTTCAGAAAGCCACTTCTAAAGACATGTGGCACAGTGACAGGTTGCACCACGGCTAGAGGTGTGATAGAACTTACACCCTCATCGATGGTTCTTGTTTTCGTAGGTGACGGTTCTAGACAGTAGAGTCGTTCAACCTCGTTTGCGGCACTCTGTCTGCAGATGAGTTAGGGCACTGTGTTTTTGTGATCGCTTTGTGCCCGAACACCAACTTTTTCTCACGACGCTCAACAAATTAGGCGGTGGACCATTTTCAAAAGATTCTGAAAATGTGTTCGCAGACCAGTGAATGGATACGAGCATAGGTACTGTTTTTCATATAGACAGGGTGTAGCGATCACTAGCGGCGTACAATGAACAGGGGCACATGTCTTGCCCTGAAATCACCTTCTTACCACTTCCCGCTTTCTCCCAATATCTTCCCTCCGTGCGGGGTAAGCACAGCAGTCACGTGACCTACCCTCCTGTCCTTCCTTTTCCTTATGATTATCGGCAGTTTCACATGTCTTTACTCATGTATTTACTCAACTCACACATCGCTAGATGGTGGTCTGCGTGGATGGGCAAGATCCTGTCTCTGCAGCTTCGCTTTGGTAACCATAGGTTTTATTTATACATGACAATCCTGAATATGGTCTCTTCTGGTGCTCTATTTCTTATTCGAAGACTCAGATATCTATGGTAAAATACAAAACTTTAGATCGACTTGACCACAGGGTCATGTTTCTCGCAACTATCCTCGAATGTGGTCGAGAAAAGTCATTGGGGGCGAAATCATTGTGGAAAGTTTAAAGGACTACAGATTTGCATGAGTGATTGTAGGCTTATAAAGATATCGTATACCACAAAAGGCAGGGGGATACAATATCCCCAGTGCTATTTACCGTGGGCTTACAGGAGGGTTTCAGAAGACTAGAATGGGAACAGTTAGGAAACAGAGTTAATGGAGAGTACCTTAGTAACCTGCGCTTCGCCGGTGACATTGTATTGCTGAGTAACTGAGGGGACGAATTGCAACTCATAATTACGGAGTTAGACAATGAGAGCAGAAAGGTAGGTCTTAAAATTGATCTGCAGAAAACGAAAGTACTGTACAACAGCCTCGGAAAAGAGCAACGCTTCAAGATAGGTAATAGTGCACTTCAATTTGTAAAAGACTATGTCTACTTAAGGCAGGTAATAACCGCGGAGCCGAATCACGAGATTGAAGTACCTAGAAGAATAACAATGGGGTGGAGCACATTTGGCAAGCACTCTCAAATTATGACAGGTAGATTGCCACTATCCCTCAAGAGGAAGGTATATAGTAGCTGTATTTTGCCGGTACTTATACCATGGAGCAGAAACCCGGAGACTTACAAAGAGGGTTCAGCTTAAATTGAGGACGACGCAGCGAGCAATGGAAAAAAATGGTAGGTGTAACCTTAAGAGACAAGAAGAGAGCAGAGTGGATTAAAGAACAAACGGGAGTAAGAATAGCATAGCTGAAATCAAGAAGAAGAAATGGTCATGGGCCGGTCATGATAACCGCTGGTCGTTGAGGGTAACTAACTGGCCCCATAGAAGGCAAGCGGGTTAGGGGGAGACAGAAGGTTAGGTGGGCAGATGAGATTAAGAAGTTTGCGGGTATAAATTGGCAGCAGCAAGCACAGGACCGGGTTAACTGGCGGAACATGGGAGAGGCCTTTGTCCTGCAGTGGACGTAGTCGGGCTGATGATGATGATGATGATGATGATGATGATGAAGATGTAAAAGTTTCTAATGAATGAAAATTACCTGTGCGTGTAGCTGTGCTAGCACGGCTGAAATGTGCTCAGTTGAAGTCACAAGCTCACAATGAACCACAAGCTCTCAACAAGCGTAAACCAGTACTTCCGCTCAGTGTGTACACGTAAAGTTAGTTTCTATGCTGTACGCACAAATAGAAGTTCATATAAAACCATCTAGTTGAGTCGATGAATGATGGAATTGCTGCTCAGGAAACGTTTTTTTTTTTTTACTTCGGCAGGCAGCGTACTGCACTGTTTAGCGGCTACTGCGTGTAAAGCCACCAACCTTTAGAAGAACGATAGCAGAAAGAAAATTTTCGCCGAGCTTGCACGATACAAGATAAAATTTGTCGCTCAAGTTAGACGGCTGCAAACGCTGACCTCCGCTAAAACTTGACTTTCACAACGAGTGCTCCCCGCCCAGGTAATCGATAGGTAGAGAAAAAACACTTGCCAGTGCATAAAAAAGCAGCATCTCTTAAGCGTAGTCGCCATCGCCATGGATAGGTATTCCGGTCACGCTCATGCAATATGCATATCGTTGTGGTCATGTCCCGGCCACAAAAGAAAGAATGGTCGCCTACTAAAGGGGTGATACTTCTTATGCAGGCCAGTTGCTGTGGTTCCGTCAGAATATTCATCGTTCACATTGAGTGCCAGGTAAAGCTGACTTAAACTTCATGCAGGTAAACAAAAGGCGTGCGTTTTAATTACTGCGTAAGTTTTCGAGCCGCTTTCTCAAGGCAAACATTTGTTCTATTATCTACCTTTGAGGCTTTACACGGTTAATATTTATTGCAGTCGTTATTGTCTTTTTTTCTTTTGCATTTGACAGCCTCATCAGCTCATTAGTCAAGGTGAACAGGTTTAACGTGCTTCTGCGATTCGAAAGTATATATCAGGGTCACTAAACAAGCATGGCTAATAGTTCTGGCACCATTATTTTGGGTGTTGTAGGTTCATTTTCCTAACTTTTTTAAAAGTTATAGTACTTTTCCTTTGCTGTTATATCCAAGTGGCTTGCATGCCTGGCGTGTTTAGAAAATATTCAAAGCGAAACCCTCTTCTAAGGCAATCTGTTTTGTATATTGAAGAACGTATACTGATATTGTGAGGCATTGTGGGTTTTTCAAATTTCTAAAAAATGTTGTAATCAGTCACTTTTGTCGATTTAATAGGCGTACGTGTGGATTTGAGGGAGCGAGTGGAAGAGCGAGCTGTTCAGAGAGGCAAGCAAGCAAGCTTTAGACGAATATAATGTAACCGTGTGAGTAAATAAGATACAAAATTAGTGAATTGTTTGTTTCAGTAAGCCCGTTCAGCCACCTTCGCATTTAGTACAAGTATCGCTTTCTTTCTTGTTGTTTTTACAATAGCCAAACACTTTGTGAACTCTACTAATGTTTCTTCTAAGATAGGCATCATTGAAGAATCTTGTCATGTTACACATAAAATGAATTCTTCAACTCTTGAAGACATTGCATAATTAATAATATGATATGCGGATATATTATTTAAACTTCCGGAGAAGTTGTTGCCGCGTTCACAGTTCACTCTAAAGGGGTGGTGCCATCATTTTGGCGGCTTGCGCGTTCTTTTCTGCAAATGTTTCTTAGTAAGCATGATACGCGCACCAAGATTCATTTGTTCTGGCTAAATAAAAATAATATAGCCTTTTTATTTGATCACTTTCGGTTCTGGTTTCGGCGCGCAGAACGGGGCTGTGGCGTAGCTGTGTAGTTTGGTCACGTGGCAACCCAAGGCTGTGACGCACATTGTGCTGGTTACCGTTTGCTTTCACTGGCTTTCCGGCACACACGAGTGCACAAGCACTGTCAAAACAAACGTGCTGCAGCCACAATGGTTAGCCGGCACGTGCGTTCGTGGAGGTCACTCCCCTCACTGCTATAGGCGTGTGCGTGGTACAGGGATAAAGGGCGGACATTTCCCTAGTCGCCCACGAGGGGGTTTGTGAAAACAGAGCCCCACACACTGGCATAATAGGGACGGGGCACCACAACTTAGGGAGGGGGTGCGAAGTCAGACACGTAGAAGTCAGACACAATAGGGAAGGAGTGGGCTGCGATGAACCTTTCTCCTTCTTGAAGGAGAAACTGGCGCACGTCTTAGTTCACTACAGATCTGGTTTGACGTCACTGTGACTTTCGTCGAACTTCCTCATGCAACTTTCTTCGAGCTTCAGTCAGGAGAATGAGCAATTAGATTCACTTTGGTGGTGAAATAAATCATATCTTAAACACTTGCTCGGTGCTAACACTCGTGTCAAATGTCCTAGCATACAGAGGAAACCTACGATAGGCTTGTTTTAGCCTCGAAAGTTGATGGCACCTCTCCTTCAAGTAGTATATTGACCGATCTTGGCACGCCCTGCCACGGTGGTCTAGTGGCTAAGGTACTCTGCTGCTGACCCGCAGGTCGCGGGATCAAATCCCGGCTGCGGCAGCTGCATTTTAGATTTAGGCGAAAATGCTGTAGGCCCGTGTGCTCTGATTTGGGTATTCTTAATCCTAAAAGCCAAGTTCTCATGTTTTGGTGTCTTATAAAAGTATTTGGGCTCAGTTCTCACAAGTTGTATTCACTCAAACGGTAACAAGTGTTGTTTTGTGAGAAATGTTTGGGGGATAAAAAATGAAAGAATAGATTGACTTTATTACCAAATCAACTTAACATAAAACTACTGCGCAAGTTGCCTACTTTAGCTTTGAGTTTTGATTGCAATCACAGCATAAAAGCACAATATTCACAATGACCTGCTGAGCATGTGAGCAAACGAAACAATAGGCTGATCTCTTGTAACTACAGCAAAGAAATATAGAGAAAATAGTGTGTTAAATATATGGATTGATTTATTCATAGCGTGGTATGCACAGTTCGTTTTTTGGTAAAAATCAGCATATAGAGCAATTGATGTATTAACTTATGCACTTCCTGCTTGGTGCATGTTCGTTCGTATGTAGCGACATTTTTAGCTGGTGCGGCCCTGTTCAACTAGTGCATATATAAGGGCCCCTGTTTCTTTGTTATACACCATAATAATATTATGCGCAATAATATGACGGAAGACGATACAGAGTAAATGCAGGAATGTTAACCAGTTTGGAATAACTGGTGTGCTAATTTGCACAACGGAGAAGGGAAGCGGAGATTAAAATAAACGTAAAGAAAGAGGGGAAGAAAGAAATCGCACACGCACATACATAATGTCACTGTGCAGAGTGGCAGTCTTGTGTGTTATGGCATCATTAAAAGTCTTCAGCCGCTCATGTAAGTTTCTTGTGCTTAGCCATTTTGGCGACACCTTTGTTGCGTGAAATCTCGAGCACTTTTCAAGGTATCATTGGAGAATGGTTTCTAGTGTCATCGTTCTCAGGTAAAGATGAGCGAGAGCGCATGAGAAGGATCGTCTCTGCACAGTCTAGCGAGGGCAGTCGCAGATGATATGCTGCAGAGTCTCCTCGGTGGCGCAGGCAACGCGACGAGCGTTGTCGGTCGTCCCTATCCGAAACGAATATGACTTCGTGAAAGCCACTCTCAATCATAAGTGGCACAGCAAAGTCCAGTTGGTATTTAAAATCACCGCAACGAATTCAAGCAGTGTTGCTGATAGCTTTGGCTTCTTTATGTAGTCATTGTTAATTGCGAAATATTATTGTGACTGTTGCAAGAATGACATCAGTCTCAGACCAATTGATATTTCGATGGTTGTCAAGTTACTGTGGCATTATTGGCAATGATAATGCGGCCCTGTCAGCTTTACATGGCGAGAAGGTAGAGGCTACACCCCCTTTCAATATTACCAAAGACGCCAAAGATAGTACATAGAATGTTCAGATTTGTAATTGTAAAGTAAATTAAAAAAAGTGCTTTAAAGCAACATGAGTTCGAAATTTTACCGTTCTGTTGAGAACTTTTTGACGACCATGGCATGGGAGAAGAGTTTCCCTGTTTTAGTGAGTCTATTTTGTTTTTGTTCGGATGAGTAAGCGTAAGGTCCTACTTTGCTCGTGTGACTGTGTTCTGTGCAGCTCCTATTAAAACAATTGTACCTACTAATTGTTCTAATTTCTTGCGCTGCTGTTTAGTTTTTATAACCCAGACAGACAGACAGACAGACAGACAGACAGACAGACAGACAGACAGACAGACAGACAGACAGACAGACAGACAGACACAAAAAACTTCAATGAAGTCATTGGAACTCCACGGAGGTAACATTTTATCATAACTTTTGCTTCACACTATTGGAAAGACCCATGGTTTGATGAACGGAGCAAGATACGCAGGTATTCAGAAATTGCGGACACTATACCGTTATGTGCTTTGGTAGGATCTTGTCTTAGGAGAAGGAAATAATGTTGCATCGCAGTAAAGGGAGGGAGACGCACTTGTGGAACTTTCGTGGGGGACTAGTTCTGATGCACTCATGGGAGGCAAAAGACCGTTTTCTACCTCCCTGCTAATTTTAATGTATGCCGTATGGTAACAATACTTTCTTATTTAGGAGAACACAAAAATTGAAATTGAAAAAATGAACAATTAAAGACATAGTGTTTGAAGTGTATAAAACTTGACTGTTACTAACGATCACGCAGCGATTGCTAACTTTGTAGTTCAATTATTTCATGCCTTCAGTAGTAATTAATTATGCGCATGAAATTATAGCGTTTGATCGATGAGTTATATGAAATATTACTTGAGAAACAGATCCGACCATTCCAACGCGGTGTTCGTGGCTTTTTGTTGGGTTTACTTTGTCGCACAATGAGTCACTTTGAGGTGGAGCACGCTTGTCAGTAATGAGTATGTGATGGCTCATGAGCACGTTCTCCAAGGTGAGAGGGTTCAGAAAAATGGTAATTTGGAATACATTAGGTGCACCCAAAACTTTGCTACCTGACACAACACATATAATTGTATTGGCCTTCATGTGCTGCCAGCGAATCAGCCTAAACAATACATTAGGCATTTTATGAGTACACAAGGTTTCCGACGAAGGGCAATCACGTTCACAAGCTAAAAAGGGAGAATGCGCAACTACAGGATGCGTATCTCTATCTTATCTTTACTGAACAGCAAATAACTAGAGAAGAACTTTCAAGTATGATCCATATGAAACGCACGCACGCCTCCAACCCGTACAAGTTGAGACGCACGCATACGAACTGGTCTAGCAATCTGGAACATCGACTAGTGCGCCAAAGCCGACCCCAAGGGGAGGCGTTGAACGTAACACTACGGGGAGCGTTCTTAAAAAATTATTACTGAGCAATGCCTGATCTTTAGCAAAATGCACACTTATATACTTCATTCTGGCAACATCTTTATGCTGCACAAAGCAATTAGTTTTAATTGGCTGGCTGGAGTTTTTTCCCAAGAAACTTATGTGTATTCACTGAACATGCATGGGTGATGATTGAAAAGTTAACTGTAGCGCAACGATAGGTTATTCGCTCCTTGCACTCTAGTGGCATGTACGGTAGGACAATGTGTCCTTGTGTTTGCACTTGCGTGGGATTACGCTGGGTGATTTTTTCCTGATGAGTTTTCCCGAATTGATAGTACATAAAAAAGCAATACAGGGGTAAAATATACACCTGTCGGTAAATCGATGAGAAAGTAGACGTTCGTCATGATAAAACCTCAGCAAAAGTCGGCAGATGTCATGTACATTATGATGTACAGCGTGAAGGCCTGTACGCCGCGTGGTGTGAAAAACGGTGAACTAAAAGCGATGTCTCGAATTGCTGGGTATGATAAGGTATGCATAAAATGGCGCCAAAAATTACGCTCTTGAGTGAAGTCGAGAATGGTTAAACGCAATGTTCTTGTGGAATCAGGGCATTGCAGAACAGAAGGACACGAGTGATCAAACCCTGATACCCCATTTTTGACTAAACACGTGTGTCACAAATGAATTCGGCTGATTGTGAACGCCATTTTCATTTCCGAACATATTCGAGATTATTCAGCGCGACAAGGAGTTTAAAACAGTATCTAAGAAAATAAACGCGCGTCGTTAAAATAACAAACGCCACACGTTCAACAAGTAAAACTATTGGCCTGTAAAAAAGCAAGCTTGGGATGGCTGTCGCTCAATATCAAAGCTCTGCACTTTAAAAGCCACGTCCCTGCAAAAGTCTGAGGTAACAGAGGGTGGATGGCAAGGGATGGGAAGCAAAGCACCTGTGCCAATAGCGCGGACCACCGCGAAAGCTCGGCAGTTCGCGTTCGTTCGTCCCTCAATCACCGTAGTGGCCCTCGTTTTTGTCATACATTATTCACGCAACATCGGCGTGTCGAATACAGGCGAAACTCGTACTCAGAAAAAGATAGAACTTAGCAATGCACACTGCTTGGACGGGAAACGCGAGAACGAGATGGTTTCTGACGCCGGAGAAAGGAAAAAAAGAGGAGGTTCGTAAAGGGGATGAACGTTGCCGCAGTGTTTGCAGAAGCTTACTTTACTACAAAAGCACTCAAGTAAGAAAGAAGTCATCTGAACCGAAGTGAAAGGAGGCACTTGAGCGTCGAAAGAGAAAATGGACGCCGATAACAGGCACACTGGTGTCGAGGAAGGGCGGCAAGCCCACCGCCCTAAGTTGAACTCAACGTAACATGGAGCACTCACCTTGAACAAGCCAGGCATAGAAGCGTAGGGAAATCACTGCGCTGATAGCAGGCGCACGGCTGACGGGGTGGCTGGTGTGGCGCAGCATTATTACGGCCATACAAGGCAAGCGCTGCTTCAGCACGCAATCGCAGGCGCCAGAAAGGGGCTGTTCTTTTCGACCGTACAACTCATCCTTGGTGTAGCAACGTCAGGCTCTTGACCGCTTTTTCAAAGGCTTCTCGATATTACAATTTTTGTACCTGTCTAGGGTGTTACGCTGAATGGTGCATCTCGTCCGTGTTACGAAGAGGAGCAAAAATAATGGAACGAAGGTCATCATTGCCTGGCGTTGCAATGGGAAGCGAAAATGCTATGAGGGTTGTGCTCAGTTCTTTTCGTACGTGCCGGGAATTTTTGTTTTACCAGCAGCGCACCACTGATACCTCAAGCATGGGCATCCTTGCGCAGGCTCTACATGTACAATATCTTTAATTCTACAGAGCTACTATTGTTTTAAACGGTGCCATAGTGATAAACGTAGCGTTAGTAGAATGCCACCGTATAAGAGTGGTGTCGAATTGTGTGCGCACAGAACTTCAGGGTTTCTAGCTGACCCCTTCGCTGCAAGACATTAGAGAAGTCGGAAAGAGCTATCAGCGATGAGGAAAAACAATTCATGATTTTTCTGCAGTAAATTCGACACAGCAGTTTTCGGAGAGAGGTTGATTGAAGTTTTGAGAAAGTCAGGTGCTGGGTTTTGCTGGTATTAAACACTGTTGAAGATGGAAATGGGATTATTATAAGAAAATTTAAAGAGATCACAGCTATCTACAGCTTTATTCGAAAAGGAAGCGCTGATAAAGTGTATGTGACAGCTATTTTTACGTCCGTATGCTACTCTAAAAATGTCGTTTGACACGTATTTTTCAATAATCGTGCTCATATCTTTAACAACCTTGTCAACTATACACTTTTTAACGTCCTTATGTTAATGTTAAAATGGTGCATCACATATAGGTTTATGATTTACTCTCGACCTATTGATGAGATAAAGTATAGCAGGCTTTTTATCTAGGCTGCAGCGTCTCCATGTCTTAAAAAATAAAGTAATATATTCTCGTACATATCACATGAAAGATGCTACTAAAGAGCAGCAATGTATCTTTCGTTTTTACCGCTTTTCTGTGTTTACTTTTATACAGAAATAAAAACACTCGTGTAGTTTCAAAATGTTCATAACTATAAAGCAGTCCCGAAGAATTACTTCACGCCATTGTATTGAAATAGGAGTAGCATTTCCAAACTATAACGTTTCGGCTGTCAACAAAGTTAGTCGGCAATATTTACGTGTCATTCTTGGCACAATGCATTGACTGAGATATAAAAAAAAATGAACGAAGTTTTATGGTTTTAGTGAATTAAGATGCTTCAAATAAATAGGGACGATATAAAGTTCCCAGAAAGTTGCCACTTTCGTTGAGACAAAATCACTTCTGGGCAATATAATTTCGTGACGCAAATGACAAAGGCTGTTCAAGTAGATTCAGAGGTATAGATAAAAGAATAAAAAAAACTATCTAGCCTTTCAATTCTTGTGAAAGACCGTTTGTGTAAAGCGCAGGCCCACTTTAAAGCGTCTTTGTGAAGACGTAATATCTTCTCACGATGAGCTGGTACTCGCAGCAATGACAGCCCCTCATTCAGTGCAGCTGCGCTATTTCGCCACTTGGTCTACCACGTTAACTTTAGTAAAAATAATAGAAGACAGCCGTGTGTCAAAGCAGACGTGCCTGCCAACACATGGTAGTTCGTGAGTGGGCTTACGGTGACACGTGATATTTTCTCAGCAATTCGCCTTCACCTATTACTTCGTTCTGTGCTTCACATGGGCAAAAAAGCGTCTGCATCTTCGATAAGGCAGAGCCCTCAGACGTGGACATCCAGTCTATCAAGTCAACAAAAAATGCTGGGGCTAGGCGGAGCTAAATAAAGTCCCCGGACAAACTGTCATAAAACTTTCCCGAAAGGTAAGTGCCACCAGCAAGCAAACTCACACACCCTTTCAGTGCCACGTTTCTAACAGCAACTCGTTTTGCGCTTCTCACTCTTTTTGGCGAGGTAGCTACCTATGCACTGAAAGAGTTGTAAAAAAAGCGAAAAAAAAAGATCAACATGGTGAAGATATAAAAAAACCGAGAAGCAAGTCCCGCCATTCCTTGCTTTGGTGCCCATTTATAGCCGTCCATTGTGTTGCGATGAATACACAGAGAGCAAAAACAAAATAATGTAACAAAAAAACGCAGAGAATGCGTCGCTGGTTTGGCGTTTTTTTTTTATTTCGTTCTTTAGTAAGTTGTGGCTCTGTGACTGTGGACAGCAGGAATGGTAGGCGACTGTTACCCGGGCTGTCGAGATATGGTGCTGCAACATTCGGATCTCCCCAGAATTCACGAGGGGATCGTAAAGCTAGACGCCCATTGTAGCGTACACTTGTGTACTTTTTTTTACTTTTGACGATGAAGTCAAAATGTTCGTTTCTTGAGACTGCCTTCCTAGTATAAAGACACAATTTCCAAGAATGAATATTGCTGGCATTCTATTCAAAATAATTGAGTTCTTTTAGACACGTGCACCCTCATAATCCTATAGCAAGTCGATGAACCTCCAGCGATTACTGAGATTTTCAAGACAAATATTTATAAACAGGGAGGAACGGAGATATTAGTAACCTCTTGGAAGAGTTAGGTTGACATGATTAAGAAGATGTCATGCTTCAATGCAGAGTCTGAAAAAAATAGAGTCTGGTGGATTTCCTTTTCCAAGCTGGTTTCTCACAAATCTGCTCCATTAGGTGAATCCTTGAAAGCGATTGACTCGAGTTCCCAACTGCAGCTACACAGCACGGTGCTGGTCAATTGAGAATCATGAATCTCTCTCTCTTTCTTTGCCTATAGCCCCGTATCTCTCCAGGAATTGAAACAACTCTCGCAAATTGTTGGCGGACTTTAGCTACCATAAAAGTAGCTCTTATTGCTGTCGGTAGAGCCACTTTACGCTGCTTGTTCTCCGTTGGACCGAAGCCGACGTATTCCGGGATGCGCCTACCAGCGCGTGACAACCTGGACTCTCTGCTAGGTCTCCTACATGCGAGAGGGAGTTAAGCCTCCTCATTATTGGTGCTGGTGTTGATAGGCTATGCTAGATCTCGTCTCCTGCTTTAGCGAATTAGTGTGTGAATCTCCGCCTTTTTTTCTTTCGAACCCGTGCAGCAACAAAGCAGCGTAATTAATGTGACTCCTAATTACTTAATCATAGACTCGAAGGCGATAGCTCTTGCCCTGTCTTGTTCTCCGGTTCAAGATACCCAGTAAATTCTTAAGCATATTCTCCGTCGTCGCGGGGATGTAGTCTATCGTCTGTTCTTTTCCCCTTTTGGACAGCAGTCTGAGTCAGGGTCCTCGGACTGCTGTCAGACCCCGTGTGTATAGATTCATGAGAATCTGCTGAAAGGAGTGGGAGCCCTTCGTTCTTGTTGTGTGGGTCTGTGCACTGACCTGGACGATGAAAAGCTCAGGCTCCAACGAACGTAAGAGTTCTCAGTGATGAGGAACGCTTTTTGAAGCGCCTGTTGAACACCGCCATCAGAAATTACGATGCCTCGCGCGGATGAAGTGAGCTGATTATCACACTCATACGTAATGATAATGTTCGGCGTTGCACATTGTACATCCTATGGTCACTCTACAGAAAAGGCGAATTGTTCGCGGAAGCTACATTCTCGGTTCGCCCTATAACACCACTTCCAAATAAATGTCACAGCCCGTAGTTGGCATTTCAGCCAATAAACTCACCAGCCAGTTTAGAAGCATCAAGCCCTAATAGACAGGAAAGTCGATTGTTTCGTGGAACAGTCGTTTGTAAACTTTTGCTTATAGATGTACGTCTTTCTGAAAACTTTGCGACATGAATAGAAAGCATTAGCTCTGTAACTGTCGACATTCTGCTAAGCTCACTCATTAATTCCACATGTTGCGAAAGAACCAAAGAAATAACCTAGATATAAGTTACCCAACTTAGCCTGCGCTACGTCTACTGCACTATGTGACCACAGTGTCCTCGTAATAATATTATGCATGTTCAGCTTCAAGAACTAATCAACTTAAATTGAACAAAACCTCGCGACGGCGGGAAATCGTAGGCTTCCGTGCTGAGTAATAAAACGTGGTGCCATTAAAACCTATAGTAGCTGCTGCGGAGAGGCCTTGCCACCACACTACAGTGAAGACGTACAAAACATATGAAAAGTAAGACTTACGCAATAAGAGAAAGGGGAGGCCTCCGTGAACAGTGGTGGACTCGCGGTGCCCTATTCTTGAGGAAGCTGAAATAATAGAAAAGAATGAGGTGCGAAGAAAAACGCATTATTCATTGATAATAATATCGCATCTGCGGTGAAATAATGTGTACACCGCAAAGTAAGATGAATCGGACATGACGGCTGACAAGTACGTGAAAGAAGCAATGGGGTCTCCGTTCTTTGTGTGCGACGCGCAATATTTCAAGGACATCATAAGGAACAAAACTGGATCATAAGAGCTCTCGTTCTCTGGATGATGTTCTCCGGCCGGATCTTGCACGGATTCTGGGAAATTACTGACGGTGTACTTTTTGCTCCTCCTGAAACACAAAAGTAGGCTTACAAAACTCAGGATGATATAAATGAATGAATATGTCTTTTGCGCACAGTTTTTAGTGTTATTTAGGTATCTTGCTTAAGAGCAATTTTATTAGAGGATAACGACTGCAATATATAAAATTAGTACGAAATACTATTTTATGTAACATAACATACCTGTGCCTTCCAGATTTACCTTACACGCGTCATTGGCACTCCGCTTGCATTACTAACAGTTGATTCGCCTATTTCCTACGTGCACAGTATAAGTAAAAATTAAGCAGGTATCCCTTTTTTGTGCCTTTCGTTTTTGTTGCCAGAAATGCATTAATTTCTGTTATTTTCGGTAACCTTTACCGTCCCCTTACGCTGTAATTATTTGCTTAATCGACGTAGCCTTTGGTTGTATAAAATACAAAAAGAAAAGTAAACTAAGGTAACACCGTTAACAGATTTTCAAATCACAAATCGACACTAACAATGCGCTTCTTATTTCTTAAAAATGCTGCCTCAGCGCAGGGTAACGCCTGACAACTTCTTTTAACCTGTATTAATTAAGAAACATTTTCGACGTTCATTTCAATTTATTTAGCGTTGAACTGGTGGGGATTGACTCATTTGTTTTTAGAAAAAAGTGGTTAACGATTTAAAGTACTAGGTACTCTACTAGGGAAGAGCATATAGAGCCGTCCCTGAGTACAAGCAGCAGCAACGCAGTACAAGAGCCTTTTTTCGTTTCAATATTGGCATGTGTGTGAACGTTCTGCAATGCTTAACTGAGGGGTCGCATACAAGAGCCCCGATGAGCACATACTGTACTCTCGTGATTTTCGTTTTCTTATCAAGTGTATTTACAAGCGTTCCACTTGGTGCTAAACGTTATTCGCAATATTTTCTCGCCTTTTATAATTTATAGCACTTTTTTTCGAAAAAGCTTAACAGACGTCACTGCTCTCGAGCATCTCCTTCGAAGGGCGCCTCACGCGGTCGTCACAGTTGGGAACATAGCTATATAACTAATGCTACTTCGAAATTAGTGTCCTGATGTTAGCCGCTCTTGAGATCGCTATTGGCATGTTTACCTGTGCTGACGACTGATCCCTTCAGGAATGACCCCCATATCAGAAAAACCAAAGGCCTGCTTTCAATAGGTAACCATGGCTAACATTTCGCTCAGTCCCCTTCCCTCCCTCTTCCACTCTGTGCTGCAGTAGCCTTCACTCACCCAGTCCTTGAGCGATTTAACTTTGCGACTGCATCCTTCTTAGCGTAGGTGACTTGCAGACTTCTGAGATAAAGATTCTAAGGTGTGAATATATGTTTATGTTGTGATAACAATTATTGAAAAACTCTCGATAGGTTCTTGCTATCGACGTAGCCATCATCGTCATGATCCGTGTAAACTCTACATCGGTATCGCCTGCCGCGAAGCGTATATTCTGCCCGCTGATTAAAGCGTGCGAGCCAAGGCGATGAACGCGGCGAAAGCAGCGATCAAACTAACCGGCTCTTCATCGTCACTTAGAGGGTGCATGCAACGCCATCACCACGGGTGTGAGGAATTCCGCCGATTGCTGCTCAAGCAAACCGGAATCTCCCTGTCTGTCTTCGAAGAGAATGAGAGGACGCGAGCCAACGGATGTGCTGGCCGAGCATCAATTGTTAACATTTAACAAAGGGGTGGGGTCGTGATGGTTGGCGTGCGCGCTATCCCAGAAGGGGCTCTTCGTGGGACTCTTGTTTTGAGACGGATTATAGACTCGTAGATGAAGGCGTCGACAGTAGATGTGCAGAAGCGTCTACTCAAGCAACGAGGCAGCCTCTCTGCTCCACAGTCAGGGAAAAGAAACAACTACAGAACAATCTTGTGTTTTATGCTAGAGGCTTCACTGCGTGAGCACTTGAGGCAAAAGACTATCCGGTAACAGATGCAGGGTTTACTTTAGGCATCGCGTGAATTTGTAGAGGTGACCGAAGAAATCGTTTGCTGCTTTGACATGTAAGCAAAGACCACTCATCACGATGCTCAGTGACTGAATGCTATAGACTGCTAAGTCCCGTGGCTGAAATAAAAGCAGCGCATTCATTGCTTCACGTAACTTCTGTGCGTAGTCGCACACATCTCCAATCATGTCGACAATGATGTTAGGCGCGAAACTGTTGTTGCATAGATGGTTACAGTGTTTTTTTTTCCTCTGTAGCTTTTATTCCCCTTTCCTTTTTGTTAGTGCAGCGTAGCCTACTATCCCAGCTGTGGCGGCTGCGTTTTTGATGATCACGTAGGCCCGTGTGCTCAGATTTATGTGCACGTTAAAGAACTCCAGGTGGTCGAAAATTTCCGGAGCCCTTTACTACGACGTCTCTCGTAATTATGAAGTGGTTTTGGGACGGTAAACCACACATATCAATAAAAATTAGCGTAGCCTACTGGCGTGAGCCCTATATCGTCTCCCTCTTTTTTTTTTATCTTCATTCTGTCTCTTTTGACTACTCTCTATTAAAAAAATACTTACATGTGCTGGTGATATTCACAAACTAATAAGAACTGACAAAATTTAACGTCTATTTAACCACTATTTGATTATAAGAGATGCCTTAGTGGAGGGCTGGAGAAATATTGGCCACCTGTGGTTCTTTAACATGAAATACACGAACTAGGAGCGTGCCAAGTGCCCAAAGAAAATGAAACACAAAACTAGAAGAAGCAGAATAGAAATAACACTGACACACCGCACAGAACATGTACAAAAATCGTGCCCTGCGTTAAAAACAGAAATGGCGCAGGCGAGTATTTGGGCACAGGGGACTTGAGGTGGAGCGCCTTCATGCGAACGTGTTCGCTTTCGTCAGCAGAGCTGGGTGACGCTAATCGAGTTTAGGTGTTCTTCGCGTGTTCGGACCAACGTCGCTGCTTCCAAAGCAGAGCACAGCCGGTACCATATTGATTATTTGCGACGATGTCGAAGTGGGACTCTCTAAAAGGCCGCGCAGCATACGTTCTCGATATCTGGGCCATGAACGTAGAGTATAGGTGAGCGGGGACACAGAAAGCTGACTCGGTACCTCAGATTTTTTTCTGAGCGTTTGATTACAGAAGTGCGATTTGTTAGGTACATTCATGAAACGTCGAGTGCATGCTGATTTTCTCAACTGGTTTTTTGACTATCAATTTTGGCCCATTTTCTCGTTTTGTACTCAATATGGCATTTTGTGCATCGTCAGCTGATGTGGTAGTAATCATTAGGCGAAATAGTTTGAAGCTGTGTTTTTATCCAACCCTATCTAAACATTGAATTCCTGAACACTGAACCATCGCAGCTAGTATTCCGAAACACTCCCAAACACTAAAAAGACAACCCAGAAACAAAGCTGAAGTGCTGTAATGGCACCTAGTTCACTGCCGCGTTTAGCTAGGCTATCCAGCCTACAATTGTAGCATTTCAAAATTTCAAATGAAGCGCACGTGCACGTGCATGCGCGCACGTACACACACACACACGCACACACACACACACACACACACACACACACACACACACTCACTACAAGTCGTGACAATCGATGGACGAGCAAGAAATTACGCAAGTACCCTCTTGAGGACACATTGTTCTATCCCTACATAGTCTTTCGGCTAACCATAAGATCAGTCTCACTTAAAGCGTCTAACTAAATCAGGCGTAGTACACCCAGAGGTGAAGGAAGAAGCGAAAGAACGCACAGACTTGGGCCTAACGTGTTGGTATTCTAGTATTACAGTCGTATTTAGGTAAAGCTCACAAATATCTTCCGTCATACCCTTTTCTACCTTTTACTTAACTAATTTTTATATCTGCAATGATCTTCTAGTAAAGGTTAATTTTTTACTCCGTACTACTTCCCAGCAGTATTCCACAATGTGCGCCATCAGCGTTTTTTCCATAACGGTGGTCTCCGTTCGTAGTCTGTATTTCTAAAAGGGAAATTTCACTCGTGCGCAGTATATCTTCAATTCCGGCTAATGATCAATGCGGCATCTACCCTTTTCGTGTACACTGGTGTGCGCTTGCCACCAAATAATTTGCCTCGTGGCATAATTTTTTCAGAAAAAAATACTACACTAACCGCGGGACGAAAATCCAACGACTTCTTTAATGTTTGCCTTCCGTGCGCATGCTGTAGTTAATGGGAAACGAACGATGTCTACGCCAAAATGAAGTCTACTGGTGTACGAGCTCGGTAGTAACGAGTTTCAGCTTCTCAGTCTTCGCGACAGCCTCACGCGAACCTGTAAAGTCTGCTCAGTCGGCGAAACCTGCAATGGTCGAAGTTCGACCATCTACTCGGGAGGCGACGTTTTTCACGCGCACCATTTGCTGCCAAATTAAATGCCCGGGCCGCCAAAGACTGCAACCACGCAATTAGGAGGCAGCGCAACCTATACATGAGGACCGAAGAATCGCGTTCTGGTTCTCGCTCTCGCCAAACGTTAAGGACTGAGAGAGCACCGCTGTATACCGCAGTTCTCCACACATTACTAGATATCCGAATGTAAGTAAACAAGATGTATTTAGCCACAATTAAAAAAACCGGAAATCCAAGTAGCATACTTTGTTAAACTGCGCTACTGTTTAGAGGTATAGTATACGTAGAGAAAGACGCTCGGAACGAGACTGCGATATAAAGTTTTAGCGCTTATAGTCTCGCCCTTAATCCAGGTTTCTTCACCAATACTATAGCGTGCGGTGTCAGAGTATCGCTGTTTAACCAATACACAAAACCACAACCCGAGTAGCTTCTCAAGCCTTATGTGGAGCAACTCGGATAAGATGCTTAAGGACGTGTATTACGCCTGACGCGTAATGCGTTAATTGTAACATAGGTTGAAGGAGCACAAATGAATGTGATGCCGCAAGGAACAGGGTGACAGAGTTAACGGAAACCGGCAGCCAAAGTTTGAAGCCTACAGAAGTTGGGCTTCGAACTTGGTTCGTTATGATATAGTCAGCAGGTTTCAATAGAAAATAACATAAACTATGGTGGTTGCTTTAAAAAGGACTTTGCCTGAATTAAGCGAGTAAAATCTAGATAGACCTGTAACTCGTTTGTTCGTTCTAAGTGAAATAGACGCTATTTTCAAGTCAATTGTGCAAAAGCGTATGAACTTTGTTTCTTTTTCCGCGGAAGTACATTTGCCAAAGCGAATGTACACTTTACTTGTCATCCCTTTATTTGGATAAATATAGCCTTGTTCCTTTTTGTGGATCATATGTGCAGTGGGATTATCAAGATTTAAGTAGCACTTACGCGTTTATAATGATAACATGTTTCTGATAGGCTGCACACCTTTCTGGGCACATAGCCTGTCGCTAAGCTAACTGTTGCCTTGATATTAGGTGGACCAGAGGGCAGTATCTTGATTTACCCAAGGTCTTCGGCACTTAGCCGTTTATGTCACCACGAGGTCTCGGACATCAAATACTCCACGAAGAGTATCTTCACTATTAGAGCTTTGAACATGATCTACGACACAGAAATCAAAAAGAAATGACGTGCACATACTGTCAGTTGTGTGAGCTAAGGCATTTATTGGCACTCATCAATGCTCTACATTGCTGTATCGAGAAGACAACGTTTGTGGTCTGAAAGTTTTTCTAATAAAAAATGATAACAATATTGCCTTCACGTTTCCGAAAATAGCCTGCGCTGTATAAAGGACAAACGTTCGAACAAAACGTACGCTGTGTGTCTTCTCAGCTTAATATCTTTGTCTGTCCCGCACGGGAAATTGAATGTGTCGACTAGAAGTAGTGATAAAGGAGCATGGGCGGGCCATCATGTGCAGCGCTGCACAAACTAGGTTTTGGCTGATAAAAGTAAAAACATATCTAAACATCTATGCCTCCACAAGCACAAGCTCTCAATATCTGTTTCTTGGTGAGCCGTCTACAACTTTTTTTTTCCAATGCGAGTGGTCGGGGCTACATAGGTGTTAAATAATTTTCGTGCAAATGTGTTAGAACCATTACGAGTATCACTTTGTGGTATAATTTACCCAATTGTACCTAATGCCACAGGGGTAATATAATTTGATTATACATTTCCAAATAATGCTAAGCTAGCACCCACCAGATGTTTAAAGCGGTTGTTGGAAAAACACCTCAAGGGCTCGCGGATAAATCCAGTAGTAGCTGCAGAAGGTCCTGTAAGTGACGTGAAGACCGGAGTAGGAGTCTATTCAACACATTTTAGTTGGTCCTCTTCTCTTCGCTTGGTCAACTTCAAACAAATATTCCACGCAGAGTTAATGCCAAATATTCTTGCACTGTGCAAACTCTCAGCACACATTTCTTCAGTTGTGATGCGAACAGATTCCTTGTTCGTGTGCATTGCACTAGCAGCATCTCACTCGTCAAGCTGCCTTGCAGAAAATTTATACGTATATGCCTAATTATGGGTGGCACGTCCGGCTGGTTTGGATATCAGGCCCCACTGGATTACAATTAAATTTAGTGGTGGACATCTTAGCGCCAGCATCCATTAGTTCTAAATATTATAAAACAATGATAAGTGAAATTTTGGCTGACATGCACTAAAAACAGACAGACAGAAGAGGCTGAAAAGGACTATCTGTTTATAGTGCGCTTCAACCAAATTTCCAAATATGAACGTAATCCAACCGGCCCAACTTGCCATCTTGCTGCAATACGATTCTAAAACAATTCCGCAATAACACGTTCGCGTGATCCAAAAATATTTGTCTCTACAAGGAACATACTTAAATTTCTGTACTAAGTGAAACAAGTTTGCAGAACCCTAGGTATCCGTTTAACAGATCATGATGCAGCACAAGATAATTGAAATTTACGTTAACAAAATTGAAGTGCAGACTAGCATCATTTAAATTAAACTTGCACAGACCTTGATTCATTCCTTCCCTCCTATGTAATTTTGTAATGAAGCAGCACCAATGGAGAACTTATTTCTGGAATGTCGAAGATATCGTAACATCAGGCAAATATTTCTGAATCCACCTGTTTAAAAAAGTGGTGTTGAGCTTTCCACATTGGCATTGCTCTCCATGAGGACGGCGGCACTAGGACACCACAACAGGGAAGTTTACAACTTTGCGTCTAATCATTAAAAAGAAATCAAGGAGAATCGCATGTTAATACTATCATAAAATAACTTGTTGTTGAATTAGTTGGTATAACATTTGAAATAATTAGTTTGAGCACAAGCACATGACATGTACACTAACAACATTCAAGCCTGAATGTGGTATGTGTTTGCGTTCAAATGCAATTTTGAAATTAATACTATCAGTACATCTTAAACATTATTTTTTAAGTAATATTTTCCTTTCTATATCAATTATTTATTTCATAAGTCAAGAATACTTTAAGTTGCATTACACTAAAACACACCACAATTCTCACAAATAATTTTGCTTCACTATAGATTATCTTTTTGACACATTCCTCGCCATTTTTTTCTTCTTTCTCGTTCTCCTTTTTTAAAAATTTTTATTTTTGTTTCATAAATTGAATTTCGGCATACCTCATGGCCGATCCATCATGGTAGGTTGTGCCTTTCTTTCGGTAATCATTATCATCATTAGCTCGGCACACCATATCGAGGGACACTTATTCTATCGAACCAAAAGCGCAGCGAAGACCTATTTCGATTTAGCTCATCTGCTGTCTCCACCATGTCTCCACTACACATGGTTGATCTTTGAGATAAATAAAGTTTCTTCTCCTGCTCCACAATTTAAAAACTGCTAAGTTGGCAGTTTTGACCTCTTCTTATGGGTCATCCCTGAGAATGTTTTTGTTAAAAAGCAATCATACCTAAGTAAGCTGTCTACTGCATATTTAATTTTAGCCTCAAAATTCATCACCATCATCATCATCAGCCTGACTACGTCCACTGCCGGACAAAGGTCTCTCCCGTGTTCTGCCAGTTTACCGAGTAGTGTGCTTGCAGCTGCCAACTTATACCCGCAAATTTCTTAATCTCATCTGCCCACCTAACCTTCTGTCTCCCCCTAACCCGCTTGCCTTCTCTGGGAATCCAGTTAGTTACCCTTAATGACCAGCGGTTATCCTGTCTACGTGCTACATGCCCGGCCCATGTTCATTTCTTCTTCTTGATTTCAGCTATGATATCATTAACCCCCGTTTGTTTCCTAATCCTGCCTCAAAATTACAATAAATTCTTTTTCAACCACTTCTGACATCAACATACAAACGTCCATTTACGACATGCTCGTGTGCACCCGGGAAATCGTAGGCACCCATGCGTTGGTATAAGAAAATACATTTAGTTAGTGCATGTTTCATGTTTTTCTCTTTTACGTATTCTCTTAATATTGATAATATTTTGCGGGGTTTCACATCGAAAACTACTATGTCACTACAAGGAACGCTGTAGCGAAAAATTTCGAAATGTCGACCTTCTGTTGTTCTTCGCCGCGAACTGGCGTCGCTTATTACACGGTGCTTTAGCATTTGACCTTCATTAAAATACTACCTCTACAGCCGGTATGAAACCCGGGACCATCATTTCAGCTGGCGAGAACTCCAACCCCTGTACCCCTGCGGTGTACTTCGTGTTCTATCGACCCCGCTCTTCTTTATCGCGTATTTCGTATGCCGCAAGTTCAGTAACCACTCCCTTCCGAAACAGTACCGAGCTGTGTACGGGTTGATACGGTAAAGTTAGTCGCAACATTCGATGGGGCCGCTATAGCGTCTTCTCTCCCCACAATCTCCGCCGTCGTCCAAATCCATATCGAAACACCCGCACTGCGACTCGCTCTAAATCATTCCTCCTCTCGCATTGCTCCGACGCTCGGAACTCGCAATTAGGGGCGCGCCGAAAGCTCGTCGAAGCGGTGCCGATTCAATCAGCGCCGAGCCACCCTGAGGCACACTCTCGATTCGCTCGTCTTCGCCATCCTAGGCGGCTGCCATTAACGCTTCTATAGGCGGCGGTGCTCTCAGAGCTTCAGAGTGATGACGACGTCGTAACAGTTGTGTTAGTGTCGCGCTGAATGTGGACAGTAACTACCCTAGAACATTTATATTCCGCCTAAGCCAGTAGTGGCAAAAACCAGTAATCCAATCGGACACGTTTCTTAAACTACTATTTAATTCCACAATAATAAGCAACTTACCTACTTTTTTTCAATTAGTGTACAAGTTAGCTGGGTTTAAGAGAAACACTGCTATAGAGCGAAATTCCCCCCCCCTCCCCCAACCTACTCGAAGATTATAGGTTTTTACATTGGTGTGATATCACAGTGATTCGTTGTGTTATTAACGGCGTAGTCAAAATTGGCAGATCCCACGTACAATGCGAATCGATAATATGCGAAGCAGGAATGTGAAATGTTGACATGTCCCTTTAAAATCAACACAACGTTAAGATGTGGAGATATATAATGTCTTAAACGACTTCCATGTCATGAACATCATTGTTGGATATTTCGTTTACCTTCGTCATCTATTCGCGCCTCGTGATACCAAATTTATAACATATGTGGAGCTAGTCAAACGGCCGTGAGCACGCTATCAGAGTGGTATGATGTCATGTTTTTACATGACAAGCGTGTCAAGACTATCATGTTTGCACCAGTCATATATATCTTCATCCATTGACGTCATGTAACACCAAGTTTGGTATATGTAGAGCTAGCAAAACGGCCGCGAGCGCATCATGAAGGGCCCAATATACTCCAATGTAGCGTTGACGCGAGCGCACGCTGGGCACAGCGACGCTGCGTTAGCAAAACACGAGCACTCTATAGTGTGATGCCAGGGGCGACCAGCGTCCGTCGGCGTGGCCCGATGAAAACCAGCGCAAAATGCGACACGCTGCATTTCGCCCCGACGCCATAGAGTAACATTACTCTATGCCGATGCGTTACCCAGACAAAACTGCGTCTCCTTTTCGTGATGCAGGGACGCCGGACGCGCTGAAACGCGCATGCGTCAAAGCAACGCAGTGCGGCGCGCGCCTGCGAGTTTGTGGTAGGACCCGTGCCTGGCATGGCAACGCATCGTGACACGACGAAATAAACGCCGGTGAGCACGCGCACCGCGTCATGTCTAAATCTATTGACACCTTGACTGTGACATGTAGTCATGCTCTCACATGACACGCATCTCATGATAATCATTTTTGCAACAGTCACATACCTTCGTCATCCATTGGCGTCATGTAATACCAAATTTGGCATGTGTGATGCTATCGAAACGGCCGCGAGCGCATCATGAGTGTGGCATGTAGTCATGTTGTTACATGACACGCATGTCGTGATTATCATGTTTGGATGTGTCATTTAGCAATGTCGTCTGTTCACGTCCCATAATACCAAAATTGGTAAATGTGACGCTAGCGAAATGGGCGCGAGGGCATCATGAGCGTGGCATTTAGTAATGTTACACGCATGTCATGGTTTTCATGTTGGGGTTTGGTCGCTTGTGTTTGCCATGCAATCATGTCATACCATACAAGTTTTGCAACACATCATCTGAACGAAACCACCGTAAGAGCTGCAGAACCACGAAATGTAAATCGTGACATGCATGACACACATGTCATGATTTCAATGTTATGACTAGTCAAGTATGTTATTGATACAGTAATGTTATGGCATACCAAGTTTGGTATCGATACCATTATTGAGACGGCCAGGAGAGCTAAATGTCATAGGCGGCTAGATAGATAGATAGATAGATAGATAGATAGATAGATAGATAGATAGATAGATAGATAGATAGATAGATAGATAGATAGATAGATAGATAGATAGATAGATAGATAGATAGATAGATAGATAGATACGCTCAAGGTCGCCGAAGTTCGCTAAGAAATGCTTCGCTAAGAAATGTTGGAAACAGGTTTGGCGAAAAATTGTCGTTGTCGCCTTCAAAAACATCTTGTGAAATTCGGCCAGTTGTTAAAACAAACATTGATGAACATTATAAATAGGTAGTTGCTGGATAAGTCAGCATGCCTTATGTTTTTAATGGGCAGCAGTGTGTATGACTTCACGTAGGACATCATGCGTGGGAGAAAATGCGGCATTGGCTAACTTGAAATTAGGCGAGCCTAGTCAATAGCTGAAGAATCTAATGGCACCTCGCCTTGAGGTGACTCCTGAATTCATGCGTTTCATCGTAGGAGGTCTTCCCTCGAAAGTCAATCCTCGTCCATGTTGCTTTGCTATTCCTCTTTCTCCGTAATTTCGCGTTGCACTAAACAAGCAAGCTGATCTTTTTTATCCTATCCGTAATGCTACACTTCAATCATAAAGAACTCTTTTAGCTGCAAGCAGAGATAGAAATCTGTTCTCAGTTAAACACAACACTGATAAATAGGAAACCATTTCATAAGAACGCACGAAACGATACAATCTATCATTCGAAGAACGTAGTTGCGAACGCAGAGGAAAAATTCGATACATTTAGAAGTTGACCGTGAGAAGATTGTATTGCGTTTCTTAGCTTTCGGGATTCTGAGAAACTGATAAAGGAGGAAAAAAAATATGCTTAAACGTCCTACAAAAAGTAAAAAAAAAGTGAAAGTAGGGGTCGCCTGGCACATTGCTCGTAAAAAGAGCGCTGATCTACGCCTGCCTTTATGTCGAGCCCCCTAACGACTCGGAGATAATCTACATGGCAAATAGCGTCGCCGCTGCATATTTAGAAGAATAAGAAGAAGATGCAAGCAGGCGGATGCGTCGCCGTGTTCAGGAGGCGTGACTGATGACCGGCGCATTATTAGTTTCACTTCAACGCCGACGAAATGAGAAGCCGCCCCTGTGAAACTGTTCTGGCAGGCGCCACGCTGATATCTCTCGCCTCCCATCTTCTTTGGCTCCGCATCCACGCTCTTTTACTGTACGTGTTTCATTATATCTTCATATAAACGACATAGTGCGCCTTTATTTTTTTCTCCGGAAGCAAGCGCTTTTGTTTTCACAGTGCCCTGCATGCTGCTTCATCGTTTTATCTCCCGCTAGTCCCAGTAAGGAAGATAATAAAACACTTCGTGGATATTGACGATAAAGTTCAGCAAACTAGATGCACTGGCCTTTCAGCTGTTGTGGCCCATGGGGGACGCTTTTGAGTACCCGTCAGCATCTTTCTTCGCAATTGAGCTATAGCTGTGCAATGTTTTTAAATCGTTTACAAATGTATGTGGCACAACGCTTGCATTGTTCTGGCCATGCTAAGTTTTCGGCTACCAAAATGCAACTTTCCGAGTCTATTCCTATTGTTCGTCTCGTTTACTGCACGATAAAGCATGAATGTTTCTGTTTGAACGACAAGGTGAATATACGTGAAACGGTTTACTCCAAAGAAACACATTGGTGCTGTACAAATAGCAAAATATAAGTTCTATATTGATGCTAGAGCGCCACGCAGTTGCATAAAAGCAGTACTGTCAAGCTTATTTTGTGTCGACACTAACAAACACTCTTTTCGTAGCTCAAATTGCCCCACAGGTAACTAACCACTGCTTCATCGTTCTAGAGTTTAACCAAAGCTTTGTAGTCAAAGCCAGGAAGTACTAGGTCCACAGCCATTCTTTGATAAGAACAATAGCTTTTATTATTCATAATGTAATACGGTATTTTGGCCTGACCTTGCATTTCAACGTGGTACCGACTGCCATATATACGTGCAAGCTTGCTTTTTCAGTGTCAGCGTGTCAACTCTGACTACGCCACTGTTGCGCAGACACTATCACACGTCCTCAAGTCGGTGCTGTAGAAACCATTGCAGGGTCTTGCAGTGGGTGGCGATATTCTGGTAATACGTCGAAGAGAGCTCACTAATAGTATAAAACGAATCAAATTTGGAGAAGCGGCGGGGAGACCTTATAAAGATGTATGTCTCAATCGTGTAGCGCTAGACTAGATTCGATACCGCGATGAAGTCTGCATTAATGCAGGTTGCGCAAGTGAGGATCGAAGCTAAGTATATCAGTGGTATTGCCATTCTCCGCAGGCTCGAGTCTAATGGATGTCTGGCGCCCTCAGTGGCTTTCGGCTGGAAAAGAAACAATAATGGGCTTTGCAAAGGGATGCATCCCCCCTTTCCCCACCTGACTGTCTTGAGAGATAACGGTACTATGAAACTCATAAAGGTTCTCCTGTCTACCTTTCAACTGTACATAAAAAGAATTGTTGAATTATGCTTAACAACGTTAATGAAAATTACGATGAATTGTATTTTGGGACCAGCCCCCTCTTTGATAAAAAAGTGCAAGTAACATCTACAATTCATATGCCCTCCAACATGGACTATGCTTTAAGGGAACGTGTGTTTTAAAAACCCTCGCCCTTTCACACAAATTTTTAAAATTATGTACGTTCGTACACTCCTCCAAAACACACAAAAAACATGAGAACTAGCTTACTGTTTACGTGCATACTGATAGGCGTGTTCGAATATATATATATATATATATATATATATATATATATATATATATATATATATATATATATATATATTTATATATATATATATATATATATAATAAAGGTAAATAGGCCACCGACCAATTAACGAGAAACTCTTCCTTTACGCCCGCTGCCCGCCGACCGACCCATTACGGGGAAACCTCTTTCTTTACGCACGCCGTCACGGACCCTCCCGGCACCGCGGCGACAATCTTGGGTGGCCTGACACACGTCAAGAACTGAACAGCACGTGATATGAACCGTATGTGGATGTAGATGGACAGTTGGTTTCGTTCTCAGTGTTGGCAGTGGTTCTTCCTCTTTTTTACTTTCTTTCTTTTCTTTCTTTTTTTTCGTCTTTTTTTCTCCCCCTTTTTTGTTTTTTTACCTTTTCCCT